>NC_133387.1:55415352-56040352 GCF_047511655.1 Castor canadensis
AGCCAAAGTGGTAAAACACTTGCCTAGCGAGCACAAGGCACTGAGATCAAACCCCAATACCACTTAAACAAAGTTTGAATTGTAATCAGTAGGAGAGTTAGGGTGTAGTGGGTAGTGGGATTACACAATTTTAAATGGAATCAGAGAGTCCTTAATCATCTCTTAAGTTGTAATATCCTATTCCTGGTGATTTGTTAATTCAATATGATACTGTGATATAAGCTGCTCTAATCCATTAGAGTTATTCATTATTTATTTGGTTATTCATGATTTGTTAATTAACTAAATACTTGAATGCAAAGTCTGAAAAATGTGTTGGTATGTATGTATAAATAAGGCCAAATTCCAACCCAACTTTCTCATTGTCTAGTACAAAACATGGATAAACCAGTACAGAATAAGAGCTATCCTAGATCTTGGATTTTTTTTTTCCTTTTGACAAAGCCCAAATAGAGAATTTCCTTTCTCAAAATCTAAGTTCTTTGGAACATATGTCTTTTCTTCTTAGAGTGCTCCATTTTTTTTCTTTTTCTTTGATACAGTCCAGAACAACTGGTTCCAAGATATAGGTAAAAATATTTCACAAAGAAATTGGAAGCATATACTTTGAAAGTAAATTCTGACTTTACTGAGTTATCTTTTGTAATCTCTTCTGGCACTATTTTACCCCTCAGTCTCAAGATCTTTTCTTTTGTCTAAGGACTGATCCTTTGAGTTTTACACATTGAAATACATTCTACTTTCAATCTTTGAGTCAGTACTAAGCTATATTGTGAGTTCTTTCTTAGTTTCTCCTCAACACTCTAAACCACCCCTTGTTTTACTTTTCCATCATTGCTTAACAAATCACCCCCAAAACTTAGTGACTAAAAATAGAAACATTATATCATACTTTTTGTGAATCAGGTGCTAGCTACTTCAGGCTCTAGGACCCTCTCAATGTTGCAGCTAAGCAGTTGAATAATGGGTATGCAGACTCATCTAAGTCTCCACAGGAGGAGGATACATTACTAACCTCATTCATGTGGTTGGCAGGATTAAGTTCCTTTTGGGATGTTGGACTGAGTGTTTATGTTCCTTGCAGACTTTTGGCCTACCTCTGCCCCTTGAGGGCTTCTCCTGACATGGCAACTAACATTACTCAGAGTGAGTGTAAAAGAGTCAGAGAGAACATCCAAAATGGAAGCCACAGTCTTGTACCTAATCTCAGAAGTGATATGTCAACACTTTTGCCATATTCTATTAGTCACTAGGTCCATCCCACACACAAAGGAAGGGATTACAAACCTTGACTGCCTAGGTCAATGCATTATATTTTCTTTAAGTAGAACTTCTCTGTCCTAAGCTATAGGTTATGCTAGCTTTTACATGGCATCAAGTCATGCTTCTTAAATTCCATAAATACTATCCTATCTTTTAAATTTTATCTTAGTTCTGAACTACTTCTTTAATATGACTCTTTATTTAATATGACCTGTAGAAATCAGAGTACAAATTTGTATGTTAGCAAAAAATAACAATCTTTCTAAAGAAGTCTCTAATGTCCTTTAAAGTGTGTATAAAATATTTAAGATTCCGTATTTATATCTGATTATAGTGTGTGTTTCTTGTTTGGTTGTTATTCTACATTTTATTTCTTTTTTGATGATACTGGGGTTTGAACTCAGGGCCTTATGCTTGCTATGCAGGCACTCTACCACTTGATCCACCAGTCCAACCTTCTCTAATATAGAGAAGGAACAAGATATTTTACTAGAGAGGGAAGTCACTCAAAATCACTTTGGATATAATTGTTCGTGACATAGGATTCTTTCTGGGAGAATTCTATAAATTCAAAAATCATAATTATTTATGTGTTATTTCATAGCTAGAGAGTGCTCGTCAGAGTGACAACAAGCATATTGCTGCCATGAAAAAAAATATATTCCATTTCTATTATGAATCCTGCACCCATAGGACCATCTCTAATAGAATAAAATTAGCAATCTTAACATTTTGGCATTGTATGAATTAGAATGCGAACACTACTTACAATGTTCTACTTATTAAATTTGTACTCCATATCCTATACAGTGCATTACTGTTCTTTTTAATATGATTTATTTGTTCTCTAGTTCTTGAAAGTTCTCAGTTTAACAAGGCTAAATTTGTAGTGTCCTCTTTTATTTGCTCAGGCAACAATCTACTTGTTGCTAAAGATAATTTAACATGATTGTCCATATTATCTTCACAGTGATAAAAGGGCATATTGCACTTATGTTGAAAGCAGTGGAAGATAAGTGTATGAACATTTTGTACTGCAAAGTTTAAGAATTCTGAGATAGACTGTAAAGATAGGACATTGTACATAAAAAATGCTGAAGTACAAAAATCAATCTCACTTAAATCCTGGAATAAGATGTATGTTTTGTTATCTTTCACCAAAATTTTTTTCATCAAATAAAATGAGTTGAGTATCTATGTATGTGCCAGTAGTGAACTGAGTAATTGTTTTCTTCAGAGTTTGTAGTACAGTAGAGAAAACAGAAGCAAGTGCTAGAAACAATGCCATCTCCTTTTTCTTTCCTTTTCCTTTTCTCTCCTCTCCTCTCCTATGTTCTCCTCTCCTCTCTTCTCCTTTCCTTTCCTTTCCTTTCTCTTCTTTTCTTTAGATAGGGTCTTATTATGTAGCTCAGGCTGACCTCAAACTCGGGATCCTCCTGCCTCAGCATCCATCTCCATTTTACACTTCCTTTTATTCTTTTTATCCTCAAATGCACATTCTTCAGAAGTCAGATGAATTCTGCTCACAAAATTCTTTCCTTCCTTTAAAATAATTAAATAGAGGTAGTATAGTATAGAGTAGTGATTCCCAAACTTGAGCAGGCATCAGACTACTGTTGAGATGGGCTTGAAAAACACAGATTCCTAAACACCACCCTAGGTCTGATTTGGGTCTGTGTGGGACCTAAGAGTTTCCATTTCTAACAAGTTTGCAGATGATGCTGATACTGATACTAATGGTCTGAAGCCACTACTAAAGAAGCCTGGAAATTCAGCCTTGGAGCCAGGTAGATCACAATTTATATCCCATTTCCTCTACTTACAACTTTTTGACACTGGAGTAGCTATTTTTACCTCTCTAAAGCTCAGTTTACTTGTCTGTAAATAGGAACAATAATAATACTTACCAACTATAAGATGACACAAAATGCCTGCAAATATTATAAAATACTAGATATCTTGAATATTAGTTTGTGATTGTATGGAACATGCTGAAAATGCTAGTTGTTATTAGAAAATAAAAGTTCAGAGAAGAGATTTGTTGACATTCATTGGCCAAACCCAAAGAGAATAGCCTGCACTTCCAACCCTGGCATGTAACCAAGCTATGTGGAGAAATAGAATAATTATTTACCATTCAGTGACTGCAGTGACCCACTTTTGTTTGCATATAACTTCATCCTTAACGAGAGGAATGAATTATGTTGATGCTAGTATCTGATATAGTGCACCTCTTTTGGGCAGAGTCTCACTCCAAACATCTTAAAGGATTAGCTCTTTCTAATGTCCAGCTTGCCACGTCGGCCTTTAGCATACATAACAATATCTGTTCCAGTATTCTGTGGTGAAAATGGCAAGGTTGGTTGTACTCAATACATATTGTGTAAGTCACAAAAACTTTGTGCAGAGATATCAGGGAGCTTCTTTCCTCACAAGAGTGTAATCGGAATGGCAACTAAGGTTTTTGCATGAATTATGCTGTGAAAATATCTCAAAGGTAATTCTTGATTGGGCTTGGCTGTATGGCTTGCTTCAAGGCCTGTCTCTAGGATGAGGGGGCAGCAGCGACAAGGTAGCTGTTTTCATGGCTATGGCAATGTTACAAAAGAACAAACAAAAACATACAAAGCATATTGAGGCCTGGATCAGGAACTAGTGTGCCATCACTACTGCCTTATTCTTTTGGCCAAAGGATGTTAAATGAATGACTACAGTCTGCCTCTGTAGTCATTAATGTAATCAATGCATGAAAACAAATGAAAAAGGTACATGAAGAAAGGGATAGCATTTTCTAGACATTATGCATTTAAAATTTCATAGATAGTACAAAGTGAAGGCATTCCATATTCTTGGCTAAGAAGATTTAATTATGAAAAAATTAATCATCCCAAATTGATTTGTACATTTTGTGCAATTCCAATTAGAATACAAACTTCAATTTGTTTTTCATAACTGGATATAATGACCTTAAATTTCAGGTGGAAGAAAACAAAACTTACAAATAGCCAAGAAATATACCTAAAAGAAGAATAGTGAGGGGTACTTCCCAGATATCAAAACACATTATGAGGCCACCATAATCCAGGCAATATGGAAGTGGAATAGGAACAGACAAATAGTTCATCCAGATACAGCTTGATAAATATGAAAATTTAACATATGACAAGATAATTTCAATTCAGGGAGAAAATGTTTGTTTTATAGTTGGTGCTGGGACAAACATACATCAACAAGAAAAATAAAATTGGATTCCTACATGTCATGCACACATAAGTAAATTCTAGTTAAAGTAGTTAAACATAAAAATCAAAATGAGCAGTCATATTTTTACCTGAACTGCTCAAGGTGCACTGTCCCAGTTTTGGTAGTCATTCCTTACCAGAACCACCCGGCTCTCCCCTTGAGGTAGAATTTCACTTTGCTAAATAATCATTCTTTACTATCTTTAGAAAAATCAAAGTGATAAGAATTTTAGAAAAAAAATCTAGGAGACAATTTATACAATCCAAAAGAAAAACAACAACAATAATAAATAGTTCTAGAAACTATCTTTAAAATTGAGAATATAAATACTAAAAATATATATAGCAAAAGAAACTGTAAGCAATACCTACAGGCACTCATTAGATTCAGAACAAACATTTACAAAGAAGATGATGGGCTCAGTAAAGGTTTATAATACATGTAGAACTCTTACAATTTGACAAAAAAAACCAAGCAACCCCGTAGCATATAAACATGATAAGAATCTGTAGTTTATAAAAGAGCAAATCCAAATAACCAACAGATATATTAAAAGACGTTTTAATACACTAGCAATCATGAAAATGCAAACTAAATTAACATTGTCATATTGCTGTATAGCCCTCAGATTGGCAAATATTAAAAGTTTTAGAAGTCGAAAAGTTACAGCTATTGGAAGCAAGGATATAGAAACCAAGAATATATTCATGATATGCTGTGGAATTAAATTTTCAGTCTATTTCTTTGATACCAAGTGTATTTTTCTTCCTATTTCTAAAACCCTCTCACTCTCTTCTAAAAGCCCAAGATCTCTGTTCGTTTCTCTCCATCAGGTTTCCTTATGATTCCCAAAGGTCAAGTCACAGATAAACTTAAATATAGGTTATTGATTCCCAACTCAATCACATGTAACAATTAAGAAGCAGGAAAAACTTCAGAATAAGCTTCCTTTCAGAAAGGAACAGAGTAAACAACATTCAGCTGTCAATGGTCCATGGCAAATAGCAAATCCTCCTGGGCAGGAATGGTAAGAACTCCATTGTGTCAGGGAGGTTGTTGTCAATCTAACAGACCCAGTTTCTGTTTCTCATCTTCTCAGTTCCATAGCTTCTGGTACTTCTAAGGGTGGGTGTAGAGGATGCTTCTTATTCATCACATTTCATAACTATCCATAAGATCAGTTGCCCAGTTTTGGCAGCTCACATGAATATGTGTTAGAATGATATTTTTTAAGAATCATTGTGTTGTGTGACTTATTGCTGGTAGGAGGGAAATACTACTATTAATTAAAATTAATACATGAGGATTTCTAAAGATCAGTAGTATGATTATTTGGGAGAAGACTTTGTTCCTCTTACTTCGGGTCCAGATACCATAAGTGATATTATGTGTGAGATGCCAATTCTTTAATGAATTTCTTGGAAAAGAAAAAAAGGACTTTTCAAAGAAAATCAAGAACTGGTTAAGTTCACAAGTATAAAATTCAACACAGTCTATGTCTGCTGACCCATGAGAAATTTCAAAAGGCTAGCTAATGCATTATTAATTGTACTTGTTCTAATTCGTTACAGCAAGGTGGGCAGCTCTTGGACTGGGGTGGATGGTGCAGGGTCTGGGGCAAATATATTGTGCGTCCCTTTCTCTGCTACACAATGTTCAGGTCACGAGAAACACACATAGCCTCAAAACGTGGAAGTTTTTTAAAGGGCCATAGCACAAGGATGGTGCAAGGAAGGATGCAAGAGGCCATTCTTCTAGCTGAGCTTTATGAATGAGGATAAAATTGCACTGTGATGGAATGAATGACTATGTGTATGACTCAGGTCCGATCAGTCAGCAGAATCAGTCTTGCCTCATCCTATGGCTGCCAGATTGAATAACACTTCATCCTTCAAAAAGAGGAAAGGAGGGCTCCAATTTATCAGTGCTTCTTTCAAAAGCATCCACAAGAGCTTCCCACCTTTAGCTTCTCACCTCAATATGTATTTTGGTGTGTTATCACCTTCTGGGCAGCCACAAGTTACATAGATGAGAACAATGACCAGGCAGTATCTATGACTAAGTATCTTTCCTTAGTGGTAATTCCTGGTTGATTTACACAGTCAGCCCAAAGAAACAAGAATGCCAAGAGAGACTATGTGTGCTGCTTATGCACATATATGAATTCTTATACTTTTAGATATGGCCAAATGAATATTTTCAGCCTTATCAATCTGATTGCTAAGTCCTCTTCCTGTGAGAAGAACAATTTGGTATGAGGTGGGTGGAGTGAATTTTCTCTGCTATATATTAAGTTTTTTTTAAAGATTAAATTTTTAGAGAGATTTTTCAAGTAGAAACACTAGAACTCAGTTTAAGCAACAAAAGTCAAGGGCTAGTGGAGTAGCTGAAATGGTAGAGTGCCTGCCTAGCAAGCATGAGGCCCTGAGTTCAAACCCCAATAACAAACACACACACAAAAGCAATAAAGGTCTGAACATAGGGAATATTTTAAATCCACCTTGATCTTTGGAAAGAATAAAACAGGCAGGATCATCACATACATATGAGTCTTTAAGAATGATAACCTTTGAGGGTTCCTGAGTTATCTCATGTTGTCAGTAGAACGAATTGTATAATAATTACAAAGATTCTACCCAGCAGATTCTGCTGTATTTTTACATTGTATTCCAGAAGAGTTTGGAAGGATCTGAATATTGAAAGATAGAGGGCTGGTTCTGCTAGTAGTGACTATAGACATTAGTTAATTATCTATTTGGGATAAATTGCTATCATTTCACCATAGTATTTGCAGGCTTTTTTTTTTTAAATGGTGCTTACTCATCAAATGATAATGTAGCATTTCCTCTTCAAACTAGGAGGGGAAATATTAACATTTTTCTCACATTATTAATGCCAGTGACTCATAAATCACTAATTATTTTGCCTGCTGCTGAAGGAGCAGTGTCTGGAGGTACCAGAATGTTATTCCCATAATTACAGTCACATTCCTTGTAATAATACCTGAACATTTGTTTGTAAGTACAGTTTTGTAAATTAAAAAACAAAGCACTGAGGTGAATTATTGCATTTCATGTAAATTTTTGTTTTTATTGTATCAAGCATTTTTAGGCAGGTACACTTACACTTTCTTACTGAGTAGCTTTAACCTTGGAAATAGACTATTTTACCTCTTTTATGCTAGAAGAAAGGGAATACAGAGATGAAAATTACAGAAAAAGAAGTAGAGTGAGTGATGTAGTCCTCTTTGTATATACTAAATGCATCCACTTTTCCGAGAAAGAGGCTTTTTCTGGTTGCAAATATCCCATAAAAATATGTTGATGAGCATAGTACAGAGTGGACAGTTGTCTTCTCTATAGAAATAAAATTTTAATCCAAAGACATTTTTATGTTTAATTTTGGTTCTGTGCTATATTTCGAATCTCCAAAATGACTCTGAAATTGTATTTGGTTAGAAAATTTAAAAGACAAATTGTATGTGTTTGGAAAGTTGGGATCATAACTCTGATAGGAACTGGGAAATCAGTGGTAAAATGGTCCCAGTTTATGACACAGTATTCTCAAGCTTTGTCCAAAACTGGATTGAGAGAGAGTGACAAAATGAAAGGTAGAGAGCAGGTATTGTAAAACTCTGTAAGGAGGTGTCAGTGATAGGGAAGAAGAGCATTTTAAGTGGAGACACTCCACTTTCCTATTCTGACAATACCAGAAAAATATTTTCTAGAGTATTCAGAAACAATGATTTGAAGGATGATAATGTTAACACTTCAGTAATGCCAAAACAATACAATTCAGGGTGGTACAGGTAACTGAATAAGTATGGGATATCTTATAATACATAAACCAGATTTCTCTGAGAGTGACTATGTCTAATTTCATGTTGTCATGAAAATATAGTGAGAAATATACAACAATGAGATCAGCCCATTTATCATTCTTGCTTAATTTTGTTGCTGTTTCTTCCTGCAAGACCATTCAAAAAATGAGTGACACCACAGCACATTCTGAGTTTCTCAAGCTTTCCACTTTTCTCTCATTCCTTTCCCCCTCCTTTTTAAGCCTTTACAAATTATTATTCAATGCTACGGTTGTTTGCTCCTTGAATTAATTACCATAAGTTACAGAGAAACAAGTTCTGTTATCTGTTGCACATCATTAAGTGGTTTCATTAAAGCATTAATTGTATCAGAGTGAAAAATATTTGTGAGTTTTGCCATTTTTATGCTATCCTTGTAAACTGTGAATATCCATCTGTGAAAAAAATCTTGAGAGAAGAAAAATCTATACAGTATACAGTCTTTGAAAAAATACAACTGAGAAACTTGTCTTAGTCTGGTTTGTGTTGCTATAGCAAAATATCCACAGCTTGGTAATTTTTAAAGATTATAAATTTACTTGAGTGATTGTTTGAGAGGCTCAGAAGTCTAAGATCAAGGGGCCATATCTGATGAGGGCCTTCTTTCTGTGTTATAATATGGTTTGGCAGAGAAAATCACATGTTGAAAGAGAACAAGAGATAGCCAAACTTGCTTTTACAACATATCAACTTTTAAATAATGAGCCCATGCACCATGATGATGACATTAATCTAGTTTTTCTCTTTCTTTGCTTTTTTTTTTTTTGGTGGTACTGATGTTTGAATTCAGGGCCTCACACTTGCCAGGCAGGCACTCTACCACCTGAGCTACACTACCAGTCAAATTGCTTCTTAAAGGCCCAACCTCTTAACACTACTACACCTGGGATTAAGTTTCTAGCACATGAACTTTGGAAGACACGTTCAAACCACAGCAGAAATCCACAGTAATTATTGGCTCACAATGAATCCCTGTACTGGTTAACTATAGTTTGAGTGAGATTATGGTCAGAGCTCTACTATCTGGACCTTTAAGGAAACTGTGTTTACACTGACCAGGGAACATGTAGTAGTTTCTCATTAGGGCTCTCATATTATAGCATCTGTGTTAGAAAGCTACTAAATTCAGCAGAAATGCTACTAGAAAGGACTCTGAATTCCTACTCTGTATGAGGCGGAAAGGGTGGGCAAGAGATTTGTTTGAGGCTCCTCATTTGTGTAGAGATCAGCCTACCACAGCCTGACAGAGCCCTAGACCTGGGTTTAAGATCTATGTCTATTGTTTAGGGTGAGCTTCAGGTGTCAGGGTTCTGATGTCAGGTAACTGTGGGTGCAAGTGACTTTGCCATTTAATGGCTGTATGAACTCTAAGCCATTTTTATACCTAAATTGCTTTCTAGAGTTGTGGTGAGGATTAAATTAAATCGTGTCTGTAAGGCTCAATTAAGGCTAGCCATTGTTACTTCAGGGATAGAAGGCAAAAGTGAAAATGTGAACCACTTCCATAGACTGGGTATAAGTTGTAGGCAGTAGAGGGTGAGTGTGTGACTAGGAGATGCATGGGGACATTGCTTAGGATTTCACATCTCACCAGGGTTCATGTAGTTCCTGACTTTTCCTTACTCTTCTTTGTTTTTTTCCTTTTGAGAGCATGATTTCTATGAGTTAGAAATAATGGATTGGTAAGGAGGCACTGTTGAAGTGAGTACATACCCTAGCTTATAAGGTATTTATTTCTGGATCTGCATAGAATTAAATGTAGTAAAAAAAATTGTTCAGAAACTATAGAACAACCCTGATGATTACTGAGTCTAGGGCAGAGATTCTGGGATTTATGTTCACATTTCTAAAGGATAATAGACTACAGCAAATAAATAGAACATTTACTACACATAGTGTTATGGGTTGAATTGTGTCCTACCTCCCATTCATGTGTCTTGATTTAGAATTAGGGTCATTGCAGGTAGAATTACAGTCATGTATCCTTTAATGGTGGAGATAGTTTTGGAAAAATATGACATTAAGTTAATTATTTGTTGTAAACATCATGGACAGTACTCACACAAACCTAGATGGTATACCCTACTACACAGCTAAGCTATGTGATATAGCCTTATACAGTTCTTATTACATAGATCTTACACAGCAAACATGCAATGCATGCTACTATATTGAATACTGTAAGCAGTGGTAATGCTACTGTAAGCATATTTTGTATCTAAACATAGAAAAGTTACAGTAAAAATACTAGGTGGTGGGAATTTTTCTGCTCTATTGTTATCTTATGGACCCCTCATATATGTTGTCTATTGTTGACCAAAACATCATTGTGTAATGCATGACTGTTAAGATCATATCCTATTACAGTATGATCCTCTAATGATCATTTTAGTCCTCTAATCCAGTATGACTGTCATCCCTATAAAACCAAGAAATTTGGAGACAGATACACAAAAGAAGAACATTATGTGAACATAAAAATAGACACTGGGGTCATAAACCCACAAGCCAAGGAATGCTAAAGATTTCCAGCAAGTCACTAGAGCCAGGGAGAGAGGCATGGAGTAGATTTTTCAGCAGAGCTCTCAGATGTAAGGAACTCTGCTAACACTTTGATCCCAGATTTCTAACCTTTAGCCTGTAGAACAATACAATTTTTTACTGAAGCCATCCAGTTTGTGGTATTTTGTTATAGAAGCTTACCAAACCAACACACACTGTTATGTTCATCTCTCTCAAACTGGGTTGGCACTAGGGTGAAGCATTTGACGTATTTGCCTCAAGCATAAAATTTAAGGGCCACAAAAACCCTGCTTAGTAATTAAAATAAGTAATATTTTAATGCAATATGTTAAAATCAAAATTAATGCAAAAATCCATGCCAAATAAAATATTGAAATTTCAAATAAGGACAGAATGAGCAGTGGGTTTCTGCTGAACATATTGAAGCATAGTGCAAAAGTAATGAAGAATTAGTACTACTTATCCTGTCTTTATTTGAACTTTGGAGATTTTGTTTATTATGTATTTTTGTATTAATTTTTGTTATAATTATATTAATTTTTAAATATTGTGTAAATATGATTACCCTGATTACTGAAATTTTTGGTACCCCTTAAATTTTACAGTTGGAGTAAACACCTGACTTGCTTCACCAAGGTCTTGCCCTACCTCAAAAACATAAGCTGACGTTAGGACTCTAACGTCAGACACACTCAGCTGAAACCTGTGTAATTCCAACATTTCATAATTTTGCTGATGGCCCAAAAAGTGAAGAGTTCTTGCTAGATATTTCTGCTTGGCTTTCATGTCATCTCAGTTACAAGGATTAACATGAAACTCAACTTCTCAGTTCTAGAGTGATTCCTTTGCTGATACACTTTCTTTAGTAATAGTATTATTCTTCTATTAATTCTGGATCAAAACTTCAACATTACTATCAACTATGCTTTTTCTCCAGTCTCCCATGTCTGTCCATTTGTTAAGTTAGGCTAGTTCCTTAGCCTCTGAGTAAAAATGGATTTGTTGTCCCTTTGTAAAGTAAAAGCATTGAGGTACAAAATTTTGATATATTTTCCCTTGTATAAAAAATAGGGCAGGCTGGGCACACTGGCTCACATCTATAATCCTAGCTACTTGAGAGACAGAGATCAGGAGGCTCATGGTTCGAAACCAGCCCAGAAAAATAATTTGCAAGACCCTGTCTTAAAAACACCTAATACAAAACAGGCTGGTAGAGGGCCTGTCTAGCAAATGTGAAGCCCTGAGTTGAAACCCCAGTACCTCCAAAATAAAACAAAACAACAAAAAACAGGACAGAATATTTTCAGTAATTTCAGCATCCAGATAAGCTCTCTCAATATTGCAGTATATAGTCTTACAAATGCTTCATATTTATTCTTGCAAATATATTTAAAAGTGGGCTTATATTATTATGCTACATGTCAATCTTCTTGTCAATGTGTTAATTACTGTCTTATTAGTTATAAATATCTGTTCATATTAGTGAAACAAGAGGTATAAAATAATTTTAATGGTTTCTATAGCATCCATATAAATGTGTGTACCTTAACATACTTAAGGGATGTCCTTTTATGGACTATTAATCTTATGCCTATGTTTTACTACTATACACAGCACCACAATGATTACCTGTACGTGTGTACATATCTGATGGCTTCCTCAGCCTAAATTATTAAAGTGCAATAGTGGGGCTAAAATGTATAAGCTTCATGTTTTGTGACTTATTGCTAAATTAACAAAATTTTGCTCTCACCAATGATTTATGGAAATGCCTCTTTCTCCTGGATATGATTTAGCCTTTTAATTATTTCTCTTATTTTGTGAATTTTCTATTCATGTCCTTTATATATTTTCTCATTTGGGTTGTTTATCTCCAAAGTCTCCAAAGTGTTTATAAAAGAGCTTTTCTATTAAGGATGTTGTCTGGGTATTTACTCCTAGTTAATGTTATATTTATTGATAATTTTTTCTCCAGTTTGTCAGTTATCTTTTAACTTTTTGTAGTAGTTTACCCAACTAAAAGTTTTATATTGTCAAATCTGTCAATATTTCCTTTATTTCATACCTTAGAATCAAGCTTAGAAAATCCTTCTCCATTTCAAGATTATAAAGCAATTTACATGAATTTTCTTCTAGTATGGTCACAGTTTTCTTTTTGCAAGTATGTTTTAAATTCATTTAAAATTCATGTTGGTGTAATGTTTCTGATGATTCTTTTTCTCTCTTTTTAATTCTTTTTCTTTCTTCTAATCTCTTTTGGATGCTGTATAATTGTAGCCATCTCCTAGTCTTTCTGTTTCATCTTAGTTTTTTTTTCTAACTTAAAAATATCATTCATTGGATGGCAGAGTGACTCAAGTGGTAGAGCACCTGTCTAGCAAGCATGAGGCTCAGAGTTCAAACTCCAGTATCGCCAAAATTTTAAAAAGTCATTCATGTTATTATCCCTTGAAAAAAATGTCTAAAGACTCTTCTTTGTTAAAAAAAAAATCAGCTGGGTGCTGGAGGTTCACACCTGGAATCCTAGCAACTTGGGAGGCTGAGATTGGGGAGATTCCAGTCCCAGACCAACTGGAACAAAATTTAAAAAGATCATGAGAAATCATCTTAATGGAGAAAAGCTGGGTGTGGTGATGTGTACCTGTCATCCCAGCCATGGTAGAAAGCATAAATAGGACAATCGGAGCCCAGGTCAGCCTGGATAAAAGACAAGACCCTATCTCCACAATAACCAGAGCAGAAAAGGTTGGAGGCATGGCTCAGATGGTAGAGCATGAGACCCTGAATGCAAACTCCCAGTACCTCAAACAAAAACAACAACAGAAAAATTCCTGAGAGTCCTCTAGCTATTTCTGTTCTTCTAATGTTATCACCCAGTTTTGTCTCTACAGGAAGACTTCTCCTCTAGGTGGGCTGATATGATCCCGGTCTCACTGACAAAGCCTTCTGCCCACTGTGCCTCTCTGATGCAGTTCTCTACAGAAATGTCCTGTCCAAACCCAAGCCATTCTTTGAGGTATCACCAAGGAGTCATTTCTGGAGAACACTGTTCATAAAGTGCGCGCTCTCTCTCTCTCTTTTGAAACTCTTAGTTATTTGCACACTTAGTTCTTAATTGTATGCTGACTTGTAATTTAACTGCTTCTATATTTAAAGTCATAGATTTAAAGATATCAGAGTTGGAAGACACTCAAGATATCTGCCATTCAGTGTAGTATCTGATATTGAAACCTTCTACAATAATCTTGGACACTTGTCCTAAACTTTTGCTTGGTTACTTAAATAATGAAGAAAACCCTATATCCCATGACTACCATGCCATTTCCAGTCAAGTCCAAAAGATCAGTTTTATTTTCTTGTGATAAGCCCTCAAATCTGCTTTCTTGTATCATTTACTTTTGGGGGTAATTATAGAAAGGTGATTATGAATGTATATGAAAAAACTGCCTTTAAATCTTGACTCTACCACCTAATCATTTTGTGATGTAGAGCAAAAGGAAGTATGTTTTCTGTTGGATTTCAGTTTCTTCATTTATAGAATAGAAAATAATACCTACTTTATCATATTTTGGTAAGAATAACATTAAATGAAAATTAATTAAATTAGTACTTATATGAAAGTCTCTGGTATAGATCTTACCATCAAGGAAATGTTTAATGAATATTTGTTGAGTTACAATTTGATTTATCTTCTGGAGGCACTCAGATAAAATCAAATCCTATAGGTTAAAATTTTGTGCATTTTGTCTAAGACTTTCCTCCATTACTTGAGTTTCTCAGTTACTTGAGTTGTTTTCTGATATGATTTCTTAGGTCATAATTTCTGTGTTCCCTATTCTCCTTTACATATTATATTTTTTTTTTGGATACCTTTTGAAGAATGGTATTGCTAACTCCAGCAGGCACTTCCAAAGTCATCTAATCAGTATCCTATCATTCCACATGAAATTTTACATTGGTTCTCAAACCTGGATGTATACCAGATTTTTTTTTAAGTACTAATGCCACATCTAGTAATTCTATTTTAAAAGATAATGGGAGGGCTAGGGATGTGACTCAGTACTAAGTATTTACCTAACACGTTCTAGTTCAATCCCTAGCACCACAGAAAAGGTGAGGACTAAGTACTGATTTTAAAATACCTCACTAGATGATTCTGATGTGCATGGGTCTTTATGATCTTTGGAACAATTTTACAACCTCTATTTGCAATGCTTTGAGTTAGGAGTGTTTCAGAATCAGACTCTTTTTCTCTCACATTTTATAAAGGTAAAATGGTGCATCTACCATTAATATGAAACATTTTCAGTGGTTATGAATCTGTACCTTGTAGTTAAATACATAAATATTTTGGCAGTGAAATGTCTAAGTATTAAGTGGAAATGGTAAAGATTATGAGTAGTCAGCATCATGTTAGCTGAGACCAAGTTTTGCAGCCAAATAAATTTTGGCATGAAATTTCATAAGGAAATTACAGTTTTTAGAATTTCCAAAGTATAGATAAGGGTTTGTGGACCAGACCAAGCATTATCTTTTCAGTGCTTAGCCTAGTGTGCCATCCAAATATAACAGCTGGCAAAATATATGTATTGAATTAATGAAGAGACAAACTTTCTATGTAATATCTGTAGTGGTATTGGTATATTTTGTAAGTCAATTCTCCTTTAGTAATTAGTGCCTTTGATTCTTAAAACTGGAAACAATTTGACAAACACTGAAGGATAATAAAAATAAGTTTGTTTGGTTTGTTATCTTCTTAGAACTTGTATCACGGAAATAAATACATATCATTTCTTGATTAGAAAAACAGAGTTTTTCTTGTATGAGATTTAAAAAACCCAATAAAATATTTTTGATTCCCTATTGTGTTGTGTGCAAGACATTATAATAAGACCCAGTTAAAAACTGAGTATAACACTAATGCACAGCTGGAAAAACCCTCAAAATTTCACTAACAATCACAAGAAAGGATTCTGAAGAATATTCTGATTTTCAGTACCGAAGTTATTAGATCCAAGTTTAACTGATATTAAATAAGATATAATTTCAGGGGTCTACACATATAAACAGAGTCAACCAGCAAAAAATTAAACAAATCTCCAGTTCTGATCATTTTCAAAGTAGAAAGTCTCTGAGTATATGAGAGCTATTTAGACAGAACAGCCTGAGGTGCCCTGGCTGTCGGTTAAAAGGAAGCATCTGGAAGCTTTAATGAGTGGTACTCTGAAACCCGCTTACTGGGAGGAATACTTTCTGTATATATACACATATACACTTATAGAAATTTATTATAAAGCCCTGGCTCATGTATCATGGAGACTGGCCTATCTGGAATCTTCATCATGTGCCATGGAATTGAGACACAGGGGAGCCCAGTGTGCATATGAAGTTCAAGGGGATCTACTGGAACATTTCCTGTTCTTAGGAAGATAGGTCTTTTTTTTCTATTGAGGCCTTCAACTGATTGGATGAGGCTCACCAACATCATAGAGGATAATCTGTTTTATTGAACGTTTACTGATTTAAATGTTAATATCATCTAAAAGCACCTTCCAAATTGACATATAAAATTAGTTATCACAGATATTAATTTAAAACTTTTCCCCAAATCTCCAAATTTAGTTTTAATTGATTATAGCTAGAGTTTTTAAGATCCCCAAATTCACACTACTCTGTATCTTAGTTTTTTTATTTTTAGACTTACATATGTTTAACAAGTTCCCAAGTGAGGACCATACTTGGAGTACCAAGGGTCTTGATTTTGTACTCTTAACTTTAGATGGAAAGAATATGTAGCAGTGGGTTGGGGCTGTAGCATAGTGGTTGAGTGCTTGCCTAACATGTACAAGGCCCTAGGTTCAATCCCTAGTACTGTAAAAGCAAGCAAACAAACAAAGAATATTAATTCTTTGGGAAAATGGGAAACAATTTCACAGATTGGAGAGAGACAATGACATAAGGAAAACCTGACCTTACACTAGAGAGCCAAGAAAGTAGGAGGATAGCCGGGCGCTGGTGGCTCAAGCCTGTAATCCTAGTTACTCAGGAGGCAGAGATCAGGAGGATCGTGGCTCGAAGCCAGCCCAGGCAAATAGTTCTGCAAGACCCTATCTTGAAAAATCCTTCACAAAAATAGGACTGGTGGAATGGCTCAAGGTGAAGGCCCTGAGTTCAAGCCCCAGTCCCACAAAAAAAAAAAAAAAGTAGGAGGACAAAGCTGTGACCCTGAGAAGACTTTGGCTCCATGCCATCTACACTATTGAGGGCAAGACTCCAAAATAAATGTAAGGAATCTGTAGAGAGTTATCATCAATGTGGGAGTTTAGAAAGGAAATTAATCTGGCCAGTGTAAGATGTGTCTGATATATTTTTTTACATTAATTATGATTTATTTTGTGCTTCTTTTGTGTTAGGGAGTGCCAAACACTTTACATATTTTCTCATTTCATCCTTACACTGACTCATGAGCCATTAGGTTGATACCTTCATTATGTCCATTTTATAGCTGACATTCAGTGACAGGAGAGCCTCTGCCCCATCTCACAGGTAGTAAGGGGACCCAGAATTTCTGATAAGATTTTTGTGGCTCGAGCAAATTAATATTTATAGTATACCTAGAACAGTGCCAGACACATAATAAATGCCCCATAAATGTTAGCAACTACTACTATGATTCCTTGATTTTATATTTTAGAAGATCTGCTCCCAAATTCTTTTTTTTTTCTACTCGCAGAGCTAGAGTTCTCACTTTTTTCTGTTCCTAACCTCAAGGGAGCAAACAGATCCTGTGACCTGTTGTCACCACTTCTCCAGCAAAGCCAACAGAACCTGGGGGGAGAAAAAGAGCAAGAAACAAGAAGAGAGGGGAAGTGCCATTTCAGAATTATTGAAAGCAGGAGCGAGATGACACTAATAGAGCAAAGGGATGCAATAGGAGGATTAGTAGGTATTTTTGGAGAGAAGAAAGTGAGCACAAGAAGACAGAGCCCTGGGCTTGGTCTCTTCTCCAAAAGGCCAGTTTGGAAAAAGAAGGGAAAGAAAGGGAAGAGAAGGGAGGGGAAAGAAGGGGAAGGAAGTTAGGAAGGAAGGAAGGTATGTACTTGAGACTCAGCAACCAATTCCATGTGTCTCATACCCAGGCTTTCTCTGATGGGAGATTTTCACCTGACACATTGAATAAAAAATTTCTTAAACCATCTAGTGTGCATATATTTAGTTTGAGCACAAATGAAATGGAAGAATTAGAGCAGAGGAGATGGTCATAGGCAGACTATTGAGTGTCAAGACACCTGAAATCAACAATAAGTGAGAACAATGAGGTTTCACTATAGGTCTCTCCTTCCACCCAAAAGTTGAATTTAAGTTACCTCATATATTGACTGGTTTGCATAAATTAGTCAATTATACTTTTTATCTTTTGCCAATTTTAGATGGGTTCCTGAAATTTACAATCAGGAATAGCCAGGGCACATAATTTGAGAAAAAAAATTTTTCTATGAGATTCAAGGAGAGATTTCCAAGGAAATTGAAGAATTGAATAAGAGTATTTCATTTTCCTGATCTTAGAAGGCAAAGGTTCCGGGGACAGTCTAGATAGTATAATTCAAATAAGATGAATCACGACTTTGGCACTGGAGTTATGGAAAGTGGTTAGTATTTACACAATTTGAAGACTTAAACTTTGAAGTCAGAACTTATTTTCCCTGATGGAGGCCTGCCTCTAGGGATCATATTGACATTAGGCATTCTGGGATGATGGCAATTTTTTTTATTGTATGGTATGAAGTTGGCATTTGTATTTGAATGCTTCAGTCTCTTGAGCTGGTTAGTATGCATTTTCTTGGGTGATTGCTGTGCCCTCGGCATGTTGACTGAGTCAGGTTTCTGAATTTACAAGGCACAGGACCAGACTTATAGTTGCAGCAATCCATCAGGTAGTGGGGTTGACTTTCCCACCCAGTGTTGACACAAAGGCATTACTGCATGCCCAAAGAAGAGCATTTCAAAGAACATGCCTATGAGGCTATATTTTTTCCTACAGATTTTATTGAGATAGTTTATAAATAAAAATTATTGTAAGTTAGATATTGTTGCAGAAAAAATTATAAATTATCTTTTGGACTTTTTTTCTACAGAAAGATTTATTATGTATTTTTAATTATAAACAGGGCCTTGATATGTAGCTTAGGTGGGCATCAAATTATAATACTCCTGACTCTGCCTCCCAGATGCTGGTATTACAGGCATGCACCTGGCTTCCATCATATATTCAACCTCTCAAAGATAGCTGTCAATTTTCTGATGTTTAGGATTTCATTAATTTGTTTCACTGAAGCATTGTTTAAATTTATATTCAGTGAAAAACACAGATCCAAATATATGATTCAATGTCTGATTAATATCTTTTGAATCCATTAACCTCATCACACCAAAGCAGCCATGGTTTAGATTTCTATCACCATTGCTTGTTCTTGAATGGAATCATACAAAGTACTCTCTTTCATGTGTGTGTGTATTTGTGTTTTGTTGTTGTTCAACATAAAGTCGAACATATAATGTAGTATGCATTAGAAGTTTGTTTATTGCTGAGCAGTATTCATTGTATTAATATAAATATAATATATTTATCCACTCTCATTTTGATGAACAGTTGGCTTGTTGTATAATTCCCTTCTTTGAAGGCCTTGTAATCACCTTGCCTAACATAGTTGTCTTACAAGGGAATATCTGGTCTTGTCATGATCCACCAGTACCCCCTCTCATATCCATAATTTGAATCAAATTTAATATAAGGTAAGACTCAGAAGAATATAATTTAGATACAAAAGAACTGCAAAATTTTGCTTATATATGTTGCCAGGGACCTGATGAATTTATGTGGTAATAAATTCTCTAGTTGTTAGACTAAGGCAGATGGAATATATATTGAATTAGTTTAAATTTATTGATATTAATTTATGAGGAGTCTGGATGGAATGCGTTGTCTCACTCCAATAGACATGGATATAACAGTTTGCTTGGTTGTTTGAAACATGACTCTGTGATGGTCTACATTCAATGGGGCTGAAGTATTAGAACTTTTGGGCATATTATTGAGGAAGGAATTCAAAAGTTTAGGGATGTAGAAATAATGGATTAATTATACAGAGTTTCATATTACCTTACCCCTCCACTATAATACACAGAAGAATCAGTGATTATTTTCTTCACAAAGGCATGGACAAACATGTTACTGAAAGGAACTCCAGCATCCATAAAAACAATTGTGTTGGTTGTTACCTGTTGGTGAGGGATGATGGTGGGAGATTGTACCATTAAAATAATGGAGATAAGGCCTCCCAGAAATGCAGAGGGCAGGTGGTAGTACTTAACTACCAGAGATGAGGTAGCACATTTGCTATAATTGGCAGCAGGAATAAAGTAGAGTCAGATCTTATACACCTTAACACAGATTTTCTTCTTATAGGAAGACCCTGAGGCCTTCTAAATAAGTTTGTTGGAAAGGCACAACAAGGACCTGTATATCTTGACTTACAGTCAGGGACTGTCTTTCATTTGTCTTAAACCTTATCTAGGACAAAATACATCATTATTCTGATCTATTTGTCAATTCTTAAGATTTTACCTATTAATGCTCATTTATACTTAATTGTCTGTTACATATGTCTCTGATAGAGGAGGAGACAATCGTTAATACACAAAACCAAATATTGTGACCTATTATAGTCACTGCATGTTTATGTAGCTTTTCAGCTATGAAGGCAGAGTTGAGTAACTGCAAGCAAGACTTTGTGACCTTCAAAGCCTAAAATGTTTACTATCTGGCCCCATACTGAGAAAGTTTGCTTACTTCATACTGTAGGTAAAGCTGAAGTTCTTGTGACCACCTCTTTTTCCCCCACCCTTTTCTGGGGTTTGAACTTGGGGCTTTATACTTGCTATGCAGATACTCTACCACTTGAGCCACACCTCCAGCCCTTTTTGCTCTGGTAAAGATCTGGCAAGATAGGGTCTTGCTTTATGCCTATGCTGGCCTGTGCCACAATTCTCTTGATGCTTCCTGTTGTAGCTGGATGACAGGTGTGTACCAAGGTGCCCAGCTATTGGCTGAAATGGGGTCTTGTGACCTCTTTGCCTGGGCTGGCCTTGAACCACAATCCTCCTGCTCTCCACCTCCTGAGAAGATATCACCTCCTTTTTTGTCAGTATAAATTCTTTGAGATTATGTTTTCATATTTATGGATTATTTGCTAAGGAAGATGGGCAAATTTCCTTGAAGACAGTTTGTAATAGACTGTCCTACAGAATGTGGGTTACTTGACCTCCCTATTCAAAGGTGTATTTTAAAGAGTTTAATTACTACAGAGAATTTTACAGGTCACTGATGCAATCCAAAGTCACCTCTAATGATTAAGGTGTAAATTTACTTTTTCAACTGCTAATATTAACTATATAAAATCTTTCCTGTCCAATTTTTTAAAGGTCTATCAATTTTCCAAAAGTAAAAATAACACTAATTCAAAGAAGATACACAAATGGCCAACAGGTATACGAAAAAATGCTACTGACACTAATAATCAGAAAATTGCAAACTTATAAGGAGCTATTACCTCACACTATTAGATTGGCCATTACATATATAAAAAAAGCTTTCAAAGACAGCAAATGTTGGGGGAGGATGTGGAAGAATTAGAATCTTTGTGCAATTTAATAAGAATACAAAATGGTACAGATGCTATAGGAAATAATATAAAGATTCCTCAAAAAATTAAAAATAGAACTACTATATGATTCAGAAATCCCACGTCTGGGTATTTATCCAAAATAATTGAAATCAGGATTTCCAAGAGATATTAGCACTCTTATGTTCATTATAGGACTATTCAGAATAGCCATGATGTGAAAACAAGTTAAATGCATATTGAAAAATGAATGGATAAAGAAAATGCAATATAGGCATACAACTGAATAGTATTCAGCCTTAAGAAAGGAGGAAATTCTGCAATATGTGAAGACATGGGTGAACCTAGAGGTCATTACACTAAGTAAAATACAGACACAGAAAAGACAACTACTGACTAGAACTGCATGGTTTCATTTAGATAAGGCATCTAAAGTAATCAAATCCATACAATAAAATGAATGGTGGTTATTTGGGGGTCGGGAGAAGGTGAAATGAAGTTACTAATCAATGGCATTCAGTTTCAAACAAGAAAGATGAATAAGCCTTAGAGACCCACTGTACAACATTGTCCTATTGTCAATAATGGGTTGCACACTTAAAATTTATTAAGACATAGACCTCATGTTAAGTATTTTTATCATAACAACAGTAAAAAAAGTAATCACATTCATTGTCTAAATTAGAAAAGACATAAGAAACTAGAAAGAAGAAAAAATTATATCTTTCTAGATCAATCACCTAAAGAAAACCATTTTTAATAATTTGGTTTCTTTTTCGGCATTAATTTTAACTTAAGAGCTAAATAAATAAAACAGTGGTGTACTCATTTTTGGATTGTTTCTAGATTAGCTGAAAATATACTATTTATAGAATGTTTAGTTAATAAATAATTAGTTGTCATCTGCCTTTTGTTTTGGTAAGAGTTGTAAGGCAATAAATCAACAAATATATCTAGGACAGGGCATTATTTCCTAAATTACTGACGTCATCCTGGAGAAAAAGTTGTTTTGAGATTATTGATTTTTTTCATTATTCTACAAACATGGTATATTTACTACTTTTTTCCTTTTTCACTATTTATATTTTAAAAATATCCCAGGGAAAAAGATGCATTATAAAAAAAAAACTCCTAGGACCATTCTTCATTTTAGTGCATCAGTCACTGCCCTTCCCATCTTATCTTCCCTGTGGAATTCTGTTATTTTTTATTCATTTATTCACATGTGCACACATTGTTTGGGCCATTTCTCCCCCCTACCACCCACTCCCTCCCTATCCTCCCCCAACCCCCTCACTTCCAGGCAGAACTTGTTCTGCCCTTATCTCTAATTTTGTTGAAGAGAAAACATAAGCAATAATAAGAAAGACAAAGAGTTTTTGCTAGTTGAGATAAGGATAGCTATACAGAGAGATTCCTAGCATTGCTTCCATGTACAAATGTGGTACATCCCAAGTTGATTCATCTCTAACTGACCTTTCTACTAGTTCCTGATCCCCTTCTTGTGTTGACCTCTGTCACTTTAAGGTTTCTGTATTAATTCCTCTGCAGTGGGGACATCAAATACTTTCATGTTTTGGGTTTCTTACCTATCCCCATATCTCCCGTGTGTGCTCTCCTCTTATCATGAGACCCAAATCCAAACCACATTACTGTATTTGCCCTAGATCTAAAGTCCGAATATGAGGGAGAACATATGATTTTTGGTCTTCTGAGCCTGGCTAACCTCACTCAGAATGATGTTCTCCAGTTCCATCCATTTACCTGCAAATGATAAGATTTCATTCTTCTTCATGGCTGAGTAAAATTCCATTGTGTATACATACAATATTTTCTTAATCCATTCGTCAGTAGTGGAGCATCTTGACTGTTTCCATAAGTTGGTTATTGTGAATAGTGCTGCAATAAACATGGGTGTGCAGGTGCCTCTGGAGTAACCTGTGTCGCATTCCTTTGGGTATATCCCCAAGAGTGGGATTGCTGGGTCATATGGCAGATCTATGTTCAGATATTTTCAGAGTGGTTGCACTAGCTTGCATTCCCACCAGCACTGTATGAGGGTTCCTTTTTCCCCACATCCTTGCCAACACCTGTTATTAGTGGTGTTTTTGATGATGGCTATTCTAACAGGGGTGAGGTGGAATCTTAGTGTGGTTTTGACTTGCATTTCCTTTATGGCCAGAGATGGTGAACATTTTTTCATGTGTTTTTTGTCCATTTGAATTTCTTCTTTTGAGAAAGTTCTGTTTAGGCAGTTTCCCATTTCTTTATTGGTTCATTGATTTTGGGAGAGTTTAGTTCCTTAAGTTCCCTGTATATTCTGGTTTTCAGTCCTTTGATGTATAGCTGGCAAATATTTTCTCCTACTCTGTGGGTGGTCTCTTCAGTTTAGAGACCATTTCTTTTGCTGTGCAGAAGCTTTTTAATTTTATGAAGTCCCATTTGTCCATCCTTTCTCTTAGTTGCTGAGCTGCTGGGGTTCTATTGAGGAAGTCCTTGCCTATATCTATTACTTCCAGAGTGTTTCCTGCTCTTTCCTTTACTAACTTCAGAGTTTTGGGTCTGATATTAAGGTCCTTGATCCATTTTGAGTTGATACTAGTACAGGGTGATAGACATGGATCTAGTTTCAGTTTCTTGCAGATGGATAACCACTTTTCCCAGCAACATTTGTTGAAGAGGCTGTCTTTTCTCCATCATATAGTTTTGGCACCTTTGTCAAAAATAAGGTGGGTATAATTGTGTGGATCCATATCTGGGTCCTCTATTCTGTTTCACTGGCCTTCATGTCTGTTTTTGTGCCAGTACCATGCTGTTTTTATTGCTATTGCTTTGAAATATAGTTTGAAGTCGGGTATTGTGATACCTCCAGCCTTGCTCTTTTTGCTGAGTAATGCCTCTGCTGTTTGTGGTCTCTTGTGTTCCCAAATGAATTTTAGGGTAGATTTTTCAATCTCTGTAATGAATGTCATTGGGATTTTGATGGGAATTGCATTAAACATGTAGATTCCTTTTGGTAGTATAGCTACTTTTACTTTGTTGATTCTACCAATCCATGAGCACAGGAGATCTCTCCACCTTCTGTAGTCTTCCTCAATTTCTTTCTTCAGGGGTTTGTAGTTCTCCTTGTAGAAGTCATTCACATCTTTTGTTAAGTTTACTCCTAGATATTTGATTTTTTTGAGGCTATTGTAAATGGAATTGTTTCCATATATTCTTTCTCAGTTTGCTCGTTATTGGTGTATAGAAAAGCTAGTGATTTCTGTAAGTTGATTTTGTATCCTGCCACCTTGTTATAGCTGTTTATTGTGTCTAGAAGTTTTTGGGTCTTTAAGGTCATATCATCTGCAAATAGGAATATTTTGACAGTTTCTTTACCTATTTCTATTCCTTTTATTTCTTCTTCTTGCCTAATTGCTCTGGCTAGGAATTCCAGGACTATGTTGAATAAGAGTGGGGATAGTGGGCACCCTTGTCTTCTTCCTGATTTTTGGGAAAATGGTTTCAGTTTTTCACTGTTAAGTATGATGTTGGCTGTAGGTTTGTCATTGTACCTTTACAATGTTGAGGTACTTTCCTTCTATTCCTAGTTTTCTTAGAGCTTTTATCATGAAGTGGTATTGGATCTTCTCAAAGGCTTTTTCTGCATCTATGGAGATGATCAAGTAGTTTTTGTCTTTGCTTCTATTGATGTGCTGTATTACATTTATAGATTTGCATATGTTGAACCACCCCTGCATCCCTGGGATGAAGCCAACTTGGTCGTGGTGAATGATCTTTCTGATACATTGTTGGATTCAGTTTGCCATTATGTTATTGAGGATTTCTGCATTTATGTTAATTAAGGAGATGGGCCTATAGTTCTCCTTTTTGGAGGTATCTTTGTCTGGTTTTGGGATGAGTGTAATAGCGGCTTCATAAAATGAGTTAGGCAGTTTTCATTCCCTTTCTATTTTGTGGAACAGTTTAAGGAGGGTGAATTCTATTGCGGCTTCCTGGTGAAACTTGTCAAAGGAGAGGGCGTTTCAAGTTGAAATTATTCCCAGTGCAGGGGACAACTGAAAATGTGCCAGCCTTAAGGTGTATTTCAAAAGCCTCGTCTCAAGTGATTAAACAAATATATTCATTGAATAACAGTTTGATTATTACATAAGCCTTGGTTTCTTCCCTCTAGTTTATATTCACATTTTATTTACTTATTTATTCATTCATTTTTATGAAGCCTTGAGTTCAAATCCTCTCCACCCAAAGATCAGCTTTTCTCTAATAATTGTTTGAAGAATTACCCAAAGACCAAACTTTGGTGTGAAGTTTTTTTCTTTTTTTCTCCTTTTCGTTCTTTCTCAAAGAAGGAAAAAAAGGAAAAATCTTTCTTCTTATTTAATATTGTGACTTTTGATTTTGATTAGACAGTCACATAAGGCTTAATATATAGAAACTTGAACAGCTATGACCAGGACATTAAGAAGTATAAGCCAAAAAATATTCATTGACCCTGGCCTCAAAGCATCTTATTTTTGTGATCTATTTGAAGGGTTCCCTAGCACATAATACCTCTTATTTTGAAGAAATATATATATATGAAATCCAGCAATTCTTTCAGTTTCATTTTACTTTTTTCTTCATCATATTCAAGTCAAATTAAATGGAATAATTTTTAATGGAATATTGACAGAAATTATGCATGACAGAATTGGGATGATTTGAATATGCATATATAATATATATGTGAGTCATATGTATATATATGTATATATCATTTACCTAATTTTTCTACCAATAATATGTATTGATTTTTTTTCTTCTTTTTTTTTTCTCCTTTTATTTTATCATTTTTACATTTACTTACATTTGTATGCATTGTTGGAACCATCTCCCCTCCCCCTGCTTTCAGGCAGAAATTGTTCTGCCCTCTTCTTCTCCGATTTTGTTAAAAAGAAAACATAAAAGATAATAAGAAAGATACATCATTTTTGCTAGTTTGGGATAAAGATAATTATACAGAGAGATTCCTAGCATTGCTTCCATGCACTTGTGTATTGGAACCCACATTGGTTCATTTCTACCAGACCTCTTCACTACTTCCTGGTCTCCTTCCCATAGTGGCCTCTGCAAATTTTAGATTACTTTTTTCACTCCTCAACAGGGAGCACATTAACCATATTCAAGTATTAGGTTTCCTTTCCTTTCCCTATTTCTCCCATGTGTATTCTCCCCTTAGTGTGTGGCCCATGTCTGATAATATTACTGCATTTGTTTTAGCTCTATAAGCTGCATAAGAGGGAGGACATGAGATTTTTGGCCTTCTGAGCCTGGCTAACTTTGCTTAAGATGATTTCTCTAGTTCCATCTATTTATTTGCAAATGACAAAATTTCATTTTTCTTTGTGGCTGAGTAAAATTCCATTGTGTATAAATACCACATTTTCTTGATCCATTTGTCAGTGTGGGGCAACTTGGCTGTTTCCATAGATTGGCTATTGTAAATAGGGCTGCAATAAACATGGGTGTGTAGGTGCTTTTATAATAACTTGAGTCACATTCCTTTGGGTGTATCCCTAAGAGTGGTATTACTGGATCATATGGAAGGTCTGTGTTTAGTTTTTTAAGAAGCCTCCATATTGTTTTCCAAAGTGGTTTTACTAACTTACCTTCCCACCAGCAGTGTATGAAGGTTCCTTTTCCCTGCATCCTCACCAGCATTTTTTGTTGTTGGTGTTCTTGATGATAGCTATTCTAACAGGAGTAAGGTGGAATCTTAGTGTGGTTTTGATTTGCATTCCCTTTATGGCTGGGATGGTGAGCATTTTCTTCATGTGTGTTTTGGCCATTTGGATTTCTTCCTTAGAAAAAGTTCCATTTAGTTCAGTTTCCCACTTCTTTATTGGTTAATTGATTTTTGGGGAGTTTAGTTTTCTGAGCTCTCTGTATATTCTGGTTATCAGTCCTTTGTCTGCTGTATAGCTAACAAAGATTTTCTCTCACTCTGTGGGTGGTCTTTTCAATTTAGAGACCATTTCTTTTGTTGTGCAGAAGCTTTTTAATTTCATGTAGTCCTATTTTTCCATCCTTTCTCTTAGTTGCTGAGCTGCTTGGAGTTCTGCTGAAGAACTCTTTGCCTATACCTATTGCTTCCAGGGTATTTTATTCCTTGCTCTTTTGTGTACTAACTGCAAGGTTTCAGGTCTGATATTAAGGTCCTTAATTCACTTTGAGTTGATACTAGTATAGAGTGACAGGCATGGATCTAGTTTCAGTTTTGTGCAGGCAGATAACTACTTTTCCCAGCACCATTTGTTGAAGAGGCTGTCTTTTCTCCATTGTATGTTTTTGGAGCCTTTGTTAAAATAAGGTGGGCATAGCTATGTGAATTCATATCTGGGTCCTTTATTCTGTTCCAGTGGTCTTCATATCTGTTTTTTGTGCCAGTACCATGCTGTTTTATTGCTATGGCTCTGTAGTATATTTTGAAATTGGGTATGGGGATACCTCCAACATTGCTCTTTTTGCTCAGTATTGCCTTGGCTATTCCTGGTCTTTTGTGTTTCCAAATGAACTTTAGGGTAACATTTCAATCTCTGTGTTGAATGTCATTGGAATTTTGATGGGTATTGTGTTGAACATGTAGATTGCTTTTGGTAGTATAGCCATTTTTACTATGCTGATTCTACCAACTCATGAGCATGGGAGATTTTTCCATCTTCTTAGTCTTCCTCAGTTTCTTTCTTTAGTGGGTTGTAGTTCTCCTTGAAGAGGTCATTTACGTCCTTCATTAAGTTTACTCCTAGGTATTTAATTTTTTTGAGGCTATTGTAAATGTTCATTAAGGAAATTGGACTGTAGTTCTCTTCTTTGTGTTCTTGTCTGGTTTTGGGATAAATGTAATGCTGGCTTCATAGAAGGAGTTAGGCAGTGTTCCTTCCCTTTCTAGTTTGTGGAAGAGTTTAAGAAGTGTTGATATTAGTTCTTCTTTGAAGGTCTGGTAGAATTCAGGTGAGATCTGTCAGATCCCGGACTTTTCTTTTTTGGGAGACTCTATTACTGCTTCAATTTCATTATGTGTTATAGATCTGTTTAGGTGGTTTGTGGAGAGTGGAATAGGAGAAGACTATGAAGACATTAAATGCAGAGCAGCTGCTTTTCCTGAGATGTTTATGGCAAATAATCTGTAGGCTGAGATTTGGTTTAGCCCCAGCCACAAAATAGAGTGAGAAGGTGAGATGCAGCTCAGCTGCTTTTCCTAATTTGTTTACATTCAGAGAAGCAGGACCACAGGTTCTTCTTGTTACAATGTCATGCCTCTCCCCAAGAACTGTGCACCACCTCCTTGTTTACCACTGGACATAAAAGACTCACTGAAGGATGAAGGGAGGCTTTTTGGATGCGGAGGCTTTTGGATTAAGGGAAGTTTTTGGCTGAAGGGAAATTGCTGGAGGGAGAATTGCTGAAGGGAGGATTGCAGAAGGGAAAATAATTGCTAAGAAACCTAAAGAGAGAACATGGGACAGTGCAAGTCTGAGCACCAAGACTTTAAGAAAGCTAAAGAGAGAACATGGGACAGTGCAAGTCTGGGGGCAGAGACTTTAAGAGAGATCATGCTAAAGAAAAGCTAAGAGAAAACATGGGACAGAGTGAGTCTAAGGAAAGAGACTTTAAAGAGTGGAAAAGAAGACTTTTAGAAGCAAGGTTTTAAAGAATTGTAAAGGAGTAAGGCCTTAAAGAATAAAGATAGAGAAAAGACGCAGAGTAAAGAGAAGAGATTAATAGAGATAAAAAGCAATGAGGCTGTTGTGCATCTTCACCTGAGTGCCCAACACACCTGATCCCACCCTCTGTCTGTCTATCCTCTGTCCTTTATGCATCTCTTGTTGCCCCCAGTTAGATTTGGTAATAACAAGGGAGGAAGAGAAAGCTCACTCCAGTGGTTAATATCCTCCTGGTTCACTTTTGGATGGTCATAAGTATCTAGAAATTTGTCTCTGATGATTCTCTGGATTTTCTTAGTGTTTGTTGTTATCTCTCTTTGTTCATTTCTGATTTTACTAATTTGGGTCTTTTCCCTCCTCATTTTAGTCAGATTTGCCAGGGGTTTGTCAGTCTTATTTATTTGTTCAAAGTACCAGCTTTTTGTTTGTTGATTCTTTGTATGGTTTTTTTGGTCTCTATTTCATTAATTTCAGCTCTTATTTTTATTATTTATCTCCTTCTGCTTATTATAAGTTTTGCTTGTTCTTGTTTTTCTAGGAGTTTGATATATAGAATTAGGTCATTTATTTGAGATCATTCTGTCCTTTTAATATATGCACTCATGGCTGTTTTAAAACTGTTCTAGTTTTAATGCATTGTGATCAGATAGAATGCAGGGAGTTATTTCTATTTTCTTATATTTGCTGAGGCTTGTTTGTGTCCTAAGATATGATTTATTTTGGAGAATGTTCCATGGGTTGCTGAGAAGAATGTATGTTGTGTTGTTGTTGGATGAAATATTCTGTAGACATCAGTCAGGTCCATTCGATTTATGGTGTCATTTAGTTCTAGGATTTCTTTATTGATTTTTTGTTTGGATGACCTATCTATTAGTGATAGAGGATATTAAAGTCTCCAGCTACCACTGTGTTGGAGTCTATATGTGCTTTTAAGTCCTTTTGTGTGTATTTGATGGAATTGGATGCACTGACATTGGTTGCATATAAGTTGATAATTATTTCCTATTGATGTATCCCACCTTTTATTAATATGCAGTGTCCTTCTTTATCTCATTTGACCAATATACATTTGAAGTCTACTTTGTCTGATATAAGTATTGCTACTCCTGCCTGTTTTGGGAGACCATTGGCTTGGTAAATCTTCTAGCCTTTCACCCTTAACCAGTGTTATTTCTGTCAATAAAATTGGTCTCTTGTAAAAAACAGATTGTGAGATCTTCTTTTTTAGTCCAGTTTGCCAAACAGTGTCTTTTGATGGGGGACTTGATCTGTTAACATTCAATGTTAATATTAATAGGTATAAGATGATTCCTGCCATTTAGTTGTCTTTGTTGTTTTAGGATTTGATTATGTGCAGTTGAAATACTCTTTGATTGCTTGTCTTTTCTTCTCCTGTGGTTTGATGCTTCCCATCCTCTCATGAGTTTTTTTCCTTTCATCTTCTGGTGCAGAATTCTTTATAGAATTTTCTGTGACTTGGTGGTCATATACTGTTTTAGTTTCTGTTTATTGTGAAAGATTTTTATTGCTCCACCAAACTTGAATGATAGTTTTGCTGGGTAGAGTTTTCTAAGGTTGAAGTTATTTTCATTCAGTGCATGAAATACCTCATTCCTTGCCCTTCTTGCTTTTAAGGTTTCCATTGAGAAATCTGCTGTTATTTTGATGGGTTTACCTTATACATTATTTGTTTTTTTCTCTCTTACAGCCTTCAATATTCTTTCTCTGTTCTTGATGCTTGTTGTTTTGATGATAATATGCCATGAGGAGGTTCTATTTTGGTCAAGTCTGTTTGATGTCCTGGAGGTTTCCTGTACCTGAATGGGCAAAACCTTCTCAGGATTTGAGAAATTTTCTGTTATTACTTTATTGAATATATTACACATCCCTTTGATTTGCACCTCTTCTCCTTCTTCAGTGCCCATGATTCTTCGGTTTGGTCTTTTGATGGAGTTGCTGAGTTCTTGCATATTCCTTTCAAAGGTCTTAAGTTGTTTGGCTAACATTTCTTCAGTTTTTTTCTTTAATTTCTATTTTATTTTCGAGTTCTGAGATTCTATCTTCCACTTGTTCTAGTCTGCTGGAGTGGCCTTCCACTGTGTGTTTTGTTTGACTATAGGGACTTTTGATTTCCAGGATTTCATTTGATTCTTTCTTCTGAGGTTTTCCAAATCTTTGCTTATTTCCTCTTTTATGATTTCTATTGGCCTTTTTAATTAATGTATCTCTCTTTTTACAGTGTCCTTTGTTTCACTTTGGTGTTTGTTGAGGTCCTCTGTGAGTTCCTTTATTTGTTTCTGTGTTATCTTATGTTCTTTATTTTTGGTGTCTTGAAATTTCTTGAGTGCATTTTGGATAATCTGGTTAACCATATCTAGTATCTTCTCCATGAATTGCTCAGAGATTTCTTCTCAGATTTCTTCTTTGAGGGTTTTTTTTTTTTTTTTTTAGTGGGCATTGCTGAGTTCCTCAGTTACATTTATCATTATTTTGTTAGGTCAGGAACTGGTTATCCATTTTCTACATTTCCCACTGAATCCTGTATTGCATTTTTTTTGAAGAGCGTGATTTCCATCCTTTATTCTTCTTCCCATTGCTTCACTTGGTGCTGTACCACTATATTTTGTTTGGCTAGTTGGTGGATTTTATTGCCTGATTTCTTTCCCTGATTTAATTTTTGTGTTGTGGCTGACTTGGTTGTTAGCTAGGTTGATGTGCTTTATCTGACCATGGTCTGGAGGTATAATTTAGCATTAACAAGTTCACAAGTTCAATGCCAGAGCAAATTTTAATTTATTCTATAGAAAATCCCTTGATGATAATATCTATAAACAGTTGATGTTGGGGGAGAAATGGTTATTAGGCTAGGTATAGATTATGGGGAATTGGTAAAGGTGACAATAAAAAGGGGGGGTGGAAAAAGGAGTGGGTGTATGGGTTAAGAGTTATGGAGGCTGTGGGGTTTTGTGGTCCTTTTGTGTGTTTGGGTATATTTCTGTTGTTGTAGTGAACGATGATTGCAGGGGCCTGGGGTTGTGTGCAGTTGGTACAGTAGGCAATTCAGCAGGTGATGATTGTGGAGGAGGGAGGAGTAGTGTGGTGACAGGTTGGGGGAGAATGGGAGGAGGCGGTAAAGACACGGGAAAAGAGTGGATGAGAAGGGGCAGAAAGAGTATTTGGGAGGGAGGAGAATGGATTGTAGTACCAAAGAAGGAGGGAGAGTGAAGAGGATGAGAATAGGGATAAGAGGATAGTGATGATGGAGTTAATAGCACAGAAATGAAAAAAAAGAAAGAAAGAAAGAAAGAAAAAGAAACAACAACAACAAAAAAACCCCACCAGGTTTAGGAACCTCAGAAAGTTCAGTCTATTAGTAAAAGTTCTGGAGTTGTTCCTTAGGTGTCCAATCCTCATATTGGTGTTCAAGCAGAAGCTCTGATGTGGTCTCACCAGGTGACTGGCTTGTGAGTGGTATTTGAACCTTCTTGTCCACAAGATCAGTTGGAGCTGTGAAGTGAGGCAAGATTGCCAGCTCATGCAGGGTGGTCAGAGCTGTTTTTAGCAGGCAGCAGCTGTGTTGTTCTTCAGCTACAGCTCTGTTTGTTCAGCTCCTCTTCCAGCAAGGTAGGGCAATTCAGTTTTGGATGCTGTCCTCTGTCCCAGAAATCAGCTCTGGGATCCACTTCCTGCCCTGCTTTGGGAGGTTAGTTTGTGGCTCCTCTCCCTCTCTTAGCCTTTATGCCTCTCCCAATCTCTTTTGGGTACCAGCAGCTCCTTTATATGGTTGGATTCTCAGCCTGTCCCCACTCTAAGCCTTTGCTGCTTTATGGTGCATCACCAAGTTTGGTGCTGAGAACTCAGTTCCTTGCCACAACCCTGACAGTTCAGCAGTGAGAGAGCTGCTGTTTGCCTCTCCCCGTGTTTTCCAGGGCAGTTCAACATTCCATCACCCCCCACATGTTGGTGTTAGGTTACAGTTCACTGTTTATGGCCTTCAGTTTTGCTGGGGTGGGTTCAGTCTGCCCAGGGTCTGTGATGACGGATTATTTTCCCAGGATGGGGGTGGGTGGGTAAGGGAGCCATACTTGTAATACTCACCTATATCTTCTGCAGTTTCATGCAGGCGCCTTTGGAGACAGCTGTTGGAGAAAAATGGCCTATATTCCCATTTTAAAAGAGGCCTTCTTGAACACTGTAGTAGATTTCTATTACCACTCTAACAAATGACTTTAAATTTAGTAGCTTAAACCAACATAAATCTATTATCTTAGTTTTGGAGGTCACAAGTCTGAAATGGTCCTTACTAGGGCAAAATCAAAGTGTCTGTAGGGCCATGCTCCTTTCTGGATGCCCTGGGGAGCATTTGTTTTCTTGCCTTTTCCAATTTCTTAGGGTCTCCCACATCATCCTTCTATCTTTAAAGCCAGCAATGGCCTGTCAAGTCTTTCGGACTTCCAGTCTCAAGACTTTGGCCTCTATCATTGAGTCCTCCTTGGATAATTTAGGATAGTTTCCCAGTCAAGATATCTAATCACATCTTTTGAGCCCCCTTTGGCTGTAATGTAGCCTGGAGATTAGAACACAGACATCCTTGGGTTTACAGGATAAGTTATTCTGCCAATCACAAGTACTTTCAAAAAGTGGATGATAATATCTGAAATGGGATGGAATCATTGGGGAGATACTGTTTTCCTTTTGCTGTTTCTCAATCATGCTGGTTTACTACTTCTAATGTAGCAATAAAATAAAACTTTAAAAACATTTTTCATTTGTTTTCCCCCCTGCCCCCTGGCCCCTGCCCCACCCCTTCCCTTCACTCCCACTCCCCTCGCTTCCAGGCAGAACCTGTTCTACCCTCTTCTCCAATTTTGTTGAAGAGAAGACATAAGCAATAATAAGAAACACATAGCATTTTTACAAGTTTGACATAAGGATAGCTATACAGAGAGATTCCTAGCATTGGTTCCATGCACATGTGTGTTACAACCCAAATTGATTCATCTCCACCTGACCTCTTATAAAACTGTTTTGCACACATTCTTCTTAGGGATGCCCCAAGGCAAAATTGTGAAACAATTGGTTCTATGTATTTTTCCCCTCTATTCCTGTGTCTGTTTTCTCAGAACTCTGCTCTCTTCTTTTACTGACAATCTTAGGCTAATCCTGATAAGGTATTTTGTAACAGGGGCTAAAGAAATGACTCTCCTGTGGAGATATATGTATATATGTATATATATGTATATATACACATATATATTTGTTGGTACTGGGTTTTGAACTCAGTGTCTCACACTTGCTAGGCAGGTATTCTACCATTTGAGCCACTCTGCCAGCGTTATTTTTGTGCTGGATATTTTTGAGATAGGATCTCATGAGCTATTTGCCCAGGCTGGCTTCGAACCTCCATTCTCCTGATGTCTGGCTCCTGAGTAGCTAGGATTATAAGCGTGAGCCACCAACACCTGGTTCCTGTGGATATTTTCATGTTATCAAAAGGTTTTAAAAATTAAGACTTAAAGATTATAGGGTTATAAATTCCAAGAATGATCAGTAGTCATTCAGTAAATTCTATTCAAATATGCATTTATTATATACCATGCTAGTCCCCTGGGGAATTTAAAGGTAAGTAAATTTGATTGCCACTCTTGAGAAGTTGACAGTCAGGTTCATTTAAAATTCATGCTACTGGATCAGAGGGCTTAAACACTGTAGCTTGTACTTTTTTGTACCCATATGAATCATATACAGATATTAGGATTTAACACTATTTTTCTTTATGGAATTATGATGGACATCCATTCACCAATTGTTTCAAATTCACTGATAAAGTATGGCAATAAAATGTGCCTTACAGTTTCCTATATCTCCTTATAGCACAGTACAGGAAGTATGAAACATATACTTTAAACTTGCAACTATGCAGTATCTTCTGATTTGAATCTCTTTTAAATAAACAGATTTCTTGCATTTTACATTTTTTCCCTCCTCTGATACATTTTCAAAATACTATCTGGGTGTGTTTGGGGTTGAGGCTTATATGATCCTATGATCATAGGATTCAGGGTTCTCAGTTTTAGCTGATCCCTTCTGTGGAGTGGTATTACTGGTTTTTTTTTTTCTTTCCAGCAAAGTGCTCTTGGGCCTGTGTGGTCATCTGGAAACTTTGCTGTCATGTGCCCTAGTCCTAGTGTTGTGTTTCTCAAGATGAAGTCTCTACATCTGAGGGGTACACCAAGCATTTGCTACTCTGGGGAAGCATGCCATTAACCTCTCTTGACTCTCAGTTAACATGGAATCTGCCTTACCCATCTGGATATTCCTTTCCTCTAATCCTGTCTAAGCATTTCACCCTGAGAGGGAAAGGAAAGACTGGGTCATTTGATTTTACCTCCTCATTTCCTTGTCATTTCTGCCTGAACAGCAAGGTATGGGCTTTTCCTGTCCTCCCCTTCCTTTGAGTAAACTTCTTCTATATCAGGTTATCAACAACTATGAAGGGTCTGAGATTTTATTTTGATTTCAAGCTGACAAGTTAGCTTGCTACAACTTCATGGGTGCTGGCAGACAGGAGACCTTTGAGTCAAAGACTAAGGACTTCATTACACATGGCACATTAGGCATTAAGGCCATTCCCTTTCTCAAAGTACAATGGAGCAATGTTGATGGCCCCAGATGGGTGCTGCATACACAGTAGGTTTCTGTTACAATTGAGGAATTCTAAACTTAGGAAACTCCAAACTTGCACAACCTTTGAACCAGAGGGAGAAATTATTTTCATTGTACTATACATCAAAAAATCCTACCCTGTGTTCCAGAGGAACATCTAATATCTTCCAGGACTGTTCTATAAAGTCATCTTTAAAAAGATAGTGCAGAATAAAAGACTGTCAGTGCCTTTTTTCACAAGATGTGAAGAACCTGAAGGATTCATGGAGAATTGCCTTTCATCCCATACATCCTTAACCTTTGAGTACTAAGTTTCACAGCTTAGTCATAAAGGTAGAATGGGTATTTTTTTTAACTTTGTGAAGAAACTAGATAGGAATTAACCTTAACAATAGCTTAGCTGTTGTTATAAGAGCTTTGAAATGACTAGTAAGTAGAGCTCATTAAAGATAAATTAGTTTGATATACCCGAAACACACCCAAATTATCTATTGATTTTACATTCTGTCTTTCCTGTTATTTAACACTTAGGTAGGTCACATTGATGTGAAGCTTACAACACAGACACATGGTCTTGACTAGGTCAATAATAATATAAATCATATTGACATATCAGAGCCAGACTATATGAAGAAATTTTCTTAAGGAGAGCTTAGGTTTTCTTTTTAAGGAAGTTTAGTTTTCTTGGTATGAAGATCATTTTTATAGAAGGTAGTGGTTGTAGACTTGTTTTTATTATAAGTAGGTAAATTAAAAGTAGATTGGAAGTTTTTATTGTAAATATAAGATATTTTGAACAGAGAATCTGAATAATTCCACTATTCAAAGAATGCTTTTACCTGAGTTATCAAAATTACGTTTAGGAAGATTACATAGCTTTATCTTGCGCTTTATTCTGACATACAGAGTATCAGGTAGTAAGGTAATTCATGACATTAGTCAGAGTAATTAACGTCAGCTGCTAAAAATTTCAATGGCTTAATTCAAAATAGTTATGTTTCTTTTTGATTTCTGCTAGGGTTTGAATGTGTCTCCCAAAGTTCATGTATTAGAAACTAGTCTTGAGGGGGTGGGGGTGGGACTTTAAGAGGTGATTAGGTCCTGAGGACTCTGCCTTTATGAATAGATTAAAGCCATCATCATGAAAATAGGTGTGTTGCGAAAGAGAGTTTGGTCCTCTCTTGTTCTCTCATACACCCTTCTTCTATTTCTTGCCATAGAATGAGGCAGTAAGAATGCACTTGGCCAAGGCTGGTGCCATGTTCTTGGACTTTTCACCCTCTAGAACTGTAAGCCAATACATTTCCAGTCTTTATAAACTATCTAGTCCCTGGAATTCTGTGATAGCAGCAAAAACAGACTAAGACAAGGTCATAGACCCAAGCAGATCAAGTGGCTCTCATAGAGGTTCATCTTGAGTCAGGAACTCAGGTTTCCTTCTTCTGGTGCTTCTACTTTCCAATGGGACTTCCAGATTCCTTCATATGGCTAGCTGGAAGAGTATGGAGGACCAAATGGTGTATTTCAGGAGTCAGGCTACAAAGTAAAGCATATAACCACTCACATTTCAATGGCCAAAACTAGTTATATAGTATGCCTTAGATGTAAAGGGTGAGATAATGTGACCTTCCTATTAGGTCTGTTAAATTCTTTAATAAGAGTCTGTCAGTCAACAATACTTATTGATGATCATCTGGTGCATATCACTTTATTGGGCATTATAGAAATAAAAACAGAGCAAAAAGTTCACAGTCATGGGTATAGACAATGGATTAAGGCAAGAAGTGTTCTAGAATTACTGTTTTAATCAATTACTAATAGGCCATTTCCAAAGCTCCATTTTGAAATAGTTGTTTAGAAATCAGGGCCTAGGAGTGACGTACAAGTTATTATGTAGATATAGGATAACATGTTTTCTGGGTTCAAATTTTGTGGTCCCAGATCTCTGGTGGTGCTTATAAACAGTCCTCCTGGTCAAAAGCTGGACCACAGAAGAAGGTAGACCTAAGCAGTATAATCTGGTGTACCAGTAACAGGTCAATTCTTTACATAATGATAAAAGGAGATTTTGATTATTAAGCAGAGAGTGGCAATCTAAAGGAGTATGGGGTTAGGAGTTTGGGATCTGAGTCATGGAAAAACTGCATATAAAACAGGAAACAAATGGCAGGACATGATGACTGTCAACAAATTGGCAAAGGACTGCTATAGAAAATAATGAAGGAAAATAAACTAGCACAATCATTGAATATGTAGTGATATTAATAGCTAAAGAAAAGAAAACATAAATTAGAATTAGCATGACCTCCCTTTTGTTACCTCAGGCTTATAAATGTATTTTCAATAGGCTTGGTAACCTCATAATAATGGAATGAGAACAAATTAAGCAGCTGCTTGCTTTTTGAGGCTCAATTTTGTCCTTCCTTTTTATTTTTAAATAATACAAGTAGCACAATGATGGAAGCAGGAAACTGATATTTGTTGAGTTCCTGTTATATGTTGGGCATTACTAAGAAATTTATCAAAAGATAAATGTTTCCTATTTTAACTTTTAAGGTAAATTAGTGATTCTAGTGAGTCAGGAGGCTTCTCTGAGGCAGGCATGTTTATCTCTGCTTAACAGAAGTGAAAGATGAAGCCCAATAAAGTTGTATGACTTGATAAAGGATGCATGACTAACTGTTCATGGAAATCAGGTTTTGGGACCTCATCCATTGCTTTGTAATGTAATGATTATATTAATGTAACTTATTATTGTACTCTGGTAGACTATTTGAGCATTTTTAAAGGTATGTAAAGTAGAATAAAAGCGGGCATACTTGAACTGAGAAAGCTAAAAGAAAGGTGAAATGTTGAAATGTATTGATTTTAGCACTGCAGAAAAAATAGTGAACCACTCTCATTCTACTTTTCATGCTTCAGTCTCTTTTCCTTCCCTTCAATTTATATCTTGCCAATTTCTGAAAAAGGATTAATGGAAGCTCCTTGGTCAGCTGTCAGGAAACTCAGAAGGTAGTAAAATTATTTACAAATTTTAAGTTGAATGGATTTCTTGCCTTCAGATTGTGAGGAACTAATGGTACTGATAAAGGAGAAAAAGGTCCTTGTAGGTAGTACATGCGTTTGTATTTTAAGTGAATGGAACTATTTTATACGTTTTCTATAGCTTTTTTGTTGTTGTTGTTTAATACAGTGATCTTGGGATTCATCCATAGTGGCTTTGTGTAGTTGTAGGTCTTTGAAATTCCATTGTGTAGACTATAACTTGTTTTTCCTTTGTATTATTGACAGACATTTGGGTTGTTTCCAGATTTTTGCTATAACTAACAATGCTGATATCCGTATTCTTTTATAAGCATTGTGGTGCACATATGAAAATATTTCAGTAGGGGATATATATTCATAGTGTCACTGAATTAATTTTGTTACATAATGTCCCAGTGTTTTTCCAGTTGGACTCATATATACTCCCAACAGCCATGGAAAAGTTTTTATTTACTCTACAGTGACACCTTGTGCTTGATAACCATCACCTTTTAACTATTGCCAATCGAGCTCTGTGCAATTTTAATTTTTATACCATTGAGTTCTCATAACGTTTAGCCATTCATGTTATCATTTCTATCACTTTCCAGGATCTTTACTCATTTTCACTATACTATTTACCTTTTTTTCATTGTTTGGACAAGTGTTGTTTTTAAACATACATTTTGGATGCTAATCATTTAACAGTAATTTGTGGTGCAGATCTTTTATTTAGCTTTTGATTTATCTTTTCATGTTTTAAATTGAATTATTTTTGTACACATAAGCATTAAATTATAATGTATCATCTTTTCTTCCAGAGTGTGTTCTTATTATGCATTAGTTAAGAAACCCCTTACACCTTAAGGTAATAGTCTCTTGTGTTTTCTTCAAACATGCTTAATTTTAGCTACTTAGTTACCCAATTTTAAAAATATATTTTGAGAATATATTTTTTCATATGGTTACCCAGTAAGAATATACACATTCTCCACTAAATTTTTCTGCTGTCATATATCAAGTGTCATGACTTGCATAACCAAAAAAACAAAAGAAAACAAAACAAAAAAGACAAACCAACTCTCCATTCCTAAACCAGGCTTAACATTATTTTATTATATGGGTATGGTTTAAAAATAAGTTGTGGTTAAGGTAGATTAATGTAGACCTGTTGAGCAGAAAATTTAAGATAGGGAAATTAGTTAGGAGAATGAGGCTCAGAAGCATTATAGTAATAATGGAAGTGACAAGGGCAAAAATGTGAGAAACTTTTGCAGAGGATTAACTGATTATATTTTGTGAATAATTGAATATGCAAAATATAAACCTGTAAGTATGACTGCAAGCTTTGGCCTTAGATGATTCCAGTTTTAGGAAAAAGGTTATTTCAATGCTAAATTTATTGAAGTTGATGTGTCTACAGGACTCTGAAGTAGAGATTTAGGAAGCATTTGTGCACAGTTGATAAGATAAATCTGTTGGAACAGCAATTCTTAAGTTTTATGTAGTCAGTTTTATCAATAATTTTCTTTATGTTTGTGATTTCATTAAGAAGTTTTTTCATGCTGAGGTCATGAAAATATTTTCTTATATTATACTAATTATAGTTTTAGTAGCTACGTATAGATATTGAAGTTAACTGTTGTTTATGGATACTAAATTGTTCTAGCATCATCTATTGAAAATACCTCCTCCATCATTGATCAAGTGACAAACAGATGAGTCTGTTTCTAAACTATCAAGACAAATTACATATAAGATATATTCTATTTGATTTCTCTAATTGTTGGCCACTTCAATACTACCTAATTTTGATTTTTATAGTTTTATAATATAATATTTAGAAGGACAAAACTTCAACCCCCTTTTTTCTTCAATAGTGTAGCATCTTGATCATTTTTTGACCTTTGAACCTCAATATAAATTTTAGACTCATTATGTTAATTCACACACACAGTTTTTGACACTGTGCTCAGTTTACATGAATTATAGAACTAAAATCTTTATGATATTGAGTACTTTAGCTCATGAAAATTGTATATCTCTTGATTTATTTAAGTCTTTTTTAATATATTTCAATATGGTTTTACATTTTTGTCAATAACGGTTTTGCACATTTTTTATTAAATTTATGTCTGAGTACATACTCCATAAATTTTTATTTCAGCTTTGAAAGCTTTTCCAACTCTCTTTTGTTGGTGATTAGAAATGTAGTAATTTTTACATATTGCTTGCATACTCTGGAAACTTAATCCCTTTTCATAATTCTAGAAATTACTTTTAAATATTGTTGGATTTTTAAAATAAAAATAGCATATCACTTACAAATATTGATATTTTAATTTCATTCCTTCTAGTCTTTTTACTGTTTATTTACCATTGCTATTGACTAGAGACTCCAGTATAAGGTTTAAAAAAAGGAGGATTCTGATCATTTTCCGTATCTCAAAATGAATGTTTATATCGTTATGGTTAGTATCACCATATCTAGTGGAAGTTGTTTTTGTAGATGATCTTTATGAAGTAAAGACATTTTGTTAGTTAAAAATAATCAATGCTGAATAGTAAAGGAGAATCTACTTAGTTTTTATTTCAATTATGATAATATTTTAAATTTTGGGAGGTGTCAGGGAATATTGGGGTTTGGACTCAGTGTCATGTGCTTCCTAGGCAGGCGCTCTACTACTTGAACCACACCCCCATCTCTTATTTTTAATTTCTTAAAGTTCTATGCCAAGTGTGCCATATTACTGGAAAATGAAGGTATTAAAATCCTTGAAAGGTACTGGGGTAGAGAAGTAGAAGACAACGGATAGCTGTAGGTTTCAAAAGGAGACAGGGATAGTTCTGGTTTTAAAAATAAGAATTTATTTCTATAACAAATTTATGACTTGGCATGGAAGGAATGGAGGGGATCCTTTATGAATACAAGATTGTATAAATACAAGATCATGGACTAGACATATATTTATTGATACCGTGTTACAAAAGATAGCATAAGTATATAAAAGGCCCTGTGTTTCAAAGACGTCACAGATATAGATGATGTATTTAATGAAAATGGCATAAATTTAATATCCATAACCAATTGGGGAAATAAAACAAAGCCTTTTAAAGAAATGACATTTTATCTTAATTTGTAGGCTACACATAGGGAGATGAATGGAAGTTCATTACAAATAGAAGGAACAAATATAGAGGTTAAAAAAAAAAGAAGAACATAGAATGATGTTAGATAACTATATGCCTGGCTCGATTGTAAGGGATTTTAGGAAAATGGTTAGTGAGAAGAATGAAAAGCCAGACTGAAGTCAAAGCATGAAGGGTTGTGAATTCCAGACAAAGCAATTTGAACTTAAACCAGCAGAAGAATTAATTTATTATCTAATGTATTATTAAATAATGTGTTTGCATTATTTATAAAATAAATTTTATAAACATTTTCTTAAATACAATTTAAAAACAAAGTGTATTTAATTAAATATTATTTAACAATAACTTGAGTTTTAATAGAAACATAAACCCTTAATGTTATACTGTCTATAACATTTCATTTTGGAAGGGTGAGAGTAGAATCAAGACATATTCAATTTTGAACTCTAGCAGTTATAAACAGGCATAAAATGAGAATTCAATGAAATATGGGAATGTTTTATTCTCCATTTCCAATGATGGCTTGATATTCTTTACATAATTGCTTTCTTCCATTTCTTAGGGAAAATTATTTTCTTAAAAGTTTTGAAATTATATCTTGCTACTTCCTTTGTGAATAAGATTCAAGACTGATTTGTAACCATAAGGAAACAATATTTAGAAACTTTTCTTCTTTTCATTTTAAAGCTAGCAGAGCTGTTTCTTGCTTAAATAGTTTTAGACATTTTACTTTATTAGGTTATGATATTCATTTAGCAAGGCATCCCTATAAATTTCTTACCCCACCTTATTTTGTTACTAAGAAAATGAATCATTAAATGCCAATCAGGATATGTGGTGTCAAAATTCGAGGTCTACTTTATAAATGCTAAGGATCAGAGAATTATCAAAGGAACATTAATAGGCATACTATAAATGGTTAATGTAATTTTTATTTCTGAGCTGAGATGACAAATGAGAATGTGTGTCTTTCCCTATTCTATTACCAGAACCTCATTAGGATCTGGTGAACCTGCAGGGAAGTGATACAGCCTCAGCTTTCTCAGGCAAAATACATTAACATAACAAATGAAACTTGCTCTGAATTTGTTTCAAGGAGCATTTTCTCTCAGAGGTATAGTAAGAATTACATTACCAGTACATTTATTAAGCTCTTTTGAATAATTCTGTATTTTATAAAAGGAAAGTGACCTTTTGTATCTCCCAGAGGGATAATAGCATTACAGATGTATGTAAAGTAAAACTAATTGGACTAGGACAGTAGTAATACTAGCTCTCTTCAAAAAATGCATGAGGGAAATTTGGCATATGGCTAAAAAACAAGTATTTTAAACAAAATATTTCCTGATATTAGATTTAGATGTATGACTTTTATTTCATCTTAATCAAACTGCTTATCTCATGTTTTAACTTGCAGATAGAGAATTGAGAACAGACATATACTGTTGAAAACTCAGTTTTGTGTTGCTTTGAAATATGGATACAATTATCCTCAATAAAGAACATAACTATTACCTTTTATAAATTGTCAGAATTGCATATTTTTTCACATTTTAGCCCACGTGAAATCTCGATATTTTCCCCAAAGCAATGCCTAAGCAAACATGCCCCAGGTATTAGGCTTCCTAGAGGTCATTATTTTTGTGAGTGATAATAACTGGTAGCTTGAAGTTTAACTTAAATTTGCAATGTTGCTTTTTAAAATTTTTATTATTATTATTTTTATTGTTTTATTATTCATATGTGCATACAAGGCTTGGGTCATTTCTTCCCCCTGCCCCTACCCCCTCCCTTACCACCCACTCCACCCCCTCCTTCTCCCCCCTACCCCTTCAATACCCGGCAGAAACTATTTTGCCCTTGTCTCTAATTTTGTTGAAGAGAGTATATAAGCAATAATAGGAAGGAACAAGTGTTTTGCTGATTGAGATAAGGATAGCTATACAGGGAGTTGACTCACATTAATTTCCTGTGCATGTGTGTTACCTTCTAGGTTAATTCTTTTTGATTTAAACTTTTCTCTAGTTAGATGTTGCAATGTTGCTTTAACTGTTTTTTTTTTCATGTTCTGAGAAAACCAAGTTTAATTAAAATACATGCTATACTTGCTTGAAAAAAATATGAAAGAAAAATCAATGTGTTGATGTTTATATTGTTTGCAGGTATTTTCAGTTTTTCCTTCTTTCCACTTTAGAAAAGGAAAGATAAAATTTAACATCAGCTTTAAAAATTAATTACATCAATTTGCAATGAAATAGTTAATGTTAATTTTTAAAATTAGAATAAACTAAATAGAATAAATAGTTGATAGGTTGACTTTTTCACCTCATCTGAAGTAGGTGCTGCAGAGCAACAGGAAACCGAAGCAGAGGTTTTGAGGAATATCCTATTTAAATCTGTTTTAAAGAGACTTTTGAATACTCCAAGTTATGGAACACTCATACATACTCACATCATTCCTGCATGGTGATATTGGTGCATATGTCATGAATTAGGGGAAAGCGTTTGTCATGAGAAAGAAAAAAATTCATCATGAGCTTTTGTCTTGAATAAATTAATTCAACTAATCAGTTTATTCATTTGTAAAATAAAGACAAAATACTCATATTTATTTTTTATTGTATTTAGAGGATTACTAATACCAAAAACAATGACCTGTTCCCTCCACAGATTGAGAGAGCTGTTACAGCGGAATATGAACTAGAATATCTCTCACTTGAAGGACGCTGCTTTGATACAAACAGAACAACCTCCTCCGGGTCTGCAATTCACCCTGGGCACAGAAAACAAGCCTGTCGTGGTTGATACAATACTGATAGCCAGTCTTGTAAGTATTCTAGATATTTAATTGATAACATTTAACCTTTTGGTGAAATTCCTTGTTGTTTTAAAAGGTAAGATTGTAACACAGAACTGAAAGGAAATATTACTTTATACAAATGGCTATTAAATGCCAAACAATGAAACCAAAGATAGTAGAACATTGTCAATATTGACTATATGAGGGCATTTTCAAGCCAGGAAAGACCTGGCTTCTACCTATCAGAAGTTTCTGGATGACTTTCAAGAGAAAGTAATTAACTTACAGGGATGGGCAATTCAGTAAACAAATAGAAATGTAAACACAGCCCTGCAATTATATTGATCTTAAAGATGCCCAGAAGGTCAAGATCACAGCATGGATTATAAAAGCAACCTGTTGTCAGGTTGCCTGGCTAAATTCAATTCAGAAACTTAAGACTGAGTAGGAAGACACTGGAACTCAAAATTGATGATGATGCAAAAAATACTATATGTAAGTATATAAATAAATATACGGTATTATAAGTATGAAAAAATTTAATGTATATCTAATTTACATACTTAGTAAAGAAATGGTGATCACTGTGATCTAAGATGGATCTACATCGTAAATGACTTTACACTACAATATTCTTTTCTCATAGAGTTACTACCTATGAGCTGGGATGACAAATCTATATTTTAGTAGTATACTTAACAAACTCATTGTATCCTTGTGGAAAATGGAGAAATATGGACTAGATGAGAGTGTATTAGAGGTTGAATGTGTATCAACTGTCTAATGAGTAAATTGATATCATCTGGAAAAAGATTTCTAGTGGCTGTGGATTACTGTGTAGACACAGTATAATTTGTTGATAACTTGAACACATGGAAACCTTTCTTATTAAATGTGCAGTAGTAAAAAGTAGGAGAGACCAAACTATTTTGGGTGATGTATTCAGTCAGATTAATTTTGCAAGATTCTGAACCTGGGTATACAAAGTAAACTTGTTTAGATATGCTAGTTTTAAGTTTTTAACCATTTCACTATAATTCTCTATGCCTTGGTTTCCCTACGTACAGAAGGAATAATTTTTCCTATTGATACAAGGGCTTGGTAAAGGGCTGGCCTATATAGTTAAGTGCTCAATAGATGCTAGCTACTACTGTTCTAGAAATTCTGGGATGATTTCAAGTTTGCCACTCATGAAGTATTTGATCTTGGGTTAGGTATTTATTCTTTGAAAGCTTTATTTTCCTCATTTGAAAACAGGAATAAAAATAGTACTTACCTCTTAGGTGGTTGTCACAAGAGTTAAATGAGGTGATGTATGTGAGGTCTTATTTAAGGTACTTGGCACCTAATGGACTAATGAGCGTTCTCAACTATAAGGAATATTAGTGTGACTTCCAGAAAATCCACCTTGACATTAAATTGCAAAGACAGAACTATAGCCTTTCTAGAATAAGGGAAATCATGCATCTGCTCTACTGTTTCTCAGACTAAACCTGTGCTATTCTGTCAGTTTGAATGTAAAATTTAAGAGCCGTGTTGAAAAATTGAGGTGTACACAAAATAATGGAAGAAACGTATGTGTTTATCCTGGAGAGGAGAAAATTAGAAAGGGAGGAAGCTATCTGAAATGCTGTCATTGGAAGAGGAATTAGGCTTGCCCTCTGTGGACCTTAGAGTTAGAATTACTAGTACAGGGGATAGATTTTTGGCTCCTTGGAAGACTTTCTACTGTGAGAACTGTCCAAAGGTGCATGGCTCTGAAGATAGAGACTTCCCAGTCACTGAATCTTTTTTAAGATAAAAAGTCATTTGAGGGAGAGCTGTGGTGGAAAGGATGCAGGAATTTAAGATGGGATTTGCTCAGTGAACTTTAAAGGCCAATTCTTCTCTGAGGTTTTGTGTTTCTGAGGCTGTTGACTTCCTTATAGTGCTTAACATTTGAAACCTTTTAAGTCTACGGCCATACCACCCTGAACGCGCCCGATCTCGTCTGAAACCTTTTAAAAAACTTAGGTCCAGTTATCTAGTCTTTTTTCAGATTATTTGACTGAAGTATCAGAATCTTACACTAAGTAAGAATTGCATATCCTTGACCTTTTAAGGGCTAAAATTTCTTTCTTTCATTACTCTTACCTGGATATCTGGGGAAATGAGTTTGAAGAATTTGTGCATACCAATCATACTTTCATTTCTTTTAAAAATAGAAAAACTGATGAAATGGTTAAAGAACTGTTAGATGACAAGATTTCTAGTGGCCCATCTTTAATATCCTGCAATGTTCCTGTCCAGAGTAAGGTCAATATTAGTTAATAGGTATGCAAACATTGGGTATAGAATTCACAAACAAGCTTGTTCTTGCAAGGCACTCTTTGAACAATATGTCTCAGAGAAAAAATTGTGTTGACATTTACTATCTCATTTAGCATAACAATCTGCTTCTAAATGATTTAAATTTCCTCGCTTTTTTGTTCATGCTTCCTAGTCTTAGAATTCTGTTTTCAAAAACTCGAGGACCAGCCTTTGAGATTAAAGAATCATGAGTGGTCCTGAAGGATAATGGAGAAAGGAACCCATCTAGTGGGTATAGCTTGATATACTTTGCCTGGGACAAGATGACATGATATCACATTTATACCAATTCATGGGTAGTAGTTGAAAGTTTGGCAGTATAGTGAAGGAGCCGGGAGGAACAGATTAGAAATTTGCTGGTAAGGAGGAAGAATGGTGAATGAACAGTTTGAGATGGGCCCAGTATGTGAGAATATTAATGTCCTAGGTGAATTTTCACCAAAGGTTCAATAGCCCAGTGAACCACCTGACCCACCATGTTGGTGGCAGTTGATTTCTTTCCCTAGTCACATGTGTCAATAAAGTCATAAACAATGAATGGCCCATGATAGCAGGGATGAAGACTGTACATGCCTCAATTAAAAAAAATATTGATGGTCTCTATCCAAGGCTGACCTTATTACTACCATAGCTGAATGTCCAATCTGCGAGCTGTAGAGACCCATAGTGAACCCTTGACATTGTATGCTATAATGACAGTACAAACCTTTCTTCTCATTGATTATATTGAGTTCCCCCCATTATGGAGTGAACAGTGTTTTGCCCTCACTGGAATAAAAACTTGATCCAGATAATTTTTGAGTCATCAGACTGCCTCTGTTGACTTAATAAATGTCTTATTTACATCATACCTTCTCATACGATATTGCTTTTAATCGAGAAACTCATTTTATGGGAAAATAATTAAGGTCCATGCCCTTGGGATTCACTGGTATTTCCACAAAACTTTCACTTAGAAACAGTTGGTTTATGGCACAGCAGAATGATTTAAGGAAGATTTACTTAGTATGTTAGCCAGAAAACAACACCTTTTGACATTGGGGTGATGTACTTCAGAATAAAATATATACTCTTTAACTAGTACCTAATAAATAATGTTATTTCTCTTTGGGCCAAAAAACTGGGGAATGAAGTGGGGATTGTATTTCTCATTACACTGAATGACCAATGCACACAATTTTTGCTTTCTAAATGTTTTAAGGTCTTACTATTCATTACAGAAATATTCCTCCAGGGGACAAAATTAAACTGGAACTGAGGTTGCCACATGTTATTTAGGTGCTCCCCTTGCCAATATATTGGGAAGTCAAAAAAAAAGAAAAGTGTACTGTGATGGTTCTCTATGATGGAGACTCCTGGTGTCATAACATTCAGTGAGAAAGTTGACAGAAGACTACAGCAACCCCACACAGCTAGGATCAGTTAGGCTGTGATGACTCAGGAATTAAATTGTGGATTGCCTCACCAGATAAAGAATCATGACTGGTTCAAGATGCTGGCCGAGCACAAAGGGAACATGGTGGAAAAGAGCTCACAATACAAGTGAATCCTACGAGTAATTGCAGAAATGAAAAATTATTGTAGTGTTTCATATTTTCTTCCTTGTTCTTCTATGTGTAACTATACATTAATGTTTTTCCTTTCTTGGTTCTCTAGTTTTTTGAAAATTGAAAACATACTTCATATCTATAAAACTTAACATATCAGCTTCAGTAGTTGACATTAGCATTATTAGGTTTTAGTACTTTTCTAAAAACTTAATTTTAAATGAACATATAGTAAAATGGCTTTTCTGTGTATAGTTCTATGAATTTTAACAGACGTGTAGAATTTAAAAAAAAATTTTATTATTCATATGTGCATACAAGGCTTGGGTCATTTCTCCCCCCTGCCCCCACCCCCTCCCTTACCACCCACTCCGCCCCCTCCCTCTTCCCCCCACCCCCTCAATACCCAGCAGAAACTATTTTGCCCTTATTTCTAATTTTGTTGTAGAGAGAGTATAAGCAATCATAGGAAGGAACAAGGGTTTTTGCTGGTTGAGATAAGGATAGCTATACAGGACATTGACTCACATTGATTTCCTGTGCGTGTGTGTTATCTTATAGGTTAATTCTTTTTGATCTAACCTTTTCTCTAGTTCCTGGTCTCCTTCTCCTATTGGCCTCAGTTGCTTTTAAGGTATCTGCTTTAGTTTCTCTGCGTTAAGGGCAACAAATGCTAGCTAGTTTTTTAGGTGTCTTACCTATCCTCACCCCTCCCTTGTGTGCTCTCGCTTTTATCATGTGCTCAAAGTCCAATCCCATTGTTGTGTTTGCCCTTGATCTAATGTCCACATATGAGGGAGAACATAGGATTTTTGGTCTTTTGGGCCAGGCTAACCTCACTCAGAATGATGTTCTCCAATTCCATCCATTTACCAGCAAATGATAACATTTCGTTCTTCTTCATGGCTGCATAAAATTCCATTGTGTATAGATACCACATTTTCTTAATCCATTAGACGCATAGAATTTTAACACCTATGGTAACCACTTACACAATCAAGATAAAAAACAGGTTTATCACCTCTAAAAATCGCCTGTGTGATTTTTCTTTGTGGTTACATCTCTCTTCCATCACTCTAACTCCTGACAAGCACTGATTTCTATCACTAAATTTTGTCTTTTGAGAATGCCCTATTAAATGAATATGGCATATAATCTTTTGAGAATTGGCTCATTTTCCTTAGCATAATGCTTTTTAGATTTATCCAAGTTAGAATGTGGGTCAATTGTTCATTCCTTTTTATTGTCAATAGTAATCCCATAGATTTTAATATTTTATGGTAAATTGATGGTGGTTATTTTTATAATTTACCAAATATAATTTTGGGATATCAAGATGGAATCATCACCAAATTAGAAGAGAAATGAACACTACTTGTACACTGAAGTTTTAATGCAGGAATGGGAGTGTTTTGGTACGTTGAGTGGCAAGAGAGTGGCCGGCTACAGAAATTTCAGTTTGATTCTCTTACACTCAATTTTGTTCCACTTTTAATGTGCCTTCCTGAACCAAAGAGGCTAAACAGATGAAATATTCCCAAGACTTTACTGTGGCTAGATTCTGCATTATAAATAGGTTTTGTTTAGGAAATGCATTCAGATGAAATTCGGAAGTTGTAAGTGAGCAACATGGGGCAGCAGCTGTGTAAGCATAGGTGTGTCTTCTGGTAAACATGACCACAGGGGCATTTTGTTCTTCTCTGTAAGCATGGAAGTTTGAGTGGTTTGTGAAGTCTGCAGTGGAATTTCCACTACAGTAGTCTTGTGGCAAGGTAGAGTGTCACTGTAGCTGTGATCTACCTGGTTGCACAGATCTAAGCTTTGTTCACTGTCTCTTCAAGAATTTTGGTAAGGCACTATGCAATGTAATATAATATAGATGTGATAAATTTCTCTTTCTTCATGCTGGATTCTTTGTCTCTCAAATTGAGAATTTGGGGATTCCTCCCAAATTCATCTTTGGATCAATTTTATAAACTCTTAAGTTAATTTCAGGGTATTTTAAATATTTCATATCAATAATAACAAACTAACTTCTGTCATTTATGGTAATCACATAATTCATTTACTCATTCAATACATATTTATTGAATGCTATGTACTAGATCTTGGAATATAACAATTGAAAGAAAACAAAACAATCCTATTTTTATGGGCTTCCATTTTAGTGATGAGAAACAGACAACAAGTAAATCATGCAGCATGCAAAATGATGATGATAGCCTTAGGGAGAAATGTAAAACAAAGAAGGGAGAAGGGACTTACAGAGATTTTAGGGAAAATTACTGGGAAATGACATCTGAGTAACAATCTGAACCACTGTGATAGAGGATACAAAAATACAGAAGCATATCTGGGAGGTTGAAGGAACAAGGAGGAGGTCAGGAGGCATGAAGTGAATGTACCATACAATTTGACATTTGCCTTTAAGATCGTACACCTGCACACAAGGGTACACAAATTTTATGCTAAAAAGCAGATGGTAGACTGTGGGACTTCTTTCTCTCCATAATCACATGAACCAATTCTTATATCTCCTCTTCTGTGTATCTATATATGTCCTATTTGCTCTGTTTTTCTTTGCTCTGTTTTTTAAGTGAATTTTTTTTCTCCTTTAACTACAAATAGTTTTCATGCTAATTGATGAGGTGACTGAAGAGCAAGGGAGATATATTCCACTGGTGAAAGGCTTTCCTGGTCTTGGAGAAAGTAAAACAAGAAATGGTAATTTGGCATTTCTTCATTTGACCTATTTTCCATTTTTAAAAAAATCATCTCTTTTGTTGCTTTTAGAGTTCTATATATTCTTCGGGATTCCCTATTCCTCTTCTACAAGTTAAAATTGTGAGTAAATGGTGGGTAAAATTCAGGTATGATAGAAAAAGTAGCTTAAGTACCATACTATTTTTAATATACTCCAGCTTTCTTGTTTAAAAAAATTGAATATATATTTTCTGTAAAAAATTTGGAAGTTTAGAAAGGTATAAAGAACTAAAAAAAGCTCATTTCATATTACACAGTGAACACTTCTATTAATCATTTTCGTCTATCTGCTCAGTCTTTCTGCTTATATTTTTGTTGTTGGGATTGGACCTCACACATGTGAAGCATGCTCTCTGTCACCAAGCAACACTCCCAGCCCCTTTTAGTATTTTCTAATATGGATTTAAAAAAACATAGTTAAACTCATATTCTATGTAATAATTAAATTATTAAATATTTCAAAAGTATAGAAAAGTGCAGAATGTAATAAAACTTAGTTCATAAGTGGGAAACTCTAAAGTCTGCCTGTCATTGAAATCCCATAGTGTCTCTTGCTGAGGAACCTGTGCCTTTATTTCTCATCTATTAAATGGACATAATAAGAACTTATCCGATAGGATTGTTTTGAGGGTTAAATGAAGCAGTACCCGCAAAGCTTTTAGAACAGTGCTAGCATTTATCTCTTAAGTATTCACTAAATATTAAATACTATATTAATTGCTACTCAATTCTTCAAATAGAACAATATTTTTCATATTTGCTTCAGATATTTCCTTCTTTCATCCTTCCCTCCCTTTCATCCTTTATAAAATATTAAAGGTACAGATGAAGCTGCTTTTTACATTCTTTCCCAGTTGTATTCTTCATTCTTCTCTTCTATATCCTGAAACTGGTTCATATCCATCTGAATGTAAAAGTTTTTATACTTTTACTGTATTGAGTTTATTGAATATAAATTTTCTATCATTATTTTTCCTACTTAATTGAAAGAATTTTCATAAGCATTTCCTTTTGTCAGGCACCTTTCAAAGTAATTCTTTGTGTTGTGATAATATACCATTGGATATGTTAAACAAATTTGTTATAAAGTTGCCTCCATATGTAGTGTATTTCAACCTAACAGTTAATGAACTGTAATTTAATTTAAAAGTATATTGTCATAACAAATAGTTGAGATTTGGCTAATCATGACAATCTAGTTTTCAGCCAATCACAGGCTGCAAAGTAAATAGTGCATACAGAGCTATAACCAATCAGGCTATTTCCAAGCCATTTCTCTTATCTGTCTCTAATTACTGTTTGCCCTCACTGCATGGTGGCACTCTCTGAACTTTTATTAGTGTCTGATTTATGAATAGTTTCTTTGCTTAAATAAATTTGGCTAACTATAATTTGTCCAAAGGTTTTAAGAGCTGGAGGTGTGGCTCAAGTAGTAGAGCACTTACCTAGAAAGTGCAAGGTCCTGAGTTCAAACCCCAGAACTGCCAAAATAAATAAAGTTCTTTTACAAAGAACATTACTGACCTATTTCCATAGTACTAGATATTTAAGTTTCATTTATTTTATTTTGTAAATATTTTTCTGTTTTATTCAGGTAGAATTGATTGACATGAAAAAACACAAACATTTTTAGTAATTTGTAATGATTATAAAAATAAGAAAATGAAAACACAGAGTTTGTAAAAAGAAAAAGAAAAACGTGTTTTGCCACCAATAGAAGATAATCACTGCTAACAATTTTGGTTTATTTTATTCTGATCATATACCTTTCATTAAACACACTCAATTTCCTTCCCTTCCCTTGAGACTCCCACCATACTTGAGGATGTACTATTTGTGAAGATTTGTTTCCAGCTTTTTAACATTAACCTTGTATCATCACACTTCCTCAATTCACTTAATCTCTCTAGAAAACACAATTTTTAATATCTATGTAGTTTTACCACACAAAGCAGCATAACTTTTAACCATTCCTCTATTTTGGTCACTTAGGTTATTTCATCTTTAATTGTATTAAACAATGGTGCATTTTCTTATACAGAAACTTCATTCTCCTTGCTTACTAGTTCTTAATAGAGTCCTGGGAGTAAACATTCTTAGGTTAAGGCATAAACATATTTTCATGTTTTCAAATTGTTCTCCAGAAATACCTGTTCTCCCAAGTGTTTAATCTTTAATACAAATTTGTCATAATCATAATCTCTTGCTAATTTATTATAGGAGCACTTTCCATTAATGTTTTCTTCTGATGGTATAAGATCGAGTTTTTAAAAATTTGCTATTGCAGTTTATTCACATTATTTTTCTAGCTTTGTTGTGCTTAGACAATCTTTAAAAATCTACATGTGTACTATCACTTTATTTATGGTTTTAGTGATTGTTAACAAAGTCTTGTCTTACACAAAAGAGAACTGATAGTCACCTAGTGACATTAAGCTGTGAAACCTTCATAGTTAAAACTCTCTCCAATGAATTCCATTAGAAGTTTTTTTTAATTAAAAGACATATATTTTAAGAAATTAGATAATTGCAAATGATTTGAATAATTTGCTTTTAGAGTCTTAAATAAAAGGGACTAGGGAATCTTATACTTTACTTGAACTTTCCTTTCCTTATTACCCTGCATGCTTATTTAATTACCTAAGGTCAAGATCTTTTCTATAGGTGAAACTACTATGAGAAAATTGCTTGTTGATAGTTACAAATTATCCTACAAAAGAAAATCTGTAATTGCCATTTAACCTAGGTACATTGAGTGGGATGACCTTTATGTTTAAAGGGAAAGAAATTCATTAGTTTCAACTAGTTGTTGACAAAATAATATAATTTGATTCATGTAAATTCCAGGTAGATTAAAAAATAAAAACATAAAAAGGAAAAAAATATCAAAGTAAAGAATGTAGGGCCTTCTATGATTTTGCTCAGGTCCAGTTACTTCTAAACATAAAACAGGGAGAAATCATGTTTGAGTATGTAAAAATGAGTCTTCTGCAAGAAAGTTTATCAGAAAGAAAATTAAAAGACTACAAACTAAAAAAATGTTTTCACATAGAACTATAAAATTATTTACAAATCAATAAAAAAATGGGACTTCAGTAGAAAAATGGCTAAAGGATATCAGCAAAAAGTGAAATAAGTACTCATAAACTGCCAGTAATAACTGATATAATTTTTATAGAAAATTTATGCATAATTCATCAAAAGCTTTCAAAATGTACATATTATGCGATTCAATGATTTAAGTCTAGAAAAGTACGACAGAAAGTTCTAGAAGAATTTCATAGAAAACATTTTGAAACTATGCACCATGTCATGTATCAAGGGTATTCATGCTGTAATTATTTACAACATTGAATACTTGAAAAAGCAATACCTAATATCCAATAATAAATTATGTATATCTAAAGAGTAGAAGACACTATACAATTATTAAGGTTGCATTGTTGGAGACTTAAATGATTTGAAAAAATATTTGCGTTGTTAAGGAAAAAATAAAAACATGTTACAAATTATTATTCTAGTTTTGTAGTATACACACAGTTAAAAGACCAGGAAGGAAATTCCTCCAATGTTAATATATTAATATTAATGATGTCTTTTCTGGGTGGGTGAGATCTCTGTGATTTTTATATTCCTCTTGATACTCTTCAATATTTTCCAAAATGTTTACAGCAAACATTATAATCAGAATACATACACATCCAGATATATGTGTGTGTGTGTGTGTGTGTATGAATGAGAGATACACGTGGAAATGTTTATTAAAGTTAGTGACACTGACTGCACAGACAAATTCAGGTCAATTTATGTTTAGTGTGTCAGGTAGATTTCTCCAGGTAATCAGTTCTCAATATTTGGGTGCTCCTTTTGTACAGGTTAACTCACTCATTCACAAAATCTTAGATGAAGAAGGAGGGGACCCTTGAGATCCCCCTACCGAGGAAGGCGTTATGCTGTTCATCTGTTCACCACTGGTGCCCACCACCTAGTTAGGCACCCAAATCATGTACAGAAGGAGATACAACTTCCAGAAACAAAAAGGCTTACTTGCCCAAGGTGACACATCTCTGTGAAATAACACTAGTACCTGCAATATCTAGGCTACTATTACTAAAAACACATTTCACATGTACTGTGTGACAGGTCCTCGTCCAAGTGCTTTGTTTGCACCAATTTAATTAATCCTCATAACAGCCCTGTGTGGGGTTATTTTCACTGAATAGGTGAGAAAACGGAGTCATGCACTACATCTATACCTTGGTCCTTTTTCCTCCCCGCCATTTCATGGAAACCCTAATCATTTAGAGAGCAGGGGAGCCTAGCCAGTGTGGATGTTCCTAGGATGTAAAGTGTGGGTGTTTGTGCGATGCGGAAGGCAGAGAGATTTTAAAGACCCGCTATCAGAAAATAATGTCCTAATGACCCGCGTTTACTCTGGCTTCGTCCCTGCAGCGCCCCTCCAGCTGGACCTTGGGGATGTGGAGATGGGAGACACTAGGGGGAAGGGGATGTCCCCGGCCGCTGTCGCACTCTCTCGACCTGAGTCGCTCGCACTGGTGGCAGCGCACCCTTTCCAGACCCGCGGGGCTGGGCCGCAGCCCTCGCTCGCCCAGCACCACCTGCTCTCGGGCTCCAGCGTCCCCGCCCCGCGTCCCGCCCCCGCGTCCCTCCCTAGGCGTGACGGGAGCACTGGCGCCGGCTGCCCGGCCGCGAGCGCAGCGGAGCTGTCAGCGGGCGCACGGCGCGCGGCGAGCGAGCAGGCGAGCGTATCCTCCTCGCGGCCCCGGAGCCGCTGCTGCCGCCCACCCGGAGCCTGCCTGCCCACCTGTCCGCCTACCGCCCGCCGCGGGAGCGACATGCTGCTGCTCGCCCTGCCGTCTGCGCCGGGCCAGGGCCAGGGGCGGCCGGCCGGGGGTCCCCGCCGCGGGCGCTCGCCGTCCTGGAGCCCCGCCTGGATCTGCTGCTGGGCGCTCGCCGGCTGCCAGGCGGCCTGGGCTGAGGACTTGCCTTCCCCCTCCAGCCGCGCGCTTCCTCCTTGCCAGGAGGTGAGCAGCACCTGGTCTCTTACCCCGAGTTGACCACGGCGGGGCGGGTGGTGGGGGGAGGCAGAGGGTTGGGGAGAGGGCGAGGAAGATCGGGGTGACAGTGGCGCCTGTGTATTTCTGTTTGTCATCAACCTTTCCCTTGCTTGGAAGACAGGGGCTTTGGTTTGTTTCAAGGGGTGAAGTTGCCCGCCCCTAGTAGCTGGCCAGGAGAGTGTGTGTGGCTTGGCTGTCTTTTCTGGTGATGCCTTTTCTGTCCGCGCCTCTATGTTTTTGGAGGCTCTAAAGGACTTTGCGGCGCCCTCTTTGGAGAGCTGGGTCTCAGGACCTCGGGAGGTTTCAGGAAAGGGAGGAGTCTGGGGAAGCCCGGCCAGTGGGGTTTGGAGAACTAACTCATCAAGGCTTTTTCAGAGACACAGATACCCACATGGGAGGGTTTCCCGCTACTTACCCCCTCCCCCGCCCCTTTCCTCACTGCCTTCTTTACAAATGCCCCTTGGCCCTACTCCCCTGTTCTCAGCCTCCTGATAAGGCCCTGGGGATTTGCTAAGGTAATGTGTGGTGTCACTTGGCATTCATCTGGCAAATTACGGATATGAATTACGAAGAAGAAAAAGATTATGTACTTACGGAAGAGGCAGGTTGGTAATGTAGAAAATTAGAAAAGACAGAGTAAATATGCTCCTTTGGGGAGGTACTTCATCACCTGGCTGAAGCCTTACAGCTGGGTATTTTGTAGTTTGAGGTTGTTGATTTACAGCCAAGAAGGATAAATTATAATAGGTGATAAGATTTTGTCCTGCTTTTAGGGGAAGGAGACGTAGTGTGCCAAAAATTTACAGGGGTGTCCTTGATACTTATATTGGGTGTTTATCTTTTTTTTTTTTGTACTGTTCCAGAAAGTGCATCCTCTTAATGAAAATCAATGAGGGGAAGGAAGCAACATTTCTGACCTACTTTGATTATTGTGGAGAGGATGTGAAGAGTGGATACTGTTTTTAGGAAGATTGCTAGGAATTAGGGTGATAGGTCATTTAAATTTATGTAGCTAATCATGCTTGCTAGGCAGGTGCTCATACTGCTTGAGCCACTCCACCAGCCATTTTTTGGTGTTGTTTTTTTGAGATAAGTTCTTCCTAACTAATTGCCTAGGGCCGGCTTCAAACAGGGATCCTACTGATCTCTGCCTCCTGAGTAACTGGATGACAGGTGTCAGCCACCAGGGCCTGGCCAGAAATTAACAATAATAGCATAATTTTAATGAGAACAAAGGAGAGGGATAATGTTAATATAATGTAAGATCATTTCAAAGGCAGTGTATATTTCATCTTTATGTCATTGTTTTTTGTTTTTGTACAGGTTTTATTAGTACCTGTGTAAACCTGTAGATGTGTGCACAATTACATTTGCGTATTAACATGTCACAGAGCACTAAGGGGAGTTTCCAGGGCTGTATAAGACAGGACAATGGGTTGCCCTGGTGATGAGACATGTGATCTCTCGCTTGTATCCATTGATAGAAGAATAAAACCAGCTGGATTAGAAGTATTGAAGACAACAAGTTCCTATCTATCACTAGGGCTGTTCAAATACAGGCGAGATAGAATATCGTTTGATTACATCATAGCAGAGAACCTTTGGAGACTGGATGACTTCTAGAGACTTTTTAACCCTAAATTATGTGTTTCCATGATTCTTCTGTGTTTCTAATGTACTTTATTTATTTATGGCAGTACTGGGGGTTTGAACTAAGGACCTTGTGCTTGCTAGGAAGGTGCTTGGTCTCTGGAGCCATGCCTCCAGCCCTCCAGTGTTCTTTAGCTAGCTTCTTTCATGAAGGTTATCTCATCCTACCTTTCATCACATTACGTGTGTGTGTGTGTGTGTGTCTTCTGATAGTTTAAATTCTTTGATAGTAAGTTATCTTGTATTTTTCTTTGTACTCCTCAGTTATTTGAAACTATGCTTTACATATTGGAGGTATTCAATAAATATTTGTTCATTTGAATTATAAAAAATAAAAATAAAAAAATAAATTTATGTAGCTAAAATGGGTTAGCCAGTAGCCCCTCTGGGAAGAAAAGCCAGATCCTTTTCCTTTGTGTGTGTTTCTATAACTTCTGAATTTCACCCAGGATTTCACCATAGATATTCTGAATTAGAGGATATCTATGTTCTAGACATCATCCATGGGTTTTCATCTTCCTCTCCTACACTACAAGTCCCAGAACAACCTGAAATGAGAGTCAGATCAAAGCCTTGTGTGTGAACACACAGCAGAGTTGTAATTGGGTGAATCAGGGCAAGGCCTCAGCAAACAGCTGTGTTTAATTTTAGAGCTTTTTAGTATGATTAGTTTAAGATGTATTCTACAACCATACCTACCACCTGGGAGTAATCCATTCTTTCAGCCTTCTTCAGAGAGCTGCTTCTTGGACATCCTCAACTATTATGATAGGATAAACTTTATCCTCCAGCCTCCCAATTTCAATATGCTGAATGCATATTTTCTAAAGTGAAGTCTTAAGCTTCTTGTAACATTAATTCTTAGTAATGAAGAATCTGCTTGAAACAAGTGAAGATCCAGGTCAGCAAGGGAGATACTTTGGTTACTCCAACCAGACTAATCCTTTAGTGAGTACATGTTCTACCCAGACAGAAGAGAGGCAGGGAGATGACAGAAGGTCCAGGAAGGGTATGTTCAATCAGTCCCGGGCTTTACACTTGCATGTGACTGATCCCTTGAGAATGTATAGGATGCTACTGAGCCTCTTTGCGGCTAGTTGTGTTTTTAGAAAAGTAATGCACAGATACTCACATTCTTCCTGATGACTGACAGTTGGGAGACCACTTACTGAGAGGCAGCGGTTCCTTTAGTGGGCCTCTCAGGTGCAGAATCTGCTTGTTGATATCTGGTTTAACCAGCTGAACTAATTTGTAGACTTGATTATTGTTTCTCTCTGATACTATTTTAAAGAGGAAAACAAGAAGGATGAAGGATTTTCCAGGCTCTGAGGGTAGGGGTCTCCTTGTCCTGGGGGTGAAGATGGGGACCTTCTTGAGCTTATCTCATAGCTCTGAGATATAGCTGTGGAAGTGCAGGCCAAACTTCTGTGAACAAAAGCACCCCTTCCCCTTATCTTTTTTTTTTTTTTTAACATTGAAGGAGGCAAATGCCTTGCACAAAGCACAGCCCTATGAGGTAGGGAAGAGAGAGCAAGTAAAGTGATGGGTTTTGAAACTAAAGCCAACTCTTGAATATGAGAGAATGGTGAAGAGTATGGAAAGATCTTCAGGGGGTTCTAATCCTCATTTCCCCCAGAAGTTTGTCTCACCTTAATTTATCAGTTTTTTCCTATGGTAGCCATTTTTATAAGAGGTGGTATTTTCATAAGGGAAGCACAGAAAACTGATCCCAGAGTAATCTAGTGATGATTACTTGAGATTTAAAAAAAAGCCCTTCAAAAAGACAACTCTGTTATGAGTAAAAGTTTCACTTAGGTTTTTGCAGAAGATTGGACTCTGGGGTGAAATTCATGTAACACAGCTTCCTTTGTCAAACTCATTGGATTATGGAGTTGGGAAGGGGAGATAATGATTGCTTTGGAATGTTCAGCTAGTGATCACATCAGCGTGGAAGTATAAGCACAAACAGGAAGCAGTAGTTTGGGAGAGAGAGATAAAAGTAAAGTCAATGTGTTAGCAGATGTAGAACAAGAATAGGATGTGACTTTGGTAAGTTGTATTAAAAAATGAGGACTGGACATCAGAAAGTACAGAATTATTTGGGTATTTGTTGGGTATTTTCTGGGTTTCTTGGCATTTGTTTGTCACTTGTAACATGGTAGTAATAAAAGCTGACCCAACTGTAATTTTCGTTATGAGGATGATATGAGATTAACATAGTAAAGAAAAAAATCTATATAAATGCGAGAGTTGTTTATTGCTAGGTTAGTAGAACTAAATGCTAGTTTATCAGCAAGCATCTATAGGAGATTTCAAAGGTTCATAGAATGGATCTATCCAAGAATTGGAATGGGGTTTTGCCTTATTGAAGAATTATACTTTATAGGACTGCCAGAAGAAAAAATATAAAGGCCAACAGATGATTCAAAGTTGGAGTAAGGTATTAAAAGATGGAGTGCATAAGAGGAAAAAGAACAGAACTAAGTGGATTAGGCATGCATTATTTAAATTTGGCAAATTAAACCACAAGACAGCTGATTCTTAGTTCACTTCTCTAAAATCTCACATACTGTGATATTTCTGACCTGTGACTCTTTATTGAAAGTAACTTTTTCCCATAGTTTTTATTCCACAAACATTTATTCAGCTTATACTATATTGCAGGGAAAACATGATATAAAATTATAAATTAAAAATATGTAAGTGGGTAGGTATAAGACATATGTACACAAGCAATTGCAATTAAGAGATTTGGTGCCATGAGAAATAAAAGGGGCAACCAAATGTGGGAGCCATCAGAAAAGACCTTCTAGAGGAAGTGAATACTACTTAAGAGAGGAGGAATTTGCCCAAGAGTGTTAGATGAGAGTGCAGGCTGGTTTGCAGGAAAGATATTTCAGGTATAGAGCGTAGCCTCATAAAGATGCATTGTGTTATAATTGGTTGTAACTGTAGTATAGTATGCATGGGACACTTAATAAGAGTTGAATTTGTGAGGCAGACAATAGTCTGATCACAAGGAGTCTTATGTCATGCTAAGTAGCTAGTCTTCATTTGGTAGGCAGGAAGAATTTAAGAATTTAAAAATATGGTAGTAATAAAATATGCTTTAGACAATTGACAACAATATGGAGGCCACATTAAAGAGGTGGGAAATCAAAGGAGGTAAGACTTGCTAGGAAGCAATCATAGCAATTCAGGTGAAAGATGGCAGAACCTCCATTAAGGAGTAACAGTGAAGATGGAACAGAAGACATGATGTGGAGGGTGAGGGAATGAGAGGTTCTGGCTTGATTAGAGGAAGGTGTCTCTGATCCTCAGGAAAAGGAATGTGAAGAAAATATGACAGGAGCTTTCTTCTGGAGAGGCTGGCTTTCAGTGTCCAGTAGGCAGTCAGACAGGTACCAGTCTCTGTGGCTTAGGAGCATAGATGGGCTGGTGTGAAGATCTGAGAATTGCTTGAATAAAAGGCTTGGTTGAAATTACTGGATCAGATTATGTTATCCAGGAAGTGAGAACAAAGGTCAAAGACTGAACCTGGGTTTTTACCAACATTAAAGGGAGTAAAAACGGAGGTGTTCACAAAGGAGACACATAAGCAATGAGAGTCTAGGAGAAATGTGTCAGGAAGGAGTTATGAGAAAAGAGAGAAAAGCCTTTGAAGAAGAAAGGGGTAGATGTGTGTCACTTGTCCAAAGAAATCCTAATAAAATAAGGACTGAAAAGAGAAAGGCAATTTGGCAATTATGTCACTGGTGTAGGGTGCCAGAGTGATTCCTGAGGGTTGGTGGAAATGAGTTGATATTAGCTGGGGTGTAAGGCAGGGGTGATAGAGAATTGTATTATATGGCCTTCCTAGATTTGGTAAGATATTGGAGCTTCCGAGTGCATATAAATTAAATGACTTGTAAATGGCCATGTCTTCTGTTTTAGACTTTGAAGGCAACAATTGATAAATACCCTTTGCAAAGGAAGTCTCTTAAAGGTCAGGGGCTGTGGGAAAGGTGTCAGAGATTCTAAGGTTACACTGTCCCTGATGGGTTCTAACTCTGCCTCTGTTTTCATGCAGTTAGCTAATTAATCTTGCTTGATATGCCTGTGGAGGTGAATTTTCCATTTCAAGTTCTCATACTAAGAACCATTTTTCATGTTTTAGGCAAATGTGAGCAAGTATTCACACCATCAATATTTACGATTTAAAACCAAGAGTTGACAGATCTGTGAAGTGTCATATTTTAGCACAAGGGATGGAAATAGCACAGCATAGTATAGAGCAGAACATTTTCCTATCGTAGTATGTTCTTCTGCAGTGTCTTGGATTCTTATTCTTTATTGTCAGAAAACACCAGCCAAATTTTGGTTGTCTTTTACTTCTCCTTGAAGAAACCATAGATAATTCTCTTTCTTCTTTACCTTTCTTAATACAATTACACATAATGTTTTAATATTCATTATATTTATTATGTACTGTGTACCAGGTACTGATAGTAAAATGATGAAAAACATATGGCCCCTGCCCACATAGAACATTGTAATATCACAAGGACAGATTAAAAACAAACCCACACATTACATAATTACATTTGTCATAAGTGCTATAATGGGATACTACCCCATGTAGTGAGAATATATGTTTAGCTACCCCAATTGAGGGCAAGAGGCAATAGGAGTCCCCAGGAAAAGTCAAGACCAAAATGGTGAGTTGGACGAACACCATGGGTGATAGTGTTGGAACATCTCAGATAAAGGAAGCCTTTTTGCCTAGATAAATTCATGTAATTTCCCTCAACATTTCCTGTATTACAAAGAACAGTGGATCTTTTCTTTAAATTCTAGTCACAGCCTCTTATTTACTTTTTGGCATTTATTTGCTATCATACAAGTGTTTTGTATACATAGGGCTATCCTGAATGGATAAGTTGTGTTTTCTACAAGGACATTCAATTGAGGGGCAAGAGCTCACAGACCTATGCATGCCCAGGTATGCATATATCTGGAGGAAGAGGTACTTTTTTTCCAATTCATATTCCCAAAGGGGACACCATTTTCTAAGTCACACAAAGGTGCCATATGCTTTACAGAGTTTGAACACATACACCTTATCTCTGCCCAAGTACATAATATGTTCATTGAGAAGGGAATTACATCATCTCATTCAGCAAGTAGTGACTGAATGTATTTTTGTTTAAGGCACTTAAGGGTTATAAAAATAAGTAAGACATAGATCTCCTCTGCAAGTGCATATCAGTGCTTTCAAAATATAGTAAGTAGTTGGCTTCTGCATTTTTCAGTTATTCAAAGAAATTTATCTTTTTGGTACATTTAATCATAATTGGTGTCTTTTTTCAGTTGTGCCAGATTTAAGACTCTGAAATAAAAACCCAATGATCAGAATATACTGAAGTTTAGTCTCAATTTACAACTCTGGAGTTGAAAAAATTTTCTGTAATGGGCTGTTCACTCTAGGTGTGTGGTTCTCAAAGTGTGGTCCTAGGATCTGAAGTTCTAGGAACTTGCTAGAAATACATATAACCTAGTAAATCAGAAATTATGGGGCTGAGGTCCAGCAATCTACACTGTAACAAGCTCTTTGAAGAATTTTGATGCACTCTGAAGTGTGAAAATCACTGCCTAAAGTGATTTAGTTTAGTGGCCTAAAACCCAGGAACTTAACTCCATTACAAAAATTCCTTAACTGTTTAGCTGACTTCCTCCTTCCATGGGGCACGTTATAAACTCCTTAATCACCTCAAGTGGACCGTGACATCCTCCTGTTCCCATGAAGTACCTCAGCAAACATTTCTCAGTTATCTTCTGTTGCCCAGGAACTGTGCAAGATGCTATTGATTAAACAAGATGCAGAAGATATTTTCACCACTCTCTAGAAGCTCACGGCCTGACAGAAGAAGCAAACATGGAAATTATTAGGTACTTTTGGATCAACATTACAGTAGAAAAGTCTGGGAATATTAAGAGTGGATGGTCAGCCTTTTTGGTAAATATTTTCAAATGTTTGCTAGTCATTGGGGTAGGGTGGTGTTTACATTTTGCTCCAACTGCAGAATATCTCCTTTGATATAGTACTAGTAAAATTGAAGATAATTAAGAACCTGATTTGAATCTGAGTCCTGTCACTGGCTTGTGCAACCTTGAGCAAGTCAACCTCTTTGTATCTTGCCTGAAAACATAGGTAGTAAATCCTGCCTTATGTACAGTAGGTTGTTGTGAGGATCAAGCTATAGTATTAGAAAACACCTTGTAAATTCCAATGCAAGGGGTAATATTAGCTATTCTCATATACGTGAAGAGTGACTTTTTAAGGGATTGGATTGCAGAGTAAATGAACTAGAATGTAGGTATGCAAATTTGCTTACTTACCAGAGTATTTTATAGGAGTTTTATTTCCTTCTGACTATGAAACTTGCTTGGTTTCACGCAAACCATACTGTCCTAGTTTATCTCTTACACTACTATAATCCTTCTCGGTCTTTGCCAGTCTGCCTTATCTCCCTGACTTTTTGATATTGGTGTTTTCCACAGCTTAATTATGAGTCTTCCCACCTCTTCTGTCATTCTCACACTCTTGCTGATGTCACCTATGCTCTTGGTTTTAAATAACCCTTACACGTGGATAGTTCCCAAATTTACCTCTCCTGTGTGGACCAGCCTTTGGATTCCGATGAAACATCACCTCAATGTCACCAGTTGGATAGGCACCTCAAATCTGACATGGCAAACACTGAGCTCCCAAAATTTGCCCTAACCCTTCTCCTCATAGATTGTCCCATTTCATTTAATGGAAACTCTCCTTTCCAGTACCACCACTGACTCTTTTTCTTCTACATTCTACATTTATCAGCAAATCCTGTTTTATGTGCTTCAAAATACCTAGAGCAGAACTTTTCACCTCTTAAGCTATGAATTCTGGGCCACACCACCATCATATCTTGCTTGGGCTATTGTTGTAACTTGCCATCTTGGTTGAGCAGTGTAGCAAGAGATCATAGTAAAAAACCATTGATTTTCTGCTTGAGAGACCCTTATAAAGCTTCATTCAGAAACAATGCATGATGGTGGCCTGCAAGGCTGTGCTACTTAGATTTCTATCACTGTGACAAAATGCCTGAGAACGTCAACTTGAAAAAAGAAAGATTTATTTTGGCTCATGGTTTTAGTCCCTGGTAAGTTGGCTTCATTGTTTTAAGGACTGTGGTGGGGCAGAACACAGGGTGGCAAGAGTGTGTAAGAGGAGGCTGCTCACCTCATGGAGGGAGTAGGATGGAGAGGAAGAGAGAGGAGGAGGAAGGGGCTAGGGTCCCAGTATACCCTTCAAGAACTTGCCCCTAGTGACCTATTTCTTCCAATTACACTTTACTTCTAAGTTTTCACTACCTCCTAATAGCATCAGCTGGGGACCAAGTGTTTTAACACATGAACCTTTGGGAGATATTCCAGATCCACATGATCTGAACTCCATGAAGCCCCCAGTTTCACCTCTTTTTCTCTCTCTGTCTTAGTCTGTTTTGTGCTGCTATAACAGAATATCACAGAGTGGGTAGTTTGTAATAAACAGAAATTTGTTTGGCTTATGGTTCTGGAGGTTAAGAAGACAAAGATCGAGAGGCCACATCCAGTGAAGGTCTTCTTGCTGGGGCAACTCATGCTGAAGGTGGAGTGGGCAAGAGAGAGTGAGAAAGAATGACCCAGAACAAGTGGAGGGCCAAACCTGTTGTTTTGTAATAAACTCACTATTGTGATAACAGCATAAATCTCTTCCTAGGATGGAGTTCTCATGATCCAAATAGCTCTCATTAGGCTCTATCTCTAGATACCACCACACTGGGGGTTAAGTTTCCAACATGTGAGTTTTGGGGAGCACATTAAAACAATAGGACTCCCTATTTTTCATTCTGTTCCATTTATCGTGGTCATCTTGGGATTTCTATAATGTCTCATATAAACTTCCTTCTCTGGACCTCTGCACTGGCTCTTCTACCTAGAACCTCCTTCCCTTGGGTATTTACTTGGCTTTCTTTCTCATGTACTTCAGGTTTCTACTTAGTTGTCATCTTCACTTCTTCCTGGGCTGCCCATTTAATATTGAAACTCCTCTTTCTTCATCTCATGCTTTTATTTCTGTCTAGGGCACTTTCACTATCTATAATAAAATATATTGTAGTTTATTTTGTTTATATGACTGTTTCCCTCAATAAATTATAAGTTCCATAAATAATATATATGTATACACACAATATATGAATTACTGTATCTCTAGTACCTTGAATAGTACTTGACACATAGTAAATGCTCAATAAATGTTTGGTGAATGAATAAATTTAATTTGGGACAATCAGGCTGTTTTAAATTCTTTGTAGTATAAAAATTTTATAATAAGCAACATAAAAGTCTGAATTTCAGATATCAAAGTCATTATCTTAAATAACTCAGAGCAGAAATCTGAATGATATGAACTAGACCCTAGTCAACAATGAAAGCATTTTTTTTTACTAATTTGGAGGTAAAAAAATATCTCATTGGTGTAATATACATGTATTTATCACTAATGAGGGTCACTAGGTTTCATATCACTTAGCTTTTTTTTCACCTCTTGTAGAATTTCTGTTTAGGTGTTTCATTGTTTTTGTTATGTATATGACTCTTATTTATAATAAGGATAATACATATACTCTCGAAAATATTCCCTAGATTTTTCACTGGCCATATGTTTGAGATATATCCAGAGAAAGTGATTATTTATTCATCAAAATTTATGTGGAATGACTTCTCTTAACATACCAAATAGGAATAAATTTTAATTTAAAAAATAATGCTTGGTATATAGTACCTTATTAAATTCCTATAATATAAAGACTTTTATGAGTTTGGGTGAGAAAAATTTTGAAACAACTACAAAGTGACTAAGAATTCTTGGGTTTGGATTGACATTCTTTGTTCTAAGAGTGTGTTTTTGAAATTTTAATATGACCACTTCATTCTCTTATTTTTTCCAGTGGTCATTCATATATTTATTCATTTATCTAGAATTTAGTGAGTTCTTTTATTTTGCTCATAAGAAAACTCATACAAATACCTGTGATTGTGGTACACATGGATTAAGTGCTGCGATGGAGTAGTGTACAGGGCTGTACAGAAGCACAGAGAATGGACAGCTATACCAAACTAATCCTGTCTCAGAGCAGGTGATGTTTCAATTGAGTTTTGAAGAAATTTTAGAAGAGGCCAACATATCTCACACAAAGAAAATAGCATATGTACAGCACAGGGGAGCCAAATAATACGGCCAATTTAAGGGCTGGGGTAAAGGGCATGTGGGTGGGAGTGCAGGAGGTGGCTATGTTATGAGGTTTGAGAGTCTGAGGGGCCTGTTAGGCAAACTATGGGGAGCCATTAATATCAAGCTAGAGAGTTTATTTTCTCTTCAATTGGGAGAAGATAAAAGGAGAATTGCGTTGAGGCAGGAAGATCAGTTAGGTGACTGCTGCTTCACCCTTAAGGAGAAAACATAATAACAAAAAACCCCAAACAGAGCTAAGTAAATGACAGAAGAGGGAGGGAAGGGATGGATTTGATAGCTATTAACAAGATCCCATTTTCAGAAATCTGTGACTGTTGTGTTTCAGTCTACCATGACTTCTAGGTTTTTTTTTTTGCTGGGTTGATGCTGCCTTTAATTGAGACTGAAAATTCAGAAGAAGAGAGGAGGAGGAAGAAGCTGGGAAGAAATAGGGTGAGTTCAGTATTGCACATCCTGCTGTCTAAAGTACTCGGGGGACATCCAGACAGTGCTCTCCTGGAGACAACTTGGGAGCCTTGAGCACATAAATGGTAATTAAAGCCATCAGTGTGGATGAGATCACCTAGGTTCTAAGCACACAGTAAGAGCAGTGTTGACAAGAGTGCTTAGGGAATTGCCAGCCTTTGATGATAGTGAGAATGCATTGCCACCAGAGAATGATCAGCACAGAAACTGGCTCCAGGCTGGTGGGGAGGACCTAGTAAATTTGGAGTGTGATGTATACACGGTGATTCTTGATATTCACCAAGACATTTGGGTTGTTTTCATATCCTTATGGACAAGATGCAGAAATATGTGATGAATGATGGTATACTAGGCAGATTCTTGGCTCCTTGAACAAATGCACCCTAACGTTATCTGTTTAAGGAACTGATGGTAAGCTGGAAGAAGATTTCCAATGCAGTATTTTTGGATGTAGTATCTAAGATCCTGTGTTACTGTTTTACTGTCACCATTTTAACCAATACTTTGGTTTTGAGAAAGCATAACCAAATTTTATGCAATCGAAAACTGGGAAGGATGCCTAATGAGTTGGAAAGCAAAACGGATTCAAAATGATTTTGAAAGGTTAGAATAATGAGAAAACAAACATAGTTTAAATGTAGACTGTTCTTTTTGGTTCTGAAAATGACATGTTTAAGCATAGGATGGAGAAATTTTACTTAAAAGTACTATTAAAGTCACAAATGTTCAATGGCTGCTAAGTGGAGGTTCTCAGGTTCTCTTGATAGGAGCAGGGTTCTTGATTCATAGAAATTAAGCCATTAATTCCACTTAGGTGAGATATTTAAAGAAGAATATGGACATAGGATGGTATTGGCTTGAGGTGTGGATTAGGAAGGTGAAGAGAAAGTGTCACATGAAGACTAGTCAAAAGAATTAGGGATGTTTAGCTTAGAAACGACTTAAAGGGCTTCAAATATATTAGGTGCAGTCATGGATTATAGGAAAAGTTTTGGACTAGGTAGAATAAAGAAGGGGTTTTTATCTATAGTAGCTGTTTCTTTGAGCTCTGGAAACTTCAGTGTTCCTGGTCTGGATGGACTGCTCACCTGGATTGCACCTATGGAAACAATGAGCACTGTGCCTATACTACCATGGTGAATTCTAGGGGCACTTTCAGTTTCTGCTGAAGGTTTTATCCAAACCAACTGTAACAGGTGACAAGGTAAAGCTTTGTCCTTGGTGCTTTACTCTTAAGACACATTTTTTCTTATTCTGTCATGCTTAGCACGTTCTTCTAAGATTGCTACAATGTGAACACAACAATGCCCTTTTGGGGTTTAAGCTAATATCCTAAAATTGAGAGCAGAAAGAATTGGCCTTTTGAAATGTAAGCCTAATGCTGACTTCTGTTTGACAATTCTTGGGTGTATTAATAATTCATACTAGGAAATAACTTGAATCAAAAGAATAATCGATGCTGTGATATATTTGAGCCCGTTATGCTAGAGAAATGCCTCCCTATCTAAAGAGCAAAAAGATATTAACATCATTTGCTCTGCTCTAGATTTTTTAAACATTTGTCACTTTTTAAAGTTAAAAGCAATATATGAGCATTCTAGAAAAATAGAGCAGTAAAAAGTCCATATCCTGATAAATAAGCACACTACTCTTAATATCTTTGCTTTAGTTATAGGAATAATAAATAATAACATAACCAGGTAAAAATTAAGTGCAATTTATGTATTAACTAGTTCATCCTCTGAACACTAATGAGCTCAGTCCTAAGATTTTTCCATTATGGGTTAAGTTACTTGTGGGCTCAGGCTGCTACTTAGTCTGTACTCTTTTTTTAAAGTAAATTTAATTTCCATTTTGAATTGTTACATGTTAATGATATGAGAGGATGTCATTGTGATAATTCTGTACATGCATATAGTGTACCTTGAACAAGTTCATCCCCTCCATTATATTTCCACTCCCCTTTCTCTTCGACCCCCAGTTTTAGTGTTCATTGGGTTTCATTATTTGGTCTTCATATGTATGTATGGAGCATACTTCCATCCTCTTCACCCCTCAGTATCCTTTCCTTTCCCCCTCTCCTTTCCATTCCCCCCCAGACAGATCCCCATAAACATTCATGTCCCATTATCATCATCATTGTCATTTTATGTTTAGGTACACAAATGAGTGAGAACATGTGATGTTTGTCTTTTGAGCTTGGCTTATCTCACTCACCTTAATAATTTTCAGTTCCATTTATTTTCATGCAAATGACATAGTTTCACTTTTCTTTAGTAATATTCTATGCCATGTTTGTATGTATATAGATATGTATGTATATATACCATATCTTCTTTACCCATCCATTGGTTGTTGGGCACCTTGTCTATTTCCACATTTGGGCTATTGTTAACAGAGCTGCAGTAAACATGGGTATTCCAATGTGTCTCTTGTATATTAATTGAGACTCCTTTGGATATATACCCAAGAGTGGTATGATGGGGTCATAAGGTTAGTCAATTTTTGGTTTTTGGAGGAATCTCCATACTAGTTTCCATAGTGGTTGCACTAGTTTTCATTCCCACCAACAGTATATGAGGGTTCCTTTGTTCCTTCAGCAGCCAGCCTACACTCTTAACCATCAGGCTCTACCATGTTTATCTAATTCCTTCACAGATATTTATTATGAATGCATGCATATGTTTATAAAATAAAAATATTCTCTACATATAGTTCAGTAATCTTTTTCTCATTTAACAATATGCTATAAACTTATTCCCATATTTGACTTACTGTGAATTTTATTTAGTGCTCAATATAAGTCTCTGACTGTTCTATAGTCAGTATTTTTGTTTTCTGACTGTACTGCGGTCTGAACTCAGGGCTTAGTGCTTGCTAGACAGGTACTCTACCTCTTGAACCACGTCTCCATCCCTGTTTGGTTTGGTTATTTTGAAGACAGGGTCTCACTTTTTGCCCAGGCTGGCCTGGATTGTGATCCTCCCATTTTATACTTCCTATTGTTTTTGGGATCATGAGTGCCTGCCACCATGCCCAGATTTTTCTGTTGAGATGGAGTCTCACTAATGTTTTTGTCCAAGCTGGCATGGAACCATGATTCTTCCCATCAAAGCCTTCCAAGTAGTTAGGATTACAGGCATGAACCATCAGTACCCATCTCAGACAATCAGTTTGTATAAGTAGCATTTTGAACAGTCTATAATTTAGCCTTCCTCTATTGATTTGTTTTCTATACCATCTATTGTATATGTGATTTTATATATTTTTATAATTTATTTTATATACAATACATGGTATATTACATATACACATTTATTTGATTTCTTTTTGACTATTTTAATGCTATCATGGTTTTATCTGTACCAAGATTGCACTCAGTTTTGTCATATAGTTGTATATGTTACTGCTTGCTTTCCTTTCATTCAAAAATTTTTCAACTCTGCTTACTCATTTAGTCTTCAAACTTCAACCTCAGAATAATTTGTAAAGCCTTACCATTTTTTCTGGATTCTGTTCAGTCTCTCATTTGGGAAAATGTCTTGTGTGGAGAGTGGATTATGAGAAACGTATGAGAATTTAACATAAGCACAGCTGTACCCAATAATTGGCAGGCTGAGTTTCGAGAATTGTAGCTCCACCTCCTTGTTTACCACTGGATATAAAAGATTCTCTGAAGGAGGATGTGGGTTTTTTGATGGGGGATTTTGACTGGCTGGCCACTGACACTGGTGCTGCTGCTGTGTGTCTCCACCAGAGCAGCTTTCTGCACTGAGAACTTTATACATAGGCATTAAAAAAAGCTAAGCTAAAGAAAAGCTAAAGAGAACATGGGACAGTGGAAGTCTGAGGGCCAAAACTTTAAGAGAGATTAAAGAAAACATGGGACAGAATGAGTCTAAGGAAAGAGACTTTAAAGAATAGCAAAGAAGCAAGGTTTTAGAGAAAAGACTTTAGAAGTAAGGCCTTAAGGAATAGAGAACAAAAGAGAAGTAAAGGAAGAGTTATTAGCGAAAAGAAGCAATGAGGCTGTTGTGCATCTCCATCTAAGTGCCCAGCACACCTGGACCCAACTTTCTGCATGTCTGTCTTCTATATTTGTCCTTTCTGTATTGCCATTACCCCCAGTTAGGTCAGGGAGAATAAGGGAGCAAGAGAAGGCTTGCTCCATAAAGGAAATGCAAATCAAAACCACACTAAGATTCCACCTCACCCCTGTTAGAATAGCCATCACTAAAAACACTGCTAATAACAGGTGTTGGTGAGGATGTGGGGAAAAAGGAACCCTAGTACACTGCTGGTGGGAATGCAAACTAGTGCAACCACTCTGGAAAAAAATTGAGGCTTCTTAAAAATCTAAACATAGCTCTACCATATGATCCAGCAATCCCACTCCTGGGGATACCCAAAGGAATGTGACACAGGTTACTCCAGAGGCACCTGCACACCCATGTTTATTGCAGCACTATTCACAATAGCCAAGTTATGGAAACAGCCAAGATGCCCCACCACTGACGAATGGATTAAGAAAATGTTGTATTTACACACAATGGAATTCTACTCAGCCCTGAAGAAGAATTAAATCTTATCATTTGCAAGTAAATGGATGGAACTGGAGAACATCATCCTGAGCAAGGTTAGCCAGGTTCAGAAGACCAAAAATTGTATGTTCTCCCTCATATGTGGACATTAGATCTAGGGCAAATACAGCAATGTGGTTGGACTTGGGGCACATGATAAGGTGAGAGCACACATGGGAGATATGGGGATAGGTAAGAAACCCAAAACATGAAAGTATTTGATGTCCCCACTGCAGAGGAACTAATACAGAAACTTTAAAATGACAGAAGTCAATATGAGAAGGGGATCAGGAACTAGAAAAAAGGGCAGTTAGAGATGAATCAACTTAGAATGTAACACATTTGTACATGGAAGCAATGCTAGGAATTGCTCTGTGTAGCTATCCTTAACTAGCAAAAACACTTTTTCTTATTATTGTTTATGTTCTCTCTTCAATAAAATTAGAGATAAGGGCAGAACAGATTCTGCCTGGAAGTGAGGGAGAGGGGGTAGGGTGGTAGGGGAAGAAATGGCCCAAACAATGTATGCACGTATGAATAAATGAATAAAAAAAGATAGAAAAAAAAGAGAAAGTTTGCTCCAGTCTTGTATATAGTTTTAGCTTCACATGTTAGGAGTTAGTCTGCTTCAGCTTTTATTGAGACATTCTGTTTTTCTCATATTTTTTTGTATTCCTATTTCGTTTAGTATCTTTTTTCTTTTGATTTTTTTCCCTGATATTTTGAAAAGCCATTGGTTTTTGAAAACTAATTGAATAGTTTCTTACAGTGCTGCTATGTCAATTCTAACATTTTGTCAGTTAATTATCTTTGATTTCTCTGATATCAGGTACTATTTATTGAATAGTTAAACATGTGAAACCCACTACTTACGTTGACAGTAATCCTCACAGCAGTCCATATTTCTGCTTTTAGAAACAAGGAACCTGAAGCTCAAAAGTAATTAATAACTTGCAAAAGATGAAAAAGCCAGTCAGTCATAGAACTGGGATATCTGCGATGTGTTTGTCTCCTAAGGCCTTACTGCCAACAGAACCTACCACCTCCCTCTCTGCCCACACAGAAGTGATCTATGCTCTCAGCTCTGTCTGCACAACTGATTCTTAAGTTAGGTACTGAGTCATAAGAAGAAGTAGTACTCAGTCATTTTCTGATTATTTCTTTTCTCAAGGTGATAATCCCTTCCACATGTATTTTAGACATCTTTTATCTCCAGGGTAAATGCTAGCTTTCCATGTGTTTTAGCAAGGATTGTTCTATGTCCTGCTATGTGTTTCCCATGTACAGCTGTGTAGGTGGCCATTGGTGGTCCTCCTTGAGGATGGTGTGTTTGTGCAGAGTCCCTAGCCCAATTTTTCTTTCCTGGCAAACTTCCTTCCCCTGCTGTGCTGATTAACTGAGGAGATCTCATTCTAGCTCTACTAGATTCTCCACTGGGAAATTTTGTTTTGAAGAATTAGAGCTGACTGTGGTTCTCCCATGGTAAGCAGCACATGACAGGTACTGGACCTAGGGGTTTTTCTGATGCTGTTTTTATCTGTATAATTCTGGGAATGAAGGGTGCAGACAAAGATTTAAGTGGAAGTGTGTCTGAATTCGGAAGCCTGTAAAACTTCAAGAATTAAAGGGCAAACTATGTTGTTGAAAAATAACATATATCTAAGAAAAATCAAAATAAAACTTTGTCCATTCTGTTGTTTTACCATATTTTACTGTTTTCACTTTCTGTGCTTATCTTTAAGATTTATTTATAGTTGTTATGGTCCAGGCATATTTCTAAATGTTTTATACATATTACTTTCTTTAATAATTAGCTCATTCATTGTTCCTATGTGGGTGATAACACAGCTTTAAAGTGCTATTCAGATATTTTATGGGAAGACAAGATTTAAGACCATTGCTTAAATCTTCTAAAAAACTTTATTAAAGATTAATTGAAGTATACAATTTGGCCAGTTTCAATATATTACATGTTTGTGAAACTATTATGATAGCCATAGCCATTTCCAATATCACCAAAAGTTTCCTACTTCCCTTTGTAACCCAAGCCTTCTTATGCCTTGCCCTCAGGCAGCCACTGATCTGATTTCTGTCGCTACAGATTCACTTGCCTTTTCCAGAATTTTATGGAAATGGAATCATATGCACTGTGTGTGTGGCTTCTCTCACTTAATGTAATGATTTTGAAGTTTATTCTCATTGTGATATGTATCAAGTTTGTGGCATGTATCAAATTCCTTTTTATTGTTGAGTAGTAGTCCATTATATGGCTATATACCATTTGTTATTTCATATGCTCATCTTTTGATATAATATAGTTCTGATCATAGTACTTGATATTCTTCAGCTCCAATATGATAATGTAATCTGTGATCACTAAGAACTAATTAGTGAGTATTCCTTGTTGGTTGTTTATAAAGTTCAGAAGCAGCAGTCTAAAATGTACATGTAACACTACACTGGCATTCTGAGATATTCCTGCAGATCATTTTCTGTTTTGGTCGGGATTTAGTGCTATTCAGCAAATCTTGATTTTTAAAGAGTGAATCATTCAATTGACTATGCCAATTATTGGGTCTATTTCCACTTATCTGCCTGGCTTCCTATAGATCATTTCATTGTCAGTTAATGGACATATGTCAGAATGCAGGTGAGAATGGTGGATTCTACATCACTTATTCTGAGGCTAGCATGAGGACTTGGTTACTTTATGATAATGTAATGGACATTGAATACTCTGTGGATAACGAAAGCAGATTTGTTCAATTGGAAGGAAAATTAAATAAACACGTTATTAATTGAAATCATATTACTATAGATAGTTCCAGCAAGATAGCTAGTACTTTTCCTTTTTTGGTGAGAAGGACAGGAATTTGGTTGATAAACATGTTTACATTTAAAACAAGATGAGAGTTCTTTTAAACTAATGGTGGTTCTGTGAGTTTGGGGGAGGCCCTTGTATTTTTCTTACTTTTATTACAGAAAGACAAAATGGATTGGTATGTTCTATAACTGGTTGATATGTCCCAAAAAGGTTTAATCTCTTTTTAGAGTCTATCTTCTGTAGCAGAAGACAGTGACCTTAACAGGACAGGGAGAATAAACATGGTTTGCTTGGCATCAAAGTAGTGAGTTCTGCATTCTCTGTGGTGGGCACAGATAAGGCAGACTAGTCATTAACCTGACCTTCTTTTCAGCTTTGGCTGTTTTTCCTGACCTTCCCTTCAAAACCAGTTTCTTTACCTTTGTTTCCACAATTATTTACTCTTTTCAACTCACCAGAGTCTGCTTTTATTCCAATCAGTTCCCTAAATCTCTACCAATGGTTTCTTTAATCATCCTCATCCTACTCCATCTCTATGAAGCATTTGACCTTGCTTCCAGGCTTGTTTTCTGAGACATTGTTCTTTTGCATTGTTCACTGTTAGAGCCTTATTTCCTTTACTAGTCACTATTCTGCTTCCTATTTTTTAAATGTTGCTTTTCCCAGATTTGTGCTTCTGCTGTTTTTGTGTTTACATTGTACATGTCTTCTTAGAGTGATTATATCCATACTTTCTTTTATTCTTAAAGTAATACATACTTCCTATAAACAATTTAAATAATCTGAAAAAGCAAAAAAAAAAGTGATAATCATCTGCAATCCTGCCTGTGGAAAAGCACTGTCATCATTTTTTCATTCAACTGCTTGTCCTATCTACATTCTTTCTTTAAATGAATCTTAACTTCAATCTTCAAATGCTTAGTTTTCCATGAAGTTCCAAAAGAAGTTTTATAGTTCCTTTAATGATGAAAATAATTATGAAAAAATAATTCTTTTTTCTTTTAGGAGCTCAAAGCCTAATGGAGTAATTCTCAGTCTGGTTGCACATTAGAATCAAGGACCAATAATTTATTTTCAGTTTAGAAATCTCTGAGGATGGGGCTTAGAAACTGAATTCCAGTGTTTAGACAGGGTCAAAAACCACTTGTCTCATTGCTGTTCTTCAAAGTGCCATTTATTTAACAATGGCCCAATGCCAGACCATGTGGTGGTCATTCAATCTTCCAACAAATATTTATTCAGCTTCTCTTTTGTGTTTGTCCCGGTCTAGATACCAGGAATACATCAGAGAGCAAAACCCAGAGTTCCTGTTCCTATGGAGTTTATAGAATGGTAGGCAGAGATAGACATTATACAAATACATGACAGGTGATGATAAGTCTAGGAAGAAAAATAAGGGAGGTAAGAGAATAAGGGATGTCTATTTAAGAATTCAGGAAAGAGCTTTGTTGCCAACACATTGGAGCAGTGCCTGACTAGAGGACAGAATCAAGCCACGCAGACATCCAGGGACAGAGCTTCTGGGCACAGGGCATGACAAGTGCACACACCCTGGTGAGTACACAATGGCTTGTTCAAAGAAGAGTTACCACTAGGGCTTGAGTGGAATGAATGGGGGAAATGGAAGGGATAAGAACACAGAGGTCAGATGGGTGGAGTGATTGATCACATGATATTTTGTAGGGCACATTAAAAGTTTTGCCTTTTATTCTAGTGAGATGAAAGCAGTGAAGGGTTTTGAGCGCAGAAGTATCATGAGTTTTATGTCAAAGGCTATTGAAGCTGCTATGTGGCAAATAGACAACTCCATAGAAATGGGTAAGAACAGATGAGTTAGATTATTATAGTACTTTGAGGCAGTTTAGATTAAGGTTTCAGGAATGGAGTGGTAAAAGCTATTAATTTCTGTAAATATCACATATTAAATACACTTATGTACATTTTGATAGAGGTGATAGGCTTTACTAAGATCTCCTTTGGAGCAATGTTAACTAGAAAGAGAAGTGGTTAAGGACCAAGCACTGGGACACATGGGAGAGTTGGAGAGCAATGAAGAATGGTGTCCCAAAGGCCAAATGAAGAGAATGTTGGTAAAGAGGGTGATGTTTGAATCAAGCAAGCATTGTTTTTAGACCTAGTGAGAAAATTACTGAGAATAGACATTTGGATTTAGCAAGGGGGAGGTCTTTTCAAAAATCTTGAAAAGAGTAGTTTTGATTCGGGGATAGAGGTAAAAACTTGATTAGGGTGGGTATGGGAGAGAGAGGCAAGAAGGGAAGGAGATACTGAGAATAGGCAATTCTTTGCAGTAGCTTTGCTAGTCAGGAGTGAAGAGAAAAGAGAAAAGTGCAGATAGTTTCTTGGTGAGAGTAATGCTGAGCAAGGCACTCTTTAAGGCTCCATTTTAATCAAGTTCAGCCATTGTATATTATATGACTCTTCCTCTTTTTTCTACTTTGGAGATATAGTTTGTATTAGTTTGTCAGGGTGGCCATAACAAAACCACAAAGTAGGTGGCTTAAAGAAGAGAAACTTACTGGTCTGGAGGCTTGTTAAAAGAATTTGTTTTTGCTGGACCAAAAAAAGTGTTATAGAATTTGGCTCATATTTTTGTATCTGGGTATCTGATTCAAGGAAATGCTTCTAGCTGATTTCTGGCTGTCCCATTCTCTCTGAAGAGTTGCTTTTTTCCTGCACTGAGTTCTAGTTGGAATACAGTCTATTAAGATGTAGCCTCATAAAACAGTTTGTGACCATAATGGGTTTTATTTGGAAACTGTAAAACACAGATCATAACTAATGATTGTAGATGTCAGCACATGGACCCATTAGCTCTAAGTTCTTTAGTGCAATGAGGGAGAATGTAAATTTAGTTGTAGAATAGAAACTTTTTCTGCACCCATCACTCCATTATAGTCTTAAGGCAGAATACTATACCTAAAATGAACAAAACATCTGTTACAAAAATTAGTGTTAAGTAGGATCCTCATTTGGATGTTTTTCCAAGTTTATTCTGGCTTTGAAGTCTAACCTTTAGCAATGGCCAAAGGCATTGAATATATTTCTTGAAAGAGGCTTGAATTTTTAACTTTGGATACTTAGTTTAAATTATTTAAAAATTATATTGTTTAACTGCAAAAATTGATAAAAAGGACTCAAGAGACCAAATTCCTCTTTTCTGAAGTAAAATGGCAATGAATGAATTCTTAGTGGTTTTTTCCAACAGATGAAACCTGGCGATAGTTCAGGTAGTAACTGTGAAAGCAGATAATTGTTAACCAAGGGTTCTTGTCCTGGCTCCACAGTCTACCTCATGGATGATCATCATTCAATGACATCTGAACTTGATCTCTGCATTCATAAAATCATAACCCTTCCAGCTTCTCCCCTTCCATGCTCAATATCCAGAGACTCTAGAGAGGCATCATTTCTCAGTGACTGTGCTGATGGAAATACAAAGAGCATATGGAAGCAGTGTATGCGTAGGTCTTGATAGACCAGTGTATTCAAGCAAATACACTGAGAGAAAACATTTATTTAAAGTTTCCTTTTGTGCCAGCTGCTGTTTTTCCTTGCCATGCCTGCCAGGAATGTACACCTTTTTTTCTATACTATTTCATAGACATCTACTGTTAACAAATTTTTTCAGTGAATTAATCAGCTCTTCAAAAAAAATTAGATGGGTCTAACATGTTGAAGATTTTTGAAGAACTGTGCTCCAACTTAATTTTGTTTGAAATGAAATATTTTTAAATTTTATTAGAGTTAATTGCTGAAAGAACTCTACTAGAAGACTAATGGTTAAGTGGTAGTATTAGCATTAATTTATAGCATTTTGCAAAAGTTTAATTTTAACTATTTAGAGGAAAAATTCATTTTTGTCACTTTTTTTGGGAAACCAATTGATGAAGAAGTAATGTTCTAGGCTGGTTGACTGGCTTAAGTGGTAGGAACACCTGCCTAGCAAGTGTGAGGCCCTGAGTTCAAACTCCAGTGCCACCAAAAAAAAAAAAAAAGTAATGTTCTGTTGGTTATGTGTGTACCAGAAGGATGTGGGATGAGCGTTGGTGAATGAATCAAAAGACCTACTTATGGACCTTTTGTTGTGATTAATTGTGCGAGCTCCAGTGGCTTTCTTTTTCTTGGACTCCTTCTTTTTTTTCATTTGGAAAAAAAAGGGATTGATTTACATCACCTTTAAACTCTCAAACTTCACATCTTTACTTTCTTTCTTCAAATTTTATGTTTTTAGAGAATCAGGAATTATGCTTTTGGTTCTTATTGGGTACTCTTGAACAAATGGGGATTTTTTTTTCCTGTCCTGTATGGTCATATCGGATACAGGATGTAGCTTGATAGTTTTAAGAAAATAAGCATTGTCTACAAATAGTCAGCAAGAATGTTTTTTGAATGTGGCCTATGCTATTAATCTACTTTCCTCTCTTTACCTTTCTGATTTTTCCCCTGCCATTCCTCCCCTCTCCCCCCATGTAAAGTGTTTTTGGTGGGGGCATCAGATGACTGGTTCTGTCATTTCATTTAGTCATCTAAGACAATTGAATTTAGACAATTAGCTTGAGACATTTATTATTCCTCAAGATAAGTTTTGGAAACCTTTGAAGGCCTCAGCCTTCTACAATTTTGCCTTGGTTTGAAAGGTGACCTATAATTAAAAAGATTCATAATGTTAATGGCAAATTACATCCATTACAGTCAACCTATGATTTTTTTTTTTCTGAAGGAGAAGGCTACAAGTATCACCTGGGTTATACTTGCTTTTCATTTTAATCCTCCTCTGTTTATTCACTAACTTATGGTCTTCAATTGCCAAAGTGTTTTCTCTTTTGAAATTAATTCTACCTAACTAGAATGCTTTAAAAGAATTATTCTTGAGTATAAATATACCATACCCTTAAATGGAAAGGCACAACACTATAAGGATATGTATGTACCTCAATTTAATCTATACATTTAAAATAAGCTCACAAATTAAATAAATTCTTCCTTGGGAATATATGTTTGTTGGTGGGGATGGTTAACTGGGAAATAAAAAGATATTCAGGTTTATGAAGTAGACTGTGATCTGAGGCTAATTGGAAAAATTACAGAGAAGAAGTGTGAGCCAGGAGTGGTGGCATACACCTATAACCCCAGATACTCAGGAGGCAGAGATAAGAGGATTGAGAGTTTGAGACCAGCCATGGAAAAGTTAGAGAAACCCTACTTCCAAATGAAATACAAGCAAAGAGGATTGCCATCTGGCTCAAGTAGTAGAGCACTTGTCTAGCGTGTGCTAGGCCCAGGGTTTAATCCAATTACTGTCTTGCTCCCTCTCCCCCAAAAGTGATAAGGTGAGCTATTCCCATAAATTACTGATTGGAGTATACACTGTTAAAGACTTTCAATAAACAGTTGGGTAATATTTATCAGTTTTAAAACACAATATTCTCACCAAGTATTCTTCATCTGTTTGTATAATGATGTTAAGTAAATTGAGTGATAATGTACATATAAGGTGTTCATCTTAAGTTATCCATAACCCAAAGTTTTAGTAGATGACTGGTTAATATAGTTTCCTCTGTTAGATGCAATGCCAGGAGACCATTAAATGTGATGAAATGGCAGCATATTTATTTACATAAAAGAGATCATATGGTAAACAGATTACACAACCTTTTGTGAAAGCATTGGGGTAGGGGTGTGTATGTCTGTTTGGGAAAATGTGCAACAAATTGTCAGTTGTTGTTATTCCCTGGGCAGCATGATTATGGGGTCTTTCCCCTACTTCAGAGACTTATTTCTCATTTTCTACAATGATCATGGGTTCTTTGAAGGGAAGTAGAACATAATAGTTGAAGTAGTCAAGAGGCATAGACTTAGTCTGATTGGGTTTAAAATCCACATTTGATCACTAAAATAACTGTGTGAACTTGAGCAAATTACTTTTTTTCTCTGTTTCTCTTTCTCATTTGTAGAGATAATAAAAGCAATAAAAAGTCATTACACCTATCTCATAGAATTGTAAGAAGCTAAAACAGTTTATATATGTGAACTCTTTAGAATAATTGTTATAAGTACCAAATAAATACTATCTATTATTGTTTTGTAATAAAAAATAGAATGACATAGAGACAGATTAGCACACCTTCAATTTATTGGTAGAAGAATTGTTTCTTAGAGTTTCAACTTCTTGAAACAATTTGGTAAACTTTAAAGGGGGATGGATGTTTATTTTTTCTTTTACTCTTCTAAAATTTTAAATATATAATTTATTGAGGTGAAATTTACATAATGTAAAATTAACCATTTTAAAGTAAAGTGGCATTTATTATACTGTTCTTATATTGTGTAACTAGTTCCTTTATCTAATTCCAAAACATTTCTGACATTCCAAAGTAAAACCCTGCAACCACTGACCAGTTTCTCTTCATTCTCCTCTCCCTGCAGCTCCTGGAAACCCCTAATTTGCATTCCATCTCTATGGATTTATCTATTCTGAGTATTTCAAATAAATGGAGTCCTATAATAGGACCTTTGTAGGTCCTTATATGACCTTTTGTATCTGGCTTCTTTGACTCGGTATCAGGTTTTGGAACTTCATCCACTTTGGAGTAGTAACAGTACTGCATTCCTTCTTCTGTCTGAAAGGAAAGTTTCTTGATACTACAAGATACCACAATTTGTTTTTCCATTTATCATGATTAACAATTGGGGTTCTTTCTATCTTTTGGCCATTATGAATAATGGTGCTATGAATAGATGTTTATTATTAAATAGTTTATTCTGATAGCAAAGTGCTATATTTATCATAGAAAATACAGAAAAATAGTAATTCATATTTACATTTTGGTATAGATCCTTTCAGTTTCTTTAAAAAGGTGTATGTGTATAAAAACACAGGTGGGAACAAAACTACACTTTCCAAAAAGAGAAAATCTAGCATGATGTGGTACATGGCTCTTTTACTATGTAACATTGTTGAATATTTTCTGATGTCTGTAGGTTTCCAGTACATTATGATTTTAATGAACAGAATTTATCTTACTAATTTCCATTGATAAAAGTTTAGCTTTTGACCCTCATTGCCATTTTAACAAATATGGCATTCATTTTGCATTTTTAAATTCCCATTCAGATAAAACGTTTTGACAGTTGTTCTCTTTTGTGAATGCCTGCATCCTGACCTTTAGTGAGTTTTGTCTTTTTATAATGATGGGAATAATTTAAAAATAATATGATGATATATAAATCTGCATAATCTGTTAAAATATTTTTTCTTAAGTTTCTATTTGTCTTCTCATTTTGTCTAATGATATTTTGACCTTGGGGAATTTATAAGTATGATCTACCATTTTTTGCTCTTTTTGTTTTCTGCCTTTTCTCACGTGTTTTTCTAAATCTTGTTTAGGTGACTAGATATGTTTGATGATGAGCTAAAATTATAATAGTGTCTTGCTTGAACATGAAATGATGCTTGTCTCAGTTTTTATTTTACTACATAGAACATCCCCCCAATAACTTAGAAAAGTCTTCAATTTACTGAGAACTGCATAGATACTATAGTTTAGTATCTTCTGTGTTACACTGCAGAGACACACATCACTAGAAACCAAGGGTGGATCAGGGACTTTTTAGGGAACCTATTTCTACAATGTGTGCTGGAGCCAGAATACATTTACTTAGTCTTCTCTCTGTATTTTGTCAGTGTCCTCAGCGGTGAAATTCAAATAATAGGACCTCACAGGGTTGACATAAAAAATAAAGAATGAACTATTCTTAGAACAGTTAATTTATAGTGTCTATTTTTATTGGGAAGTTTTTGGGAGTGTTTTGGGCTACTTTTTGAGAACAAGTTTTTGGAGTGGAAGATTCCATTCTACTGACCATGATTAGCCTGTTTCTTTTGATGTTTAGGAAGTTTGAACTACTGATGTTGCTGTTCACTGATTACTCAACTTATTATCAACTCCTACCTTTTCCCTTCCCATGGACAGTAAGAGCCTTCCTTGTGTAGCTTCTGGGCAAGATTATGGGAATAGAGGATAAGTTCATTATGTCTGGATAGTCACATAATTTTGTGTGACAGATATTTCAATAGTCAGTTCTTATATAATTGACAAAAGCAACTGGAACATCTCTAAGTTTTTTGGGCATTTTGTTTTTCCTATAGTTTTCTAACCATCTTGTGTTCCCTTTTTGAAGTCTAAAATATTAATCTAGTACTTTATAATATATCTTTAAGAATGAATAATCTCATACTAAAAACAAAGATTTATTTTTATTTTGAGATTAAATATTCTTATACACATAAATACTAATATATAGAACAGTTTCATTTTCATAAGAGTCTTTGAGAAAGGATGATCCATATCTCTACCTCCTGTAGGCTCAAGAAAGAATTTTCTACCTGTTTGTCTCAGGTCTCAGTTTCACAGTAAGTTATTAAGCAAAGTCTTTCTAATTTTAGAAAGACATGAGTGTGTGCAGTTAATCACACTTTTGGAGAAATATTTGTTACCTAGAAAGGAAATTGCTGTTTTAATGAAGAAACTGGCCAATGTAGTCCTGCTGATGGACACATAGCCCATTCTGAGAAAATCTGCTGTGTAAAGAGTCAAATATGAGATTCAGGAATATTCATTTTCATTAAAAAAGATTTTTCATTTTGAAATGATTTGTAACAGGAGGGCTTTCAATGAAGAGTTTTTAAAATAATTTCTTTTAGTGAGAAATTTAAAAGTTTATATTCATTGAAGAAACTTTAGGCAGGGAGTAGGAAAGTGTTGGGATTAAAATTGATGTCAGGTAACTTGTAAGGCAGATAATCTATTTTTGTCTATAGAGATGAATTTTAAACCATTATAGTTCATAATGAATTTGTAAATTTTACTCATGATTCCATATTTTGGTGATGAATATTTATAGGTTTTCATAAAAGTTAAAAAGGTACTTTTTGACTAGTACAAAATGAAAATATAAAGCATGTTTATAGTCTACTAAATGGTTAATTCTTACTAATAGAAATCTATCATTCTGTGAACATGCTCTTACTATGGTGATTATTTACAGTTGTAGCAGTACTTTTTTCTACAGAACACTACTTTTTCTTTTTTCCAGAAGCTTTATTGATATAAATTCAGTAAAGTTATAATTGATATTCAATAAACTGCACATATTTAATTTATAGAATTTGATGCATACAGCTCTGAAACCATCATTACAATCAAGGTGATAAACACATCTGTCAGCTCCAAAAGTTTCTTATCATAGCGGGTGCTTTCTGAAGTGAATTGAAGAGCGTTTAGTTTATATGCAAGATTGTGTTAGTGTTTGCTCATGTACATAAAATGTATTGAGATTCAAGAGTTCTGTCATTATAATCAACACGATAAAAAATTCTTTACTAATTTATTGTATTAAATGATTGATTTGAGTAAATCCAAATCTAAAATTTAAATATAGCCCTATTTCACTTCACTTAGCAAAATGGGTTTTATTTTTTCCTTCACATAACTTGTGAATCACATTATTGTGATTGTGTTTATGAAGAGAGTAGATGCTTTGTTGATATTGGTGTGAAATTCTAGAAATAAACCCGTGTTAGGGGATGACCTTTAGTTTCTTATCATAGCTACATCTTAACAAAATTCAGATTACTAAACAATATCTGGCAATATCATTTATTTTAAATACTAAAGCTTTTGTGACTTATGGTTAATTGTTGTTATTCACTGTTGTGGTCTGTCAAGTTGCTATGAAGTGTGAATTAGCCAACACTGAACAATTGCTCTGGGGGGAGCTCTAAGCGCCTCTAACCATATTTTGTCGACAAAATGAAACACAGGTGTTTGCTATGTGTGTCTCCAAAAACATCCTTATATAAGTGTATACACACACACACACACACACACACACACACGTATGTTGTTGATTCATTACCCTTGAACTCATAGCCAGGAGTACCACAACTCATACATGGAAGATTATCTAACTCATGTATTTTTTCCTTAAGGCTCATTAAAGTCATCTGGAATCACTAGACAGTATGGGAGCAGAGCATTTTAAATGGCAAAATCACTAACATATAGCAAAAACCAAAAAGTATACAAAATGTGGCATAATAATATATGGAGTAAAGGAAACGTTTATAGTTTGAGAGTTGAAAGAAGAATAGTTATCACTTGATTTGCCTCACTGGAAATGTGCATCAGGTGACTTAAATTATTTGCTGCTCTGTGCATGTCCTTGAATGGCAGGGAAAGTACCACAAATACTGGTTTCAGTGTTACAAATAAATTTTGGTGACTAGAATCTGCAAAATGGAATCTGAAAATAATAAGAATCAATTCTAGCTGCAACAAAATAGTATTGAACATAATTGAAACTTACTTTGATGATATAGGGTAGCCATTATGGAGATGGGTATGAAAATAATCCAACATTTACTGAATTATCATGCTCCCAGTGTGTATGACTCTACAACAGTGTCCTCAGTAGTTCATCCTTGAGTTCTTCACCATCTGTTCTTCCCTCATTCTGTCCCACCTGGTCCTTCTCAACCTTTAGGCATCTTACACTCTCCATCTCTTTCATAACCTGATGAATCCTGTTACTTAGGAAAATCCTGGGAAATTAGGGAGAAAATGAAGTTTCATTATATGATTAAGAATAGTCTTAAGATGTAAATTAAACTCACTAAACTTTAGTATGAGGGTAAGGGAAACTTTAGTGTCTTACCTTTATGGTAGATTTTTTTCCTTTCTGATTTAGAGGCTTTTTGTTTTGCTTACATTTTGTTTCCATGATGAACAAGAAAATTTAGAATGACACAGCTTCTGCCATGAGGTCAGTGGGGATGATCAGGTTAATATCTTCAGCTTTATTTTATATAAGCAGATTCTTCTTAAATTTTTTAAATTGTGCTTGGGGTACATTATGGCATTTACAAAAGTTCTTATAATGTATCAAATATATCATACTTGAATTCACTGCCTCCATTATTCTCCTTTATTCCCCCTCCCCCATTCCTGGAATAGTTTCAACAGGTCTCATTTTTCCATTTACATTTATGTGTACCCAGTATTTGTACCATATTCACCCTCCTACACCCATTTCTTACATCCTCCCCACAATGGTACTAACCCTCCTGATAGGACCTGTTCTTTCCTCCAATTTTGTAAAAGAAAAAAATGACATTTTTGTTTGTTTAAGATACCTATACAGGGAGTTTCCTTATGACATTTCCATGTACATATGTATTATAACCTGATTTGGTTCATCTCTGTTTTTCTTCCTTCTACCTTAGTCCCCTTATGGTGATTTCAACAGGTTTAAAAGTTTTATATTCATTCTTGTATAGAAAGTACATCAACCATATTCACCTTCTTAACTTCCTTCTTTTACTCTCCCTCTCTGTATGTGAGCTGCTCTTAGAGTGACCTGTTTTTCATAATATTGCTGTATTTGTATTAGGTCTATATTCCACATATGGGAGAAAACATGTGACTTTTGGCCTTTTAAACATGGTTAGCTTTACTTAAGATGATGTTCCCCAGTTTCATCCATTTCCTTGCAAATGACAACATTTCATTCTTCTTTGTGGTTGAATAAATTTCTTTTGTATATAAATACCACATTTTCTTAATCCATTCATCAGTACTGGGGCATCTTGGCTGTTTCCATAGCTTAGCTATTGTAAATAATGCTGCAATAAACACAGGTATGCTGGTGTCTTTATTGTAACCTGACTTATATTCCTTCAAGTATATTTCTAGGAGTGGAATTGCTGGATCATATGACAGTTCTATTTTTAGTTTTTAAAAGAGCCTCCATACTGTTTTCCATAGTGGTTGTACTAATTTACATTCCCACCAGCAGTGTATGAGCGTTCCTTTTAATGAGCATCCTTGCCAATATTTGTTGTTGGTTGTGTTCTTGATGGTAACCTTTCTAACCGGAGTGAGGTGGGATCTTAATATGGGTTTGATTTGCATTTCCTTGATGGCCAGGAATGTTCAATAAGTAGACTCTTGCTGGTCATTTTGGCATGCATTACAGTTTCTAGGTTATATTATCTTCATCTTATAAATTGGAAGCTGAGGTTGGGAAACAAGCTAAATATCTTTTTTTTTTCGTTTGCATAATGTTTTATTTTTTTGTGCTGGGTGGGGGTACATTGTGGCATTTACAAAAGTTCTTACAATGTATCAAATATATCATACGTGAATTCACCCCTTCACCACTCTTCTTTATCCCCCTTCCCCACTCTTCTTTATCCTCCTCCCCCATAGCAGAGATGATGAGGAAATTTGCCAAATGCTTCCTTGTGATCTCTTCAATGGCATTGTCACCACATTTGCACGATTCTGTGCTTGACTTCCCTCCTATTAGGACCAATTTTCTTGAGGATTTTCTAGTCATTTCTAGTCATTTCATTTCTTGGATTTTAGTCCAGTGCCCTGCTGACTGGTGTATTCCCAGTAGCAGTTTGTGTGATCATTTATCTCTTAGAATTGTCATATATTTAAAGCTACCTTCTGCCAAAGGGCCCATTGCAGATAGGACTTTTGCTGTGCTTTGTTCACTGAAATGGAAATAGTCTTTTAAGCCTTGGTTACATAGATTTAGCATCTATTGTATTTTTGTTACATTGCTGTACCTGTTTGTAGTGATATATGTGTTTCAAACACAAGATAGTCATATTTGAATAAAAATGTACTTACTGGGTCAATGTAGACAATTTACTACTTTAGTCACTAGCTGTGTGTGACTATTAGTCACTTGAATTGTGGCTAATTCAAATAAAATGTGTTGTACATGTAAAATACACATTGGATTTAGATAATTTAGCATAATAAAAGATTGTAATTTCTCACTAATACGTTTGTATGTTCAAATGATATGAGTTTAAAATATATCATTAAAATTTATCTTTTTGCTCTTTTAGTGTAGTTAATAGAAAATTTAAGTTACATAATGTTTAATACTTACAGCTTATATTTCTCTTGGACAGTCTATAATATATAACTATTATAGATGTTATGCTGAATATTTAAAATATACAGACCCTGTCTCTCGTTTCCTTCCCTCATCTTTCTTCCAATCCTATGAATACACCAGTAATGTTATTCTGTTGGGTAAAAGGTAAAGAAATACGAAAAGTTTATTCAATAATCAACTCCCTAGTGGCCCACTAGCTGCACTTTACATTGTAGGTAGTTTTTAGGCACTTTTGTGAAAACTCCAAGGATACAAAATTAGTAAGTGCTGGATAATGTGGGACCATATTTTTATATGACAAGGTTAATAAAGAAAATTTGAGAACTCACTGAAACTGAAAAAAATGGTCTGCACATTTCTATTAAAAGGAGTTTGAAATAAATATCTGCAATCTTTGCTCAAGTATGAATTTTCTTGATGTTTGATACATTAGTCAAGAAGAACTGAATATTACTTGAGTGTTCATTGGTATTTAGTTTTTAAAATCCCTGGTCCTATTTACAAAGGTGGTGTCCTTGTAGGAAAGGTTCTGTCCTTTGTTACTTAATACAGCTTGAAGCACATTGTTCATTTGGAAACTTGTTTTGTAGTATCCTCTTTTAATTTCTAAAGCATGTATTATAAAAGTATTTCTTATATAAGTTTGGGCAATTTTGAATTAATGTATATGTATATGTAATTTTAATGTCTATTAGCATATTAATATATAGTCTTTTGATACCACAATAACTGAGTATATAAGGACCTGCAGACAGCAGTTATAATCCCTAATATTTGCTGGTGAATATAATGTTTGGTAAGCTGTAGATGAAAAAATTTGTTTTAGTAACTAAGTGAGGGAAAGTCTTATGTACTTGCTTTCTGACTTTAAATGGAGACACAGGTATTTCGGCTCAGAAATATTGTCGATTTAGTGACAATTAGAGTGTTTTTTGTGAGCTTTTCCTCACAGAGCTACTTTGGCTTCTATTATTTCTTCTGAATTTATTTTCAGTGGGTGTCTTCTTTGGATTTCCATTCATTCCATGGTGTTCATTTTTAGATTTGGTTAATTCTATTAGGCAAAGAAGTGATTTAGTATTCAATAATTTATAGTTTAATTACTTGTTTACCCCAAGGTTAGGTGCTTGTTTGTGTAGTTTTTCCACTATGCTGGGTTGGTGCTCTTTGTAATATCAGCAAGCTAGTATGCTGAAGTCTGTACTTATTTCCTTTTGTGCCTTTTTCAGCACCCTGCCCCCATTTGAGGGTAGAGAATCGTGTCTTCCTGTCATGAGGGGCAGGACAACTTAAAAATACCAGGTTTCCCAATTTTCTTCATTTGATTTAATAACTTAATTGTATTTGTTTACCATTGCTGCCTACCTACCTCCCAGGAATTTTTATTCTCTCTTTTTTAAAGGAGTCCTGGGTAACTGTATCTCTTAAATTAAAAAGTTTACATTTATTTTTCCTTTAATAAAAAACAATCTCAGTTATGGATTATAGAATATTCCCATTTTCATTTTATTGAGATATAATGTATAAAATTACACATTATATATATGTATAGATAGGTAGGTAGATGAGTTTGGACATATGCATGTATCTGTGACACTGTCATGACAATCAAGGGACTAAACATAACAAATACCTCCAAAAATGTTCTTGTCTTCTTTTCTATTTCACGGTAAGAATAGTTAATATGAACTCTATCCTCTTAATACATAGTAAAGTGTACTATATCATATTGCTGATGGTAGGTGCTCTTTAGAACTTATTTGTCTGGTGTAAGTGAAACCTGGTACACATTGAGCAACAATTCCCCATTTCCTTTCCCTCTGACCCCTGGAATCACCTATTCTTCTATGAGTTTGACTTTTTAAGATATGAGTAGAATTATGCAGTATTAGTTTTTGTTTTTTTTTCCACTATTTTTTCTTCTGTGAATGGTTAATTTCACTTAGCATGATGTCCTGGTTGTGATTTGAATATGAAATGTTCCCCAGAGGCTCAAGTGTTGAAAGTTTGGTTCCAAGTTGGTGGTGCCATTTTGGGTGGTTGTAAAACTTTAGGAAATAGGGTTTAGTGGAGGAAGTAGGTCTTAAGATCTGCCACGAGGTGAACATTCTCCTCCACATGCTCCAGCCACTTTGATGGTCATCCAAAGTGCATAGGATCAAGCAACCATGGGCTGAGCCCTCTATACTGTGAGCCAAAATACTATCTTTCTTTTTATAAGTTGTTTATGTCAAGTGTTTTGGATTGTAGCAATTAAAAATATGGATCCATGTTGTTATAAATAGGATTTCCTGTTTTCAAGGTTGAATACTCCATTGGTTGTATATACCACATTTTTTAATCCATTCATTTGTCCATGGATACTTGGGTTGTTTCCAAATCTTGGCTACTGTGAATAATGTAGTGAACATGGTGGTTAAAATATCTCCTTAATGATGCTTATTTTAGTTCTTTTGGATATAGACCCGTGCAAGAAATTTCTGGGTCATTGTATAGTTCTTTTTAATATTTGAAGAACCCATTTCTGTTTTCATAATGACTATATCCTCTACATTCCCACATTACAAGAATTTGGCCTTGTCCATATAATTGTCACCACTTGTTTTTAAAATATATGATAAGCATTCCAATAAGTGTGAGGTGATATATCGTTGTGGGACAGGAATTAGTAGCCACATTTCTGTGATTAGAGATGTTGGTCACTCTTTCATACAACTAATTGTTGGCTGTTTGTGTGTTGCTTTGCAGAAATATCTAGTGAAGTCCTTTGCCCATTTATGAGTTGTTTGTTTTATTTTATTGAGTTTTCAGAGCTATGCTTGAATATCTGTAAGGCTGTTTAGTTCTACTGGTCTACCCCCAAGTTATCATGTTTAAGAATAATAGCCGTCAATTCTTGAATTCTTGTTTGTGACCATTGCTATCTTATACTATGCCTTTATGTGATTTGAACTAGAGGAGGAAGTGCTTTCTGTGTAGGCATTGTGTTCACCAGACACATGACCTCATCAGTACAGTATGGACAGGATTTCAAGATACTGCTCAGTTACTCAGGAGGTACAATGTTAATGCAGTGTACAAACTGCATGGCCACATGAGGATCCTTATGCTTACAGTATGCTAAGTACTGCAAGGAACATCTTATATCCAGTGTCTAATTTGATTTTTCAAGAATTTCATATTCACTCAAGTATTAAACCCATGTGCAATTATTTATTTTTATTGGAAATGTCTACTTTTATTACTACCTCTAGTTTTATATTTCCATAGATGAGGAGACTTAAGTTAGGAGAGGCAATGTAACTTTCAGTGTTTCATAGCTGCAACTGGCAGAGTGGAGAGTCATGCTCAGATTGTTGTTGCTCAAAATCTGTGCTTTTATCTACCACCACTTTATTTGTGTACTAGTTTTGTGGTCAAAGTTAAGAGTAAAGACAGACAATCCACAATCATAGGCTGGATGCTGTTGGTTTCTAAATCACAAGATGTAATAAAATTTATGATAATTTATATGGCTCTTCATGTTTCTTTGTGTTTGAATACTTTAAAGAGGTGTTCAGTGTTGTCTTATATAGAATTTATGCTGGCATTATATTTATAAACTGTAATAGCTCCTGTCTATGAATTTTGTAGATTGTGCTACAGTATTCCCAGAGAAATACGACCAATGCAGCAGAACAAGTCCCTTCTCTCTCCTACTTAAAAGTTCATCTCTTCAAAAAAACAGTAGAAATAGTGAAACTCAAAATTACAAAGTTCTTGGTGGCCCTTTATTAGAAATGTAACAGAAAATGTATGTATAATTTAATATATGATAATTTCCCCAAATGTCAGAGACTGCTAGGTCTTCCTTATGCAGCTTACAATTTTAGTTCTGTATTAATTGAAACACTGCTGAAAGGCACTGATGGAATTTCTAATGGTGTATTTCCATTTGCTGCATTTGAGATTTGACTCCATTCGTGTCTTAAATTGTCTTAGAGCTACTTGAATCCCAGTTTCAAAGATTTCCAACTAGAAAGCTGACAAGACTATTGATAGCGGTGAGAAGTATCAAGTATTTTACTTCTAGTTGTTTTTGTTTTCCATTGGAAAGAATGTGTCTGCTTGAAGGATTGAAACTAATTATAGAATAATCCTGAAGGAAATGTTAAATTTGAATTCCACTGTGAAGTTTGACAATAGCTACAGATAGACACAGATTTCATTTCTGAATTAGGAAAAAAGAGACTTTTGGAGACATGAAATGCTTTGAAATTGAACTTTTTAAAAGATAAATTACCTGGAAAGAAGCTTCAAAGATAGTGTTCATTAAAATATTTTTATACACTGATAATTTAAAGGGTGTTTTTTAAATCTTACCTGTTTTATTGGAGAAAAGGAGGAAAACAGGTGCTATAATAAATTTGTACAAATAACTTCATTCTGGTGTGGAGAGTGTTAATAGGTTTCTTTAAAGATGAGTTAATAAAATGCTTTGTGAGCAGACTTACTGCTTATTAGTCTGCTTGATAACTGGTAACTTGAGGCCTTAGATGGCTAGAGGTCGAAGACCAGAGAAAGGGTTCAGGAATAGTAGTCTTTCTCTAATTCCTCTTGGCACAGACTTTTATTCCTTATTTTCTGGACTACTTTGCTTTGTGCCTGAAGTAGCCAATTCTCCTCCATATTTCCTAACCCCAAAGCACAGGGTCGTCCCTGTGGCTAAAATATTAAATACATACCCCTGTGGAATTAAAAACTCCTAAATGATCTGGCCTTACACTATTTTTCTAATTTTTTATTACTATTATACTCTCCACTTCCACCCCAAACTGTGTCCTCAAAATCCCTAAATAAATTGCACAATTTGTTTTTCCATGCCTTTCTTCATTATGTTCCATCTGTGTGGAACACCTTTGTGCTTTCTTCTTTATTTCTATTCTGTATGTTGAAATCCTACTCATAGACAAAATCTGTACTTCTTCCACACAATAATAATTAATAATTTCACAGAAATGTCACAATTATCCTTATAGATTGGCTAGCTGAATTCACGTCTTATCTATTCTGTAATGAAGAAAAATACTTTTTATAGGTTTTTTAAACCCAGCATTGCTTAATAGAAAGTAAGAAGATAAATATTTTTAGAATTCATGAATTAGTAAGTTCAGATAGGTTCTCTCTTTTCTAAATTATCATGAATTCAGTGTATTTCTTTTTATGCATTATTGTTTTCCATTTATAAAATAGCTTTCCAGTGATTTACCTAGGTTTCTTTCCCTGGTTATCATTTTTGAAGTAAATTTTCATTTTTAACTTAAAGTTGCAAGGATATTAAAAGGATCTTCTGTATACTGTTCAACCAGATTTACTACTTATTAACATTTTGCTCCAATTATTTTGTTCATATTCATTTTCATTATTTCTCAGTTATCAAGAGTAACATGGGGACATCATGGCCCTTTACCACTAAACACTTCAGGTTTCTTAACAAGGTCATTCTTTGACACAACCACTGTATAATAGTTAAAATCAGGACATTTTACACAGACACATTATTCCTATCTAACTTTTAGCCCCTATTCAAATTTCATCAGGTGTTTGATGAGGGATGTTACTCTTATTGCCCCAGTCCAGTGCACAGTCTAGGATCCACATTGGTCTTTGTTGTCACGCTTCTTTATTCTTCAATATGGAACAGTTCCTTGGTTGGGTCCTTCTTCGTCTGGAAATTTCTGAAAAGTATATTATTATGGGATATATATGGCTTATGGGATGTTTCTTCATGACAGACTAAAATTATATGCTTTTGACATAAATAACACAGACATAGTTGTGTATCCTTCCTGGTGCATCATATCAGGGTATCAGTTTTTCCTGCATTGGTGATGTTAACTGCTGGTCATTTGGTTAAGTTTGCCAGGAATTTTCACTATGAAATTACTATTTTTCTCTTTGTAGTAATTTAATAATTTGTAACAAGATACATTCAGACTATATAAATATCCTGCCCTTCATCAGACTTTCACCCACTGGTGACTGCTTATTAGTTAAACTTCTGTCAGAAGGGAGACCTTACCCTTTTTCCTCATTTATTAATACCAATATGCACTGATGGATTCTTACTTTAATCAGTAATTTTAATTATTTTGCTGCACAAACTGGCTCAGATATGCAGCCAATTAAAAGCTCTTCAAGCTGGCCAAAGTGTTGCCTTTACTTGTTTCATACAGTTTTGATCATTTTCTTTTTTACACAAGATGTTCTAGGTTCATTGTGTACATTTTCTATCCCAACCTTAAACTAGATTTTTTTTCTCTGAGGAGCTCTGATTTTTTTAGTAGAGGGTTTAATTTCAAACATATCTGGAAGCCAAGCATGTTTGTTCTGCTGGATCATTTGTTTTAGATACTCTTATAGATAAAGCTGGACAGTATGTGTGTGTGTATGTGTGCACTATTTATCTTACTTATTTCTATATCTATTCATATTAAAGGCAGCATAAGTTTGTACTGGCAACTTTAACTGAAAAGCACTGGGTACAAGTTTCAATTACACTCATTTGTTCAGGTATAGAACACAAGAAAGTATCTTCAAACTTCTGAACCTGTACTACTGCACAAAGCAAATACTATAGTTCAATTTTTTAAAAACTTTTTTGAGTTACAATGTATATAAATCATTTGCAACTAATTCTAAGTATATAATTTGAATTTTAACAAAGATATATCTCTCAAAACAAAGTACTTCTATCACTCAAAAACTCACAATTTTTTCTTTCAATATATATATATTGAAAAAATATATATTTCAATTTCCTCTCCTCCCCTGCTGCCAAGAGGTAACCACTATTCAGGCTTTTATATCACAGTGTAGTTTTTTTTTTAATTTTTATTTTATTCATATGTGCATACAGTGTTTGGGTCATTTCTTCCCCCTTCCACCCCCTCCCTTCCCCCCCTGCCCCCCGCTCCCTCCCTTACCCCCTTTACCCTTCGCTACCCAGCAGAAACTATTTTGCCCTTATCTCTAATTTTGTTAAAGAGAGAGTATAAGCAAATAGGAAGGACCAAGAGTTTTTGTTACTTGAGATAAGGATAGCTATACAGGTAGTTGACTCACATTGATTTCCTGTTCATGTGTGTTACCTTCTAAGTTAATTCTTCTTGAACTAACCTTTTCTCTAGTTCCTGGTCCCCTTCTCCTATTGGCCTCAGTTGCTTTAAAGTATCTGCTTTAGTTTCTCTGCATTAAGGCAACAAATGCTATCTAGTTTTTTAGGCATCTTACCTATCCTCATACCTCCCTTGTGTGCTCTTGCTTTATCATGTGATCAAAGTCCAATCCCCTTGTTGTGTTTGCCCTTGATCTAATGTCCACATATGAGGGAGAACATACGATTTTTGGTCTTTTGGCCAGGCTAACCTCACTCAGAATGATGTTTTCCAATTCCATCCATTTACCTGCAAATGATAAGATTTCGTTCTTTTTCATGGCTGCATAAAATTCCATTATGTATAGATATCACATTTTCTTAATCCATTCGTCAGTGGTGGGGCATCTTGGCTGTTTCCATAACTTGGCTATTGTGAATAGTGCTGCAATAAACATGGGTGTGCACGTGCCTCTGGAGTAACCTATGTCACAGTCTTTTGGGTATATCCCCAAGAGTGGTATTGCTGGATCATATGGTAGATCTATGTTTAGATTTTTAAGAAGCCCCCAAATTTTTTTCCAGAGTGGTTGTACTAGTCTACATTCCCACCAACAGTGTAAGAGGGTTCCTTTTTCCCCGCATCCTCACCAACACCTGTTGTTGGTGGTATTGCTAATGATGGCTATTCTAATAGGGGTGAGGTGGAATCTTAGTGTGGTTTTAATTTGCATTTCCTTTATTGCTAGAGATGGTGAGCATTTTTTCATGTGTTTTTTGGCCATTTGAATTTCTTCTTTTGAGAAAGTTCTGTTTAGTTCGCTTGCCCATTTCTTTATTGGTTCATTAGTTTGGGGAGAATTTAGTTTTTTGAGTTCCCTATATATTCTGGTCATCAGTCCTTTGTCTGATGTGTAGCTGGCAAATATTTTCTCCCACTCTGTGGGTGTTCTCTTCAGTTTAGAGACCATTTCTTTTGTTGAGCAGAAGCTTTTTAGTTTTATGAAGTCCTATTTATCTATGCTGTCTCTTAGTTGCTGTGCTGCTGGTGTTCCGTTGAGAAAGTTCTTACCTATACCTACTAACTCCAGAGTATTTCCTACTCTTTCCTGTATCAACTTAAGAGTTTGGGGTCTGATATTAAGATCCTTGATCCATTTTGAGTTAATATTGGTATAGGGTGATATACATGGATCTAGTTTCAGTTTTTTGCAGACTGCTAATCAGTTTTCCCAGCAGTTTTTGTTGAAGAGTCTGCTTTTTCTCCATCGTATAATTTTAGCACCTTTGTCAAAGACGAGTTGGTTATAGTTGTGTGGCTTCATATCTGGGTCCTCTATTCTGTGCCACTGGTCTTCATGTCTGTTTTTGTGCCAGTACCATGGTGTTTTTATTGTTACTGCTTTGTAATGTAGTTTGAAGTCAGGTATCGTGATACCTCCAGCATTGTTCTTTTCACTGAGTATTGCCTTGGCTATTCGTGGCCTCTTGTATTTCCATATAAATTTAACGGTAGATTTTTCAATCTCTTTAATGAATGTCATGGAATTTTGATGGGAATTGCATTAAACATGTAGATTACTTTTGGGAGTATAGACATTTTTACTATGTTGATTCTACCAATCCATGAGCATGGGAGATCTCTCCATTTTCTATAGTCTTCCTCCATCTCTTTCTTCAGAAGTTTATAGTTTTCCTTGTAGAGGTCATTCACATCTTTTGTTAGGTTTACACCTAGGTATTTTGATCTTTTTTTTGAGGCTATTATAAATGGAATTGTTTTCATATATTCTTTCTCAGTTTGTTCATTATTAATGTATAGAAATGCTAATGATTTTTCTATGTTGATTTTATATCCTGCTACCTTGCTGTAGCTATTGATGGTGTCTAGGAGCTTCTGAGTAGAGTTTTTTGGGTCTTTAAGGTATAGGATCATGTCGTCTGCAAACAGGGACATTTTGACAGTTTCTTTACCTATGTGTATTCCTTTTATTCCTTCTTCTTGCCTAATTGCTCTGGCTAGGAATTCCAGTACTATGTTGTATAGGAGTGGAGATAGTGGGTATCCTTGTCTAGCTCCTGATTTTAGAGGGAATGGTTTCAGTTTTTCTCTGTTAAGTATAATGCTGACTGTAGGTTTGTCATATATAGCTTTTATAATGTTGAGGTACTTTCCTTCTATTCCTAGTTTTCTTAGAGCTTTTATCATGAAATGTTGTTGGATCTTATCAAAGGCTTTTTCTGCATCTATTGAGATGATCAAGTGGTTTTTGTCTTTGCTTCTGTTAATGTGGTTTATTATGTTTATTGATTTTCATATGTTGAACCACCCCTGCAATCCTGGGATGAAGCCTACTTGGTCGTGGTGAATAATCTTTTTGATGTGTTGTTGAATTCGGTTTGCCATTATTTTGTTGAGGATTTCTGCATCAATGTTCATTAAGGAGATTGGCCTATAGTTCTCCTTTTTGGAGGTGTCTTTGCCTGGTTTTGGGATAAGTGTAATACTGGCTTCATAAAAGGTCTTTGGCAGTTTTCCTTCCCTTTTTATTTCGTGGAACAGTTTAAGGAGGGTTGGTATCAGTTCTTCTTTAAAGGTCTGATAGAATTCAGCAGAGAATCCATCAGGTACTGGACTTTTATTTTTGGGGAGATTCTTGATTGCTGCTTCAATTTCATTTTGCGTTATAGATCTATTCAGGTGATTAATGTCCTGTTGGTTCAGTTTTGGATGATCATATGGATCTAGAAATCTGTCCATTTCTTTAAGATTTTCGAATTTATTTAATAAAGGTTCTCAAGTAGTTTCTGATGATTTCCTGGACTTCCATGGTGTTTGTTGCTATCTCCCCTTTTGCTTTCCTGATTCTACTAATTTGGGTTTTTTCTCTCCTTATTTTAGTCAGGTTTGCCAGGGGTCTGTCAATCTTGTTTATTTTTTCAAAGAACCAACTTTTTGTTTCATTAATTCTTTGTATGGTTTTTTTGGTTTCTATTTCATGGATTTCAGCTCTTATTTTTATTATTTCTCTCCTATTTGTTTTTATTTGTTTTTTCTCTCTTACAGCCTTCAGTATTCTTTCTCGGGTCTCTGTACTTGTTGTTTTAATGATAATATGCTCTGGGGTAGTTCTATTTTGGTCTGGTCTGTTTGGTGTTCTGGAGGTCTTTTGCATGTGTATGGGAATAGATTTCTCTAGATTTGGGAAATTTTCTGTTATTATTTTGTTGAATATATTATGCATTCCCTTTGCTTGCACCTCTTTTCCTTCTTCAATGCCCATGATTCTCAGGTTTGGTCTTTTGATGGAGTCAGTGAGTTCTTGCATTTTCTTTTCACAGGTCTTGAGTTGTTAACTAATAGTTCTTTGGTTTTTCCTTTAATTCCATTTCATCTTTGAGTGCTGAGATTCTGTCTTCTGTTTTCAAGTCTGCTGGATTGGCCTTCCGTTTTGTTTTGCAGTTCTGTTTCATTCTTTTTTTCTGAGGTTTTCCATTTCCTAGCTGGTTTCCTCTTTAATGTTGTCTATTTTCGTCCTGAGTTCATTTATCTCTTTATTAATCGTGTTCTTTGTTTCACTTTGGTGTTTATACAGTGCTTCTATGTTTTCTTTTATTTCTTCTTGTGCTTTCTCAAATTCTCTATTTTTGTTCTCGGAATTTCTTGAATGTCTCCTGTACATTTTGGTTGACCATATCCAGTATCATCTCTATAAAATTCTCATTGATTACCTGTAGGATTTCTTTTTTAGTTTATTTTTGTGGGCTTCATTGGGTTCTTTGGCATAGTTTATCTTCATTTTGTTGGAGTCTGGATCTGAGTATCTGTTTTCTTCATTTCCCTCTTGTTCCTGTACTAATTTTTTGCTGTGGGGAAACTGGTTTCCCTGTTTTTTCTGTCTTCCTGTCATTGCCCTTGGTGTTGTTATTGTCCCTGTACTGTGTGCAATTAAGTATTTTCTAGCTTGCAGTAATAACAATGGTTATATTTAGAATGGAAGGGTGAGAGGAGATGGAAAGCAAAGAAGGTAAAGAAAAAGAGAAAAACAAACAGGCAAGTGAAAACAAAACAAAAAGTTTCAAAGATATGAACAGGGAGAGATAGTGTACTAATCAACAGTAAGCTAAACAGGCATTAGACAGAAAGAGGATTGAAGAAAAAAATAAAATAAATAAAATAAAAAAGTAAAAAATCTCCAAGTTGAAATGCAATAAAGTTTTAGTCTTAATAATTTTGGTGTTAGTCCCTCAGCCTCCAATCCTGGTGATGATGTCTCAGAAGTAGTTCTGTTGTTGTCTTATCAAAGGGGAACACTCCCCACAAAAAAACCCAAAAAAACCAAAAAAACCAAAACACCACAAAGTGTCCCAAGGTCAAATGCAATACAGTTTCAGTAAGTTTTTTAGCATGCAGGTGTAGTTTGATTGTTGTCTTATCAAAGGAAGAGAGAAAAAAAAAAAAAGTCTGTCTGCTGCTGTCAGCCTGATGTTGCTGGAGGTGTTATTGAATGCACATCTCAGGGATGAGCTTAACACTCACCTGGCCCTGCAGGCTTTGTTTACTTATAGTTCTCCTGGGTGCAACTGCTACTGCTACAAGCTTTTCCCTTTCCAAGCACACTGAGGGAGGTGACACTGCACCAGCTTTCTAGGCTGGTTTGTTTATTTACAGTTCATGTGGGAAGTGGGTCTTCCCCCCTCTCCTGTGGTGGTTTTCCTCCCACCGCCCCTTTTACAAGCTTTCCCGCTTCTGGTTGCTGGGCGTGTTCCGCTGCTCCTGCCTTCTCCTGCCGGCTTATTTATTCATAGTTCAGTGGGGGATTGCCCCACCCTCTTTGCTATGTGTCTTTTTTGTTGCTGCTTATTATTCAGTTTTTTTTTCCCTGGGTGGGTGTTGGTCTGTCCAGGGGGCTATGCTGATCTGGCCCAGGGTTGTCTGTGGGAGTACTACGTACCACTTAGCTCACCTTGTGGTCTGCGTCTTCCCCAGCAGTCTGGGCGCTGGCGTGTGGCAGCATGGGAGCCCTCTTGGTTTCTCCATTTAACATGGAGTGGGAATGCTATGTGCTGGGTGTGGGTGTGGAGGAGTCAAAGTTTTACCTCTTCTCAGTGGTTTTTCCTGTAAGGTGTATCTCCAGCATCTCTCCAAGATTTTACCTTAGGAGGCACGCTTTCTGCTTTCTCCCTCTAATTGCCATCTTGGAATCCTTCTAGTTTTTGTTTTGATGGTTCCTAAATCAGCATAAGAATTATACAGTGTGTACATGTACATGTGTGTGTGTGAGTCTGTGATTGGCTTCTTTTACTTAGCATCATGTTTTTAATCTTTGTCCACTTTGTCATGTGTATCAGCAGTTTACTTGTTTTAATTATGAGCAGTATTCCCTTGTGTAATTGTACAATGTGTTTATCTATTGTTTTGTTGATGGGGATTTGGGTTCTCACCAATTTTTTTGCTATTATAAGTGAAGTAAAAGGTTATGAACATTTTTGTGTTCTTTGTGGATGGTTTTATATTTTTGGGGTAAAATCTTAGGAACAGAATGACTGGACTATTGGTAGGTATTTATTGAACAGTATAGAAACTTGCCAAACACTTGTTCCAAAATGATTAAACTATTTTTTACTCTCTTCTACAAGATATGAGGGTTGTAATTGCTTCACATCCCTGTTTCAGTGTAGCTATTGTAGTCATTCTAGTGAATGAATGTATGATAGTACCTCACTGTGATCTTAATTTGCATTTCCCTGGTGACCAAAGACAAAAGCAATTTTTAATGCATAGATTGGTTATGTGTATGTCTTTCTTTGTGGAAATTTCTATTGGAGTCTTGTGATTGGAGTGAACTTTTTCTCACTGCTGTTACTACCAAACCTAATTGGCCTAACTGGGGGTGACAGGAGATGCAGAAAGGACAAATGATAGGCAAACATGCATAAAGTTGAGGCCAGGTATGCTGGGCACTCGGAGATGTGCAGCAGCCTCATTGCTTCTTTTCTCTATCTTTTCTTTAAGGCCTTACTCCTTTACAATTCTTTAAAACCTTGCTTCTAAAGTCTTTCTTTAAAACCTTGCTTCTTTTCTATTCTTTAAAGTCTTTTTCCTTAGACTCTCACTGTCCCATGTTTTCTTCATAATCTCCCTTAAAGTCTTGGCCCTTAGACTTGCACTATCCCATGTTCTCTCTTTCTTCTACCATATAATTCTTCTACTGTATAATTCTACTACATAATTCTTCTACTGTATTTCTACCTTATATCTCTTCTTCTATATTTTTTCCTTTTATGTAACTTCTTTAACATAGCTTTTTAAAATCCTGTATATAGAGTTTCCCATGTTTTTACACCTGACTATATTCAATTCACTCTCCCTCTCACTTTGCTTATTTTTCTGTTCCTTGCTTATTTTTCATGTCTCTATTATGCACATACTCCCTGGAGAGTGTCTCTTTGTCTCAGGCTTTGAGTTCCTCCGTAGTTAAGTCCCTGTTCTGGCACCACCTGGAGCAAGCTTTTTCTCACTTCTGTTTCTGCCAACCTAATTGGCCCTAACTAGGGGGTGATGGGAGATGTAGAAAGGACAAACAATAGAAGACAGACATGCAGAAAGTTGGGGCTAGGTGTGTTGGGTGCTCAGATGGAGATGCACAACAGCTTCATTGCTTCTTTTACTTCTCTTCTCTTTACTCTGCTTCTTTTCTCTATCTTTATTCTTTAAGGCCTTGCTCCTAAAGTCTTTCTTCTATTCTTTAAAACCTTACTTCTAAAGTCTTCTTTTCTATTCTTTAAAGTCTTTCCTTAGGCTCACACTGACCCATGTTTTCTCTTAGCTTTTCTTTAGCATAATCTCTCTTAGAGTCTTTTCCCTCAGACTTGCACTGTCCTATGTTCCCTTTAAAGCCTCAGTGCTCAGACTTGTAGACGAACAACAGCAGCTGTGTCTAAAAACTGCATTAGCATAACTTTTAAAGTCTTGGTCCTTAGACTTGTACTGTCCCATGTTCTCTTTAGCTTTTCTTTAGCTTAGCTTTTCTAAAGCCTATGTATAAAGTTCTCAGTGAAAACTTGCACTGTCCCATGTTCCCTTTAATCTCTAGCATAACTCAGCAGCAGCAGCAGCAGTCAGCTGCATCATTCAGCAAGTAGCCCACCAATCAAAAAACCTCTTGTCCTCCTTCAGTGAGTCTTTTACATCTAGTGGTAAACAAGGAGGTGGAGCAACAGTTCTCAGGGAGGGGTGTGACATTGTAACAGGAGAAACCTGCATTCCTACTTCTCTGAACAAGTAAACACCTTAGGAAAAACAGCTGTGCTGCATCTTGCCTTCTCACTCTCTTCTGTAGCTGGGGCTGTGCCAAACTCAGCCTGTAGGTTATTGGGCACAGCTGTACTTATGTCAAGTTCTCTTAGGCTTCTCATAATATGCTCCCCACAGCTGATTTACAAATTTGGGTTTTATTATTGAGTTGTAAGAGCTCTTTATATATGCTGAATGCAAATTCATTGCCAGAGGGCAGTGTAGAATAATTTCTCCTAGTCTATGACGTGCCTGTTACTTTTCTTAATGTTATCTTTTGATAAGCAGGGATCTTAATTTTTTTATTTTGCTGTACTGGGGTTTGAACTCAGAGCCTTCACCTTCAGCCACTCCACCAGCCCTATTTTTGTGATGAGTTCTTTCAAGATAGGGTCTTGTGAACTATTTGCCTGGGCTGGCTTCAAAACACAATTCTCCTGCTCTCTGCCTCCTGAGTAGGTAGGATTACAGGTGTGAGGCACTGGTGCCCAGCCTGATCTTAATTTTTAATAAAATGTAATTACCTGTTTTTTTCTGATAATTATTCTGTATCCTGTCAAAGAAATCTTTACCTACTCATCATTAAGAGATTCTGATATTATCCTGATTTCTTCTAAAAGTTGCATCTTTTATTTTTTTCTTTAAACAGGGTCTTGCTTTGTGGCCCAGATTGACCTTGAACTCAAAATCCTACTACTTCAGCCTCCCAAGTGCTGGAATTACAGGCATGTACCACCATGCCTAGCTAAAAGTTTATATGTTTGATTTTAACACTTAGGTTATCCATACTGAATTAATTTTTATTTATAGGTGTTAGGTATCAGGGCAGGGGTTGAGGTTTATTTATTTTTCCATGTGGATATTCTGTTATTCCAATACCATTTCTGGAAACTTTTTCTTCCCCATTGAATGACTTTGGCACCATTTTGAAAAACCAATTACCCATGTAAGTGTGAGTTCTTTGAGTAACTTTAATTACCAACATGACTTTGATTTTTATTGAGCTTCTATTTTACATTGCAAGCAGATTCATAAAAACTTACACTTTAGCTTTTCCCTAAGAACAATTTGTCAAGATTTGACCACCTTTTTTAAGTGCCAGGATAAATTGGAGTATATTCTGTTCTGGGTGGAATTTATCACTGGAGTCTCCACCATGCCATTTGCTTCTCTCAACATTGTCCTTTGCCAACATTGGAGACTTCCTGGATAGTTCCTTTATAACCCTGTTTAGGAAATAAATACATAGTTTAACAATGTAATAAGTGGGTCTTTCATTTCTCACAATGCACATGTTCCATGATGCCTGTTATATTAAATTTTTAAAAAGGCAATTGGTGTGCTTTTCTCTTCTTTTGGTTTCTCTATTCCATGTATATGTATTAAGTTTCTATTATAAATGGCTTCACTGTGGGCCCATAGGATGAATGGCAATTGAACTTTTGTGATCACATTCATAAACCATTGTTATCCTTTCACACATAGACTGGACCAAAATTTGCCGTAATGGGTACCTGCACTCAGCCCATACAATATGTATACATATACACTTCCCTTATTCTGTGGAAGAATTTGCAAGCTGCCTTGCAGATCTCATTACTAGTAGCTGTGGGCTACTGCAGAGAGGGGTCATAGTGCTCCTTCTTTCTGTATTAGATAGGATTTATTTTTCCAAGGTTAGCAATTTTCTTTGTGGTCTAATACTTATTCTTTGTCTCATTTTCCTCTTCTTTCTCTTTCATACCTAGCAGTTTAGGGCTTCCTTCTCTCTTAATAGGTTCAATGGCTCTTGTAAGAATGTGCTGTCTGTAATTAGATATGCAGCTGATGATGCATGGCCTCCAACCAGCATGTGACCTTGACCATGTGTAAGTGTTAGAAAAAAATGTTCTGGACAGATGTTATTGCTCAGCTGAGCAAGAATAATGGCAGAGGAAAGAGCAGGCAAGACTCCCAAGAAGAGCTGGTTTCTGCAGCATCTATGTACAATGGCTGTCGAAGATGCTTAGAGTTTGTGGTGGGAGCGCACATGGCAGACAAGGCAGCAGCATCATGTTTGGAATGTGGCCATGTATTGAATTTATATTAGCATCTTTTGTAAGGCAAAGTGAAAGTACATAATGAAATAAGTAAGGTGTGCAGAAACATTGATTTTTGTTTCATGCTGGAGCACAGAGGCCAGGTCTGTTCTCTGGTGTTTGAATGGGAGCTGATCTTTAGCCTGCAGCTATTTGCCTTCATTTTGGAAACAAGCATATTCTTCCTTTGTTGTTCCCTCCCATCCAGGAGAGAGGGGCATCTGTTGTCATATCCATTATTTATCTGTGAGAAACAGTTTGACTTAATTATCTTCTCAGCTGCTGGAGGCCAGCCTGGCTCTCTCCCTTTAGAAAGGATAATGGGAGGCAATGCTGTAAATATGTTTTAATTAGTGAGCTCGTGGAGCAGGCAGCACCTCACTTAGCTTCTTACATGGCTTTGTAGATAAACCTCTACAGCAAAAAAAAAAAAAAAAAAAGAAAGAAAGAAAAGAGAGTAGCCTAGGGATGTGCTCCTAACCTTAGAGCCAGACTTACATCTTACCACAGCTAAGGGGAGCACTGATTGTCTTAGCACCATTATTTCTGTCAAAGTGACACGGTGCTTTCTAGGTTACTTCATGTAGTTCCTTTGCATTGTACTTTTACCAGCTTTGGAGAAAAACCAGCCTTTTACTTCAGCATAGCACAGTTCACATTCTGGGAGAATGCTTTATTTTTAGAGCGGCAGCAACTTTATTTTAAAACTTAGGCATTTGAACCATGATAAGATTTCTGGCTTTAACTTTAGATTCTTCATTAAGTATTGAGGCTTTAGAGATTTGCAATTCATAATGTCAGAAGCTCTACGATCCTAAGAAAGGGGTTCTTAACTGGTACCGGACATACTTTGGCTGTGGAAAAGTTGTGGGTTTAGTTGCCTCTGCAATGTTAGTCTGTCTTTGCCTTTGAGAAAACGCAGGGTGAGGCCTTCCGACATACCACTTCCTTCCTTATCTTTCTTTGAAGATAAACAAGGTGGGAATCTCTCTTGGCATAATAGTATGGGTTTATGCAACTTTTTGGTTTTCAGAATGCTTCAGTCTTTGTCAGTCCTGTGAGATTTGCTGTGCAGGGGGTATTATCTCTTTTGAGAAGTATAAACCCAGACTTTGAGAGGTTAGACTTTCTCAAGCAAGACCACCCTGCTGATATGTGCCAAGGCAGGGGTAAGGCCCTCTTTCTAATATTTTATATTAGAAATATTCCTTACATTTTAGATCAGAGGAATGCTCTTTGTATTATCAATCCCAGAAAACATTGATTTCTTTTTTTTTTTTAATTTTTATTGTTTTATTGTTCATATGTGCATACAATGCTTGGGTCATTTCTCCCCCCTGCCCCCACCTCCTCCCTTACCACCCACTTCGCCCCTGCCCTCTCCCCCTCCCCCTCAATACCCAGCAGAAACTATTTTGCCCTTATTTCTAATTTTGTTGAAGAGAGAGTATAAGCAATAATAGGAAGCAACAAGGGTTTTTGCTAGTTGAGATAAGGATAGCTATACAGGGAGTTGACTCACATTAATTTCCTGTGCATGTGTGTTACCTTCTAGGTTCTTTTTTTTTTTTTTCATTTTTCTTTTATTATTCATATGTGCATATAAGGCTTGGTTCATTTCTCCCCCCTGCCCCCACCCCCTCCCTTACCACCCACTCCGCCCCCTCCCTCTCCCCCCCCTCAATACCCAGCAGAAACTATTTTGCCCTTATTTCTAATTTTGTTGCAGAGAGAGTATAAGCAATAATAGGAAGGAACAAGGGGTTTTGCTGGTTGAGATAAGGATAGCTATACAGGGCATTGACTCTCACTGATTTCCTGTGCGTGGGTATTACCTTCTAGATTAATTCTTTTTGATCTAACCTTTTCTCTAGTACCTGTTCCCCTTTTCCTATTGGCCTCAGTTGCTTTAAGGTATCTGCTTTAGTTTCTCTGCGTTAAGGGCAACAAATGCTAGCTAGTTTTTTAGGTGTCTTACCTATCCTCACCCCTTCCTTGTGTGCTCTCGCTTTTATCATGTGCTCATAGTCCAATCCCCTTGTTGTGTTTGCCCTTGATCTAATGTCCACATATGAGGGAGAACATATGATTTTTGGTCTTTTGGGCCAGGCTAACCTCACTCAGAATGATGTTCTCCAATTCCATCCATTTACCAGCGAATGATAACATTTCGTTCTTCTTCATGGCTGCATAAAATTCCATTGTGTATAGATACCACATTTTCTTAATCCATTCGTCAGTGGTAGGGCATCTTGTCTGTTTCCATAACTTGGCTATTGTGAATAGTGCCGCAATAAACATGGATGTGCAGGTGCCTCTGGAGTAACAGTCTTTTGGGTATATCCCCAAGAGTGGTATTGCTGGATCAAATGGTAGATCGATGTCCAGCTTTTTAAGTAGCCTCCAAATTTGAAAACATTGATTTCTAAGAGAGGGAGGACCTGCAGAACTTAGATAACTCTCATTATCTACCTACTTAAGGAGCAAAATACTGTTTGGGAGAGCAAAGTTGTGACATAGTCTAACTTTCCTATTCATGCAAGGGTCATTTATCATGTTCTCTGTCCAAAACCAAGCTCTAAAAGCCAGGAGGACATCTGGTCTGTATCTGTCAGACCAGGGAGGGTTTGGAGTATAGTTTACTTTACACCTGGGGTTATTGTTGGGTGGTGACTTACAGAAGTGCACTGCTATGCTGGAATGAAGAACTGGTGGATGGGTTCCACATGTGCCAGTGCTTCACAAAATCCCAGAACACTTGGGGTGGTAGAACTGTGGTTTCTTGAAGTCCTCAGTGTTAAGGTACAGAGGTTGACTGAGAAAGAGGCATTGGTGGTCTACCCTTGGGAGATTTACCCCTACATATTCAATGATGGAATATTCTGCTTATCTCTGGTGGGGTGTTGAAGAGAAACAACTCCCTTGCAGAACCTTGTGTGCCTTCGTGTGGCAATAGTACCTGGTAGCATGCATTGCCCACCCCAAGAATACTTGGGTGGTAAGACATCAGTATTTAGCACTCAGATAGGGGAGGAGCCCATGCTGTTGGTTGATGACAACAATTATTTGTTACTAGCATCAGTTACAGCAGAAGGGTACTGTTACTACACAACTCCCTTGTTTTCTCCTGGCTGTCATCAACAGTTAGTGCATGAGGTATGGAGGAAGAGGGCAGGCCACTCCTTCCTATCTCAAGCAAGTGACTAGGAACTATGCACAAGTGTAATCTGTGTTAGAAGAGTACCCTGGGTTTGAACTGATTTGGGCTGGAATTTAAACTGGAAGTATTTAGAAATATTGATTTAGACAGAGATATGTCTAATTGGCAAGGTAAAGTGACTGCTTACCAGCTTATTGTGTTCCTTGACATAGATGGTAACTTTTAATGAAAAAGAGTCGAGCTCTATATACGAGACTCTTTAGCCAGACCTGACATAATAGCAGATCAGCATTGACTTGTATCTCTGGTAGATCACATTTTATTCCATTAGTTTTAGATGTACATGGAAAATAGAGCTTCATTTTTTATAACTGAGTCTAAACTCAAGAGGCTCCAGACTGCTTAATAAAAGGGCAGAGTGTACTAATTTTAGAACATCCTAGCAAACGTAGTCTGATGCCCAAATTTAAACAAGTCCCTTTACTAACTCAATTTCAGGGGGAAGGAAAGGGCATATATATTCCTTCATTTTGATTTGAGCCTGTGTTTTCTCTTTAGTGGTGTGTGAGTGAGTTGGGATGTAGCTGGTTTTAGGGGATTTCTCAGTGCAAGTAAAGAGGGGCAGTTGAATCTATGAAACCAATGCTTATATTGTTCTGTGGCTTCTTAGAATCACAGCATCGTCCCAGTTGGCATCTAAAACTGAAGTCTGAGGTTAGGGAACCTGGGTTTCTTCTCTTTGCTTTACTAAGATTCAGTGGACTTGCTTGTTGATTTGGCTGTATTTCATTCTGGCTTAGTACCTGTGGAACTTTGAGGTTCCGCTTGGATTCCTTTAGCTATATATCATGTCACTTCCTCTGCCAAGTTATCTATCCATGTTGTGAGGGCTGTTTCTATGTCTGCACTTAGGGTCCCGTAGAGGTTTGTAGGTCCCTTCCATCCCTCACAGAATAAAGGAAGGCTGGGGCCTGCACATTTAGACACTTTTTGTTTGACTGACCTCACTGATGTCTCAGATTATTATAGTGAAATGATCTCATCCAAGAGTTCCCAACAGGAAACTAGGTAAGAACTTTTCTGCCTATGGCATTTCCTTCAACAGGTCTAACATATATCTCATCTCTCTGGGATGTTAGCTTAATCAGAGAAGTTTAGATACATGTCTTACCACTTGTCCACCCACCCTCCTGTCTTCCTCGCAGTCAGTTGGGAACCTGAGTGAGCTTTCTACTTCAAATTAGACCAAGGTTTCTTTTATATCATATGTGGCAGAATTGTTTCTATGGGTCCTAACTTATCAAGAAAAAGACTAAATAATGCACTATTATTACTGATATAAACTGTCTCATTTTATCTGTCTCACAGTTCTGTGATACAGTATTTTCATTTATAAATAAACATTGATAGATGAAGCTGAGAGAAGTCAAGGAAATCTCCCAGGCTCCTCATACATCTAGTGAGACACAGAACTGAGATTTAAACTCCTACCTCCATTGTGCTGCCCTTTCTTCTCCTCTCCAGTTCTCTCTGTAGGATATACCAACTTTCCCAGAAATTCAGCAATACAATTACTTTTTATATGGGTCAGTGGATGATGTTTTGTTCTTGTAATTGAAAACACTGAAATGATAGTGATTTTCCTATATTTTTAATTAGCAAAGCTGAAACTTGTGAAGCCAATGACTTGGGGTTTATTTCCTATTTTATATTCACTACAATACATGGAATGGGGCTGGCACTTGCTCAGGTTAATAGCAAAGGCAGAGTAATGAAAACAGCAGCAGCAAAATAAATAGTTGGCTCAGAATCCCCAGCAAGTCACTGACATTGCGGAGTTGAGTCAGATGCAGACGCTGGGCCAGTGGGTGAATCCAGGGTATTCTTCTAAAGACTGTCAAGCATATCTGGCAGGAATTGTGTTCACATGACACCTTCATATTTACTGGGAAGGGGTTCCGGAAGTTTCATTCCCGCCTTAGAAAATTGCCCAGGGAAAAGATTTAAGCCCTTCTGTCTATGGCTGGGGGGCTATTTTCCTTAGTAGCAAGCTATTAAGGCTACAGTTATCCCTTACAGCTTCATTTACATTGTGTGTGTGTGTGTGTGTGTATGTGTGTGTGTTTAAAGATGTTAAAGGAATGATGAGTATGAACCTGGACAGTTTCACCAGGGGTAGGGTGATGGCTTGCAGGGATGGTCGTCAAATGTCACATTTAGTGTTCCATGGTTCACCCAGCATTTTGCCCTGCATATGGACAGTAATGTGTTCTCTGTAAGGTTGATCTGGCTCTTTTGGATGTGTTTTTCAGTGAAATTCAGGAACCTCCATATGGCACTGTTTTTATTCTTGGATCATCTTTACTAGGTGTTAACCTTTAGACCTGAAATTGGCCTGCTTTGAAAACAGATGAAATATGAATGAGGATCAGCTCATGTGCATGAATCTTTGTTATAAAATTTCAGAGTTCAGATAGTGCTTTAGGCCATGAAATTATTCCACACCATGGATGGGGGAATAAATTGGTTGATGCAACCTCCTAAAACACAGGTAAAATATGCTGAAATTGTACTGAATGTTGCTACAGACAGAGCTGGTTATTTCTCGCTTTTCCCTGGGAGGCTTGGATTTTTAATAAAGCTGGATGTGCTGTTTCTAGAAGCTGTTGCATGATTCAGATAAACAAAAGGAAGGGAGATCCAGAGTATATGATTATGGGAACTGATCTGATTTTCCATTTCAAGTCATAATTCCAAATCATTTAGATTCTTCATTCTACATTTTATGTACTCAACTGACTTTAATAGGTCAATAATCAAGGTGGTAATTGATAGAATGTTTCATTGCTAAAATTAGTTGAGTTACCCTAGAAGATTTACTAATAGGGATATACATTTTTCATTTTAACTATTCCTCTTCTGGGATATTTGTTGGGAAGCTTTCTTTATCCCTGTAGCAAAGCAATAAAGAGGTAGTGCTTAAAAAGCAAACACTATTTTAAAAAAATATGAAGTAGAAAATCAAAACACTGAACACCCTGTATGTACACCTCATGTCAATTCGGATTGCATGCTGCACGTTCTTAAGTGGTCACACTGGAGAATGCCAAGTAAAGGCTATTGATGCCAGAGTGGGGCTTTGTCATCTGTTTGTTTCTTTTCTTGGCTGATAATGATTAGGTCGTTTTTAAAGTGTCTTTTTACTTCCCTTCCACAGCTGCAAAATATGGACAATACCAGAAGTAGGAAGGGGAGGGTAGAGATAAAACCACTTTGATACATTTTAAAAATCAGACTAATATGTAAATAAAGGAAAAAAACCTTTTTTTTAATAAATCTTGAAAGCTCCAGAACTCTTCATTAATAAAAACTTCATTAGCAATATTCTGTGTCCATAGCTTGATATTCCTGTTGATCATGATGCATTATAATTCCCTCAGATTCTTTAAAAAAATGAGAATCTATGGAATTCTCAGAAACTTTGGCAAAATACATTATTATTATTTTGCATTGAGTTCTTGGAAATTGATGGTCTTATAAATCAGAATTGCCATATACTGTAAATCCATAGCTTCTATGAACCTGAATAGAACCTGGAAAGTGGGCTAGATGAGTGGTTCTCAGTTGGAGAGAGTGTGGATTTCCCCCACAGGGAGATGGTTGCCAATTTCTGAAGATATTTTCAATTGTTATGATTGGAATAAAGTTTATGCAGTTATTGATATTTGGTGGGTAGAGGGTAGGGTTGCTGCTAAGTATCCTGCAATGTATGGGACAGCCCCCCTCAACAACTCTCCATCCCCAATATCAGAGTTGCCACTATGAGACAGAATGTGAAGCCTTGTTTGTTTTACTTTTGTAATAGGGGACTAATTTGTAGGTTGACTGCTTAATGTCACGTCAACTCTTCTTACCACCACTTCCTCACCAATTAGTTTCTTTTGTTTTAATTTTTATTGCATTAACAGGTGAACTGCTTTCCCTAGCCCAGCCCCTAAGTCCAGTAACTGAGGAAATTTCTTAGAAATAGTTTTTGTGTTATAATGTGTTAGGAAACCCTAAGAAAAAACACCACCATACTTTAGACAACCGATAAGGATTATTTGACCAACTTAGTTTTCAAAAAGTATATGTAATGGGGCTCTTCCACACGGACATATATTTGATTCCTGCCTCATGGATGCAAGATGATTGATAAGAACCTTGTAGTAATTTGACAGCTCTTAGCTGAAAATTTGAAAACACTCGATAAATGACTCTTATTTACTCGTTGTTATCCTCCTAATTCAAAAGTGTGTTTGAATTTATATTTTCACCTCTGTCTGATGCACTTTACTTGCTTCCCGAGTGAAATCTCATTTTTAGGCTCTTCCCTCTGTGAATGGTGGAAAGGGATATGATTGGTAATTGCTAAAATGATTTATATTCATTGAACATCTCTGCTAGTGGACTCAGATGATACAAAGAGTTATTAAAATTCCTGTTCCTACAGAAATTAAAATTTGGCTAGGGACATAAGAGATGTAATAAGAAAGCAAATCTAAGACATCTCATTGGGGGGTGAAAAGCTCTTATCAGAAGGTGAAAATTCTTAAAGAGATCGAGGAGAGATTTGGATTTTCATTAGGCTCCATTGAGAGAAATATTGAATGGGTTTATAAGAGAAGAATTTAGCTGAATAGTATGTATGCATGCTATAGATTGTCTCCTCAGATCTATCTGTTAAAGGTTTGGTCCCCAGGATGGTGCTATAGGGAGGTGATAGAACCTCAAAGAGATGAGGTTTAGTGAGAGCCTTAAGCCATGGGGGATATGTCCTGTAAGGGCATAATGGGATCTTGCTCCTTTCCTTGTTCTCTCTTTTGGTTCCTAGCCTTCATGTGTATAGATCTGCTCTGCCATGAGCAAGTTTTGGCAAAGAGATATAAATATATGTGTCAGGTGAGATTTTTTAAAAGGCTCTTTAAAAGACAGAGGCACACATTTTCTCCTTTTTTGTTGTTCATTTCTTTTATCTTACTGATTGTCATATGGATAGAATGACTGAAGCTTTGGCAGCCATCTTGATTCAAGAGATGACCGGGAGGGTAGAAGCCAAGAGAGATGAAATAGGAAGAAAGAAGTAGCATCATGATTTCACAGTTCCTCCCAATCAGCTCTGGACTGCTTTTTGCTTGGTTGCTATGATATAAGACAAACTATGGCACAATGGAGCTGGGACAAATTTTCCCAAATGTTAGTAATTCAGTAATTTTATAATCAGGAAAATCCTGTGTGTTTTGAAAGTAGAAGACTAAATTCTTCTCCCAGACTACATGTATGATGATGTCATGAGAAACAAGTAAATTTGGGGGTGGGAATCTATTTTATTGGAAACACATGTGATGTGGTATACTACACAAAATATCAGCTTTGGTTAATTAGCCAAATTTAACCATTCCACCATATGTAGACACTTCAGAACGTCACATTGTGCACCATCAATAAGTATAATCATATCTGTCAATTAAAATTATCCTGAGACAAAAAAAAATCAGCCTTAGGAGTAAGTTGTCTTGGGATGCTTGCCTGGGTTTTGTTACTGATCAGCTACTTTATAACAGTTATTTAATAATACGCGCTCTCATTCCTTCCTCTGTAAAAAGAGTCATCATCTTTCACCTGTTAATTACTCACTGGATACCATGTTAGTTGTGGATCACCCAGGTGCTGTGTGCATCCAGCCAGTTTGCCAATCCTTGGGTCTCTCTTAGCATTCAGTCAGTAACTTATTTGTGCATCTCACTGTTAGGATATGTGGCAAATCTAAATATGATACATTTATAAACAAATTTATATGGGTATATGCAGTGATAGTTGGTAAACACAGTGTTGGTGAGTCTACTTATAGTTCACATGAATTAATTCAGTTTTATTCTCTAGTTTAAAGAAATAAATTGTTTCCTTTGACAGACATGTTTTCCAAGCATTATGGTCATAAAATGCTTTGCAGTTGGAGTTATGTTCCAGGGAAATTAAGAAAAATTCTTGTAGTTAGCATTGGAAAGTTTATTGTTACTTCTCTGGGAACACTGAAGAAAGAACTCTTTTTGTGATGAGGCCACAAACTGTTTAGGTTTAAATTTAAATGATCCTGTTGGCCCACTTTGTTGGTTCTCTTAACTTTGCTGTTGGTTCATTGTGCTCTGGTGGTTCTTAGAAAACGAGGTATCTCTTAACCTACTTTTTTTTTTTTTTGAGAAGAGTAACAACTAGTTCTGTATTTTGATTCTTAAGGAATTAAGATTTGTACAGTCATTTATCCACATATTTATTCAACTATCACAATACTTTTTGATCTAAAGTTTCTCTTTTAATTTTTTTTTTACCTGAAGCTGAAAAGGAACATTTATGGTTTTGAGTTTTAGGGGCTAGTAATTTTGCTCCACTCTAATAGTATACCTTTCTTTTTAAAAATACTGATGTTCCTCAAATTATGATGGGTTTATATCTCAATAAACGCATCATAAATTGAAACAGTCGCAAGTTGACAGTGTATTTAATAAACTTACTAAACATCGTGGCTTAGCAACACAACACACTATGGGAATGTCATTTGTTTATCTTTGTGATTACATGTCTAACAGGAAGTTGTGTCTTGACGTCTGGCATAGTGAGTTTTGTACTGTATATGATTAGCCTGAAATGGGATAGAAATCCACAGCCCTTTGCCCCTCATACCTTGCTCACTTACTGCTGCCCAGCCTACTAAGGTTTTCCTGATTTGTAAGCCAAGTTAGCCAAAAAAACAGTGTGCAAGAATCTCCAGTCTCTAAATTTGCACATATTTTGAATGTGCATATTTTACTTCCTTCATTATAACTAAACAGAAAGATATTTGGATCCCAGAACATATAGTCTACATAATTTAAAAGGGAAATAAAGTCAACATTGATTAAAATTGCATCTTTAAAAAATATCTACAATCTGGTGGCTTGCTAATTATGAAGCTCACAAAAAAGTGATTGGTTAGCTTCATGTGTTCATTTTATTTTAATAACATGAAAATATTCATTATTTATGAGGCACCTTTGCAATTTTTATTTGTAGTTATTTATGGTTTTTAAACACTCCAAGTTAGGTCATTTTCTACTTAAATTGCTTGGATGCATGAAAGAAAAGTAAAACTATTTGCTCTTCATTTTCTTTAAACTTCTGGGAGAAACTTATTTTTGGATAAGTGGAATATATGTAGGCTCATTGCTTCCTACAACAAAACATGTACTGTGTGTGGTTTAAGCCTCTGTGATAGGTTTATGAGATTTATAAAGAGATGGCATTTCCCTTTCCCTTGATGGTTTCAGTCCTCCAGAGGAAGGGAGACACCCCCCCACACACACACACACTGTAAGTGTAATAAAAATACTTTATTGTCATTTTGATACTGAAATGAGTTTTGAAAACTTATGTTTAAACTTTTTTATCATTTTATAGTAATAGTGCTAAAGCATTGTGTAGTAATAGTGCTAGACTCTTTTGTAGCAATAGAGCAGTTACTTTGATCTGGGTACTGCCTTAAGTACTTTCATATACTTATTAATTCATGCAATTTTCACAACAACCTTGTGAGGCAGATGGTACAGGTGAAAAAAAGTTAAGAAAACTGCCCGTGAATCAACCAAACTCTAGTTTTAGAATCCTATTCTTCTGTCACTTCACAATTCTGCCCTTTAATTGAAATTTAATATCAAAAGATAATAGTTTCCTTTGAAATTTCTAGAACTTTCAGAATTCTTATGACTCTTCTTCCTAATAATAGAGAGCAGCATTGTTATAGACTGTTTGTGTCACTCCAAATTCACACGTTGCTACTGAACCCTCAGTGTGATGGCATTTGGTAGACAATTAGCATTAGATTAGATCAAGAGGGATGGGCTCTTGTGATTGTACAAGTGGTCTTATAGAAAAAGGAAGATGATCCCTCTCCCTGTATTTATTCGTGCACACAGGAAAGGCCATATGAAGACATAGAGGGGAGGAAAGCAGTCTGCAAGACATGAAGAGCGTCCTGGCCAGGAACCAAATCATTGAACACCTTCATTTTGGTTGCCCAGGTCATAGGTTGTAAGAAATATATATCTGTTGTTTAAAAGTCACCCAGTCTATGGTATTTTATTGTAGCAACATGAGCTGTCTGAGACAAGCACCCTGCTACTGATCAGTCTCTGCTCACAAGAGAGGTGAACTGTGATGCACATTAATTCCCCGCTAGTCCAATGGCTGTGTTCTTGGGTTCCATTATTGGAAAATCCAAATATATCTAATGAGATTTCATCTCATTGTGGACTCAAAGGAATATTAAGAATTCTGTGGTGTCACATCATTGGATTGCATACAATTTTAATAAAGGCTTTGCAATCTTTCAATAATGGCCTATATTTACATATATTATTAAGTATTTGACTCACAGATGATATTGTGGAAACCATCAGAAATTAAACTTAAAGTAAATCTCCCCCTTATTATTTATGCTAAACGCTTCTCTTAAATATTTGCAGTACATTTACAATCCATGGTGTGAATGTCACATGTACATAGATATTTACTTATCCTTGGCAAGGACTCTGATGGACCTGTTTGTTCCCACAGGCTAATTTCTCTGCTTTAAGGTTGAAATGGATAACTGTTGACCCTACCTAATTTGCTTAGTTTTTGAGTATGAAACAGAGTAAGTATAACCATAAATGACTTTAGATTCCTTGTTTCTTATCCAAAAAGAAGCTGTGGGAGTTCCTCACTGTTTTGTCCAGATTGTCCAAAGTTACAGTTGAAATGATAATTTCCAGGCTTACTTAGGTACTAGTCAGTGATATATATGTAGTGTATGTAGAGGGGTGATAAGTGTGAACACTAATGTTGGAGAGCTGCTTTGGTTCCACAGAGAATGGTTACTTTGGGTTAAGCATGAACATTTGATTAGTTGCTTTTTATTAATACGGAGTATAGTTGAACTCCATGAAAGGCCAATTTCCTAATTACTAATTTCCATAAAATCATGTTACTACTACAGAAATGGTTTCAGTTGAATGGTAACATTTATTTGTTAACTATAATGAATGTGGGTTAGATGGGTGCACATTGAAGATTGTCTTGTCCAGATAACTGAGAAACACTTAGATAAAGCATCTTTGCTTTGAGTATCAGGCTTGTCACTTTCTGAAAGAGAGGACAGTATAAAAAAAGTTGAATTTGTTTTCAATGCTTTGAACTTTTTCCTTCTAATTTTTAAATTACAAAGACTCACAAACCCCAGAATTAGCTGCAACTTGATCTCACTCAAGATACCTACCCATTGAAATATTTGGAATCCTCAATAGAGATATATCAATTAGGCAAAGGTATAACTTCTACCTATTACAATGTTAAACAATAGATATTCACCAAGTGCCTATTGTTTTATCTAGAACTGTTCTGGGTTCTTGAGAAACATTCAGTTTATGCATCTTCTCAGATCTATGTACTTATCTGTGTGATTTCTGCTGTTTCTCACAGTTATGGGTTGAGCTACTGCAGGAGCAGTCCATTATGTTGTTTGAATGAAGAATCCAATGGCACCTTGCTTCATGCTATGTGCCTACTGGCCTACATTTTGCCTGCTGCTATTCAAACACTGTTGAGCACTCACATATGTATGACCTGGAAGTTAGTAGGAGGTAACATCTTGTGAAGGTTGTCAGAATCAAAATTGAGTTCCTTGTGTCAACCCTCATGACAACAACAACAGCAGTGACAAAGCAGCCCAAGAGGTTTTAAAGGAGAGGATGTAATGCACATGTACCTGATAACAAGAATTATTTACAGAAGGCTCTGCCAGAACCCTAACCACTCACAAAGGTCACCACAAGCTTATACAAAAACTACTTCTGCAAGGATGTCTTCCCAATAGCTGCTTTAGATATGTAGCAGGACATAAAGTCAGCATGCAAAAATCAATAGCTTTACTATTTGCCAATGAATAGGCTGAGAAATAAACCAGGAAAACAATTCCATTCACAGTATCCTCAAAAACAATACTTAGGTATAAACCTAACCAAGGAGGTGAAAGACCTCAACAATGAAAACTACAAAACCTTTGAGGAAAGAAATTGAAGAAGATGCCAGAAGATGAAAAAATCTGTTATGTCCATGGATTGGCACTACTCCAGGAATCAGGAGAGGGGAGGATGAAGGAGAATGGTTAAGGGCCTGGTGAATCCATGGGTGATATATTTGATAGATTGTAATAACCTGTGTAAATGCTACAGTGTCCCCCTACCCATCACAACAATAAAGGAAAAAATTAATTAGAAATTAAAATTATTGCCTATCAAAGATATTGTGAAAATATCTACATTACTGAAAGCGACCTATAATGCAATATCCATCAAAATTCCAATGTCACTCTTTGCAGAAATAGAAAGATCAATACTGAAATTCATATGGAAGAACAAAAGATGCCAAATAACAAAAGTTATCTCAAGCAAAAAGAGCAATGCTGAAGGTACTACAATATTGGACTTCAAATTATACTACAGAGACATAATAACAGCATGGTATTGGCACAAAAACAGACAAAAAGACCAATGAAACAGAATCAAAAACCCAGAAATAAAATCCAGAGATCACAGCCATCTGATCTTTGACAAAGGAGCCAGAAATATATACTGGAGAAAAGACAGCCTCTTTAATAAATGGTTCTGAGTAAACTGGCTATCTACATACAGAAGTCAAAAACTAGACTCCTCTCACCCTGTACAAAAATCAACTCCAAATGGATCAAAGATCTCAACATAAGACCTGAAACTTTGAAACTCATACTGAAAAAAATAGAGAAAACAATAGGAGATATAGGCATAGGTAATTGTTTTCTGAATATGATTCCAATTGTTCAGGAAACTGGATATCCATGTGTAGAAGACTGAAACTGGAGTCTTACCTTTCACCCTGTACCAAAATCAACTCAAAGTGAATCAAAAACTTTGAATTAAGGCCTGAAACTTTGAACAACTCCAAGAAGTAGTAGGAAATATGCTGGAATATATAGGTATAAGGAGTGATTTCTTAAGCAGAACTCAAAAGGCTCAGAATCTAAGAGAAAGAATGAATAAATGGGACTACATCAAACTAAAGAGCATCAGTACAGCAGAAGAAAACAGTCACTAGACTCAAGAGACTGCCCACAGAATGGGAGAAAATCTCTGCCAGCTTTTTATTTAGTAAGGGACTAATATCCAAAATCTACAAGGAACTCAAAAAACTCAACCCCCAAAGAGTCAGCATCCCAATGAAGAAATGGGCACATGAATTAAACAGGGAATTCTCAAAGGAAGAGGTACAAATGGTCAGTAAATAGATGAAGAAGTGTTCAACTTCCCTGTTTAAAAAAAGAGATGCAAATCAAAACAACATTTAGATTTTAACTCACCCCATTTAGAATATTCAAGGGCAATAGCACCCCTGAACTATCAGTTTACACTTATAAATGAAGGACAGGAAGGTAAAACAGTTCCCATCTGGGTACCAGTGGGAAAAAGAAGAGTGTTAAGGAAAGGGTGCATGGAGGTGAATATGGTAGATGTATTTTCTATCATGTATGAAAATAGAAGAGTGAAACCTATTGAAATTGCTCTAAGAAGGGGGGAGAGGGAAGGAGGGAGAATGATGGAGGGGTGAATCTAATTAAGATATACTATAAGAACATATTTACATATTTATGTTTCGTAATGTGTCCCCTTTGAACAACTATTGTATGCTAATAAAAATATTTTTTAAAAAAGAAAACAACAAATGCTGAAAGGATATGAGGAAAAAGAAACCCATACACTATTGGTGGAAATGTAAACCTTCTATTTATGAAATCACTATGGAGGGTTTTCAAAAAACAAAATAGACTTACCTATGATCTTTACCCATACCACTACTCTTGGGAACATATCCCAAGATGTGCAAATCAATATACAAGACAGATACTTACACACCCATGTTCATTGCAGTTCTATTCACAATAGCTGGACTGTGGAATCAGTTGAGGTGCCCAATCATGGAATATTACTCAGCCATAAAAAAAGAAACTGTCACTTGCAGGAAAAAGGATGGAAGTGGAAATCATCATGTTGAATGAGATAGCTAAAGTCAAATATCACATGTTCTCACCCATTTGTGGAAGCTAGACCTGGATGATGATGATAGGGACATAAATGTGAAAGTGGGATGGTCTGGTGGGGATCAGTGGTGGGGGAAGGAATGATATTGAGGGGTGAAGAGGATTGAAGTATGCTATGGTCAGTCATATATAGATATATATATATATTTTTTCAAAGACAGCATAATAAAACCCACCAAACCCTGTTTAAAAAAGCAGGGAGAAGGGAAAGAGAAGTGGAAATACAATGCAGGGGGTGACTTTGTTCAAAGTACATTGTGTTGATGGGTGGAATTACCAAACCTCTTCATATTAGTGGGGATCCAGCTAAGCTAGGGAGTTTTAAAGTACTAAATACAAGTAATAAAAAAAGAAATACTCAATACATACTACTTGTTAGTATGTAAGTTGATGTGATACAGTGAACACAGAATTATGCTTAATGCTATTTTTGACTCTTAGTTTTGCCTCACACATGCTGTCAGGTCTCAGAAGCCTTAAGTGTCAGATTGCTTACAATACCATATTTCCTCAATTTTAAGCCACCATGTATTCTAAAATGTGCGAGAATTTTGTGGGAGATATTTCTACTGTGCTAAATGTATAATATTTTTGTGACTAACCAAATGTGTCCACTATAATTTTCCATAATTTCTTCTTTAATATTTGTCAGAGATCAAGTCTTTGCTTTTATCTGAAGTATGTAGACTCTCTTGAATTGCTTTTCTCCATCCTGCAGTTGGTGATATTGGGTGGCATGTTTCTTTTCTAGACCTGTGTTTAGCACCCTAGTCAGCACTGGCTTGATCTGACACTACATGCCTGTGTCTTACCTTCTAAGACACCAGTTTCTGCTTAATTGCCCTCTTTTATTATTATTTCTTTTGCATTCTCTTCTCATTCTGGCTTTACCCCCTGCCAAGAATTTTCTCTTTTGTGGACTTATGCTCTAGCTCCAAAGGGTTTATGAACTTAAACTATTCTTTTTTTTTAAAGATTAAAAAAATTGATTAGCACATAATAATCACACGTTTATGGTCTACAATGTGATGTTTTGATTTATGTGTAATGATTAAATCACGGCAATTAGATTCTTTACTGTTTTAAGCTTTTTATCTTCTATGATGATACTATTCAAAGTTCCCCCTTCTAGCTATTTAGAGATATACAATGCATCATTGTGCACTATAGTCCTACTGCACCATGGAGTACCAGAACAACCTAGCAGACACAGTGTACCCATTGACCAACCTCACTCCATCTTCCAATCCCAATCCCAATTAATTCTTACAACATCCCATAATTCAAGGCTAGACCATAGTCTCACACATTCTTTTATTTTTGTTCATTTGTTTTTCCTAATGAAATTATTTGAGTCTTGCTTTATAAATATCCTGATAAGCTTCTTTTTTTCCAAAAGGTTACAATCATGATTTTGTCACTTATAGTTAAACTTTGTCTCTTAAAGGTTATTCTGTGGCATTTGGCAGACAGTATCAGATTGAGAGTCCTTCAAGATGTTCTAAGTGGTTTTGTTCCAGCTTTTGAAATTCTGTGGTGTATTTTGAAGGAGCTAGCAATGTCCACCTTCTTGGATTACATGCCTTCTGTGGCAGAGGCAGCCTTTTGCCCGCTACTTTGCGTTCTTTGCTGCATTATTGTGTAATATTTTTTTTCAGATACTGTAAACAACAAGTTGAAGGTACAGGTTAAGTCTTGTGTTACAAATAACCCAAACTAATGGGCATACAGTGGGCTTATTGTTACTTTTACCCTTGACAGTTATGTCATTCTGCATAGCTAGTGACGTTTCTTTTGATGTGGATTTTAGAAGTTTTCATTTTAAAATTGAGGAATGTAGTAATGCCTGCTTCACAGTGTGCCATGAGGTTCAAATCACAGAATATACATGAAATAGCTGCAAACTGCAGTGACCTAAAGAGGTGACAGTCCTTGCTTCCTAGTGCCTCGTATCATGCATGACCTGAAATATAATAATACAGTGCTTGGCACATAAACTTAAATATGACTATATCTGTATAGAATCAATCATCTCATATTTTTATAGTGATTTCAGTTAGTTTACTTATCCTTATAGCCTTAGAAGATAAGGAGGGAAGGCATTGCAATCTTCTTAGAAACAGACAAGAAATTGAGGATCAGAGATCAGGTGGCTTTCCTAAGGCACATAGTTGGAAAATGAGGGGCCAGGACTAAAATTAAGTTTTTAGGCTCCTTCTTAGACAAGTCTGTCTGCTTAATGTTTCTGAGCTGTATCATAGATGTGGGTGTGAGACACTGAGAAAATATTCTTAAAAGTTTTTTCCACAAAGGAATGATGTCCATAAAAATTAGGGGAAAGGATAAGGCAAATAGCATTTATAATTTCCAACTAGTGTGCCTTATGTTTTTGTCTTCATTCATTCCATGGTGCACAGAGGTATATTGTATTTTGTGAAGGGATCAATGTTTCTTTAATTTTCTTACTCAGTCTGACCACATTTTATATTGCTTTTAAAAATATGGTTCAAGAACAAGTCATCCTTATTTGCATTTTCTATTTTTTAGAGTCAATAGTTATTACTAGCATAATAAAAGCTTGATATGGTAAATTTTTCAATTTTAAAAATAAATATGCTAAGGAAAATGACATCCTAATGATGGTTATTCCCAGTTGATAGGATTATGGTAGAGATATTTTCAGTATATACTCCCCTGTTTTTTAAACTCTTAACACACTCAAATGTATTTTGTAATTGCAAAAGAAAACACTAAGTATTATTTTGAAACCAATATGAGATGAAAAAAGACAAAGCTGAGTAATAAGAAGGTTTGTAGAAGAAAATAAAGATATTGTAGAACAAGTAACTTGTGAAGAATTATTACTATGATGATTATTTTGAGATGGGGTCTCAATATGCAGCCCAGGCTGGCTTTGAACTTGAAACCCATCCTCTTGCCTCAGCCTTCCCAGTGCTAGGATTACAGATGTGCACCACCATGCCAGGTGACTTCTGAAGAATTATTTTAAAATTTACTTTGAGGTTATTTATTCCCCCAGAGACAGGGTGATATGAAAGTGCTGACAGTAATGGAGATCTATAGAGAGATTGGGTGAGGGAGCTATTGCTGGCCAAATTCCATTCTTTGTGAAGCTCAGAGAGGGATAGTAGGGCTTCAGGTTTTATTTTGTTGCTATTTGTGAAGTTTAAAGATTTAGCAGTTGTTTCTCAGGATGTAACAAGGAGACCACAATGGTCACGAGGTTGTGCTTTGGAGATAGGCATCTTAGGTTCTAATCCTAGATGCACCATAGATCAGCTATATGACATTGAGAGGCTGCTTAAATCTTTTCTCACTTCCTTATTTGTAATAAGGTAACTTCCTTATTTGTAAAAAACTCTACCTCATAAGGTAATGGACAGTATGAGATATTTGTAAAGATGTTAGCACAATGACTGGTATGTTAATCATGTGAGTGATGGCTGTCATCACTCACTGCAGCCATCTACTTGGTCTGGAATTTGAGACATTTATGAATATAAGTTGGTTTTATAGAACTAGTACATAACTCATATATCTGTCAAACCCTTAGTTGCAGGTGAAGTCAACTCAATGCATACAAATTCAGCTTTTCTAAAAAGACAGAATATTAATCAGATAGCTCAAAGCATTGGATACCTCTGACCCTAGAGTACCTTTGCCCCATTGGGGATAATTATAACTGCTTTAAATCTTTCTTCTTTTTTGCAGTGCTAGGAATGAAAATCAGAACCTTATGCATGCTAGGCAAGTGCTCTACTACTTGATCTGTGCTCCCAGCCCTTAAATTCTTTGAATATTCTAATATCTGTACTATTTGGTGTTGTCCTATGTTGATTGTCTTTTGTCTTGAGTATTGGTCAGCTGTTCCTTGATCTTTGTATATCAGGCAATTTTGGATTGGATTATGGATATTTTTAATGTTATCTTGTAAGGCTGAATCCTTTTAAATCCTCTGTAGAATGTTGATTGGTTTGTTTTAGCTGGCAGATGAGCTGGTCAGGTTCCGATCACGTGTTCCTTTCTTCTTCTTCTTTTGTTTTTTTTAACCTTGTGTGTTTGGTGGTTCTGTTATTGGTTCAGTTTTCAAAGCTTATGCTATTCTTTTTTTCCCCCTTAGAATGGGTTGTGTTGGCTTACTTGAAATCACTCAGAATTTAGTCAGAATGGGGCTCACATTACAGTTCAGTTCTCCAGGCCTTGCTGTGCTGTTTTGAGTATATTCCACACTGACACAGCTTGCGGGTGAGCAAGGGACTTGTGTTGGACTATACACAGAACGAGGGGGTACTTTTCTCCATTATTATCTGGGATCTTTTCTTGGTGACTCCTTTTTATTTTTCTTATGACCAGAAAATGGGTTATTATGTTTCTTATTCTGGTTTCTTCATCCAAAGGGTTTTTCTCCCTGGATCTTAGGCTCCTGCATTGGTCTGGTGGTACAGTGCAATTGCTCAACTAGTGCTGGCCTGGAAGAGAAAGAAGAGAGAGAAAGGAGAACATGGACCACCACTATTCTTTCTCCTCTCCTCTCTCCTCTCTTTCATTACTCTACTAATCCCTTTTAAAAATACTTTATTAAGGTATGATTGACATATGATATATGATATACATATTTTGTATTTATATATACGTATAATTTTCATGTATATATATATAATTTTCATATATGCATATATATACATATAATTTTCATGTGTGTATATATATACATATAATTTTTATGAATTTGGAGATTAGTATACTCCCATGAAACCATCGCCATAATCAATGCATAAAACTATCCATTACCTATAAAGGGGTATCTTTCCTTCTGTGGTCTTCTGGCCAGAAAGATGGGGTTTATCTCTTGTAGCTTTTCCAGTATACACTAAACTGTGCAGTTCCCTGATTTGGTCACATTCTGCTCAAAACCAGGAAAAAGAGGAAGGAAAAAAGCCAGGAAACTTACTACTATTGTTAGTATTAGAGAATTTTGAGTTACTTTTCCAATCTACCTACTGTCATTTATTTTATAGTCTCACTTTTTGCATTTGGGGCAAAATGACAAAGACAGAAGCTGTTGTGGGCTTCCTCCATCTTGGCTGGCACCAGCGAATAATTCATTATAATTGGACAGGCAGCATGTTCACGTGAATTGGTCAGAGGTTGTAGTTCTGAACTGCATGGTGTCTTAGAACAGTTCCCCTAAGTGTAATGATTAGAGGAGGCATGCTGTTACTGAAGAAGCTGGAAGCCCAGGCACACAGAGTGACAAATTTCTGCTAAAAGGAAGTCTTGTAATAGATGTTTTAAGTTTGTTTTCTAGAAATTGATCTTAGGACAAGAGATACTATTGAGGTTATACTGTACATTTTTTTAAAAAACTAAATTCTATTAATATGAGAGATTCTTACAGGGCCAATTAAGTGCAAAAGAACTTAAATAACTAGCTTATTTTTATTCAACTCACAAAATTTGCAAGCAAAAACATGATTTGGGATGTGAATTTTTTTTAGGGCCATTTATCACTTATGCTATTTCTGTAGTAACTCTTTACAAGTGAAGCTCAATTTCAAGTGGCAGCATTGACAAGAGTTAGCTTTTGAATTTAAATTGTATTTTATAAATTCTTTCCATCTGAATTCTGCTGGTGGCTTAGCTGAATTCAAATATGGAGTTGCCTCTTCTGGAGCCAAATTGTGAAGTCAGCAAATAACATTATCTATGCTCCTTCAACTCCTTTTTCTCTTTGTCACATCCTCCCATTCCCAATTTTCTTTATTCACTTTGCAGCAAAATCCTTCTTGTATCTGTGTGCCTGGATAATCTTAAATTCTGGGTCATCACAGAATTTATTTGACCTGTGTCTTATGACCTTACCTTTAAGTTTTGCTAAGTGACTGACATCATCAGAGAAACCAGTGTAGATGGAGGTGTTAATGAATGGTAATGGGATAATCTTTCATTGCTAGCCTTTGAATTTTTTCATGCCTCACAATGTACATTATCCTAAAGTTAGAAGAAATAGGAATACTTTTTATGTATTAGCAAAACAATTACCTAAATTTAGGGAAAATAATACACTTTAACTGTAGAAACTTTTGAAAATACAAAATCATATAAGAGATAGTAAAATTATTACTATCAGTTAACTATCATCAGCATTTTAGCATATGCTGATAGCCTATATATTTACTATATATAGACTTTTTGCTACATATTGATTTTACACACACACACACACACACACACACACACTTTAAAAGAGTTCAAATATATTTCTTAGAGTCTTTTTTTTCTAATTAAATGTCATAAATATTTTTGTCTCTAAATATTACTTGGCATTATCATTTTAAAATGGATTATATAAAATCCCATTATGCGTGCACTATAATTTATTAATTAGTCTCTTTTTTGTACATTTTTACTATTTTAAATAATACCATGATATATACCTATTATGGTTTCTTTGGATTATGTGCCTGAAATGATTTGTCACAGGTATAAATAATACATTTTTGAAAATTTCATGCACCAGGAATTTCATTCTTGATGCTTATTAAATAGTTAGCAATTGCTCATATTTTTCAGAAACAGAAGTGCCTTTCCAGTATCAGCCTGATTAATTTAGAAGGATTTGTAATTTATATTATGTACTGATAAGCTTTCAACCATACAAACTAGACACAACAGGTTTTTGGGTTTTCTCCTTTTGGAAAATTGTACTTTTGCATATCATTGTACAATTTTAATTTGGTTTAGGCAAAAAATCAAAAACACAAACAAACAAGCAACACCAGACCAAAAGATAAAAAACCCAAACCAAAGAAATACCTTAACCCCTAAACTCTTCAAAAGGTGGACGGACACCTTCTCCTTCCAAGTAATTTTATCTTATCTACCAGATGTCTTGCTGTTCTTTTGTTTGGATGTTGTCACATAATAGAGACCAGTATCACTTCAGACCAGGGATCAGGGGCTCTATCTGGTCTCTGAGGGTCACACTTTGGTCTTCCTCTAGCTGTGTCCCTCCTGCATTCCTATAGTCTATTGGCCAAGGGATCTGTATCTACCACCTATACCCTTTATACCATAATCTTAGTGATGTGACTTTGTAATTGCATGGTCACAAGTCCCAGGATTGCCAATAGGGCCTTCATGGGCTTTTCCTCTGTTTATCCTCATGACTATAGACAGTGCTATTGTGGGAAGGGCACTTACAGGGCATGGATGTACAGGCCTTTGTTGCCACTTGTGCATGTCCCTTGAGGGAGGCCCCTCAAGATGTAAGATGAGAGTAGAATAGGAAGGGCCAGGATTAGAGGCATAGCTCAGTTGTAGGGTACTTGCCTGGCCTATGCAAGTTCCTCAGCACTAGTTTAATCCCCAACACCACAATAAAAAGATACCTCAATTTCTACTTTTTTTTACTTGGTCCTGAAAGTGTTAGGGATAGACTAGAAAGAGAACCTGTTCCACAGTTATTTGTTATTATACAGATTTCCACGTGTTATTTCAAGGTATAGACCTTTCAGACAGAAAAGTCCATGCTACATCCTGGATGCAAGGAAGAGTATGGCATATTAGATTCTGTAGTTTCAATGCCTCCTCCTGTGTGAAAAAAGGTTGGGAAATAAAGGTTGGAGAAGCAGATAGAGGGTGTCCTGTTATATTATAGTGAAACCATGGAATCCTAAGGTCAATAGGAAGTCACTGTGGGCTTTTAAGCAGGTATGACATAATGAAATATGTTAGAACTGGCCATGGAGTGGGGTGGGGTAGATTAGAGTAGAAGCAGGGAGGCAACTTAAGACTGTTGGTGGTGGTCATATAGGTAATAGGAGATGGTGATTGGACTAGGACAGTGGCCATAAGGATGATCTTGCCTCCCAGTAGGATCATGTGCTGGGCAAATTGAAGGGTGATGATTATAAGAGAATTATTTTAGAAGTCTGAGAGAGTTCTGTAAATGCTGTTAGCATATTATTACTGACAGTAATAATTATCATATTACAGATAAGTTACATTCCAGCTAATATCAGTTCTAGGGTAGGCAGGTTTGAAGATGAGCTGCATGGTGTGGGAATGAGTGCTGCTGTGGTGTGTAGCAGCCTATGAGGGCACCTTTGGAAGAGCAGGAAGGTGGCTCTGCCAGTCTCTGGGTGATGGCCCATGTGGAAATGATAGTGCTTTTGGAGTTAGCTGGATTTTGGCATCAGTGGGAAGTGTGTCTCATTGTCCATGTGGAGATGCCTTTCCTTCTTCTTGCTGTACTTGTTGTCCCTGGATCTGTAACCTCCCTAGTTCTGTATTTTTAGAAGAAATAGCTTTTTCTCTTGCCATACTATGGAAGGAAAACTGAGAGGCCTACATTCTCAAATAGTCTTTCTGTTTTTAGATCTGCTACTCACCTCTAATATCTGAGTTATTTGATGACTTCAACTCTGAATTCAGCTCACATCAGCTTTCTTGTTCTTGGGCACCTGTGTAACCCTTAACTTTCAGATTTTCTTGCTTTGATAAGGCAGTTAGAGCGCTCACCTAATGCTTTCTATCTTCCAGAAATAGTTGTTGACATCAAACATCTATTATTTCCATTTCTACTTTTGTGAGTGTAGAGTATTTTAATTCTTTCATTCTGTTTCCTCTAGAAATATGTACATTCTTTGACAGGTTTATGGGGAGCAGTGATAAATATATATATTCAGCAAGTTTCCACATAACTAGTTAATGAAAGAGTGATCGAATGTGCTTAAAGACTTTTTAAACAAGGGCATATGTTTTTCTCTGTGTCTTTTATGAGGGCCTTTAATATTATAGGTTGTATAGTATATGTTTCTTGAGAAAATTGAAGAAGCCTACAATTTCTCCATAGGTAGAATTGTTTTAGAATAGTCACCTGTTAAAAACTTCTCTAGCCGTATTGATTACTGAATGTGATTGTTTTCTCTTTTTATCAAGACTGGTGAAAATGTAGGGCATGGATTATAATATATGAAGAAGTATAGCTTTTTTCTTTCAGGTATGTGAGTGAGTTGAGAGACTCAGGGTCTTAAATTTAGTAATTTAACAGAGAGGGAAGATTGGGATCTAGACCTGATTCCAGTTCATTATTTAACCCTTCACAAAATGGGCCATGGAAGTTACATTGTCTAAACTGGGTCATTCTAAGAAAGGAACCAACTCCATGCACTTTCATTCAACTACAATGTAAGCCTGATAAAGCAGGGGCTTGAATATTTTGTCTTCAGCTGTATCCCCAACATCTCCACAGTGGTACATGGAAGTGCTTGATAAACATACATTGAATTTCAAAAACAAATAAGCATCTTTAGGGCCTCATTTACAAAGATCGTCATTAGAGTCAGGTTTAAAATATGAGCTTTATCAAAATGATTTCTAAAAGAAAATACAGTAACCACAAATGAAGAGAAAAGGATATGTCATAAATAGATCAGATATATATTACTTTACTTAGCAGCAAGTTTCCATGGTAACATGTTCCTTTTATAAAAGAAAAATCTGAATATAAATATTGCTGCACAGTTTTATTGTGCTCATGTGTTTTATAAGGTGGCCTAGAGGAGCTACTGTAAGTTGCATGTGTGCCTGCATTAACTGTTCTCATTCTGTTGGACTTTCTACAGTGAGGGAGTCTACTGACTCACTGTAACTGGTGTTGAAATACCTGGGCCATTTCCCACAGTCTCACACTTTCTCTCCTTTTCCCTTTCCTGTTTCGCTCTCTGAAGTAAGTGTGCCAAATGCTTTGCTGAGCACTTACTTTCGGAGCCTTTCTCCCAGAGGATTTGCAGTCTCATCAAAATAAAAGGTTATGCTGTCCTCAACATTTTGTATAAAAAATTCAAAGAGAAAGAACTTTGAAGAAAATGAATTGCAGAAAATGAATTACATTTGCTTATTTTTGTCTCTTTTCTTGTATTCTTCTAAGTATTGGCACTTTCTCTGCTTTGAAGTCAGACTATTGTCTTTATTCTTTTTTATTCTATGGTAGAATTTGTGTTCATCTTCTGTATCTTTATACTTTAAGGGCAATTCTCAATTGCCTACGATGGACAGACAGCTTGGAGAGCTAATTTCTTCATTGGTGGTTTACTGGTATGAACAAATGTCAGAGTGCAGAAGACCAGGCAGCAATATTCATTCCTTCATTAATTCACTCACTCACCTATTATCCATTCTTAGACTAGTAATTTTTCCCTGCATATCTTTAGACATTTATCTTTAGGCTTGATCTTACTGCTTACCATACTCTACCAAACTAGCTATTTATGAAGAAAGAAATAAGCACAAACTCTTACAAATCTTGCCTATCTTTCAGGGCCTTCTTCTCAACATTCTTTCATATTTTTCCAGTTCACAGAAATTTTGTCTGACTCTGAAATCATAATACAGTAGAGTCATATTTTGCATACTCTACCACATCTGTGGTTCTAGACATTTAAAGATCCTTATTTTTCTAGAGAACCTGGCCCTTAAAATGCAAGTCATCTGAGTGCTAAGAAGTAGATGTCATAGAGCACTTAAGGAAAAGTTGACTGTACTGAATTTATTGAGCAGTATCACAGTATTGTATTCTGTGGGAGAGTTAAGGGATTTTTACTGGTTGTATTAGTTACTTTTCTCATCTCTGTGACCAAATATCTGAGAGAAACAACTTAAGAAAGGAAATATTTATTTTGGCTCACAGTTTTAGAGGGTTCATTCCATGGTTGCTTGGGCAGGACATCATGGCAATGGGAGCATGTTACAGAGGAACTTTGTCACTTCATTGTAGACAGGAAGTAGATAGTAAGTAAGGGACAGGAACCAGTTATAACCTTCCAGGGCATGCCTCCAGAACCTATTTCCAGCTAGCCCTCACCTCCTAAAGTTTCCAGAATCTTCCAAAATACCACCACTGACTGGGGATCAAGTTATCAATACATGAGCCGGTGTTGGACATTTTGTATTCAAACCACAACAATCCATCCCTGGCCCACAAAGACTTATGACCATCTCATAATGCAAAATGCATTTTGTCCATCTCTATGAGTCTCCAATGTCTTAACAGTTCCAACATTGTTCAAAAGTCTTAAGTTCAATTTTCTGCTAAGAATCAATACAGACTATTAGCTGTGAGCACCTGTAAAATTAAGAACAAGTGACACACTTCTAAAATGCAATGCATGGAGTAAATAGTCCCATTACAAGAAGGAGAAGTAGAAGATTAGCAAAACTAATACAGAAACACAGCAGGGCAGATATCAAATCCTGTAGTTCATGTCTGATAGCTGGGGCCTGTAGTATTATGATGTTAGTTACAGTGGGCTTGGGTAGCCTTGCCATTTGTAGCCTACAGGGCCTCTCCTCTTTTTTGAGGCCAGCTCTGCTTGTTACCTGCAGCTTTTCTCATTAGGCATTTTACATTCTGGGTATCTCCAATATCCTAGGGTCTTCAATATGGTTTAATTTCACCTTCACATTTTCACAAATTGTCCCCTCCACATGGGCTGCCTTCAGGGATTCCAGCCGTATCATCTATTGTCTAGCCTCCTAGGCTTTCCCTTAAGTCTGGGTAGAAGGCTCCATGACAGCACAACTCTAGCAATTCTTCATGCTTGCAAAAAATAACATCACTTGGTTGATGCCAAGGTCTGTTGCCACCTCTATGTGGAGCCTGCCCTCCTTGAACCATGGCTGCAGTAGCCTTTAAGTGACTGGACACCTGACCTTGGGAAAACACTTTCCTAAGAGTGCTCTTCTCAAAAAAAAAGTCTTTCAAATGAGTTAAAACTTTCACATGCTGGATTCTGGGATGAATGAAGTCTGGCCAATTCCTGAGATACCCTCAAGTCATCTTTTCTGTTGCCCTAGTACAAACTACTTGATTTCTTTTTAATGGCTCTAATCTCTTTAAGAACCATCCCTTCTGTCTGCAAGTGTAAATATGGTTTGGTTCTGACCAAGCTGCATGTTTCTCAGATCTTTCCACTCTGCTTTTTGCTCCTAATTCTCACTATAAACTTGGCTATAAGCAGCCAGCAGCAATTGTCACAGCCCAGTTGCTATGTACTATCTTGAAATTTCCTCTGCAAAATTAATTAGCCCATTACTCCGTTTTTATTTTGTTATTGTTGTGCTGGATGGGGATACATTGCGGCGTTTACAAAAGTTCTTACAATGTATCAAATATATATCATGCTTGAATTCTCCCCCTCCATCATTCTCCTACTCAAAGTCTTAGGATACTGAAAAACAAAGTCACATTCTTTGTTAGACTATAACAGGAATGGCCTCTATTCCAATCCCCCAAATCTTATAAGAACCATCTTTACTGTTCTGCATTTCTATTAGCATCTGGTCTTCTTGGCTCCCACTAGGATCACCTATTAAGCCTTCTAGGACTTCTCTCTCACTCATCAAAACTTTTCCAAATTCTTCCTGCAAACCAGTTCCAAAGGCTCTGAACCACATTGTCAGATAGTCACAACATTGACCCTGCTTCTCTGATAGCAATTTGCTGTGTTAGTTATGTTTTCATTGCTGTGACACAATACATAACAGACACAACCTAATGAAGGAAGGATTGTTTTTGCTGATTGTTTCAGAGTGTTCAGCCATGGTTTGTTAGGCTCATGAAGTTGGGCGGAACATCACGGCAACAGGCATGTATGGCAGAGGAGCTTCTTTACCTCATGGCAGACAGTAAGCAGAGCAACTCACCTCATGATGAACAGGAAGAAGAGTGGAGCCATAACAGTTAGAGACCAGTGCAAGATACAGTCCCTAAGGACACAACCCTCATGACATACTTTCTCTAATCAGACCTTACTTTCAACAACCTCCCAATAATCTATTCGGATTTCGAATCCATAAATGGATTAAACCATTCATCAGATTTGAGCCCTCATGATCTAATTGTGTTGGAAATGCCACCATCACAGACCCATTCAGAGGTGTGCTTTATAAATTTCCTATGTGTATTCTTCATCCAGTCAAGTTGTCAATCAAAATTAACCAGACAGAATTTTGACTTGCACACTGACTTATGGTGCTGCTGTTCCATTTTGGAACCCTTCTTCTTTATGTTTTCTTTAAAAAATTACATTTTGTGTGTGTGTATCTTGTTTATTCCAATAAAATCCTAAGCTTATTGAGTGCAGGGGCTGTGTATCATTTTTATTCTCACCTGGAGCATTTAAGGCTATAGTATTTAATAACTAAATGCCAAGTAGTAAAGAATAATATATACTGACAATGTATAAATGACATATTGATATATGCATAAATCATTATATAATATCATATTTGTTAATGTCTACCAGAGTTTTGAACTTGAATGTCTCTCAAAAGCCCATGTATTTAAAGCTTATTCCCAGTGGTGCTACTGGGTGGAGGTGGAACCTTTATGAAGCAGGGAGGTGGTTCAGTCATTGGTGGTATGCCCTTGAAGGAAATCATGGGATTCTGGCTCCGTGGTGTGCCATGATTACTATGTGAGGATAATTTTAAGGGTTTTGTATCAGGAGTAATTCCTTGCTCTATTTCTTTTTGGGTTGTTTCCTGGTTCCCACATACTTATAAGATTTACAGGGAATCCCATTGTTTTGTTACTTGTGGCAGCGTTTCCATGCCCCAGCATTCTGTGATTTGGATCTTAGAGTTGGAGTGGGCCCAGGTACTTCTGCCAGTTTGTAATTTGGAGAGTATGGACGTGAGCTGATGTTTTGTTACTTAGATTGTATTCTGACTCATATCAGTGTGTTTGGTGGTAAACTCCGGAGCCCTGAAGTGTAGGAAAATTTGTCAAGAATTTCCCCATTGTCAGATAAAATTGTGAAACACATTGAAATAAGCAGAAAAGATTATTCAGTGTCCTGTGTAGTGCTCCTCTCTGAACAATCAGTTTCTGCAAAGGCCTGTACCTTTCATTGTCTTTTAACAATTTTCCAATGCTTTGAGTTGTAGGAAACTGAGAGTAGTCCTAATGATTCTTGTGCACAGAAATGAAAATGCATTTTATCCTTTGGAAAGCAATTAATTACTACTATCCTCTGTATATTTACCAGTTTTACATTACTAAGTTCATTTCACTTTCCTAAATGCTTGTTTTTGTGTGTCCCTTGAATTCTGCTTTGAGTTGGTAGTAACATCGTACTGATTTGACTTGCTAATTAATTTGACATGTATTAATTTTGTATTTGTATGAGAAATGATTTTATCTTTTCTCTTAAAATTGCCCTTTAACACTAGAAAATTCCCATTTCTGAAGGACTGGTTTAAGTATTCAATGTTTATTTAGGTCTATGGCTAGTGTTTGGGAGTGTTATCTATGAATATGAAGATTTATATCCCATAATTCTCTTTATTCAGTATCTTCAATATCGTTCAGAATATTTGGGGGTATATTATCTCTTTAGTAATGTTACTACACCACACCATCTATTTCTTAAATCCTTCTTTGGATTTAAAGACTGCCTTCTGAAGCAGATTCAAAAAAATATTATTTGTTACCAAACCAGATGAAATAGCCTGTTAAATAATTTAAAATAAAGCCCATCTGGCTTGGACTACAATTTAATCCCTGGTCCAAAGTGCTGCCCTCTGCATAAAATAGGTTCACATTTCAGTATTTTTAAATTATGGGTAAACACATTAAATCTTCTTGCTGGCTTCTTAAGGGTTTGGTAATAACAGTAGTTCTGACCCTTTGGAGTCACTGGATAATCTAGAAGAGGCAAACAGGATAAAAAAATCTTAGGATAATTAATTGCCATGTGACATTCAACATTACAGTCAGAAAATACAAGACCTTTCCCATGTACTTATTACTGTTCTCATCTTATAACTGGCAACCCAAATAACTCTTAGCCAGTGATGTGAGAGTGCTTTTAGGAGCCTACCTGTTTTACTTATTGGCCTTCATTCATTTGAAATTCATGCCAGACGTCACAAAATCACTATTTTTCTAGGACGATAAGAAATAAATTTTACATATGGAGTCCAGGACCTTCTCAGTGGGTTATAGAAATAAGAGACACCTAAGTACAAATAACTGAGAACAAGAGAAACAAGAAAGCCATTATGCAAATGCCTTGCCTATCAAGGATATTCTACTACAGAAATTGTGGTAGGTTAAATAATACTTCTTCCCCAAGAAAACGTAAAACATACACAAAATAAAAGCTATCCGAATCTCAATTCCTAGAACCTACAAATGTTGCCTTATATGATAAAAAAGGAAGATGTAAGTTGAGAATCTTGACAAGAAGAGATTACCCATGTGGGACTTAAGTGAAACCTTAAGAAGAGGAGAATGTAGCCATAGAGTCAGAGGTTGGAGGGATACTGCCAAAAGACAATGAATGCTGTTGCCACAAGAAGCTGGAAGAGACAAGGAATAGGTTTTCCTTTAAAGCTTTCTAAGGGAGTATGGCCTGGCATTTTTTTTGTTGTTATAAATGACTGGCTGCGGGTTCTTTTGCTTGATGCAGATAGAAATCATGGATAGGCAAGGAGCAGCCTCCTTGGCATTGTTGGCTTTGAGTTCCAGAGGCTCACAAGCTAAGCTTCCAAGCCAGAGCCTTACAGCTCTACGATTTGGAATTCAGAGGCTTATGGCTCCAAGCTCTCAAGCTGGAGGCTTAGTTCTCTAGATGTTCAAGGCAGAGGCTTATTGCTCTGGACTTAGAGTGCCAACACCCAGCCATTAAGGTTACAGCTCCTGAACTCTGACTGCCAGGATCTCAGCTCTTTAACTCTTGGTGTCTACCTTAAACTTTTTTAGCAACCATTCTGCAGTCCTCATAGTATTGACTCCTACCTTTGCCTCTCGTCTTCTGTGTAGTCTTAGTTTCTCACAGTTTCTGCCCTTAGTCACTCTTGGGAACTCTTCACTCATTTCAGTGTTACAGTTCAAGTTTTTGGGTTAGCAGGGTCCTTAGCTCTTGGTGGCTCTCTGGAACTCTTCAGCTACCTCCTTATTACTGGTGCCACTGCTAGGGCTGAAAGCTCCAGGGTCTTGTCTGCTCTTTATGTAACCAGCCCAGCCTTTATTGAACCAAACGTTGAAACTCTGGGGGACAGTGCACAGGAAAAGGCTCCTAGTCTAATCCAAAAAGAGAGGTAAACATCCTGTTTATATAGCTAGAAGAAGGACATGGCATACTTGTGTATGGACAATAATTCTACCCATCACATGCCTTAGCTCCTTTCTGTTAAACACAAGCTTTTAGCTAAGTCACTAGGGGAGGTGCTCTTCTTCTTCTCTGAGGACTGCTACTGAAGTGGAACCAGGACCTGTTCAAACACAGAGAGGTTCTTAGAGGATATGAACCTCAACCTGGGGTGCCGAGCTCATGGCCTGGGGTGCCAGCTGATCCCAACTGAGTTTGTGACATCATCCTGGAGAAAAATTTAAGGATGAATTTAGTTAGGTGAGAAGTCTAATGAAGTTTTATTTAGTAAAGCAGAGAAACAGGAAAACAAAACAAAAAGTAGGAAACAAAGCACATCCTAATAGACTGGAGATGTGGGCACATGAGAAGCATGCACAGGCTTTTGTGTAACACATAAGGCTCTGTCAGTCTGGGACTGCTTAACTATTAATTTTCCTCCAGATAAGCATGTTCTTTATGCTTGGCACATAGCATACCCACATAATTTTGCTGTTGTAAAAATTTTTACTTTTTTAATCCAAGCATGGAGACAGTGAATCTGAGGTGACCCTACTAACTAAAGGGTCTTTATGACATGGGTGCTTGTTTCTTGTAATTTTTATCAGCACTCTCTTGATTAAATGTCAAGCATCTTTAAGTTTTAGGTACATCATTCATGTGGGGCAAGGTCAAAGAGACTCTATCATATATCCTACTTATTTGGGAAAAAGAAATGTAGGCACTCTTTATTTACAGTGTTTAATTTTGTGGTCTTAACCATTCTCCAATTATATCTTATGTTTTGAAACTAAGAAATTCAAAATTCCTAAACATCAAGTCTCCTCAGTTAACATAGGTAAGATATGTTTGAGGACATACCAGATTCTTTCTTTTAGAAGATGTTTATTTAAGGCAGAAAGGCCCATCATTAGGAGATTTTTATTCTTCTTTAACAAGGTCTCCTTTCGTCTACCAGATGCTTTTCTTGAGATATTTACTCAGCACTTGTCTATCTAGAGGAAATCATCAATGCAAGGTTGAAAACATGGTTGGCTGCTATAGTCAGTGGGGGTGTGTGTGAGAGAGACTTTAAGTTACATATTAATGCAATGTTTAGTTTTAGCTCCTGGCTCTTAGCTCACTTCTGATTTTTTTCATGCTACAGTTTTTAAAATTATATTATTATTATTGTATTGGGGGTACATTGTGACATTTACAAAAGTTACAATATATCATAACTGAATTCACCCTCTCCATTAATTTGCTTTTAGTCTCATGTTCCAATGTCTCTAATTTAGCCTGTCTCAATATTACAAGGTCTGGAGCTGCCTGCCCTCTGGAGCTACTGTAGGTGGGTTCTTCTGGAGGTCACTTAGACTTGTCAAGCTGACATGGTTTTATATGCTAGGGCAGACTAGAGTAGTTGTGACTGGAGCAAGACTTCCTGAAGCAGAAGTTGTAGCTTCAGCTGTAACTGTGGTTACAGTCTTCCTTTAAATTGGAGGGTAATATCCTCAGAGTGATAATGGAGCATTCAAAATAGTTGGACTTGCCTGGAAGCAGACTGGCTGGTTGCCAAAAAGGGACTGTCTGACTCGCAGCTTTCTGATCAAGGGAGACAGACATAAAAGGAAGGTCTGTTAGCTGTTGTTTAAGGAGCCACATAGCCCACTCTGTACAGGTTTTCTCATTTACAATCATTATAGGGTGCTTGCAGTACAGACCTAGGAAATTAACATTCTTAGGAGCACTTAACATCCTTAGGGGGAGAGTTGGGTCCCTCTGTATGTGTCTCGCTTTCATCAGACAACTGATACTGCTTTTGGACTTCTGGCATACAGACCTGTGAGAAAATAAAATTTTGAAGTCTTAAACTGTTTTTTGTGGTATGTATTACAGCTGCACAGGAAACTGTTACAGAGGTACCTGCAAGTGAGATGCTGCTATATCAAATACCTAAAAGTGGGGAAGTGACTTTAGGATTGGGTAATGGCATAGGTTGGAAGAATTTAAAATGCATAATAGAGAGGCCTGCATTGTCTTAAACAGACTGCTGGTAGAGTTAGGGATATAAAAGACTGCCAGTGAGGACTCAGGAAAAAACAGGAGCAGGATAGAAAGTGACTACACTGCCTGGAGAATATGCAAAATATCATAAGCAGAATGCTCTGAGAAATATCAAAAGCATATTGGTGAGGGCTCACAGAAAATGAGGAACAAATCACTAGAAATTGTAGGAAAGGCTATCCTTCTTATATAGTGGCAGGAAGCTTGGCAGAATTGTGTTGGAGGCTGTGTGGAAAGCAAAACTTGTAAAATTGATGAGCTTGAATATTTAACAGAGATTTCCTAGCAAATTATTGAAGACATGACCTAGTTTTTGATACTGCTTATAGTGAAATACAAGAGGAAAGAGATAAATCAAGGGAAGAACTGGTTTTTTTTTTAAAGTAGCCTAGGATTCATGATTTGGGAAATTCTCAGTGTATTAATATTGATGAAGATTGTAAAGTGGGAGATTCATTGTTAGAAAAGGGTGGTGTGGTAAAAGTCCATGAGTAATAGCCTTCCCATTCTCAATTTTCCTGGTGTGACTTTGTATTTCTATTCTTGTTTGTCCCTAATATATAAGGGAGGCTACACAGAGTGAACAAAGCAGAATAGCAATAGTCAGGGTATTGAATTATATAAGTAGGGATGTCACTCAATGCTAAAGCACTTGTCTAGCAGTGTGAGGCCCTGGGTTCAATCCCTCTCACTGCCAATAATAAAAGTTTGAGCTGAAAATAATTTAGGGTAGACCTGAAATTTATTTCATTCTTAAAATGCCTCTATAACATTTAGTCCTGATTTTTCTCATTTCAACATTGTAAGTGTGTAATGTGATTTGACTTGAGAAGATCAGTGTGAGAATTTCAAAGAACCAAAGGCTAGAGACATTGGGTTTGTCTTAATTTGGCAGTTGTAATAAGTGGTTTATTATAATAGTCTGTGACTGATAACATCCTAAGTGTGAGTTAAGCTGGGAGAGCCAATTAAAAAATTTTGATCTTTTTTGATATTTTGATGCTTAAGTATTATACTTTCTGTTAAATTTCAAACAGGCCAATGGGAATGGTTTTCTTGCTTCTTTAAACTCTTGGGACAGTAACACTTGATTTCCAGGTCTTATTTTGCTCTTTCTTACGTCTGTCAATTGTTTAAAGTTTAAAAGCCTGCAAAAGAAATAACCAAAGTTGTGCTCTAGCGTTTTGGGTATATGAAACTGAAGGATGTGGTCCTAGCCTGAGAATGTTGACTGTTCTGTCTTCCATCACATTCTCAGTGCCTACTCTGTGCTTTGCATGATACATTTATGATCATTGAACTGCCTCATATGGGTGGGGTGGGAGAGGGATGAGAGTCCAGGAAACAGCACAGTGAAACAAGTTTGCAGGCCCGTTAGTGTGATTGAGAAAGCACAGTTATTCTTCTATAATTGACTCTAACAAAGGCTTGTTTTTGTGATCGTTTACAGAAAGATTACCACTTTGAATATACAGAATGTGATAGCAGTGGCTCCAGGTGGAGGGTTGCCATTCCGAATTCTGCAGTGGACTGCTCTGGCCTGCCTGACCCAGTGAGAGGCAAAGAATGCAGTATGTTTTGATTTTTGACCATGTGTTTTTCTGATTAAACTATAACCTTTTCATATTAGTTCCAAATGTCAATTATAATGAGTGTACAAGATCTGCCAAAATGAACATGTAGCATTAGTGTCTAGCAGAATAAATGCAACCTTTTTCTATACCCAATGTGCTTTTGTACTGAAGTCTATAGTGAGAGATGGGCTTTGTGAATTCTGTTTATTCTCTTATCTGAAATTATGGAGGATAGAGTAGAAGAATTTCTCTTTAATGAATTTCTTAAATATAACTTTAACTGAATAAAACACATATTACTTAAAAACTACTTAATTACTCTTAAGTGTACAGTTAGTGGCATTAAGTATATTTGTATTGTTTTGTTACCATCACCACTGTTCACCCACAAAACTCATCTTGCAATGGATTTCTTTTTTTAAGCCTCATAAATACCTTAATTTTTAAGTGAAATCCATAGAGAGATTGTAGAATTGATGAATATCACATTCAATGACTTGATTTTGGCAATTTAGAAGATTTTAAGTTCAATATTCAGAATTAACAGATATATGTCATAAATTAATTTTCACTTATAAACTCTACTTCAAAAATTTCTTAATTTGGCAAATCAGGATTTCTTCAGTGAAGCAGTCTAAGGATGGCCTGGAGATCAAAACTGTAATAAGAGAAACTTTATTTAGATTTTCCTATAGTTTTTCAAATAATATTCCTAAAAGCTTAGTTCTTTTGTTTCTAAGTGAAAAAGTAGGCAAACAAATCATTAAATGGATAGCCAGTTCCTTTTTGTACATAGATTGTATATCTGAAATTAGTTGGAGTTTAGCATAAGTGGTGGATTGCCTGGTAAAAGGGGAACTGTAATAGTTTGATGAGGAAAAACACCATAATTTCTAGGTGAATATTATTAAATAAATACAGAGAGAATGTTACAGTAGTAACATGAGGTCCAACAAGAGTCTTAAGAGAGAGTAGGGTCACCTTATTCTCTAAGAAGGTGATGCAATGCTGGGGTCTAGGTAGCCACCTACAGAGGAAAGACCTATTCTCAGTGAGGGAGGATTGTGATTAAGATGCAAACAGAGCCTAAATAATATCTCTAATTATATCGTTATTAATTTCCTCTGTCTCCTTCCTAGAAAATATGTATAGTATTTGGCTATACTTTTTTTTCAGTACTGGGGCTTGAACTCAGGGGCTTCATCTTGAGCCACTCCACCAGCTCTTTTGGTGATGGGTATTTTCAAGATAGGGTCTCGAGACCTATTTGCCTGGGCTGGCTTTCAACTGCAATCCTCCAGATTTCTGCCTCCTGGATAGCTAGGATTACAGGCACGAGCCACCAGTGCCCGGCTGTCTATACATTTTACTTGTGAACTGTTTCCTTTCCTTCCATTTTGGTTACAAACTCCACATCCAGGTGGTGTTTTGGTTCTGGCTAGTACTGACTGTCCAGAGCTGACAATTAATTTGAAATTGGCCGTGGTGGAAAATTATCCACCATGGAAAATGGAAACCATTCCAAATCAGAGACCTTCCTTTCTAGGAGCCAGCATTTAAACATTTAGCAAGACACCATTAATTAAATATCTTGGACAAGGATGCAAAATTCTGTTACAGTGTTAAAGCCTGAATAGAATACTTTCTATTTGAATGTTTCCAGAGATCTTTTTAACTCATTGTTTCCTATAATTCCATAGATAACATTTTGAATTTAACCCTCCAACAAGAACTTTCCTAAAAACTCTGACTAAAGTCACTTTTAATTATTACTTCTAAAATATTTATTTTAAAAATAGTAATACTTATGTGATGGCTGGAACATCTTTTATTTTTGCATTTTGTCTAAAATCTGAATTTCCAAATATTCCTACATAATATATCTATATTTGCTCTGATAATTGTTAGTTTGGTCTTTGATTTGTGACTCTTTGTTATGGTAAAGTTAAAGTTCAAAATTAAGTCAATAGATTTAATTATCTTAGAAGTGGTTAATTCATGGTGTTAATTATGTTGTTTACCACATTCAAAGTCACTAGTGTTGGGCTGCCATATAGTAATAACTGAGTATTTCTCTAGTGGCTTAGATTTTCTATTGGTTATAATAACTAAGATTTTTCAAATTCTGATTATGTCATTTTCCCTTTGTATCTTTGCAACATCCTCACATAGCTACTTCAGGTTGACTATTCTTTATGCAAAATGAATGTTTAGGATTCTAAGACTGCTGTATGATCCAGAAATCCCGCTAATGGGATATAATATATATACTTATTACATATATATTTGAAAGGAACTGAAATCAAGATATAGAAGAGCTATGTGCATTCCTATGCTCATTGCAGCATTATTCACAGTAGCCAAGATTTGGAGTATACACATACAATGGAGTACTATCCATCCTTTAAAAAGAAGGAAGTCTTGTCATTTGTGACAACATGGATGAACCTGGAGGACATTTTGATAAATGAGATAAGTCAGACACAAAAGAACAAATACTGCATGATATTGCTTATATAATGAGTCTAAACTGTTAAAGTCATAGAAGCAGAGAGTAGAATGATAGTTTCTAGGGGCTGGGGAGAGGGGAAAATATGGAGGTAATGGTCAAAAGCCATGAAGATTCAGCTACATAGGTGAATAAGTCCTAGAAATTTTCTATATAGCATGGTACCTACAGTTAACAATACTCTTTCATACACTTAAAAATTGTTAAGAGGGTAGATCTTATGTTCAGTATTCTTTTATACAAAAACAATAAATACACAGGGTAAATGGAAACCTTTGGAGGTGATGAGTAGGCTTATGCATAGATAGTGATCATGGGTCCATGGGTGTATACTTATCTCCAAACTCATCAAAGTTGTATGTATTAAATGTGCACAGCATGTGGTGTATGTCAACCATACTCAATCAAGTGTTTTTAAAGGAATTCGCAGTGGCAGTTTGAGACAATAGCTTTTGAGTGGAATGAAAGAAGAGGAGGCTGTTATGAAAAGAGAACTGACTTTGGTTTTACAAGTGAATTGTTTTTTTAAATCCATTGGCTGGGATTACAGCACTTTCCCTAGGATTCAATATGTAGTATGTTGTGATAAGAGCTATTGGTTTCACAGCAGGTGCAGATTTTTGCTCTCAGTGCAATTACCTGTCATTCTCCAAGTCTGCTCCATGGCATACTAATCCAAAATAATGCTTTATTTAAACCAAAAGAGCATGTCAGGATTTTATATGGTAAAATTCTGGCACCTCTGGAAAATGGTGAATATTCTGTCCCTCTGGTGGAGCAATGCATTATATTTTCATAATAAAATCTATAAGAAACTTAATAAACATTTATAGGACATTTCCTGTGTGTTTAAGTGCATTCCATTTTACCCAGAGTTTCCCAAAAAGTATTTGATTATTAGACCTTTGTTTTTGATTTTGGTTTTTTGCGATGCTATAGAAGGAACCTGGAGCCTTGAAGATTCTAGGCAAGTGCTCTATCTCCAAGCTATAGGAAATAGACCCTCATTTATAGGAAGTAGACACTTTATGAGGATTAGGAAAAGTTATCTCAGTTATAAGAAATAGACAATTTATAAGGATTAGGAAAAGTTCAGGAGGATAAAACCAGTGTTAGGGATTAACTGGAAATTGAGAACATGGATTTCACATGTGTGCTCTTCTGTCCCCTTTGGTGACCTCATCATGTGTTCTGAACATTTTTATTCCCCTAATCTTCACTGTTGTCTTTTTTCTATAAATCTTCTGTCATCCCCTGCCTGATGAACTGGGACTTGTCTCCTCATCCATCAAAAACTGAAGTCAAGAAGCCACAATAAAATGCATTTATATTTTTTGTTTTGTTTTAATGATGAAAATTTCCTTAGCATACCTAATAAAAGATGGAAACTTTTTATATATGCTCTGCTGATTTAATGGGGATTATCTATGGTATGACATGGATTGGTTTTGCTGCCAGCAGCTGATTTCGTTAAAAGCTCTAGATGATGAGTCTGTCTCTGAAGTGCAGTGACAAACCTGCAGCTAAGCCTGATAGGACTATGTAAGGACCACTGGAAAAGAGGAGAGATGGGAGAATCTGTTTTCAGAAATGTACAGGCAATAGTTTTACTAAGTATTCTTTTCAGAGAATAGCAAATTAGAAAACATCAGCCAGAACTGGTGTGTATTAGTGTATTCTTTTGTGTATCTCCTATCTCACATTCATTTTGTAGAATAAGAGATTAAAATTATTTTTTCTTAAGAAATTCCCAACTAAGAACTTAGAAATTGTATCTGTATGATCTACAACTCCATCCCCAGCTTTTTATGAGATATTTATTAGAGATTGCTATTGTTAGGATACAGGTTCAAGAATGCAATTCTGATAATTTAATTGTGCTGCTTCAGTTAGCAACTTGATACATTTTGCTTTGTGTGGCTAGGTCACACTCTGAGAACTAGAACTCATGTCTTATGACTTCTGGGGCAGAGTTCTTTTCTGATGTTATAATTTTTCACTTGAAATGAAGGCAGTGGATTTCTGAGGTTAGTCATAGTAAAATCTTATAGATGCATGGTACCAGGAGCAGTCTGATAGGCGATTCTGCTACTAGACTGCAGAGAAGTTGAATTAATTTCTCAACATAACACAGATGGGAAAACTCGAGATCTAAGTTGGGGCATTTTGGACCATGTAATCTTAAAAGTCTCTTTTGATCATCCTGATAGAATATGATTGTATATTATAGATTTATTTATTCTGTGATCAGATCATGTCCCAAATCCCATGATGTGTAAATTATAGTGTAGTACTAATGTAGCTTCCTCTTATGGGAACATTGCAGTGTCTACTGCTACTGGAATTTGGACAGTGTTACCTTCCATTATTCTCATCCAGCCTTAAATTGAACCTGGCAGATAGCTGATACACGCACAACCAGCCCTCCTTGTCAACATGTATGCTTTGACAAGAAAATATTCTCTTTAGATATAGTCTTTCAGTAAAAGGGAACCAGGGCTCGCTTAAGCCAAGGAAAACTGGCTTGATCTGAGTTAGAGAACATGAACAAGAAATAGCCTGTTTCAATGTATTACTTTGGCTTCCTTCTGTCTCATATTCTTTTTGTTTTTGCAAAATGAGAGAAAAAATTTTTAATCTCTGCTTATTAATTGCACAAATAAGAGCTTAATATGGTAGTATTAAAATGTCCTCATCACCAGCACTGAGGGAGGAAGGAGATTGGAGATCTTCTGGGTTCAGTATCCTGTTCCCTGTTCAGTTTCTCTCAGATGCCATTTCCTGTTTTCTATAACAAAGTGAGGCTAATAAACCTGAAAAGCCCTTAAAGTATTGATTATCTGAGGATGATAATTAATTGGCTAAATGAATGATAGCCATAAAACTTATTTTTAATTCCTATAAGCTAGGCATTATGTTCTTTCTTTTTGCTGTCTTTTAATGGTAGTGAATAATAATAACAGTTGCGGGAGTACCTCTTGTATTGTCAAAACAACCTCTATGACTTTAACCTTACTTATTAAATGAGGCTAATAAATTGAATAAAGATAGATATACTAGATTCTCTTGATTCTGAAATTAATTTAACATTTCCCCATAATTCGATGTAATTATTTATGCTTAGTTATTAACTTAGGTTTACAAATACGATAGATTTTACAATGAAGTTAAGCTTGGAGAGATGTAAATTTTAGATACTTTGAGGGAAACTAGTCTAGCCTCTTATAGATGCTCCCTGAAAGTAGGGACTATGTCTATCTTATTTACCAAAATATCCTTGGTGCCTAATATTTGCTTACCATTTAGTAGGTACTCAAAAATATTTGCTGAATAATTAATGTAATGTAGTGTGATACCCTGATACTTACCTGTAATAAGATTATATTGATCACTATAATTATCAATATCTTATTAAGCAAGTAAATTGAAAATACTCTTACTACTACTACTTGTTGCTGTTTACTGTTTGGAAAATATGCTTTACTAATAAAATACTGAATAAAAATAGAAGAAATGAATTAAGAATAAGTGTAATTGATAGCCGTGGTCATTCAAAGCATGAGGTCTCTGGAGGAAGAAAAAGCTAAACTAAGAGGCTGTATGATGAAGATTAGAAATAGATGCTCCTTATTTTTAGACATAATCATAGATCATAAGCACATACAAATGATTCAATTTAATAACTGTTATTTGGCACATTGCACTGATGTTTGCGTGATCATAGTAATGCACTGAGTTTTTGTATTGTCTACTTTCCACAGAGACTGTGGTCCCACAGTCTCGGGTCAGCACAAGCAGATGTATGAAAGGGAAGGGATGGGGTGTTCTCAGTGGAATGTGAGAGATACAGAGGGTTAAGTAAATCACCCAGGACATTGCTGTTGGTGACAGACTAGAGTAAATGCTTTCCCCATATCTGATTCTTCACATCTATATATTTGAACCTTTTAAGATTCACCATAGCAGAAATAAATGTTGAGAAAGAAAATACAAAGCTGAAAATGAAAAGCTTAAATTTCGAGAGGTTGGCTTTTTAAGTAACTCTTTTCCACTAAATGCTGAGGTAAAACATTGTGAAATCCTAGACCAAGCCGCATGTTAAGTAGCATATGACCTTAGGCAAAAAGGTCTTTCTGTTCTCATATCAAAACTTCAGACTTTGCGTATCTTTAGTTCAATTCAATTACCATGGGATTTCAAGGTTGTCAAAGAAGAAAAACAGTGTTTATTTTAGAAATGACTAATTGACTCAAATGAAATATGGTTAATTCATAGAATATCTAACAACAATTATTACTTTTATAATAATTGTTACTCTGCTTGTTGAAAGTGTCCTATGTTGTACTAAAAAAAAAACTGAATGAAGTAGCCCAGGAGAATAAAATAAACCTTATAATCCAATTAAAGACCAAATGGCAAGATAGCTTTGAAATAGAAAGTGATTGAGACAGAAGACATCAGAAAGGGAAAAGCAGGTCATTCACAGTTGATCTTCATTATTAATGGGTTCTATATTTGCAAATTTGACCAATTTCTACAACTTATTTGTAATCTAAAAATCAGTACACTTAAACTCTTTCATAGTAATTTGCAGACATGGGCATTGAGTCACCCAACAACTCATTGAACAAAGTGTTGGCTCTGACTTCTAATTTCATATCTCATATTGTAAAAAAAAGGCGTTTTTTGTGGTGTATTTTGTGCTGTGTTTTTCACATTTTTGCTGTTCATTAATTTTTTTGGTGATTCTGCTGCTTATCATGGCCTTCCAAGTAGTGCTAGAGTGCCAGTTAGTGACCCTAAGTGCAAGAGGCTGAGATGTACCTTTTAGAGAAAATGTAAGTATTATAAGCTTTTCTCAGGTATGAGTTACAGTATTAATAAGTGAGAAGTTTATATTAAATATAACATCTTCAAATAGAAATACACTTAGAAAAGGTTAGGTATTCATCACTAGAAGATCTTATCACCACAGGCTGTCAGGATCCTAACCCCGAATTTCCATGAGGAGCCAAGGCCCAGAATTTGCCAATTTGGAACTATTGTGAATAACAATAATTTACCATATTTGTAAAAGTACCATGCCCAGAACCTAATATATATAGACTCAATACACTTACTTTCAATTTTTTCCTTAGTTTTCCTTCTGACTCATAGAAGTACTTTAAAAAGAGTTGAGGGTATTCACCATGATTTTGACAGAGCAGAGAACACTCTGAAATAGCATCACTGTATTTAGAAGACAAGATTTACAAACATGATTTTTTCCTTTTTTGCTGTTATAGTCCCTTATAACAACATACCATAAAATATTCTTATTAAGTTAGTCATTAAAAAGGTCAGTTTTAGACATCAGACTGAATTGTCTTCCAAGATAACTTTATTTTATTAAAAGGTAAATATTTTTAGATTTTGTGGGTGATGCAGTCTGTTGTAACAATTCAGTTCTGCTATTGTGGTAAGAAATGAGCCATGCACTATATAAATAAATGTAGTTCTGTTTTAATAAAACTTTATTTATAAAAATAGGCAGTGAGCTAGATTTGGTCTATAGGCTATGGTGTGCTGATCCTTGATTTAGTGTCATGTTGACTTTTGGTTTATGAACTTATTTATCATATTAGGGAAATACCTGATTCTGACTCTGCTAGAAGACCCATAAACCATTGAAACTAAAATCAATTTTTTTCTGTAACTATGTTTCTCTGTTGGTTGTCCTGGTAGTGATAATAATAGCATGTGGTGAATAATAGCATTTGTTTTGTGCCAGGCACTATGCTAACCACTTTAATGCTACTGTGATGTGAGAAAGAGACACAGAGAGAGACAGATGGAGAGAGAGAGAAAGAAAGAAAGAGAGAAGCATAGGCATAGAGAGGTAAAATAAGTCACTCAAGGTCAAGGTCACAAAATTAGAAAGTGGTAAATCTGATCCCAGGAAAGTCTTCCTTATCCCAGGATGATTTTGACCTTGTAGCCAGCATGGAATATTCTTTGCCTAACCCTTTCTTATAGTCTGATTTTCACTGGTTTGAGGATACTGACTTGAATGTCAAAAGTTCATTGTATAGCATTGTTAAGTTTTTCCGAAGAAAAGCATTATATTCAGTGGATGCGTAGGTGGACTAGTGTGGGTTTTAGCTCTAATTCTTTGATTAGTTTTTTGACATTAGTTTGTTTTTGCTTCTGGCTAAATCCTCTAATGTATTTAAATGAGGAGTCTACCTCAATTTGAGCCTTTACTGCTCTATTCTCTGCTGGGTGATTTATTTCTCTTCATCAGATAATTTGTATGTTTTATTTTGTCTTATTTTCTTATTTCCTTAATATCCTGATTAAAGGATTAGATAGCCCTTTTCTAGGTTTGAGTCACTAATACCACCCTGAATGGAGGCACATACTTCCGGGACACTGATTTGCATTTGTTGAATGAATAATATATCAGCAGTAGAACTATCTTCTTTTCTATAATTGTGTTGATCATTCTTCACACTTACCATGTCTGCTGTCTCTGGGTACAGTTCTCAGAGCAAGCAGAGAACTTGACATCAGAAATAAGATGCAGATTGTAGAAGTGACCTGGGTTTGCATTGTAAATATTGAAAAGCTGGGCTCAAGGTTTCAGAGTGGAGACAACTTATTTAGTTATTATACTATCCTCCTGTACCCACCCTTAGATTTTGTTCTCACTCACTGGATCAACATTTTTTTTCGGCTTAGAATGTGCTAGCTACAACTGGGAATTCTAAAATAATAACCCTAGTTTTCTTGAAGTTCGAAGTTATGTGTCTTCTGCTAAGTGGTCTCTCTCCATGTAAGTGCTTTAGTGGAAGCTTTATGGAAAACGTACCTTAGGGACATAGAGGGCACAGCTGACTGTCTGGTGCAGGTGGGAGTGGGGGTGGTTTGTCATGAAGAGAGTTATTTTTAGTAGTGACTAAAGTTTTCCAGGTAAAGAATGTTTGGCAAACATCTCTAGGAACGAAGACTACAACAAAAGGGAGGACGAAGTATTTTGGAAATGATAGGCATTTCGTTTTGATCAGAAGAGGGTGGAGCAAGGAATGAGCAGAACAAATGGGGCAAATAGTCAAATGCATGTAGTGATATGGGAGATGTGAGAAGGCTTTACTTAGGGTGTGATGTGATCAGAATTTTATAAAAATAATTCTGGTGACAATATGATGGGGAGGAAGTTAATAGAGGAGGCAGTGACTGATGGGTTGTATATTTTTCTGCCTTTCAGCTTTCTCCTGTGCTTCTGGAGAGTATCTAGAAATGAAGAACCAGGTATGCAGTAAGTGTGCTGAAGGCACCTACTCCTTGGGCAGTGGCATCAAATTTGATGAATGGGATGAATTGCCAGCAGGATTTTCCAACGTTGCAACATTTATGGACACTGTGGTGGGTCCTTCTGACAGCAGGCCAGACGGCTGTAACAAGTAAGAATCCAAAGGAGCCTTTGGATCTAGAATATTCAAGAAGGGTGTAATTACTCTTTTCTAGAAAGAAGTTGAGGATAGTCTTTGTACTGATGGGGCTTATAGATGAGCTAATTGCAAAGAATTGTATATTTTGGATAGTCATTATGACTAACATAGATAAATTTTCATTAAGTAAGATAATTACCCTTAGAATATAGTAGATATTCTATACAAAATGGAACAAGGTTATCAGAGAAACAAACTCATTTTCTCAATTTAATTTATTACACTTATGAATAAACTTAAGTCAGTGGTGTTTCTAATGACCTCTAATTTTTAATGGGTAATTTCAGATTTTTTTCTTTTTCTTTGAAAGGAAGAATATATACCTTTCATTTAGGCCTTTATTATTTCCTAAGAAAAAAGAGTGGGTTAAGTACCTAAGGTAGAAAGGTCCTTAGCCTAATTCCTAGGAAGTGTCAGCTTTGTCTATGACAACATTGGAAGAATGTTAAACTGTTTTGAAAAAAATAAAAAGTTTATCATTGGGATGTACCTATTGTCTCTTTTTTTTCCTTCAGATTTCAAAATCTTAAGGTGATTTATTTATTTATTTATTTTTTATTCATTTATTCACATGTGCATACATTGTTTGGGTCTATTCTCTTGATTGACTATATAACATTTGCTTTAATGTAGACATGTTTAAGAGAATTAAACTTTAGGCCTCAGGAACCCAAAGGTTTTTACCACGATCTCAAAATGCTGGGAATTACTTAGCTAAAACATGTGTTTCCTCCCTTTGTCTTTCCTTCCTTCTCTCCTTCACTCTCTCTTTCACTCTTTCTCTATCAGACAATAGTGATTCTATATTATGTTGCTGATAAGAAAATTATTCTAAGTCTGAGTGTCTTAGTCCGTTCTTAGAACACCTGAGACTTTCTAAAGAAAAGCTTATTTAGCTTACATTTCTGACAGTACAAGAGTATGTTGCTGGCATCTGCTTAGCTTCTGATGAGGGCTTCAAACAGTTTCAACTCATGGTAGAAAATGACAATGCAGGCTGGCATGTGCAAAGAGAGAAAAGGGGCTCCAACTCAGGCTACAGGGAGAAAAGCATTAATGCATCTGTGAGGTCTCAGCTACTCCAACCCAACACTTAAAAGGCCCCACCAATTTTCAGTACTCTGATATTGACAATTTCAGAATAAATTTGTCACAGACAAACCATAGCAAGGTATAGTGTACACATACTGTGTGATTTAAATGAAATAGTTCCTTAAGGTAAGTAAGATGTTATGTGACAGCAGATATTTATTTTGGTGGACTGTAATATTGACATTAATTCTTTTCCTTTATGGAATAACTTATTTATCAAAGAAATTCTGTGACAAGCATAACTGTCTCAATGTAGTGTCTTCTAGTATGGTTTCTCAAAATAAGTTTCACTATGATATTGCTATGTTTTTCTTCCTTCTCCCAGCCCTTCCTTTTTTCTACTCACCTGATCTTATATCCCCTTACTTATTTTTAATTGATTGGGTCATATAGAAAATTTAATTATTGAGCCAAAAGACCGCTTTGTATATTATGGAATGAGTTCTTATATGCAGGTATTTATATAATATTTACTATATATTATACACATACATGTGTATATGTGCTTGTGATAGCTCCTCCAAGTCTATGGCTTTTGTCTTTGTCTTTTCTTAATAATGTTCTTTGATAACTACAAATTTAGAATTTGAAAAAAGTAAAATTTGTAATCATTTTTTTCTGTTGTGGTTAGTGGTTTTTTTTGTACCTTAGGATATGTTTGCTAACTCTAGGTATGAAAGCTACAAATTGCTTTCTTATCATAGTGTAGAATTATTGTACTTTTACATAATGTTTTCAGGTTGACTTCTCATGCCAAACAGTGTGTGTTTTGCTAGCAAATGGAAAAAATATTTCAGTGGTCCAGATTTTAGAAACAAAGATACTAACAAATTTATATTTCCCTTGGTAATGGGCATTTCTAAATCAATAATGGCAATTTACATAGTGTTAGATTTTTACAATAGCATAGTTATATTTACACCCTCATCTATGCTACTGTCAAATATTTAGAAACGTGTTCAGAAACAATGCTACTCTGTTGTAAGTAATCAGACTTTTTTTTGAACAATCTTAAAAAGATTTAGGAACCCAAAACCTGACTCTATAATTGAGAAGAGTTTTGTTTCTTATGGCATGTGACATAAACAACTGTGAGATAAAAAATTAGCTTTATATGTTAATCTAAATATCTATTATTATTGGTTGTCTTTCTTGCTTTCCATAAATCAGCCATGTGTATGCACATTCATAAATAAAACTTCAGATGGTATTTGAAAAAATAATCCCACTTAAGGCTACTAAAATTTGTGGTCATCTATTTGGTGATCAAACTTTTGGTAAAAAAATAACAGTTTTGTAGCAAATCAATCACATATCCTTACAAAGATTTAAGAAGTTATGTGTCATAAAAATTGAGCCTTTTTTAAATAAGGGAGTTAGTCTTTCTGTTGCACAAAAGCTCCTGGTGCTTTCTGTTGTCCTCTGCTGATGGAACTACTTTTGAATCTAGGTTATAGATTGTGAACAGAAGAGGTTTCTGAGTGCTAACAAAAAACACCTTGTGGTTTTGTTTTCTACAGCTCTTCTTGGATCCCTCGTGGAAACTACATAGAGTCCAATCGAGATGACTGTACAGTGTCTCTGATCTATGCTGTGCACCTTAAGAAGTCAGGCTATGTCTTCTTTGAGTATCAATATGTGGACAACAACATCTTCTTTGAGTTCTTTGTAAGGCCTTTTATATTCTGGAATTTACTTTTTAAGAACTATTCATATAAATTTCCATTAATCCATTGTTCTGTTCCACTTTATCCCTCATTTTTCTTTTTTGGGGGGTGTTATCTCAACCTTTTGATATTGAAGAAAAATTTAAAATTTCCATAGTGTTTTGTTTTCTAGTTAATATTATTTCTTTACCTTTGAGCTCTCCCTTGTAGAGTAACTTTGACTTGACTTACTTCTAGTTATGTTCATTTGATAACCATTGAGTTTGGACTATGTATGACACATATTTTCCCCAAGATTCATTTTAACTTCATTTTTATAGTTATAAATGCTATTTTTTAAAAACGTATTTTGTCATTTCAGTTTTTACTTATTTTTTATTTTTGCAAATTCAAGTTTTTTTTTTACTGACTAGAATTATTTAAGTGTATTCACAGGCAATAATTTCAAAATGTAGAATAGTTATATGTTTCAGATTCTGTGAATTTTGTGTAGTCTAAAGGAATTAGTAATGGGATAGTTGATATGTCCAGTGTTAGGACCCGGAATCCTATTCCCCCGAGAGACAGAGAGCCAGGCGTGAATGCAATCAACAAAGCAGAGTTTATTGGGCTGGCTAGCCAGGGTCGAGCTCCCACACGGACACGCAGGACCGGTTAGGAAAACACGACCCTGAGCCTCTTTAGGGGAAATCTTATATAGACCGCGGTGGCATGCATATTTTCGTTGTCAACATTGGGCAAGCAGGCAGAGCACATCTTGCGCGTACCTCACATCTTGCACGTACTCCCCGCTCACATTCCCCACATTCTATATGCCCTAACTGAGCCCTGCCGCATTGCTTATCTTATCTACATGGGATGTTTGGTACTGGTTTCTCCAACAAGGGGGTTGGGGCCCGCTGAGACCTCCTATTCCTTTCATTCCCCCCTTTTCTTACGGCCTAAATTGAGGAATCATTCTCAAGGGGATGAAGAGCCTGATATTGTTGGCGGAGGACCAGAAGTTGGATAGTATTAATTCGACTTTTGACAAAAGTCATAAGTCGGTTTAGAATCCAGGGTCCTATGGTAACAAGTAATAGGATGATTATTATTGGCCCTGCCAATGCAGATAAAAGGGTAGCCAACCATGGGGACTGGTTAAACCAAGACTCGAACCAGCTTTCCCCGGCCTCTCTTTCTCGTTTTCTTTGTTCCAGGCTCTTTCGAAGTTTAGACATGGAGTCATGAACAACTCCGGTATGGTCAGCGTAAAAACAACATTCTTCCCCTAGGGCAACAAATAGTCCCCCCTTTTGGAGGAACAACAAGTCCAGACCTCGTCGGTTTTGAAGTACTACCTCAGACAGGGAAGTGAGGGATTTTTCTAGGTGGCTAAGGGAGGTTTCTATTCTCTCTATGTCTTCGTCTATGGCTGCATGCAGCAAAGACATCCCTTTCTGCTGGGTGGCCAAAGAAGCTATGCCGGTTCCTGTTCCCGCTAACCCTAGGCTGAGTAGGGTAGCAATAGTTACTGTGGAAATAGGTTCTCTCTTTTTCCTTTTTTCAACCATTTTTGTATTCCAGTATGAATATAGACTCTCTTCCGAATGATAGAGGATGCGGGGCAGCACAGTCACTATAACACAGAATTCTTTAGAGCTGTTAAACACCTTAGTTGATAGGCACGGGGTGAGTCCAGACCGCGAGCATAGCCACCACCCATTGTCCTTTGGAATTACCCATTTAATAGCATTTTCCCAGGTAGAACTGGCGTTAATAACAGTACATAAGTCCCGTCTGTTCTTTGGCACTTTTCCTAAGCAGGTTCCTTGGCCGCTTACCTGCTGTATGGTCAGACCTCTCTTACGGTCTCCCCAGGAACATTGAGTAGGGTTTTCCTCAGATGAGGTATCGTGAGTGGTGTTTAGCCCTATTGCCTCATAGAATGGGGGCCTCACATCATAACATAACCAACAGGAGTTAGTCATGTTAGGGTTGGTGTGGTTTAACGTCAGGAAGGCAGCACCCACTAGCTCCCAGAGGGGGTCTTTAGATGCGGTCATGAGACTGGGCCTCACCAGGGGAGGGCTGGTTTCTGATGGTCTTGGAGTTGTAACATTAGCCCGGGCTATGGTTGAGGGAAGGTGATGAGCTGTGGGAGGTCGGGGAGGTGGCTTTACATAGGGTGGCCTAAGTACCTTATTAGGGCCTATTGTTAGAGTACAGACTGGTTGTTGCACACGCCGCAAAGTAAAAAGGGCTCCTGGATGATTTGTTTTGTAGAGTCTGACTCCCCAGGATTTACCCAATTCCCAATTCGTTGCCTTTTTTCCTAAATCAGTGAAATTTATCATAATGGGATTACAATTGGGGGGAGTTGGGCATCCCTTATTTATAGGTCTAGGTTGGTGGTATGTAATGCCAGATTGAGAGACTCTACTTAATTGAATAAGGTCCCCCTCTTCGGGGGGTGGCCACCATATATCCCCTGAGCTCTCACAACCCCATGACTTACAATAATAGTCTGCGATTCCTCCACATTTTTTTCTGTGGTTGGGTTGGGGAGCGGGGCAGACATAGAAGTAACTTTGGCGCAAATCCCATTGTCCCTTGCCAGTGAATAAGGCCCTTAAGTCAAAGTATAATTCTGGGAACCAGGTGCTGGGAGGGGTCACCTTGGAGGTCTGGTTAAGAATGTCTCCTGTGGACACATCTACAATCATCCAGGTCAGGTTAAAAGGTTGATGTGGATTTGTATGCCCCCAGCAAGTGGTGGACAGGGTTAGAAAAAGGAATAAAGTTACCGAGGTCCAGTATGAAGTTTGAGTTTGAAAAAATTTTCCTTGTGGTGGGACACCCTTCTTGTTGGCAGGAAGCCTTTCTTCATAGCTACCAGATCTGCCGGTCTGATGTGGGTGTAGTGGACCCAGGTGATAATCCCATTCTAGGAGGGCTGCGGAGCATCTGGAGTGTTCTCGTTTTTCGGAGCATCCCGTATCAGCCGGAGCTTGAGTGGGTTTGTTGGATGCTTCCGTGCGGACCAATTTTCCTGTTTTTTCTCCGGAGGGTGAGCCCGTCTTACATGGGAATGGTGTACCCATGCTGCAATCCCGTCGACCTTGAGGGCGGTAGGGGTAGTAAACAGTACAACATAAGGTCCTTTCCATCTAGGCTCTAGGGTTTTGGACTGATGCCTTTTAACCCATACCATGTCACCCGGGACTATGCCATGTTCCGGAGCCGGGTCCCTCTTAACAGCGTGGTATGCTTGAATTAAGGGCCAAATCCGTTGTTGCACTTTAGCTAAAGCCTGCAACATGGTCAGGTAATTTGGGGCCAGATCACCTAGTTCTGGGCTTAAGGTCCTCTGAATGATGGGGGGTGGAGCCCCATACAGGATCTCAAAGGGAGTTAGCCCATGGACATAGGGGGAGTTCCGGACTCGGAAGATGGCCAAGGGAAGGAGCGTCACCCAATCACCGCCAGTCTCCAGGGCCAATTTGGCTAAAGTCTCCTTTAGTGTCCTATTCATCCTTTCTACTTGCCCTGAGCTCTGGGGGTTATATTCACAATGTAGCTTCCAATTGGCCCCCATAGTCTGGGCTAGTCCCTGCAGGACTTTACTAACAAAAGCCGGACCGTTATCTGACCCAATTGCCTCGGGCACCCCATATCTGGGTATGATTTCCTCTAGCAAAGCCTTTGCCACTACCTGACTCGTCTCCTTCTTTGTAGGAAAAGCCTCCACCCAGCCTGAAAAGGTATCTATGAATACCAGCAAATATTTGTACCCAAACTTTCCCGGTTTTACCTCAGTAAAATCCACTTCCCAACTTCTTCCCGGAGCCCTCCCCCGTTCCCGAGTACCTGTATGGTGCCCCTCCCTTCGTCCTGGTTTCATGATTGTGCAGCTGGCACAATCTTCCACAATTTGGCGGACTGCTATGGTCTGGTTCGGAAATCAGAGCTGCGCAGATGTCAACAAGTCTAGTAATTTTCTCCGCCCCAAATGGGTGGACTTATGTAAGTTAGCCAACAGGAATCGTCCGAGTTTTTCAGGCAGAATTAACTTGCCTTCCAAGTCGCTTTTCCATCCGTCTTCCCCTTCTCTAAAGGGGGAGTGGGCTCTCATCCAAGTGAAATCCTCTGTGGAGTATTCTGGTCGGGGGGGTAGCGGAGGGAGCTCTGGGACCGGCACGTCTATCGCCGCAACCGTGGAAGGTTGCCCTGTCTCCATGGGAGGACTCACCATTGCTACTCTCTTTGCTTCTTGATCTGCTCTGTTGTTACCGACAGCTTCCGGCGTCTTGGCAGACTGGTGGCCTGGGACATACATCACTGCCACTGCCTTCGGTTTTTCCACTGCCATTAATAGACGCTGGACTTCGGCTAGGTTCTTTAGATGTTTTCCTTCTGCTGTGCGGAATCCTCTTTCGCGATAGATGGCCCCGTGGACATGGATGGTACCGAAAGCATAGCGGCTATCGGTGTAGATATTGACTCGCTTTCCTTTTGCCCTCTCCAGGGCCTCTGCCAAGGCAATTAATTCCGCTTTTTGGGCTGATGTTCCGGGTGGGAGGGCGCTGCTCCATGCCGTATTTCCTTCTTGGTCGACTACAGCTGCCCCTGCCCTTCGGGCTCCATCTTGGAAAAAACTGCTTCCATCCGTGTACCAGTTTAATTTGCAGCCGGACAGGGGGGTATCCTTTAGGTCAGCCCGTACCTGTGTAACTTCGGAGAGGAATTCTTTGCAGTTATGGACAGGTGTCTGCAGTTCCGGGTTAGGCAACAAGGTGGCAGGGTTCAGGATTACGGGATCTGTGAATGTGATCCGAGGGGAATCCAACAAGAGCCCCTGGTAGTGGGTGAGCCTGGCATTCGTCATCCATTTCCCAGGGGGTTGTTTAAGGATTCCCTCCACCAGGTGAGGGGCCGTTACCCAGAGGGCCTGTCCAAAGGTTAGTTTATCGGCTTCTCTCACCAGCACGGCAATGGCCGCTATGATGCGGAGGCAGGGGGGCCATCCTGCCGCTACTGCGTCTAATTTCTTGGAAAAGTATGCCACTGGTCTCTTCCAGGGACCTAGCTGTTGGGTCAAGACTCCTTTGGCTACCCCCTTTTTCTCATCTACAAACAGAGTGAATGGTCTTGTAGGATCTGGCAAGGCTAAGGCAGGGGCCTGCAAAAGAGCGTCTTTTAGCTGATCAAAGGCCTGTTGTTCTCTCTCTCCCCAACTCCAATCTGGAGCTTCTTTGGTGGCCTCATATAGGGGTCTGGCTATTTCCGCAAATCCTGGAATCCAGAGTCTACAGAACCCCGCGGAGCCCAGGAATTCTCTCACCCCCCTAGTGGATGTCGGGGATGGGATAGCCAGAATAGTCTGTTTCATGGCATCAGTCAGCCATCTTGCCCCATCTGCAATCCGATAACCCAAATATGTCACTGACCTTTTACAGATGTGAGTTTTCTTGGCACTTGCCCGATACCCCAGCTCACCTAATTCCGTTAGCAGGTGTTCAGTAGCCTTGATGCACTCCTCTCGGGTTTCTGCCGCTAACAGTAAGTCATCAACATACTGTAATAGAGTGACTCGTGGGTGGCTCCAACGAAAAGGTTCCAGGTCCTGGCTCAGGGCCTCATTAAACAGGGTGGGAGAGTTTTTAAATCCTTGCGGCAGTCTGGTCCAAGTGAGCTGTCCGGATTGGCCCCCATCTTCTTGCCATTCGAAAGCAAATAGCGGCTGACTAATTTCTGACAATGGAATGCTGAAGAAAGCATCTTTCAAATCAAGGGTTGTATACCATACTTGCGAGGGGGGTAGGTGGCTGAGCAAGGTATAGGGATTCGGAACGGTGGGATGAATGTCCTCCGTCCGCTCGTTTACCTTTCGTAGGTCTTGCACAGGCCTATAGTCCCCGCTTCCCGGCTTTCGGACGGGGAGCAGAGGAGTATTCCAGGCAGACTGACAAGGTCGCAGTACTCCTTCTTTTATTAGCCTGTGGATATGAGGGGCTATGCCTCTTCGGGCCTCCTCAGGCATAGGATACTGTTTCACCCGAATGGGGAGAGCAGAAGCCTTCAATTGTATAACTACGGGCGGGAGGTGTTTGGTGAGGCCGGTTCCCGCAGTCTCCACCCAGGCCGTGGGAAATCTTTTTACCCAATGAGTCATGTCCCCTCCTGGTTCCTGTTGACTCTCAAACAGACGATGCTCGTCAGCCAATGATAGGGACAAGACATGAATCGGGCTCCCTTCTCGATCAGTCACAATTATTCCATCTGGTTCAAAATGGATATGGGCCCCTATTTTGGTGAGTAGGTCCCGTCCGAGCAGGGGAGCGGGGCTCTCAGGGACGACCAAGAAGGAGTGTGTGACCTGGTGTTTTCCTAAGTTCACCTTTCTTTTGGTAGTCCATGTACATAACTGCATACCGGTGGCCCCCTGAACAACACTTGTTCGTGCCTTGTTCAAAGGTCCATGTGCCTTGTTTAAAACCGAATATTGGGCGCCGGTATCCACCATGAACCCCATCGGCTTCCCCTCCACATGCATTGTTACCCAGGACTCGGGGAGGGGGTCCGAGCCCCGTCTCCTTCAGTCCTCTTCTCCGGCTAGGAGGACTCTGGCCTGCTCTACTGCTCGTTCCCTTTCCCTGTTTTCCCCCGGTCTCCTTCCAAACCCTCTTCTTCCCTTTAACTTAGGACATTCTCTCTTCCAATGCCCCGTTTCCTTACAGTAAAAACAGTGTTCCTTATCCGGGGTCCTGGCGTGGCCCCCTCCCCTGGGTTGGTCCCGGACACCCGCTAGGAAAATACGAGCCATTTCTCTCTGTTGCTTTCGGTTTTCCTTAGCCTGGAACTCCTGGTCCTCCTTTCTCAATTTCTCCTGGGCCTCCCTGTCTTCCTTTCTCTGTCTTTCCTCCCTTTCTTCTGGAGTTTCCCTAGCGGTAAAGACCTTTTCCGCTACCTGCAGCATTTCCCTTATAGTCATCTCCCCTAAGTTTTCCTGTTTATTGAGTTTTCTCCTAATGTCTGGAGCTGCCTGATTAATGAATGAGAGTACCACAGCAGACCGGTGGAGGTCCGCCTCAGGGTCAATAGGGGTGTACTGATGGTATGCCTCATAGAGGCGCTCTAAGAAACCGGCTGGGCTTTCGTTTTCCCTTTGAACGACTGCTTTCACTTTTGCAAAATTGGTGGGCCTTCTGGCGGCCGCTCGGAGACCGGCCATAAGAGTCTGGCGGTAGATCCGAAGACGCTCCCTACCTTCTGCGGTCCCGAAATCCCAATAAGGGCGGCGTAGGGGAAAAGCCTCGTCTATGGCCGGTTGGAGAGTTGTGGGTCTCCCATTATCCCCCAAGACGTTCTTCCTCGCTTCGTTGAGGATGCGCTCTCGTTCCTCCGTCGTAAAAAGAGTATTGAGCAGCTGATGACAGTCATCCCAAGTGGGACGGTGTGTATGCATGATGGACTCCAGGAGATCTATGAGACACTTGGGGTCTTCAGAAAAGGGCGGGTTCTGCGTCCTCCAGTTATATAGATCACTGGAGGAGAAGGGCCAGTACTGAAACTGTTGCCCTCCTCCCGGTCCCCCTTGGCCCACCATCCGGACTGGAAGTGTAGGGACAGTTTCCTCCCCCTGTGTTGATGAGGGGGGCCCGTCTTCCCCCTCCCTTTCCCGGATCCCTCGGGGGCGAAGTCTTCGACCCATTCCTCCTCCTGCTGCCAGTCCTGTTGAGGAGGATGAGGAAATTTCCTCCTCCGGGGCACTGGCTTGGCCAGGGGGAGTCACGTATGGAGGCGGCCGATCTTCCTCTGCCCCTGCGAGGGATGGGTAAAGGGGGGAACTCTCTGGTAAGACCGGAGATGGTGAAGGAGATGCCCTAATTTGAGGACCGGTCAAGGTGGGAAGAGGAAGTTTTTCCTCCTCCTTTATGACCAAGGTGGGCGTGACTGGGGTTTTAGCCCCGGGGGCCGAACTGGAGGGGTGGGTCAGAAAAACTGTTAACCAAGGGGGAGGGTTCCTCACCAGATCCTCCCAAACCAAAATGTAAGGAACTTGGTCTGGATGGCCTCGATTGTCTGGCTGAAAAATGACTGCTTTAACCTTAGTGATCAGGTCTAGGGAGAGGGAACCTTGAATGGGCCACCCGACTCCAAAGGTGGGCCACTCTGCAGAACAAAAGGTGTCGAACTTACCTTTCTTGATGACCAGACCCGCATTTAAGGCCCTTTCTTTAACTTCTGGAAAGTGAGAAAGGATCAGAGACTTTGGGGTTGTTTGTCCCTGTCCCATTGTGGAAGGAGACTCAAACACCAAGAGAGATAGAACAAAAAGGGTAAAGGCAACAATAATTCCACACACACACAACACTCTCCAGCACTCACTCGGACCGGTCCTTCTCTCACACTGGTGCACACCCCATTCAACCTCCTCACCGTCCAACTGGGATATCAGGCCAAAAGGCGTCCACTTGACGGGTGGTCGGTCGACTAGCTCAATTAGTTCTTCACCTGGCGCCAGGGTTCCTAAAATGCTCGAGCCCAAATGAGAGGAAAGCCTCTCCCAATAGGACCCTGTGGTCCTCCTTGCGAGATTCCCAGAATGAATCTCCCTGGGGATTGGCCGAATCCCCGCCACGGCCCAAATGGAACACTCAAGTTCCTCCAAATGAGGGTCTGGGATCCCCTCCCAACGCCTAGGACTTGGGATCGCCCCTGCTTTCTCGCAGGCAGGTTCTGTCTCTCGAGAAAATGAAATCTCGGTGGGACCTCCAAATGTTAGGACCCGGAATCCTATTCCCCCGAGAGACAGAGAGCCAGGCGTGAATGCAATCAACAAAGCAGAGTTTATTGGGCTGGCTAGCCAGGGTCGAGCTCCCACACGGACACGCAGGACCGGTTAGGAAAACACGACCCTGAGCCTCTTTAGGGGAAATCTTATATAGACCGCGGTGGCATGCATATTTTCGTTATCAACATTGGGCAAGCAGGCAGAGCACATCTTGCGCGTACCTCACATCTTGCACGTACTCCCCGCTCACATTCCCCACATTCTATATGCCCTAACTGAGCCCTGCCGCATTGCTTATCTTATCTACATGGGATGTTTGGTACTGGTTTCTCCAACAAGGGGGTTGGGGCCCGCTGAGACCTCCTATTCCTTTCACCAGTAAATAGCCTAACAGAATAATCATTAAAGTTATTTATAACCATGTTATTTTAATGGTATTTAATCTAGAAATTATTCATTGAGGTAGGGGCTCAAATGTTTGAGAAAATGTTTTTAGATTAATTTCTTATACTACACAGCATGTGTTTTGCTAACAAATGGGAAAAAATGTTTCAGTGGTCTAAATTTTAGAAATAAATATACCAACAATTCTAAAACTCATTTATATTGCCCTTGGTGATGGGCATTTCCAAATCAATGACAATTTTTAAATCAAAAGTTTGGTGGCAAGAGATATTTTTCAAAAAAGGATGAGCTTTAGATTTGAAGTCACGAGATTCTGGCTGTAGTCCCAACTCTATAATTGTTAGCTGAGTGCTACTGAGCAATTAAGTTAACTTTCTGGCCCTCAGCGTTCCCTCTCTAAAGTGGATTGTGTGAGATGTTTTCAGGAGCCTCCTAGTACTAGTATCCTTTGATGAGTGTAGAATGTTAAGCAACATTCAGACAGATTTACTTTTAAAGCTACATTTTGTTTGCAAAACACTTCTCAGAATGACTAAATCTTTATCTTGGGACATTTCAACAGTATTGCTAGAGCTAAAATAAAACAAGGAAGCAAAATAGTATCTACTGGTTAGAATAAGTATTTACTTTTGTATTGCCCAATAAGTCCCTTGAGAGCTGTCAATAAAGGTACTCTGAGGGCATAACATTTCATTTCTTGCCTTTGTTCCTTTGATTGTAGTCTGAAAAGGGATGGCAAATTCATGCCTCTTCTTTAATTGATGTTTCAGCTTTGTAGATTGCAATTTATTGACTTGGAGGCTCAACACTTCATAACCATCATACTAATGGCTAATAGAAAGGAAATGTTTGAAAACTGAAAGATGTAATTTTACTCTGGGAATTATACATATAAGCATTTAAAGCAATAAAGTATTTAGTTTTAGAACTATATGGAACTTTCATTCAACCCTACCATTTTCTAAAATGATGAAATGAAACCTAGAGAGAAGTGGTGATCAGGCTAAGATTATACCTTTACTAGTTTTAGAATGAGTAATGGAATGCAGGTCTCCAGAATGATGGGGAAAATGTCATGATCATACCTGATGTCTGCTTTTACCTTTTTAGCTTATTCACATATTGCTCATCAAAGGTATTTTCAGAGTGCGTATCTCCTCTTAAATGGTTCAACATTGGCATTGCCATTATGCTAACAATATAAATATGACACACATTCAATTAAATATCCTCAGTGGTGGATATTCTCAGATATTTGGATGGTAAAAGGATCTATTTTTCTAATTAGTAATTCTTTAGAAATATCTGTTAAAGACAACATTTCAAGGTGTATTAGTTGATCAGGAGGATGAATAAAGCAGCAAAATGATTTTGAGAATAGAGAAATAGCTGTTCCTTTGAGATAAGTATAGGAGATGATATCTTATTTTAACTCTATTCTGTTGCTGGTTATTTTGTGATACTGGAAAGGTAGCCTAACTTTTGACCAACTCTGTATTCTTCATAGAACTGGAAAAGTAATATACTAACCTTTATGTTTTCTGGAAAAATTGCCCTGAAAACTACAAATTGTTTGATGCTAAAAATACATTTGGAGTTATTTGAATTGGGATGGTAAATGATGAACACTTATCCCTAAATAAAATTTGGAACTTAGATTTTGGCCACAGTTACATACCTACTCATTTGAATTAAGTTCTGGGGAATAGAAAACAAAACTGACTTTATTTATTAATTTAAAATTTTTTGCCACAGATATAGAAATCAATTTTGTTCATTTTTATACTATTGGACTTGCATGGTGAATGCAAGTGGTTAAAACATTTAGGTAAGTTTGGTGGATGTTTTGTACTGACTTTCAGTGATAGTTATTCTCCCTTTCTCTTCTAATGAGCTGGCTTTTTTTTTGTTACAATAATGGTATGGTTTTCTTAGAAACACTCACTTACAGGCAGTTGTTTTGTCGGCTCCGGAGGTCTTGGTATGTTTAGTTGTTGAGAATTACTCATGTTTGTTTAGTACGTATTGAAAGACATTCTTGCAGCCTGTGCTGGGTACAGAATTTAATAAAAGCCCTTATTCCAGGAGCTTTACTGAGACTTTTGTGTTTAATCCACAGATTCAAAATGATCAGTGCCAGGAGATGGATACCACGACTGACAAGTGGGTAAAACTCACAGACAATGGAGAATGGGGCTCTCATTCTGTGAGTCTCCTTTTGTTTTTCCTTTTCCTTTCCCAACAATTCCATTCTCTTCTTTTCTTTTCCCAACACTTTCTAAGCATTCATTAAAAAAAAGAAAAATAACAAAATTATCTACTATTTTGGATAATTTTTATTTAAGGAAGAAATTGCCCCTGAATTTCATGGACTCAGATTATTTTTTAGGTTCTATTTTCCTACTTTTTCCTAGATTCCTTTCTCATTATATTCCAACTTTCTTTCATTTTAAAGGGGCATCAAAAGAAAAAGAAAGCCTTGGAAACAACTATGAAGTTTAAGTGCACAAGTTTAAAAATACACGTGTCACATGTGATAGAACCAGTGGCTCTTGTCAATGGAAAGCTCTTTGAATCTTTCATTCAGCTTTTTCTGAAGTGTCCCAAACAAGTGATTTTTAAGCTTATCTTGTTGAGCGCTGGACTGTCTCTATTGTGAGACAGCTCTGATTTTCACAAATTCATCCATGTTTGAGGCTCATCCTGCTTTCTATGCATTTGCTACCCATTGGTCAAAATTCTACAGTCTCTGGTCACATCAAGTACAATAACTACTTCTTCACATGACATCTGTTTAAATGCTTAAAGGCAGGACTATCAGATAACATGATTCAGCGAATCTGTTATTATTTGAGGCACTGTCTTTTTGGAGTGAGGCATGGATTTAGAATCTGGCACTGGCTTATACTTGTAATTTCTTTGGGTGATTTGCTTAATCCACTTGTCTGATTTTTTCATTTCAGAAATGGGAACAGTCCTCTGAATTAAATGAGATAATGTTTGGTAAGGGCCTAGTGTGGTACCTGTAATGAGGACTGAGTTCTGTTTCAATAGATGACCATCCATCTTTCCTTTGTGGTTGTAGTAGGGACTTATCCTTAAGTGATTAGCACAATGTGCCTTTCATAGTTTTTTTTTTTCATCTCTATGCTTGAAAGTAATATTAGTACCACTTATGATTCATTTGCCTAAGCATTCCACTCAGCTGGGCTTTGAAAATATGCTTTTGTCACTTGTGAGGACTTAGTACAAGGGGAAAGTGCTTAATGCACCACTTCTACAAATATCTGGCAAGATGAAATAGTTGGGTAGGTTTTAATTTTATATAAGTTGGATTTGATCATCTAGGCATTGCATAGAAAAATAAAAGGAGCAAAAAAGAAAGTAAGTAACTCTTAAAATTAGTTCACTTACATATATCAGCATGAAATTTATCAGAAAAAATTAGTTTGGTTTATAATTAGAAAAATGTTCCAGTAGCAAAGGAAGGAAGTACTAGATGTAATATCATTTAATTTCTGTACTCAGAGAGTTAAATCAAGTTATCTTGTCAGAACAGTCCTGTTTTCTCTTGTTGCTATTGCAGTATTGTTTACTAAATAATTTTTAAAAGAAGCTTTCTTATCCCATTTTCTGTTGCTATAACAAAATATATGAGGCTGGGTACTTTATAAAGAAATTAATTTTATTTAGCTCAGTTTGGGAGGTTTAAGAGCATGCATCAGTACCTGTTTGGCTCTGCCAGGATCATATCATAGTGGTGGGAGTGTGTGTGTGAGAATGAGTCAGGAAGTCAGAGATCCAAGGGAAGATCCAGGCTTGGTCTTTTATAACAATCCATTCTTGTAAGAACTAACTCCTTGAAACCAATGTTAATCTCTTCTAGGGCAGTGCTCCCAATGACCTAACTTCCTCCCACTAGCCCAGCCTCTTAAAAGTTCTACCATCTATTAATTCTGCCACACTGGGGATCAAGCTTCTAGCACATGAACCTTTAGGGAACACACTAAAACCATATCCAAACCATAGTGGAAGCACACTCATTTAGTGGCTCTGTTGTTTTCAGAGCTCAAAGATCTATTTATGAATAGTAGTAGCTTATCAATACTCAAGTGGGCTGGGTGACTTTTACCCTTTAACATGAATCCCTTTTATATAAAATAAGCATTTATGCAAATGATTTGCATGATTTATAGCTTATATATAGAAAATACTATGTGTGTGTGTATATGTATTTTAGAAAATATCAACTTCAGCACAGTGTAGGTTGGAATTAACAGGAGACTTAAATTTGTTGTTTATTTTGAAAAATGGTGTTTCATTTTGAGTATGATTGGAAATAGCATAGTTTGTTTTACTTGAGTGTCTTAGTTTCTTTTTTCAGGTAATGCTGAAATCTGGCACAAACATACTCTACTGGAGAACCACAGGCATCCTCATGGGTTCTAAGGCAGTTAAGCCTGTGCTGGTAAAAAATATCACAATTGAAGGTATTTCATAGCCATCAGTTTTACTAGTCACTTATCCAATTTTATTGTTACAATATTTAGTACAATGTTGATTTGTCTGGCTCAAGGTCTTATAGGGTGAGGAAAATATTAGGTATGGTTTATTTTTTCTTATATCCTTGAACTATGGTATATAATCTGGGTAAAGAAGTAAATGAACATGATTACAATTTTAGGTGTCTTTACAAAAATAGACATTTCTTTGTTAATAAGAGCCTATTTTTATTAAAGAAATGTACTGTGCCACAAATCAAGTTTGCTCAGAGATTTGATAATCTGGTCACTGCTAACTACATAAGGATAACACCACAACAGACATTTTGACCTAACTTTTTCTTAAACCTCTTGTGCCTGTCTGAACCAATTGGGTCACTTCTAGCTCGACTGAGCAACCAATAAACAGTGGCATGATTCATCTTCAACTACAGACACGTTTATTTAAAGTAGTGATTCTTCTTTATTAAAGTTTGTTTTATCTTTTTCTATGTTCTAAAGTGTGCTTATTCCAGTGACATTAATTCATTAATCATAGGGACATCTGCTGGTCAATGCTAGAATTACAAACCTTAAGATAAGTCAAGCCATTCCTAGGGTCTGTTAAGACTTACCTGTGACTTTTAATGAGCAGTGGACTAAAAGGGAACAAATAGCTAAAAAGACCAGAGACCAGGTCTTAGAGTTTATCCAATTTTTGATTTACTAGAGCTGTCTTTTTTTTGTGTGTGTGTAGTACTGGGGTTCAACTCAGGGCCTTGTGCAGGGCAAGCATTCTGCCACTTATAAGCCAGGGCCTCAGTCCTAGAGTTGTCTTTTGAGAACGCAGTTTCTATGTTTACTACACCTCTATCAACTCTCTTGTTTAAGTGTTTGCTATACTTACTGTGTCTAATGCAGTACATATTCTAGTTTCTTGCACACAGTAAATACTTTCTTAGTGCTAAATTAATGAAATTAATAAAGTTTGGGACTGAGTGTACTATTAATATTTCTTTCTCAGTTCTTTTTAGAAGCATATTGGCTTCTCCCTCTCATGTCCTATTTTCTCATTTCTGCACAGGGGTGGCGTATACATCAGAATGTTTTCCATGCAAGCCTGGTACCTTCAGCAACAAACCAGGATCATTCAATTGCCAAGTGTGTCCCCGAAACACCTATTCTGAGAAAGGGGCCAAAGAATGCATAAGGTGTAAAGAGGATTCTCAGTTTTCAGGTGAGGCTAGTTTACATTATTGGTTTCTTTGTAAGTTAGTATTGGTCAAGCTTACGTTCATGAGCTAAAAAAAAAAAAAATGTGACTACAACAGTGGACCAGACATCAAAGTGTTGAAGTGAATCAATATTGAGAGAGGAAAAAACATCCATGACATTGTATTATCCCTTTCTGCATGACTTTCTCCCTTCAGCTATGATTTTTCTTCTATTCCCATCATACCCCATAGGTACTGATATGGGTATATCAATACAATCTAACAACTTTTTACTTTCAGATGACTTGTTAACATAGGGGTGTACTTAAAAACTTTTAATTTGTTCCAAATTTTCAGTGTTCAATGATAATGGAAGGAATTTAATGTCTTCTGGGGAAAACTATGCTATGCTCCATATATATCAAGGGAACATTTCTGTTTCCTCTAGTGAAGATAAAATATGGGCCTTTATTTTCTTTAGGCTTAGCTAGTTCTAGTTAAATTGCTCTGGTAAGTTTATTTTTATTTTTTAGTTTGAGTTTTTGTTTTGCTGTTTGTGTTTGAGTCATATCCATTTCTGAAATGTTCTGTTGTGTTGCAGAAGAAGGATCCAGTGAGTGTGTAGATCGCCCTCCCTGTACCACAAAAGACTACTTCCAGATCCATACTCCATGTGATGAAGAAGGAAAGGTATCAGCAGTGTTCAAACACCATCCCATATTTACCCAACTCTCTTTCCAGTTTGAGCACACTCTAACATGTTCATGAAAGAGATTGATATCAAATATGTATAAGTAGTACATAGGAAATCTGAGATTGAAACTTGTGCTCCTGACTTTGACTTTCAAATCTACTACTTTTTAGTGGATAAATTATTTGATGTCTAACTCATTTTTTTTCATATTTAAATTGTGTTGATATTGCTACCCACTTCATAAGGCTGCTAGGAATATTCATGAAATACTCAAACTAAATTTCCTACCCTGGCATATAGTAAGTACCCCATAAATTACTGCTGTTTTTTAACACTTATATTTTTTTCAGGACAAGCATAACTTTAAAATGTGTATTGCAACTCATAGGATGAAAATATAACTTCTATTTAATTATTTTGTTACTCAGTAGGTTTTTATCAATAAAAGCTGTTTAGCCATAGGCTAATTCAGTTATGGCAGAATACTGTGTAATTGCATTTAGAAAATACAAAGTAATTAAATTACCATATAAATGACATTTAGCCACAGGAAAAAATGCACACAAGAAATCTCTAATTGACCCATCATTCTCTTAATTAAAGAATTAACCTATACCAGCTTATGTCAGTGAAGAGAACCTGAGATTAATGTCACTGCTATGCCCTGTTCCTCATGTATGTGTACACCTTTTAAAACACTTTTTTTAACTTAGTTTGGAAAATACATATAGATGTTAGCAAAATTCTTTTCTCAATTTTGCTTCCCTAGGTTCTAATCTGTACTTTTTATTTATATGAATATTTACTCTTACCCTTAGGTCTTTATACTTTTCAAAGGAATATTCCTTTGAATGTTTAACACCAAGTACATTCTAATTTCAATCAAGGGAAACTATCAATGATAAGAAGTACAACTATAGCTTTCTTTTTTTAACTTTTTTCAAAGAGTATTTTTATTTTGTTAAAAAGTACATGCCTATCTTTTTAAAAAGTCAAGCAGTGCTAAAGGATTTATTTTTAAAAATACCCAGCTGTCCTAGCTTAGCAGCCTTTCTTCATCTTTCCAGAAGCACTTTTAACCTTTAATCTTTTTTCTTCTGATACTTACCTCAGATTTCTAAAAAATATGGATATACACCTTTCTCTTGATTAATCACTTTTAAACATTTTATTATGGGGACAATTTTAAATCGCTCCCCATCCTCCCACTATAATTAAAGCACTATATAATTGTAGTAACATTCAAATTTACTTTTTTAGTATACTATTTAATATTGCATATTCCTGGTTAAAAGTACACCATTTTATTTCCTTCTTGAAGAACTTGTTTTTCTTAAAATTATTATTATCTCATTTTTAAAGTTTCTTTAACTTTCTGGAGTCTCTGGCTAAATCTTCCAATATTTTGCCATAGTTCTACAAAATGCTACTCAACTTGGTTTTCCACATAAACATCTTTCAGGTCATCTATCAACTCAACTATTACCTTCAATAAGAACAGCATCTTGCATTATGAGCTGTTAACTGACAAGGAGTTGTAAAGTAAGATTTCTTATGGCCCAACAATAATGGCCAAATAGGCATACTTCTATATAGAAAATACATAGAAAACAGAGGTGCCATTAAGGTAGGTTGAAAAGTAGTTTGGTATAATATTTTTAGCTAAGCTTCTCTTAGCTAGACTTGCTTTATTAATAAGTAAGGAAAAATAAATTTTAGCTTATTCTGTCTAAGTCATTAATTCAGCATTACTGAGGCTTAAATGAATGAGATCTAACATATGAGAAGATGTTATCTGAACTAACATGAAAATACATTAAAGCCATATTTTGTTAATGACTTTTATTATATCAATTAGTATAATGTCAATAAACAATGTGACAATATCTAGTTAACCTGGGCCTAAATGCAAATAAGACTGTTATTGGCAAGTGGTGTTTTCAGAAGATCTTGGTCCTTGCATTCCAAATGGAAGAATCCAAGTAGAACACATTGATGGGATGAGATAGAATAGCTTTATTGAGAGAAGGGGAGTCACCTGTTCTGCCATGTGAGGGAACAGAAGAAGGGCAGGGGTCTCTTGGTAGGTCGTTTTTATACCATCTTGAACTTGGAGGCAGGGAGACAATATGTCATCACCTGGCTCCTCTCATCTGTGGGCTAGGGGGAGGAGCCTTTGAGTCAGGAAGAGGAACAGTCCTGAACTATCCCTAATCTAGCCTGCCTCAAACTTCCCCTGAGGGACAATATTCCAAAAATTCTTTTTTGGGATTGTTGAAGGGGGGAGGTGGTCTATCTTTGGTTGCTGCTTCAAGCTGACAAGGGGCTGTAGACCCTACCTATCAAGAATAGTGCCCCATTCCTATTGCTGCCCCTGGGGACTTGAACAGTGACTTTTGTTGTCTGAATCTTTATCCAGACTGATCAAGATTGCTCATGGGCCTCTTGTCCACCTCTGGAAGTTGACCACCCTGTTGTGTCATGGTTTGGCTCCTAGAGGCCTTTATTCTGGAAGAGATAAGTCCAATTAGCAAGTCTAAGAGGCATGACCCAAGTGCAAACACTGGCAGAAGAACCATAAGGGCTCTGTCAGGTGCCTTACCCAGGGGGACTGATCCCAAGTCTCAAGTAATACTTTTTCAGAAATCTAGGGATTGTTGTCAGATTTGGGAAGTTTCTTTGACTGTTAGAAGATCTAGTTTTCTTTTATTTTGAAAAGTGACAACTGTTAAGAGAGTTTATCCACTTTTGTAATGGCTATGGCATTTAGTAATTTTTTTTTGGTTACTAGTAAAGTTTTCAGATAACATTTGGTAATAGAGAGGGATTTAGACTTATTTTTTTGGTGTCTGTTTTGGTAGTTGTTTTAGGCCCAATTAAAAGGGAGGTAAGTTGAATGGCCCTCTTGGTTTGAATGGCTATTGTAATTGGGGCAGTAAAGAACTGATGGCTTAGGGCAATGTCCTTATCTTGAGCTGTGCATACCAGAGTGTATGTGTCAGTCCATTTAGGGAGTATACATTGATAGAAACTGGTTTTGCACAAAGGAAACACTTCCTGTGGTTTCCAGTGGATGTTGGATTTTACAGAAAGCATATAGGTGAATCCATTATTTTTATTTGCCAGTTTGGATATGGTTTTGGCCAATATGCCAAACCTTAATCAGAGGTTGGGGCATGAGACTTGGGGTAGTTAGCAGATGGGTGCAATTTGCTGAATCCTCTAGGGGCTGTCAGTCCCAGGAGGAGAATAAGGCAAAATGCCCCAAAGAAGCATCCCAAGGTTCTGAAGTAACAGAATGGTGGCACTTGGGAGATGGGGCTGAGAGAGGTTAAAGTATAGCCACACAATCCATATTAGAATTTATACTTATTTAAGTTGAAGTCTTTTGGTTCCTCTGGAAGATGAGGTTTACAATACTTACCAGCTGATTTTTGTTGGTTAAGGGTCCCAGATTTAGCTTCTGAAGCTTTCATTTAATGTCTGAAACAGATTGATTTACAAAACTGTGATTTAGGAGGGCAGCCCCTTAAAGATACTCAGGATCAAGGGTAGTATATTTTCTAAAGGCTTCCTCTAGTTTATCATAAAAGTGGTTCTCCTTTTGCTTTTGGATGATTCCTTTGACCTTGTTATAATTTACAGGCTTTGTGGCTCCTGGTTTCATTCCACAAAAGATGGCCTCCAACAGATGGGCCCTCCTCTGCATTCCTCCTGGGGTGTTATAATCCCAGTGACGCTCAGTTGTTGGGACAGTGACATCCTCTGGATTTCAGCCTATAGGATCCCTAGTAAAGGCCTCATCTGCCTCCCAATGAACAGTGGTGAGGATTTTTTTCTCCTTTTCTGTAGGAGTGCAGCAATTGGCCAGGAAGAACTGAATGTCCCTCCAACAGAGATCAAACCCTAATGCCAGGGTCTGAAACCCAGACCCTGGGTTTCATAAATTTATCTGGGTTCTCAGTATACCTTCCCAACTCCCCAACTTTCCCCTATACTGTGGGATATCATTTACAGTGAAGGGCACGTGAACATGAATCAATCCCTTGAGCTCTGACACTTCTTGCAATGGTAGCACTTTTGAGAAATCTCTGAGCAAGATGTCCCATTTTGAGTGTGTGGCAGACTCATTGGCAGTGGGGGTACTGGGGGAGGAGTTGGAGGAGGAGTTTGGGGTGGAGGTGATGTAGGCTTGTCATCAGGAGCATAAGGGAGAGGCAATGGAGATTCTCTTTGTGAGACATGTAATGCTCCTTGTAGCAGAGGATCATCAAGGATATCTGTATCTCTTTCCTTAAGTTCTTGTTGGGGTCTGGCAAACCCCTTATAGAGGGTTGGGTTTTGATATATGGCTATAAAGGCTTGCATGTATGGTATCTCTGACCATCTCTCTCATTTTTTACAATAGCGATCTAGCTGTAAGATGGTGTCATAATCAAGACTCATTTTTACACCACCTTTTAGTCCCCAGATGATATTGGGGCCAAACTTTATTACAGTAATGAATCAAATGTTCCTGTTTTAGGTTAGCAGGGTCAAAGCATTCCCAGTATTTAAGGATACAGCCAAATGGGGAATCTGTTGGAACTGAGTTGGGTTCCCCCAGGTCAGCCTGTGGAGAGAGAGAGGGAACTGGGCAGGAGGAAATTTATTCTTTAGGAGAAAGAAAAACTAGAGCTTCTAAGATCCATGGAGCATCCCCCTTGTATCTAGGAAGCCTCAGTACAGGTCCCTCTCACCTGTTTCTGTCAGATGTCTCTGGAGCAAGTGACTGGCAGGGTACCCTGTCTTGCAAGTCAACTGTTTTCCTAAGGGTCTGTCTCTCCACCCCTGCACAAGGGTACCTGAAATCTAGCCCAATTATTCGAATGAGGAGAAAACAAAGCTCAGATAAGTACACCAGAAAATGGAAATACAGTAGGGTGGGATTCAAACCCATGGCCTTACTTCTGTTAGGCATGTGTCCCATTGTTAGATTTCCATTCCTAGAGAAAAGAGATTTAGGGACCATCTCTAGAACCTAAAATTTAATCCCATTAATCCCATCCATAAAGGGTGCCAATCACTTGCAGGTGGGCCCCAGGTGTGTGCCTCTGGAGCAAGGGGATCTGACCTCTAGGTAAGTGTTTCCCCAACTCCCCATTGGTGATGGGGGCAAGGAAAGCATGGGAGAGAATTTGGATGAGGTGTCTAGGGCAAATGGGCATGGCAGGTAGATGGGCAAGGGAGTGGTTCAGAGGAGAAAGACAGAGAAGGTTGCCAATAGGAAGAACGCGGTTTGGCCAGGTGCAGAATCTTGGGCACCAGAGGTGGTGCCCCTATTTAAAAAAAAAACTCTTTTTAGGTGGGGGGGGGTCCCCAGAGTGGGAGCTGTGAGCCCAGGTCTTGGGGCATGTAGCCCCTTCCTGCCGCCACTGATGCCATAGGGCTGCAGCACCACTCAAGGTGTGGTTAGGGAGAGCACATGTGGGTCCAGTAGAGTACCAGGCCATCACCCACCTTGTCTCTGGTGCCCCAATCCTCCCTGGCTTTCCACTGGCGGTGGAGCTGCCATGCCTTTGTGCTCCTTCTTTCAGCCAGCTTAGGCACCAGGAGCCTTCCTGTTGGAGGCTGCTGGGCAGAGGCTGTTGGCTTGTGCAGAGGGCCTGGGCGTGCATACGTGCACATGCAGGTGCTGCAGCCCTTTTGCATGTTGTAGCCTCAGCTGTAACTATTGCAGCACGCATGGCACCACTGCCACCGCCGCCTCCGCAGTCATGGTCAGCACCGTATGGCTGGCTAAGTGGAGCTTCCAGCCCATGCTGAGAAGTGGGGTCAGGTCTGTGCCATGTGTAGGCCCAAGGGGCAGGGTTGGAGGGTCACACTAAGTGGTGGCCCACGTGGCAGCAGCGGCAGGAAGTCGGGATGTTCTGTGCCTGTGGGACCCGTGGGGCGGGGCTTCTTGTCCTCTGGACCAGAACTTCTGGCTCTTTGGTCTAAAACTTCTGGCTGGAGGTGAAACTTGCGCTCAGAGGCAGGACTTCTGCCTGCTCCGAGGTGTGGGCCAGGAATCCACAAGCAGCTGCCCCAAGGGGTGGACTGGGCAGCCATATAAATCTGCTCCCATCCATCCCCAGGTGCTGGCGGTGGTTAGGACAGGATAGTAAGGCTCCATTCCTTTATTGTTCGAGTGCGTGCCTGGCAGTTCTAAGAACTTGAAGTTTTAGCCCCTCCTGGAGTGAGTGCAGGAGCATGTAAGTCCCCCAACCAGCAGGTAGCAGTGAGTTCACTCCCTGTTTGTGTGGCAACCTCCCCTGCTGTTCCACGCAGCCATGCAGTAGGTCATGTTTTCCCAGGGTAGGCATCAGTCAGCCCCTCTGGAGGCAGGTTTTTTTGTTTTTTTTTTTTCTAAATCTGTGGCTGCATGGGATGAGTGAGGTGTGCCTCCCATTTGTTCTCTAAAATTGCCAGTTAGAGGAGAGAGGGAGAAAGAGAGAAGTGAAGAAAGGGGAGGGGGGCGCAGATAAACTCAGCCTGAATGGTGGAGGTGTTTCTAGTTGTGCGAGGCATGTGGGAGTTAGAGACCTTGGAGTAGGATCTCCCACAGCACAAATATTATCTGCAAAGGAAGGACTGGGGAGGGAGTTAAGGGTTAGGGAGGGTAAGGTTAGGGAAGGTGTAGCTAGCTTTTAACGTGGTGCATTCTCCCCGGTAGGACCACGGAATTCGGATGTGAACCTTGTGCATTGGGGAACTCACGGGAACTCTTGAGTCCTGTGGGCAAACCATCCTGTCAATCACTGAGGCTCTGAATTGAGTACTGAGCATCAAGTGGATCTCCCAATATGAGGGTCCCACACCATCCAAGCTGTGGTGGTGATTTGTTCTGAACTATCAGGTGGGAGGACTGGGACCAGAGGGCAGAGAAACATGGATTGAAATAAGAAGGATTAGCAGAGATAGCATATTGGAATGTCACCCCTTGATGGCTCCTGCCTGGTTCACCACAAATATTATCAGCAGATGGTGTTTTCAGAAGACCTTGGTCCTTGGTCCAAATGGAAGAATCCAAGCAGAACACATGGATGGGGTGAGGTAGAATAGCTTTATTGAGGGAAGGGGAGTCCCCGTTCTACCAGGTAAGGGAGCAGAAGAAGAAGGGCCGGGGTCTCTTGGTACGTCATTTTTATACCCCCTTGAACTTGGAGGTGGGGAGATAATATGTCATTACCTGGCTTCTCTCATCTGTGGGCTAGGGGGAGGAGCCCTTGAGTCAGGAAGGGGGACAGTCCCAGACTATCCCTAACCTAGCGTGCCTCAAGACCATACATAAATGTATAATGTACATGTACTTGCAAGCATGTTGTATGTGCACACACACATGAATTATCTTTTCTGTTGATTCTGGGTGATCTCTGAACATGTTCTTGATAAGAAAACAAAACAATGTACTAGCACTCTATAAATTCAGTGTCTTTTTTTTTTTTTAAAGTGGCTTAAGTATTTACTTAAAAATAAATGTTTTTAGCTTCAGAAGTAAACAAGAAAGCAATAGATACCCAATGAAATCATATATAGTAAAACTTAGATTGAATATGTGAACTTGAGAGTCTTTCCTGTGTTTTTTCTGTTATAGCACTTTCATTTATTCTGATTTTATCTTGTAAAAAGATGTTTTATTCTTGTTGACAGTAGCATGGCAATTTGTCAGTAGTTTAATGGTGTTTCCCAGGTTGTCCAACATCTGTATTTTGGTCCTCTTTGTCCTGTTATCCTCTCTATAATCTTATTTTCCCCTTGCTTGGAGAGGATCAGCAAATTGGGTAACAAGAAAAGAAGCTATTTGGTACATGGATTCTGAACATTATAATTTACGTGACACAAGAACATTATGAGTTTTTGTATTTATTTTGAATCTTAGTTCAAAGTAGCTTGCTTTCTGACCATAAGGGAGGCTTTTCAGAAATATTACAATAGGTGATTAGAATTACTCAAATCCTGCCACTCTCATTAATGTCATGAACATATGTAATGTGTACTTATTCAGTGAGTCTCTACTGAGCACTGATTATATACAGAGTACTAGGTGATGGGGGCAGAACTAACAATAGAGGGATAACAAACAGCTTCGTGGATACAAACAGTGACAATCAGACTTCAGTGTACATTACACTCACCTGGAGGGTCCCAGACCAGATTTTCTGATTTTAGTAGGTCTGTAGCTCAGCCTGAGAGTTTTCATTTCCATGGAAGTCCCAGGTAATTCCGATTCTGTTGTTTTAGGACCTTAGTACATTGAGAACTGTTGGTCTACATTCTAGAGGAGATGATAGTCAAAAGAAAATGAACGATTATTTCCACTTGTGATTAGTGCTACAGAAGAGGAGTCTTAGTTTTATGGGGACCTGACCCAGTTTGAGAAGGCTTTGGGGCTTTATAAAAAGTAGGCAAGGGCCTGGGAGAAGAACATTATTGTTGATAGCGGGAACAGGATGGTGAAGACCTGATGTGGGAGGAAGCAAGGTAAGCTGGAAGAACTAAAGGGGGTGAGTGTGCCTGGAATATGGGGGGTTGGAAGGGGATTGCATTAGATGCAACTAATAGCATAAGCCAGTGCTACAACAGGCATATCTTCATAGGGTCATTTTAGGAATTATGGCCTTTATTCTAAGGCTACTGAGAAATCACTGAAGGTTCTTGATGATAATGTGATGTACTTGGATTCATACTTTAGGTAGTTTTTTTTTTTTTTTTTTGGCAGTGTTTTGATACCAAGATTAGAGAGAGAGACAAGAACAGCTGTGGGTAACCACTTAGAAGCCTGAGGATACTCTTCTCTGGGTGAGATAAGATGGAGGTAGGTGGTGTCAAAGGGAATAAAGAAAAAGGGCTCAGCTAAAAGAAATAAGTGCAAAGTAAGGCTCACAAGATGTGATGATTGATTAGAGAGACATTGAGGGTAAGAGGGACAGTGCTAAAGATGTGTGGGTAGAGGTACTATTTAGTTAGAGAGAAGATTTGGGGCAGGGAAGAAAAGACCATGGAGCTGGTTTTGACTATGTTATTAGATGGGCAGAATGGAGACATTGGAAAGGCAATTGTCTATGCTAGAGCACATTAGAATATCTGAGATAGATATGTGAGTCTGAGTCATCAGCAAATAGCTGGTCAGTGGAGCCTTGGATGTGAGTAATCTTTTGCTGGGAGAGAACACAGTAAAGTGACATAAATTCTCATATGACAGCATTCCCTGTGATTAATAAATGATGTCCCATAAATGTGGGATAAAACTTTATTTGGATAAAACTTAGCACATATAAAACAGAGATGTTTAAAATAAAGGAATTAAATAATACTTCTCAATAAGCATTCACTACACAATTATCCTAAGAAGTGAGTTGTGTCACATATTTCCACTTTTGGGACAAAATACCTTACAAAAAACAATTTAAAGAAGGAAAAAATTTTGGCTCACTGTTTCAGAGGTTTAGTTTATGGCAGACTGGATCCATTGCTTTGAGGACTGTGCTGAGGCTAAAATATCATTGTGGAAGGGTGTAGCAAAGGAAGGCTGCTCACCTTATGGTGGTTTTAGCAGAGAGAACAAAAAAAAGCAGGAGAAGAGATGGACCAAGGATAAAACACACCTTCAAAGTCATGCCCCTGGTGACCTACTTTCTCTAGGTAGGCCCATCTCTAAATAGCCCATTAAGCTATGAACTCATGAATGAAGTTTACAGAGCCCTTGTGATCCAACCACCTCTGAACACTGCTTCCCTGGGCCCAGGCACTCAACAGATGAGATATGGGGACATTTCAGGTCTAAACCATAACAGTGAGATAACTTGAAAATTTTATGTATGTGCTTAAAAAAATTCATAGAACCTACCTCTTACATAAAATGAGATACACTCACATACATTTGTGCAAGCACATTTAAAATTCAATGCTTGAGGTTTCAACCCAAAAGAATATTGGGTTTCCCTCACAGAGATTGAAAAATCTACCCTAAAGTTCATTTGGAAACACAAGAGACTGCGAATAGCCAAGGCAATACTCAGCAAAAAGAGCAATGCTGGAGGTATCACAATACCTGACATCAAACTGTATTACAAAGCAATAGCAATAAAAACAGCATGGTACTGGCACAAAAACAGATATGAAGACCAGTGGAACAGAATAGAGGACCGGATATGAATCCACACAGCTATGGCCACCTTATTTTTGACAAAGCCTCCAAAAACATACAATGGAGAAAAGACAGCCTCTTCAACAAATATTGCTGGGAAAAGTGGTTATCTGTCTGTAGAAAACTGAAACTAGATCCATATTTATCACCCTGTACTAGTATCAACTCAAAATGGATCAAGGACCTTAATCTCAGACCTGAAACTCTGAAGTTAGTACAGGAAAGAGCAGGGAATACTCTGGAAGCAATAGGTATAGGCAAGAACTTCCTCAATAGAACCCCAGAAGCCCAGCAACTAAGAGAAACGATGGACAAATGTGACTACATAAAATTAAAAAGCTTCTGCACAACAAAAGAAATGGTCTCTAAACTGAAGAGACCACTCACAGAGTGGGAGAAAATATTTGCCAGCTATACATCAGACAAGGGACTGATAACCAGAATATACAGGGAACTCAAAAAACTAAACTCCCCCCAAAATCAATGAACCAATAAAGAAATGGGGAACTGAACTAAAGAGAACTTTTTCAAAAGAAGAAATTCAAGTGGCCAAAAAACAACCACTCTGGAAAACAATATGGAGGCTTCTTAAAAAACTAAACATAGATCTGCCATATGATCCAGCAATCCCACTCTTGGGGATATACCCAAAGGAATGCGACTCAGGTTACTCCAGAGGCACCTGCACACCCATGTTTATTGCAGTGCTATTAACAATAGCCAAGTTATGGAAACAGCCAAGATGCCCTACTACTGAAGAATGGATTAAGAAAATGTGGTATTTATACACAATAGAGTTTTACTCAGCCATAAAGAATGAAATCTTATCATTTGAAAGTAAATGGCTGGAACTGGAGAACATCATCTTAAGAGAAGTTAGCCAGGCTCAGAAAGCCAAAAATTGCATGTTCTCCCTCATATGCGGTCTTTAGATCTAAAACAAATGCAGTAATATTGTTAGACATGGGTCACACACTAAGGCTAGAACACATAAAGGAGGAATAGGGAAAGGTAGGAAGCCCAAAACTTGAAGGTGTTTGATGTGCCCACTGCAGAGGAGCTAATACAGTAACCTCAAAATGGCAGAGGTCAATATGGGAAGGTGACTGGGAAGTAGTGAAGAGGTCTGGTAGAGATGAATCAATTTGGGTTCTAATGTACTTGTGCATGGAAGCAACGCTAGGAATCTCTCTGTATAGCTATCCTTAGCCCAAACTAGCAAAAGCACTATGTTTTTCTTATTATCGTTTATGTCTTCTCGTCAACAAAATTGGAGAAGGGGGCAGAACAGGTTCTGCCTGGAAGTGAGGGGGTGGGGAGTGGAAGGGAGGGATAGGGGGTAGGGGAGAGAAATGGCCCAAACAATGTATGCACATATGAATAAATGAATAAATAAAAAAAAGAATATTGGGTTTCCAAATCCAGTGTTTTGTATCCCTTTCATGTGTTTAATTTTATTTATTTTTTTTATGGGATTGGGATTTTTACTCAAGGTTTCATGCTTGTGAAGCAAGTACTCTACCACTTAAGCCATACCTCCAAGTCCATTTTTTTTGTGGTTATTTTGGAGATGAAGTCTCTCAAACTATTGCTTGAGCTGGCCTCAATCTACAGTCTTCCCAGTCTCAGCCTCCTAAGAGTGGAATTACAGGCATGAGCTACCAGTGCCTGGCCTATAGCAGTTTTAAGCCTGTCTTACCACTATTAGACTATGACTCTTTCTAGCAGTTTGTCTTATCAATTTTATATGTACCACAGTGCTCTGTTCTATATATAGTAGGTATTCAGTAAAAATTTCTTAATTAGGTACTTTAAGCATTGAAGGGAAATCTTAGAAAATAATAAACAGACTTTTGTGTTATTCATATGATAAAATTTGGGCTAATCAGATGGATTTATAGAAGGTAAATTCCAGTAGGACATAACAGTGTTTTAAAAAGAATAGCTGTCTAGTCATGAAATGACAAGTCTTAGCAAACTGGCCACGTTTGCAACGCTAGAGGAGTGCCTGGTAGGGAAGAATAACTTAGAAGGAAGCTTTCTTAGAGGAGGCATTAGACTATATAACTTTTTCATCTCTGAGTCTAGAAAATTTATGAATTATAGAGGGGTTGCTAGTATTTCAGAATCAGATTGGGTTGTATTTTCTTTTCTCTTTTATGGTCTTCACTATTACAAATTACTCCAATGCTCACTGTCTGTAATATAGCACTTCTGAACTATACAGCAGCTGTAAGATGTAGGGATATTTTAAAAACAGAGCATAAAGAGATCTGCCTCTTTTATATGACTTTGTTCATAAGTGATTTAAGGAAGTCAAATATACTTAAATTAGGGCAATAAGAAAAAACATAACATTTCTGAGGAATTTAAAATAAAAATTTTAGTCTTTAAAAAATTTTGAGATGCAGTTCTCAATAGCCATTTAACAACTATAATTCAGTTTTTAGTATATTGAGCACAAAATCTGATTTGGAACATTTTATTGCCTAAAGCCCTGGTGAGAATCTCCAGTAGAGTGTTAAATCTGTATTGTATCCTCTACATAAAGCAAAATGACAACCAAGGTTGCTAAGCATTTAGAAAGGGAGAAGGAAGATAACCACATGAGAAAACAGACAAACAGCAAAGGCCTCATACAAAAAGAACTTGGGTAAATGTTGATACATAGCTGGGTAGGCTGAGGATCTACCTAAAGCAGGTGCAGATAGATGCTCAGCATGCTTTGGAGTAGAGGTCAAACACAACCTGGCAAAATAGCATGGGAAATTCCAAGAGAGACAAATGATTAGTGTAATTTATCATTGTATTTGGGAAAGATAAAGGTTTGGGAGAGGCAGGAAGGCAAGCCATAGCTTGTTTTGTTGAGACCAGCTGAGCCAGAACCATAGTGGAGCACAAGGAAATTAGATTAGGGGGAGCTGGTAGACCTTTTTAAGCATACATAATTTAGCTCTTAGGAATTTGGCTAGTCTATGCATTTTTACAATGAAATTTTAAGGAAGAAAATAAGTTACCATGGTCAAGTCCAGTCTCAAAACTTGCCTAGATTTTAGTCTATCTAGTTTTGAATTTTACTTTCATATGAGAACTTGCAATTATTTCTGCCTTGTGCTTTTAAAGATGTATTTTCATGTTTAATATAACAATACATGGACATTGTAGCTCTTTTGATTAATTTTACTTGATTAATTTTACTCGGTTAGGGCTTTCTCATAATTGTATCTCAATTTGCCAAAGAATGGGTGAATTGTGGTGTTTGACCTGCACTGTGAGCCATCTGGTGCTAAGTATCATTAATATTAATGATTATCTTTCCCAGCCAGCTAAATTTTGAAAGCATCTGTCCACACTGGAGAGGCAATCTGCTGTATGAGGCAAGAAGCTTTGTAAACAAAACTTTAACTACAGAGTATTTGAAACTTGATTTCTACATGTTTAAATGTTTAAAGGTGGTACACATTTTCTAATTTCTAAAAAATTTGTTTGTATTACATGGTTAGCTGACTTCTCAATATGTATTTGCATGTTTTATTATTTTTATTCTTACCAAACTGACTCTCCTTGACTGGCACTATTTACCAGTTAGCAGTTGCACATGATTTTAGGTAAGTTGTTCAACAGCTCTAATCTAGAGTGTTTCCTCATTTGTAAACTTGAGGATAACAACACATACCTTCTAAGGTGGTGAGAATATTATATGGTGATGTACATCATCAGACACACCCCAAACTCCCATGTGGAATCAATAATGTTCCCAACAGTGTAGCAGATCACACATTTTTGTTAATGTCAAAATAAATCAGAAAATTAGTGAACCGATAGGATTTGAAATTTACTTTCTATACTTGTTAAGCCAGAATTTATAAAAATGAAATCCTAAGTATAATGATTTTTCATTTGTTTAGATTCTCTGTATTTTGTGATGCCTTTCTTGAGGGGAGTTGAGAGTCCTTTTTATATCTAATTAATTTTTTCAGCTATTTGGAAAGCCCCATCTAGAGCAGCTATTATTTTACAGATGGTAACAGAGGCAGGTGAAGTGGCTGGTCAAAGTGTATCAAAACATAAGTCATAAAAATGAATGTGGAAAGAGGGAGTTATTAAAAGAAAAAATGTTATTTATAGTTCTATTGAAGCATCTACCTTTAAACCATTTCCTTAAACATCCTTCTCCATATAAGGTAATCTACTCTTCCATAATAATACTTGAGAATAAAAGTGAGTGACCTGAAGAGCTTAGTATTCATGATGTCTGCTAACCGGAAACAGCAGTAGAGAATTGCCTTTAATTTTGGTTTTCTACCTTCAATAGTAGTCTTCCTATTGCAGAAATTGTTTTAAAGGAGAAAGAACACTTTCAGCAAATTATGTCTAATGAAAGAAACATTTAGTCTCTTTTTAAAACTATGTTTAGTTATGAAAGAATTGATTTATTTTTCTCTTTGCAGTAGAATACAGTTGTATCTTCTCTGTTTTTCATATCAATTTTATTTTAGAACAGCTAAGCTGTTTGATATTTCAGTTTTCAAAGCAAGAACAACCAGTGTTATGATAACTTTTTGGGTTTGACTGAGTTACAGCTATTTTATAATATTAAAAAAATAATTTGTGGGAGTGAATGCATATGCAGTAAAGGATAAAAGGATGGGATTTAAGCTAGGTATAGTGGCTCATGCCTATAATCCCAGCTATTCAGGAGGCAGAGATGAGGAGGATGGTGGATAGAGGCCAGCCCTGGCAAAAAAGTGTGAGATTCCCATCTCAATCAATAAAAGCTGGCTATGGTGGCACACACCTATTACCCCAACTACATGAGAAGTATAGATATGGGGATTGCAGCACAGGTTGGCTTGGGCATAAATGTGAGACCCTGTATGAAAAATAACTAAAACAGAAAGGGCCGGGAACCTGGCCCAAATGGTAGAATATCTGCCTAGAAAGCACAAGGCCCTGAGTTCAAACCCCAGTACTGCCAAAAAAAAAATGCATTTTAAAACACTATTCTCCTTGAGAAAAGAAACTTTCTTAATCCTTAAATTCAGAGTACAAGGAATGGGGGCTTGAAACCTGTTCAGAAACATAGTTTAGCTTCTGCTCTTGAAGTCTAACATTGTTATTGAAAAAGACTCAGCAAATAACTAATATTTATGCGCTATTAGGATTGAAATGTGATCTATGCTTTTTGAAAAATCCTTTTTTCTTTTATGATCACGACATGCAAAGCATGGTGACATGTGCTGTGTCTGGAGAAAGGCAAGGGAGTAGTGGAGGTCTCAAATGAGAGAGAAAAGTCACTGCATAGAAATTGTATGTTATTGAATAGAGTGAATGAGTGGATATGAGGTAAGACTAAGGGAAGTTACTATGTTATTTATATTTTAAAGAGGATTTTATGATTAGGAAAAGCATGCTTTCTATGAAGTTAGGCTATCAGTAACTTAGGGCAAAAACATTTACAAAGTAACAGAGTCATTTCTCCACTGAAGTTCTTTTTCTTGTTTATTTTGTCACTAACGTTTTAAATTCTTTCAGCTGTTCCTTCTCCATTGTCTATATATTTCTTAGGCTGTCAGTTTAACATCTCTGTTATAGGATGTTACATTTTTTGCTTGCTTTTTTTTTTTTTTGGCAGACACAGATAATGTACAAATGGATAGAGCCCAAAATCTGCAGGGAGGATGTCACAGGTGCTATTAGATTGCCCCCTTCTGGAGAGAAGAAGGATTGTCCGCCTTGCAACCCTGGATTTTATAATAATGGTTCATCTCCTTGTCATCCCTGCCCTCCTGGGACTTTTTCAGATGGAACAAAGGGTAGGATCCCTACTGGTCCGTGAATTGGACCTTTAGGAAAATAGCCTTGTCAGACTACTGTGACCTTGTTCTAACTTATATTTATAGAAGAAGTCGCTAAAAGACAATTTTCTTATCCCATTGAGACTGAAGAAGAGTTTAGAAATATGATAGAATTGTGAGATCACAATGGATTATTTATCATATATAATGATAGCTGTTTTAATAACATCTTATATAACACTTTTAGTGGGTAACTGTTTGCCTTTGAATATTGATAATAACATTTCACCATATAAGTGTTTAAGGATAATCACTTTTTTTCCTATATATGAATGCATGTATGACAAAGCAATATAGAAGCAAAAAATGCCAAATATATGACAAACATCCATACTATGTCCAGATTTTTTTTTCAAGTCACCTTTGAAAAAGTTGTTAATTTCAAAGGAAATTGGTGATCTAATACTTCTCCTTCCCCCTTCCCTCTCTGCTAATTATAGCTTAGTGGTGCTTGGAACAGAGGTTGTTCAGATGCAGTTTAACTGTAATGTTTGTCCCACTTGTCTTCTATAGAATGTAGACCGTGTCCAGCAGGAACGGAGCCCGCACTTGGGTTTGAATATAAATGGTGGAATGTCCTTCCTGGCAACATGAAAACTTCCTGCTTCAATGTTGGGAATTCAAAGTGTGATGGAATGAATGGTGAGTTCAGAATCAGCCTATGCGAGCATCATTTGTTCTCAGACTCTGCTCTTTAAAACACACCAAATACAGGTATAAGAACTTCCATCTTATTGGGCTTCCAGCCTTCACATAAAAATAATAAGCAGTCAGATGACTTTCCCATAAAATATAAAGTGCAGCAGTCTTCCTTTTCACCTTCTGCAGTTTCAGTTAACCCAGCAACAGTGTTTTGAAAATACCAAATGGAAAATTTCAAATAAAAACAATGTATAAGTTTTAAATTGCCCATTGTCCTGAATAGCTGATGAAATCTTATACTATCCTCTCTGTCTTACCCAGGATGTGACTTTTCCCTTTGTCTGGTAGTATTTGTTATCTCTCTGTTAGTTACTTGGTAGCTATCTTAATGCTTGTGTTTAAGTAACTTTTTTTTTTTAAATTTACTTCATAATGACCTCAAAGCACAATGGCAAAGAGAAGCCAGAAAGCAGATTCTTTAAGGTAAAAGGTAAAAGTTCTCAATTTAGGAAATAATATAAATTGTATACTGTGGTTGCTTAGATCTATGGCAAGAATAAATCTAGCCATGAAATTGTGAAGAAGGAAAAGTAAATTTGTACTATCATACTAATATCTATCATACTATCATACTATCATAACATATGTTGCTATCATACCTCAAATTGCTGAAGTTCTAGCTTCAGTGTATGATAAGTTCTAAGTTAAGATGGGAGAGGCATTAAAAAGTAGAACTGAGTGTTAGTCACAATTTCAGGCCTCTAGTAGGGATAAGGGGTGGAGAGAACACTGTATTACTTTGGCATGCTTCGGAGTCAGTTTTGAAGTGGATCTTGAGGATGATCTCTTACCTGTAAATACCGGAAAGCCATGCAAAGGCAGGTAGCAAAAGCGATGACGTTCACCGTTTTGAAGAGTAGTAGTGTGTCAGCATCTTTCTTAATCAGCCAGCACTATGCCGTGGTAAAGGGTTAAATGAGCTCAAATTTCTTTTGTCTACAAAGTCTATGGTGTTCACGAGATACATATGATCCCACTTTCTTAAAAATGTCACAGTTCTATAGGAGAACTGCTAAATTTTATTTGTTCTACAATATTTATTAGTTGAATGAATGACCGTATCTATGTATGTATTTTTAAACTTGACACTAAGGATCAATATTCTCAATATCAGTGGGTTACACTGAAATGCATCCTTTAATTCTATCAGCTCATAGTATTTTTTATCAGCTCACATTTATCCATATATTTGATTATTATATGCACACATATGATTTTAATTTCATTTGTTTAAAGTTAGTTCCTATAAAAAACAAACAGGTTTGGGATGTAGGAAGCGAAATGTACATAAGACTACAGAGATTGACAAAATACTAGGCCTTTGAATAATGTTGAGTGAGTAGATGAGTGAAAGAGAAAGACAAGACCTAATACATATCAAATATGAAATGTTCCTCTTTATTAAGGACTCATCTCTTTTTAAGGAAAGCTGTAATAGTTACTACCTGACCATGAGCGTTTATGTTCCTAAATGTGTCCTCTATGACTGAATTCTGGAATGTAAGACTTATTGGAAAATAAGATTGAGAGAGCCAGCATATTGAATGAATTTTATAAAAGGACTAATACATGTGTGTATGTGTGTGTTCACTTAGTAGTAAAGGTTATTATTTTACTTGATCTTATAGTAATTATAGTGTAACTCTCATGGCAATACTTGATTTACTGTTTGCTAACAGGCTATATTTTAAATTTCTGCTCTGTTGTGATAGTATGTAATATTGAAATAGCAAATAGTAAACTAAAAAAACCAGAAAGATAAAAAGTGGTGTATGTTTTTGTGACTGGACAGCTCAGTAACCATCCTTTGAAAGAGCAGCACTCAAAAGAGGGTCAAATTAAGAGGTTTGTGGGGCAGCCTGCCGCATGAGACAATCACCCACCTAGCCGTGGAGTTAAAGTGGGTGTGTTTTGACTAACTTGACTGTACCATGTGGAGTACTTTAAGGTTCAGGAATCCTCAGTCTGAATTTTAGACAGTTTGAGAATAGGTATGTAGAAGCAAATTTTTGCATATTGGAATTTTGTCTAAGAGCAAAGTTGGAGACAAGTTACTCTTTATTGGTGAAGGTGTTCATTAAGCATTATCTGTAATAAAAATTGAAATAGTCTAAATTTACAGCAATAGTATAATGTTTACAAAAGTTAGCTATCCTGATTGGATGAAATATTATGCTGTCATTATATAAAAAGCAATTGGGCACATGTTTCAAGAATTTTTAGTTTTTCTATTCTCCAACACAAATAATGCCATTTGGTGGGAATTTATACCAAAGAGACCATGCTGTGGAAGCAAACAAAATTATGCATAAAGATGTCAATTTTGGCATTATGTATGAGAAAAGCAGGCAAAAACAATTTAAATTGTCAGCAAATGGGGTATGGTTAAATAAAGTTATTATATGACAATATACATATTGTTACATTATCAAAATTAGATGCAAAAGGGATTTTTAATAAGGAAGTTTTTTAATGTAATAGTTAGAAAAAACAAAAGATAATGCTAAATGAAAAAATATCAGAGAATTAGATTATATGGTAAATCTTAAGTTGTATTCATTAAAAGTATGCACTAGAAAAAGCCTTCAGAGAAATACATGAAAATATTGAGGCTATCATTTGTGGGGGTGTGTGGAAAGTTTCAATGAAGTATAGAAATACTTAATTTTTTTGTCATTTAGTTTGCTACATTTAATAAATATTCCTCATAGATACCTATTGCTGTTAAAATCACAATGACAGCTGGAGATGTTGATTGAAAAATATATTCATTTGACACAATAATTCTTTCTCTGTGATTCTTCTTGAGAAATACTGCAATACAGAAAAGTCACCAAAATATGTTCATTTTATTGTCATTTATACTAGTTAAAGGTAAAAACAATTCAAATGTTTAAAATGGATTGATGCTCAATAGAAGATAAGTCATGTATAGTGAATGATTTGGTGAATTATAGAAATTAATTATATCTAGATGACAAAATATTATTCATATGTTGATGATGATGTATTTGTTAATGAAAAATCCTTATGCAATAATATTAATTTATAAAACCATGATTATCTTCAATAAGAGCCCTGGAGGCAAATGCATATATGCTTGAAAGGAGTGAAAAGAAACCACTCCAATGTGAATGGTGGAGTTTTCTGGGTGATGAGATATAAGTAATTTTAGGTTTTATCTCTTAATTTTTTTAGTTTTGAAAATTTTATAGTAAGTAGAAATACATTTTTAAAAACAAAATATCTTAAAATATAAGTATCTAAAAAGATAAGAATGTGGGATTTACTCTTATGGAAAAAGGAAAATACAAAATTGGACATACCTTTATTAAACTGCATATGGGCAGAAGGAAATATATAAAACTTGTAATAGTGTTAGGGTGTAGTTTAAAAGAAATTGTTTTTTCATTGACCCCATTCTCTATATATCATGATTGAGATAGATGAAAATGGTAACTGGAGCACAGTAAAAGGCAGTATTTCCTGAGTTTCTACTAACTTTAATCTGCCCTACTTTCAGATCTTTCCTTTAGCATTCTGGAGATACTGTTGTACAACTCAGTGACCATTTGCCCTGTGTGGCCACTGAGCACTTGAAATATTGCCAGTTCAAGTTGATACATGCTGAAAGTATACACACTAATATGTTCAGATTTAGTGTAAAACATACATAAAATGTCTCCTAATTTTTTATATTGATTTCATGTCAAAATGATACCATGTTGGTTATATTGTATTAAATAAAATATATCATTTCACCTCTCTCTTTACTTTTTCAAATGTAGCCGTAGAACATTTAACTCATATTTGCAGCTCACATATTTCTCTTGGGCAGTGATGGCCTTGATGCACTTAGAATGATAGCCCTCTAGTTTCTTTTCAAGGTTACTGTCCTTTTTTTGGTCCAATATGTTACCATGTGTGTGTCTTCCCACTTAGGCAATCTCTCACATTGGCAGTTTGGAGTTTCAGAGCATTGAATTCTTTCCTTTTGCCTTCTTGGTGTTTTTCCTGCTAAGTTGTATGTGTATCTAATTTCCTAAAGCTGCTGCAACAGAGTGCCACAAACTGGATGGCTTAAAATAACATAAATTTATTCTCTCACAGTTTTAGATGCCATAATTGAGGTGTTGGCAGAAAATGTCCTCTAAAGACTTGAGGGGAAGATCCTTTCTTGCCTCTTCCAGTTTCTAGTGGCCCCAGGTGTTCTTTGGTTAAAGGTAGCATAATCCTATACTCTATTTCCCTCATCACTTGGCCTCCTCCCTCTGTGTTTTTGTGTCACTGTGCCTTTACATTGTGTTCTCCCTGTAGGTCTGTGTCATTTCCTTCTTTTCTTAAGGACATCAACCAATTGGATTAAAGGCCCACCCCAATGACTTCATCTTAACTTGATTGTATTTGCCAAGTCTCTATTTCCAAGTAAGATCCCATGTACAGGTGTTTGAGGTTAGGAATTCAGCAAAACTTTTATGGGAGACATGTTCAACCTATAACAGGTATTCCATTTGACTAAACCTTTGACTGGAGTCACCTCAAAAGCAGGCACAGCAGAGTTTCTACAGTTCAGTAGCACATTGTCCTGAGCTGGAGCTAGCTGGGACTCTGAAGAAAGACCTACTAAATGCCAGAGTGATTAGTCCAAAGCATTTATTAGGGGAAGTTACATATACAGAGGACTGCAGCATAACTACCTAAAGACACAGCAAGTCAAGGAATATTCAACAGGTGTTTGTTTGCAACTGGGGATTGGGTAGAATTTGCCTCAGGGGCAGGGCTAGTTTCTTTCAGTGTTTTCAGCAACAACCTTAATATCTTTATTATTTATATGGGAATTTTTAATGTCCCCAGCTTGATTTTAAGTGTACCTGGGCAAACATACAACTTGCCAGATCACAGGATGATTAAGGCATTTAAAAAAATTTTCTTAGGACAAAGAAAAATTGGGGGAAATCCAAGCACCCTATATCTGGTAATACTGAAATATGGTATTTATTTCCTCTTGTAGGCGTAGTGAGCCCCTCCAAACATTCCTCCCTTTACTCTTTCTTTTCTTTGGCCTGCTCTGCTGTTCTGTTCTTGGAGAAGCATTTGTAAAGTCTTCCCTTACGTGGTATAGAATTGCAGTATGCGGGAATAGCCCTCTCTTTCTTATCCCACCACAAGTTTTCAGTCTCTAAACCTAAATGCTTCCCATATTGAAGCCAAGGGATTCTTTTCCATGTGCCAGAGTGTTTTATGGTTATGTAACACTTAGCATTAGGACTGGATAGCTGTGTCTTTCTTCTTTTAATGCCATGAGCATCTAGACAGCAGAAAATGGGCCCTTCTCTTATAGTGGGTTATATTTAAGACTAGCTTGATTGGTGTATATTCAACATTTCACCTTTTTATAAACTGTTGATTATAACATTTAAAAATTGCCAAATCACCAATTGACCCCTGACATTAATCCCTTCTTCAGTTTCTTTATTATATCTCTTAAAGTAGCAGAATTGACATTTCCTTTTGGAGATGGAAGTGTCAATGAAATGGTATTGCCCTTAATGAATAACCTTGCTTGATGGTGTGTGGGTGCTTCTCCTTTTCTCATTTTAATGTGGCCATCTCAGTTCATGGTATGCTAATTGCTCCTGCATAGAGGACAGACCTCATACAGCTGCCTGTGTGTAGCTCTGTGAACACATGCTGTCAACAGTTGTTAGAATGTATTTATTTCTCACGTTATACTTCTCAATGAGGGAGATCCTGCTTTATCTTACTGTCCTATGCACATCATAGTTACTGGTGCTTACTAAAAGTTGAACTCTGTAGAACTATAAACTCTAAGAAAGAACTCTAGACCCCAAATCTTCTTTATTAAGTAATTTGAAGTTTCTTTTTCCCATTGGTTACGTATAGACTAGGATTTTCCATCTCAGTGTATTAGAATGGACAAAGATAATCTGTTCCAGTTTACAAAATCATGCTTCTGGGCTTGTATGCTGGCTCATGCCTATAATCCAAGCAACTCGGGAGGCTAAAACAGGATGATTGTGGTTTGAGGCCAGCCTGGGCAAAGGTTAGGGAGACTGTATCTCAAGATCAAGCTACATGTGGTGGCACAGACCAGTTATCACAGTCACATGGGAAGTGAGGCCAGACTGACAAAGTTAACATGAGATGCTATTTGAAAAGTAAACTAAAAAATCATAAAGGACTGGGGACATGGCTCAAGTAGTAGAGTGCTTGCCTACAAGTGTGAGACCTTGAATTCAATTCTCAGTACCACAAAAAAAAAAAAAAAGAAAAAAACTCGCTTTATGCAACAGAAAACTATTGTTAGTTCTCATGTTAACTAATATTTATGCAAAAAAGTACATCCAGAAAGTCTTTATAGGTATCTAGAAGTCTACCTCTGCATACAGTTTACAACTGTGATTTAAGAATAGGGAATTTTTTTAGTGTATTTCTCACTTTGAACATAAACATTTATTCCCCTTTTTGTTTTTATCTTAAGAAAATTTTGGAACTTATTAAGGGAAGTTTTACTAATGAAAGTGACTTTTATCATTTTTAGGTTGGGAAGTGGCTGGAGATCACATCCAGAGTGGAGCTGGAGGTTCTGATAACGATTACCTGATATTAAACTTGCACATCCCAGGATTTAAGTAAGGAAAACCAATTCTGATTTCTTTCTATAAGAATCTTCACACCTACTTTCCTAGAGAAATAGATGAAGTAGGACTGCCTTTTATAGAACATATTAGTATTGCAAAGTATTTACTAAATAACAATTTGTCACAGAGTGATGCATTGTATTTAAGAATATCTGTTGAATCAGTCACTGATTCAACATGAATATTAGTAGATGTTACCTAGATGAAGCTGAAAAATTTAACAGTATTACATCTAAAGGTATAATAATTATGATTCTTAGAGGCTTCATGAAGAAAAATTTATCTAAGCTGCCTGCAGGATTATTGTTTTGCATGTATCTATTTTTCTTTGTTTTTATCTGTAGAATAGTATATTGCAAATTTATTTATCTCATTTTGCTCTAGTCCCCTATGCTGAGATTTCTCAGTAGGAGCCTTTTTCTTGTTTTAGGGTCAGCACAGTATTTACATCAAGAGTCAAGTCTGTTACCATAGCTGTGTAGACTTCACCAAAGACCCAGTAAGGAAGGGAGCTGTGCGTCAGGAAAAGTAGAGTAGGGGAAGAGAAAAGGATGATTTTCAGTTTAATGAGAAAAATGGCTTAATTTTGTTCCAGATTGTATTTAGAAAATACTATAAATGTTGCAATTTTAATCTGTCAAATAGACCACCAACATCTCTGACTGGAGCCACAGGTTCTGAACTAGGGAGAATAACATTTGTCTTTGAGACCCTCTGTTCTGCGGACTGTGTTCTATACTTCATGGTGGTAAGTGGAAGAGCAACTTTTGAAGGAAAATTTCGAAGTTTATCATTCTCTTTTGAGTATGAATTCATTTACAGAAGTTGGTATAAGAATCCCATTTTTCTTGCCATTCTTAGGGTTCACTAAGAAATCACTAAGACTTGTGTAATTAAAGTCCAGAAAGAAAGTATTCATTACTTATAGGGAGATATAAATAAGGGGGCCAAGGTGAATGATAGAGGTCAGAGATTATTAATCTGTAGGAAGTTCTTCATAAAAATAAGGCACCAGTAGAAATAAAATTCTCCCATGATAACCAGTTAGCAATTTAAACCATCAGAAGAGAAAATATATTGATAATTAAGGGCAAAAAATAAATGGTGGTATAGAGCATAAGAAAGAGAAAATTTTTTATTGTTAAATTTAATACAAATTTACACCAAGGTATTTACTATGCCCTTCTCCTAAATTTTCCCATTCATTCTCTACATGTGATTTAAATCTCAACTCCTAGCTTGAGAAATGAAGAATGCAAATTTCACCAAGACCTCATGTGTATTTTAGGAGGTTGCTGGCCAGGGTTTTAACATAATTAGATAGTGACTCATAAACCTGCTTTGTTTTTATTTGTGTTTTTTCCCCAGTGACCCTTTAGCAACTAGACAATAGTCCATGTATTATTTCCTCCATGATATGCAAGATATGTGGAGATTTAAATATTTTATTTGTGATTGCTAACAGCTTAAATAGAGGTGAACTATTTTGTTCTGAAAATAAAGGTAGTGATAGTAACAGCAAAAGATCATAGATAATTTTTAATACAACTATCTACTATACCACAAAATCCAATAAGTCTTCAGGTCTCTCAATTCTGCTCCCTTATTTCTTTAATATGTTATTTCCTAGTCAGTGCCATTTCTGAAATTCAGATTCTTATTATCTTTCACCTAGACTGTTCAGTAATCTCCTATCCTTTATTTTCATTTCTACTTTCTCATGCATGCTGCTATTAAATTATCTCTATAAATAATAAAAACAGTAGTAGAGATATGAACCACAAAATTACCCCCTGTCTCACAGCAGCAATTCTTAATATTCTTTCTTTCTCTCTCTCTCTCTCTTTTTTTTTTGATCTGCTGGGTGTTCATTGTGGCATTTACAAAATTGTTACAATATAGTGAATATATCATACTTGAATTCACCCCCTCCATCATTCTCCTTTATTTCCCCTTCCCCCATTCCTGGAATAGTTTCAACAGGTCTCATTTTTCCATTTACATACCTCTATACACAGTATTTGCACTATATTCACCCACCTATACCCTTTCCCCTCATCTTCCCCTCTCCCACTGAGTCAACCCTCCAAGACAGGACCTGTTGTACCCTCCTGTTCTCGACTTTTGTAAAAGGAAAAAATGACATTTTTTTTTGTCTAAGATAACTATACAGGAGTTTCCTTCTGACATTTCCACGTGTATATGTATTATAACCTGAATTGCTTCATCTCCTTTATTTTTCTCCTTTCTACATTAGTCTCCTTCTTATGGTAGCTTCAACTGGTTTAAAAATTCTATGTTCATTCTTATATAGAGAGTACATCAACCATATTCATTTTCTTTCTTTATTTTTTTATTTTATTCATATGTACATACAATGTTTGGGTCATTTCTCCCCCCTGCCCCCTCCCTTAACAACCCCATCCCCTCCCTCTCCCCCACTACCCCCTTGCTTCCAGGCAGAAACTATTTTGCCCTTATCTTTAATTTTGTTGTTGTTGTTTTTAATGCAATTGGTATTCATTTTATTTTATTTTTTTATTGATATGTGCATACAATATTTGGGTCATTTTTCCCTCCTTCCCCTACTCCCTCCCTTAACCCCCACCCTTCACCTTTTTCCTCTCCCCCTCACCCCCTTGCTACCCGGCAGAAACTATTTGCCCTTATCTCTAATTTTGTTGAAGAGAGCGTATAAGCAATAATAGGAAGGAACAAGGGTTTTTGCTAGTTGAGATAAGGATAGCTATACAGGGAGTTGACTCACATTGATTTCCAGTGCATGTGTGTTACCTTCTAGGTTAATTTTTCTTGATCTAACCTTTTCTCTAGTTCCTGGTCCCCTTTCTCCTATTGGCCTCGGTTGCTTTAAAGTATCTGCTTTAATTTCTCTGTGTTGAGGGCAACAAATGCTATCTAGTTTTTGAGGTGTCTGACCTATCCTCATACCTCCCTTGTGTGCTCTTGCTTTATCATGTAATCAAAGTCCAATTCCCTTGTTGTGTTTGCCCTTGATCTAATGTCCGCATATGAGGGAGAACATATGATTTTTGGTCTTTTGGGCCAGGCTAACCTCACTCAGAATGATGTTCTCCAAGTCCATCCATTTACCAGAGAATGATAACATTTCGTTCTTCGTGGCTGCATAAAATTCCATTGTGTATAAATACCACATTTTCATAATCCATTCATCAGTAGTGGGGAATCTTGGCTGTTTCCATAACTTGGCTATTGTGAATAGTGCTGCAATAAACATGGGTGTGCAGGTGCATCTGGAGTAACCTGTGTCACGGTCTTTTGGGTATATCCCCAAGAGTGGTATTGCTGGATCATATGGTAGATCAATGTTTAACTTGCAATTCCCGTCAAAATTCCAATGACATTCAAAAGAGATTGAAAAATCTACCGTTAGATTTATATGGAAACACAAGAGGCCATGAATAGCCAAGGCAATACTCAGTCAAAAGAACAATGCTGGAGGTATCACGATACCCGACTTCAAACTATATTACAAAGCAATAACAATAAAAAAATAACAATAAAAAAATGGTACTGGCACAGAAACAGACATGAAGACCAGTGGAACAGAATAGAGGACCCAGATATGAAGCTACACAATTATAACCAACTAGTCTTTGACAAAGGCGCTAAAAATATACGATGGAGAAATAGCAGCCTCTTCAACAAAAACTGCTGGGGAAACTGGTTAGCAGTCTGCAAAAAACTGAAATCCATGTTTATCACCCTATACCAATATTAACTCAAAATGGATCAAGGAGCTCAATATCAGACCCCAAACTCTAATATTTTCTCCCACTCTGTGGGTGTTTTCTTTAGTTTAGAGACCATTTCTTTTGAGCAGAAGCTTTTTAGTTTTATGAAGTCCCATTTATCTATGCTATCTTTTAGTTGCTGAGATTCTGGGGTTCCATTGAGAAAGTCTTGCCTATACCTATTAGTTCCAAAGTATTTCCTACTCTTTCCTGTACCAACTTTCAAGTTTGGGGTCTGATATTGAGATCCTTGATCCATTTTGAGTTAATATTGGTATAGGGTGGTAAACATGGATCTAGTTTCAGTGTTTTGCAGACTGCTAACCAGTTTTCCCAGCAGTTTTTGTTGAAGAGGCTGCTATTTCTCCATCGTATATTTTTAGCGCCTTTGTCAAAGACTAGTTGGTTATAGTTGTGTGGCTTCATATCTGGGTCCTCTATTCTGTTCCACTGGTCTTCATGTCTGTTTCTGTGGCAGAAACCATGCTGTTTTTATTGTTATTGCTTTGTAATATAGTTTGAAGTCAGGTATTGTGATACCTCCTGCATTGTTCCTTTGACTGAGTATTGCCTTGGCTATTCGTGGCCTCTTGTGTTTCCATATAAATTTCACAGTAGATTTTTCAATGCTTTTAATGAATGTCATTGGAATTTTGATGGGAATTGCATTAAGCATGTAGATTACTTTTGGGAGTATAGACATTTTTACTATGTTGATTCTACCAATCCATGAGCATGGGAGATCTCTCCACTTTCTATAGTCTTCCTCAATCTCTTTCTTCAGAAGTTTATAGTTTTCCTTGTTGAGGTCATTCACATCCTTTGTGAAGTTTACACCTAGGTTTTTGATTTTTTTTGAGGCTATTGTAAATGGAATTGTTTTCATATATTCTTTCTCTGTTTGTTCATTATTAGTGTATAGAAATGCTAATGATTTTTCTATGTTGATTTTATATCATGCTACCTTGCTATAGCTGTTGATGGTGTCTAGGAGCTTTTGAGTAGAGTTTTTTGGGTCTTTAAGGTATAGGATCATATCATCTGCAAATAGGGATATTTTGAGTTTCTTTATCTATTTGTATTCCTTTTATTCCTTCTTCTTGCCTAATTGCTCTGGCTATGAATTCCAGTACTATGTTGAATAGGAGTGGAGATAGTGGACATCCTTGTCTCATTCCTGTTTTTAGAGGGAATGGTTTCAGTTCTTCACTGTGAAGTATAATGCTGGCTGTAGGTTTATCATTTATAGTTTTTATAATGTTGAGGTACTTTCCTTCTATTCCTAATTTTCTTAGCACTTTGATCATGAAATGGTGTTGGATCTTATCAAAGGCTTTTTCTGCATCTGTGAGATGATCAAATGGTTTTTGTCTTTGCTTCTGTTAATGTGGTTTATTGATTTTCGTAGGTTGAACCACCCCTGCATTCCCGGGATGAAGCCTACTTGGTCATGGTGAATGATGTTTTTGCTGTGTTGTTGAATTCAGCTTGCCATTATTTTATTGAGGATTTTTGCATCAATGTTCATTAAGGAGATTGGCCTGTAGTTCTCCTTTTTGGAGGTGTCTTTGCCTGGTTTTGGGATAAGTGTAATACTGGCTTCATAAAATGTGATTGGCAGTTTTCCTTCCCTTTCTATTGCGTGGAACAGTTTAAGGAGGGTTGGTATTAGTTCTTCTTTAAAGGTCTGATAGAATTCAGCAGAGAATCCATCAGGTCCTGGACTTTTCTTTTTGGGGAGACTCTTGATTGCTGCTTCAATTTCATTTTGTGTTATACATCTATTCAGGTGATTAATTTCCTCTTGGTTCAGTTTTGGATGATCATAAGTATCTAGAAATCTGTCCATTTCTTTAAGATTTTTGAATTTATTTGAATATAGGTTCTCAAAGTAGTCTCTGATGGACTTCTATGGTGTTTGTTGTTATCTCCCCTTTTGCACTCCTGATTTTACTAGTTTGAGTTTTTTCTCTCCTCATTTTGGTCAGGTTTGCCAGGGGTCTATTGATCTTGTTTATTTTTTCAAAGAACCAACTTTTTGTTTCATTAATTCTTTGTATGGTTTTTTTGATTTCTATTTCATTGATTTCAGCTCTTATTTTTATTATTTCTCTCCTTCTGCATGTTTTGGGATTTTCTTGTTCTTGTTTCTCTAGGAGTTTGAAATGTATCATTAGGTCATTGATTTGAGATCTTTCAGTCTTTTTAATATATGCACTCATGGCTATAAACTTTCCTCTCAGGACTGCCTTAGCTGTGTCCCATAGATTCCGGTAGGTTGTGTTTTCACTTTCATTGACTTCCAGGAACTTTTTAATTTCCTCTTTTATTTCATCAATGACCCATTGTTCATTAAGCAATGAGTTATTCAGTTTCCAGGTGTTTGCATGTTTTTTGTCTTTATTTTTGTTGTTGAGTTCTAGTTTTATTACATTGTGATCAGATACAATGCATAGTATAATTTCTATTGTCTTATATTTGCTGAGGCTTGCTTTGTGCCCTAGGATATGATCTATTTTGGAGAAGGTTCTGTGGGCTGCTGAGAAGAATGTACACTGTGTAGAAGTTGGACATCAACTAGGTCCATTTGATCTATGGTATATTTTAGATATAGGACTTCTTTATTGATTTTTTTGTTTGGATGACCTATCTGTTGATGATAGTGGGGTGTTAAAGTCTCCCACGACCACTGTGTTGGAGCTAATATATGCTTTTAGGTCCTTCAGGATATGTTTGATGAAGTTGGGTGCAATGACATTGGGTGCATTATAGGTTGATAATTGTTATTTCCTTTTGGTCTCTTTCCCCCTTTATTAGTATGACATGTCCTTCTTTATCTCATTTGATCAGTGTAGGTTTGAAGTCTACTTTGTCAGAGATAAGTATTGCTACTCCTGCCTGTTTTTGGGGGGTCATTGGCTTGGTTAGTCTTCTTCCAGCCTTTCTTCCAAAGCCTATGCTTATTTCTATAGGTGAGATGGGTCTCCTGTAAGTAAAAACTTGTTGGGTCTTCCTTTTTTAATCCAGTTCATCAAATGGTGCCTTTTGATGGGGGAATTAAGTCCATTAACATTAAGTGTTAGTACTGATAGGTATGTGGTGATTCCTGTCATTTGGTTGTCTTAGTTTTATGAAGATTTGATGTGTGTACCTAAATTGATGTTACTCTCTACTTTCTTGCTTTTTCTTTTCCTGTAGTTTGGTACTATCTGCCATTTCATGGTTATGTTGGATTTCACTTTCTGTGTGCAGAATCCCTTGAAGAATCTTTTGTAGTGGTGTCTTTGTGGTCATAAATTGTTTTAGTTTCTGCTTATCATGGAAGACTTTTATTGCTCCATCTATTTTGAATGATAGTTTTGCTGGGTAGAGTATCCTGGGGTTGAAGTTATTTTCATTCAGTGCCCAGAAGACCTCATGCCAAGCTCTTCTTGCTTTTAATGTTTTCTTGAGAAGTCTGCTGTGATTTTGATGGGTTTACCTTTGTGTTTGTTTTTTCTCTCTTACAGCCTTCAATATTCTTTCTCAAGTCTCTGTACTTGTTGTTTTAATGATAATATGCCAAGGGTAGTTCTATTTTGGTCAGGTCTTTTTGGTGTTCTGGAGGCCTCTTGCACCTGTATGGGCATAGATTTCTCTAAATTTGGGAAATTTTCTGTAATTATTTTGTTGAATATATTATGCACTCCCTTTGCTTGCATCTCTTCTCCTTCTTCAATGCCCATGATTCTCAGGTTTGGTTTTTGATGGAGTCAGTAAGTTCTTGCATTTTCTTTTCACAGGTCTTAAGTTTTTTGACTAATAGTTCTTTGGTTTTTCCTTTAATTACCATTTCATCTTCGAGTTCTGAGATTCTGTCTTCTGCTTATTCTATTCTGCTGGATTGGCCTTCCATTTTGTTCTGCATTTCTGAGGTTTTCCATATCCTCAGTCATTTCCTCTTTAATATTGTCTATTTTCGTCCTGGTTCATTTATCTCTTTATTTATCATGTTCTTTGTTTCACTTTTGTGTTTATACAGTGCTTCTATAGTTTCTTTTATTTGTTCTTGTGTTTTCTCAAATTCTCTAATTTTGTTGTCTTGGAATTTGTTGAGTGTCTCCTGTACATTTTGGTTGACCATATCCAGTATCATCTCTATAAAATGCTCATTAATTACTTGCAGGATTTCTTCTTTCAGGTGTTCTTGTGAGCTTCATTGGGTTCTTTGGCATAGTTTATCTTCATTTTGTTGGACTTTGGATCTGAGTATCTGTTTTCTTTATTTCCCTCTGGTTCCTGTACAAATTCATTACTGGGGGGAAACTGGTTTCCCTCTTTTTTCCGTCTTTCTGTCATTGCCCTTTCTATTGTTACTGTCCCTGTACTGTGTGTAATTCAGTATTGTCTAGCTTATAATAATAACAATGGTGATGTCTAGAATGGAAGGGTGAGAGGAGAGGGAAAGCAAAGAAGGTAAAGAAAAAGGGAAAAACAAAAGCACACAACTAAAACAAACAAACAACAACAAAAAACCAGTGCCAAAGAGATAAATAGGGAGAGATAGTGTACTAATCAATGGTAAGCTAAACAGGCATTAGAGAGACAGAGAGAGGATTAAAAAAAAAATCCCCAAGTTCAAATGCAATAAAGTTTCAGTCTTAATAATTTTGGTGTTAGTCCCTCAGCCTCCAATCCTGGATACAGTGTCTCAGAAGTAGTTCAGTCCTTGTCTCATCAAAGGGGAAAAAAACCAAAAAACAGACAAACAGAAAAAACCAAACCAAACCAAAACAAAAATCCCAAGTTCAAATGCAATACAGTTGCAGTTAATCCTTCAGCTTCCAGTTCTAGTTCCGTTGTTGTCTCATCAAAGGAAGCGAAAAAAAAGGAAAAAAAGTGTCTGGAGATAGCTTTGTGAATGTCTATCTGAGGCTGTAGCTCACCTGCCTGCTGCTGTCAGTTAGCTGTTGCTGGAGGCTTTATTGATTGCAGATCTCAGGAGTGAGCTTAACACTCACTCAGCCCCTCAGGCTTTGTTTATTTAGAGTTCTCCTGGGCAGGACAGCCACTGTTACAAGCTTTCCCTTCTGCTAGCACAGTGGGGAGGGTGGCGCTACACCAGCCTTCTCCAGCCTACTTGTTTATTTACAGACCATGTGGGAAATGCCCCTTTCCCGCTCTCCAGTGGAACCCTCCTCAGGACAGTCACTGTTACAAGCTTTCCTGCTCCAAGGTTGCTGGGCAGGGTCCGCCACTCCTGCCTTCTCAGGCCGGCTTGTTTATTTACAGTTCTGTGAGGGATTGCTCCTCCCCCCATCTTCAGTGCTTAGGGTGCCCTGCCTTCTTTGCTATGTGTCTTTTTGTTGTTGTTGTTTATTATCCAGTTTGGTTTTTTCCTCTTTTTTTCTCTGGGTGGGGGTCAGTCTGTGCAGGGGGCTATGCTGGTCTGGCCCAGGGTTGTTTGTTGGAGTACCATGTGCCGCTTAGCTCACCTGGTGATCTACTTCTCTTCAGCTGGTAGCAGCTGGTGTTTGGCGGTGCGGGACTCCTCCTGGTTTCTCTGTTTGCCATGGAGTGGGGATGCTATGCGCAGGCTGGGGGTGTGGAGGAGTCAGAGTTTTACCTCTTCCTGGTGGTTTTTCCTGCAAGGTGTATATCCAGCATCTCTCCAAGATTTTACTTTAGGAAGCACACTTTCTGCTTCCTCCCTCTAGTTGCCATCTTGCTTTCCTCCATATTCACCTTCTTAACTTCCATCTTTTATCCTCCCTCTCCTGTATGTGATCTTGCCTTAAGTGTGACCTGTTTTTCATAATATTGCTGGATTTGTATTAGGTCTATATTCCCCATATGAGAGAAAACATGCAGATTTTGGGCTTTTCTTATCTTGGCTAACTTCACTTAAGATGATGTTTTCCAATTCCATCCATTTACCTGCAAATGACAAAATTTCATTCTTCTTTGTGGCTAAATCAAATTCTGTTGTATATAAATATCACATTTTCTTAATCCATTTATCAGTAATGGGTCATCTTGGCTGTTACCATATCTTAGCTATTGTGAATAATGCTGCAATAAACATGGATGTGCAGGTGTCTTTATTGTAACCTGACTTAAATTTCTTTGGGTATATCCCTAGGAGTGGTATTGCTGTATCATATGGTAGTTCTATTTTTAGTTTTTAAAGGAGCCTCCATACTGTGTTCCATAGTGGTCGTACTAATTTGCATTCCCACCAGCACTGTATGAGGGTTCCTTTTTCCCCACATCCTTGCCAACATTTGTTGTTTCTGTTCTTGATGCTAGCTATTCTGACAGGAATGAGATGGAATCTTAATGTAGTTTTGAATTGCATTTTCTTTATGGCCAGGGATGTTGAACATTTCTTCATGTGTTTTTTGGCCACTTGTACTTCTTCCTTTGAAAAATTTCTGTTCAGTTCATTTACCCATTTCTTCACTGGGTCATTGATTTTGGGGGGAGTTTAATTTTTTGAGTTCTCTGTGTATTCTGGTTATTAATCCCTTGTCAGATGTATAGCTGGCAAAGATTTTCTTCCATTCTGTGGGCAGTCTCTTCAACTTGGTGACCATTTCTTTTGTTGGGCAGAAGTTTTTTAATTTCATGTAGTCCTATTTGTCAATCCTTTCTCTTAGTTGCTGAGCCATTTGAGTTCTACAGAGGAAGTCATTGCCTATGCCTATTGATTCTAGTGTATTCCCTGCTCTTTCCTGTACTAGCTTCAAAGTTTTAGGTTTTATATTAAGGTACTCAATCCACTTTGAGTTATACAGGGTGAAAGATACGGGTTTAGTTTCAGTTTTCTATATGCAGTTATCCAGTTTTCCCAGCAACAATTGTTGGAGAGACTGTCTATTCTCCATTATGTTTTTGGCACCTTAACAAAAAATCAGATGGGTGTAGCTGCGTGAATTCATATTTGGGTACTCTATTGTGTTGCACTGGTCTTCAGATCTGGTTTTGTGCCAGTACCATGCTGTTCTTGTTGCTATGGCTCTATAAAATACTTTGAAGTAGGGTATTGTGATACCTCCAGTGTTGCTCCTTAATTATTAATGGTCTTTTGTGCTTCCAAATGAACTTTAGGGTTGATTTTTCAATTTCTGTGATACATTGGAATTTTGATGGGGATTGCATTGAATATATAGATTGCTTTTGGTAACATGGCATTTTTATAATATTGATTCTAGCAATCTATGCACATGGGAAATCTTTCCATCTTCTATAGTCTTCTTCAATTTCTTTCTTCAGTGGGTTAGTTTTCCTAATAGAGGTGTTTCACATCCTTTTGTTAAGTTTAGTCCTAGGTATTTTATTTTTTAGAGGCTATTGTAAATGGAATTATTTTTCTATATTCTTTCTTAGTCTGTTCATTGTTGCTATATAGAATAGCTACTGACTTTTGTAAATTGATTTTGTGTCCTGATACTTTGCTGAGGCTCCTTATGGTGTCTAGGAGTTTTTTGGTGGAGTTTTTCAGACTATGTTGTCTGCAAATTGGGATAGCTTGACTTTTTCCTTTCCAATTTGTATTCCTTTTATTTCTTCTTCCTGTCTTATTGCTGTGGTTGGGAATTCCAAGACTGTTGAGTAAGAGGGGAGAGAGTGGACACCCTTGTTTCCTTCCTGACTTTAGAGGAAATGGTTTCAATTTTTCCCCATTTAGTATGATGTTGGCTATAGGCTCATCATGTATAGCCATTATTATGATGAGGTACATTACTTCTATTCCTAGTTTCAACAGAGCTTTTATCATGTAGGGATGTTGAATTTGGTTGAAGACTTTTTCTGCCATCTATTGAGATGTTCATGTGGTTTTTGTCTTTGCTTCTGTTAATGTGCTGTATTACATTTAATGATTTGTGTATTTCGAGCCATCCCTGCATCCCTAGGGTGAAACCAACTTGATCATAGTGTATGATCTTTTTGATATCCTGCTGAATTTGGTTTGCCAAAGTTTTATTGAGGTTTGTGCATCCTAGTTCATTAAAGAGATTGACCTATAATTTTCTTTTTGTGTATGTCCTTGTCTGGTTTTGGGATGAGTGTAATGCTGGCTACATAAAATGAGTTTGACAGTCTTCCTTCTCTTTTTATTTTGTGGAAAAGTTTGAGGAGTGTTGTTATTAGTTCATCTTCAAAGGTCTGGTAGAATTCAGTACTGAATCCATCTTTTTTGGGAGACTATTGCTGCTGCAATTTCATTGCTTGTTATAGATTTGTTTAGGTGATTAATATCCTCTTAGTTCAATTTTGGATGGTCATATGTATCTAGAAATTTGTCCATTTCTTCTAGATTTTCCAACTTACTTGAATATACATTTTCAAAAAAGTCCCTAATGCTTCCCTGGATTTCCTTGGTGTTTGTTGTTATCTCCCCTTTCTCATTTCTAATTTTATTCATTTGCATCTTTTCTCTCCTCATTTTGTCATATTTGTGAGGGCTTTGTAATCTTATTTATCTTTTCAAAAAACCAGCTTTTTGTTTCATTGAGTTTTTGTATTTTTTTTTCTCTATTTCATTGATTTCAGCCTTTATTTTTATTATTTCTCTCCTGTTTGTTTGGGTTTAGTTTGTTTTTATTTTTCTTGGCGTTTGAGATGCAGCATCAGGTCATTTATTTGAGATCTTTCTGTGTTTTTAATATATTCAGTCATAGCTATAAACTTTCCCCTTAGGACTGCCTTTGCTATGTTCCATAGGTTCTGTTATGTTGTGTTTTCTTTCTTGTTAAATTCCCTGAACTTTTTGACTTCCTCTCTTATTTCTTCACTGACTCACTGATCTCTTATTTCTTCACTGACTCACTGACCCACTGATCATGGTGCAATGTGCTCGTGTTTTAGTATTTTCTGCTGCTTCTTTTGTTGTTGACTTCTAGTTTTATTGGTGTGGTGAGACAGTATGCAGGGTGTTATTTCAACTTTTTTATATTTGTTAAGACCTGCTTTGTGACCTAAAATATGATCTATTTTGTAGAAAGTTCCATGGGCTGCTGAGAAGAATGTATATTGTGCTGTTGCAGAATGGAATACTCTGTAGACATCTGTCAGGTCCATTTGATCTATGGTATCATTCAACTCTAGAGTTTCTTTTTCGATTTTTTTGTCTGGATGACTGATATACTGGTGATAGAGGAATATTGAACTCTCCCACCATAACTGTGCTGGGGACTATCTGTGTTTTTAAGTCCAGTAGTGTATGTTTAATGAAGTTGGATGTCCTGACATTAGGCTCATATAAGTTAACAATTGTTATTTCCTTTTGATGTATTGCTTCTTTTATTAGAATGAAGTAACCTTCTTTGTCTCTTCTGAATAATTTAGGTTTGAAGTCTACTTTATCTGATGTAAGTATTGCTCCTTCTGCCTATTTTGGGGGGCCATTAGCTTGGTAAATCTTCTTCTACACTTTCACCCTAAGGCAATGTTTCTTTCTGTCTGTAAGGTAAATTTCTTGTAAACAACAAATTTTGGGTCTTCCTTTTTAATCCAGTTTTCTAATTGTTGTGTTTTTAGGGGGGAGTTGAGTCCATTAACATTCAGTGCTAATATTGATTGGTATGTGGTGATTCCTGCCATTTAGTTGTTTTTGTTGAGTAAGGGTTTGTGTGTGTGCAACTAATCCTATGCTACTCTTTGATTGCTTGTCTGCTCTTCTCTTGAGGTTTAGTAATTCCTATCCCTTCATGACTATGTTTGTTTTCATCTTCTGTGTTTAGGATTCCTTTCAGAATCTTTTGTAGTGGTGGTTTAGTGGTCATGTATTGTTTTAGTTGCTGTTTATCATGGAAGGTTTTTAATTCCTCCTTCAATTTTGAATGATAACTTTGCTAGGTAGAGTATCAGAGGACTGAAATTGTTTTCTTTCAGTGCTTAAAATACTTCACTCCATGCTCTCTTGTTTTTAAGGTTTCTGTTGAGCAATCTGCTGTTATTTTGATGGTTTAATCTTTATATGTTATTTTGTTTTTTTCTCTTACAGCCTTCAATATTCTTTCCTTATTTTTTGTGCTAATAATTTTCACTTTAATATGCTGTGGAGAGGTTCTATTTTGGGCATATCTGTTTGGTGTCATGAAGGCTTCCTCTATGTGAATGTGCATCTCTTGGGAAATTTTCTGCTATTGTTTTGTTGAATCTTTTACCTACACTTTTGGCTTGTACCTCTTCTCATTCTTTGATGCCCATGATTTGAAGGCTTGGTCTTTCCACAGCAGCAATTCTTAAAGTATGGTCCCTGGCCCACCAACACCAGTATCACCTGGAAACATGCTAGAAATGCACATTTCAGGACCCCATCCTAGTCTTACTGAATGAAGAGCTCTGTGGGTGGGACATAGAAATCTGTCTTGTAGGAAGCCTTGAAGGGATTCTGATACATGCTGATATATGATAAAGTTTGGGAATAAATAGTCTACTAATGTACTTCAAATTCCCTTAGTGTAATAACTCTATGGCTTTTGAAGGGGTCTGTGTGAATGTACCTTCCTTTTTCTACCCTGAATTTGTTTTTGTTAGAATTAATGGGACACTCAGTCCTTCTGTATTTGACATGCTTTAACACTCAAACTAGATCATACTTCTAGCCAAGTACTCGTGGCTCATGCCTGTTATCCTAGCTTCTTGGGAGGCTGAGATCTGGAGGATTCTGTTTTGAGACCAGCCTGGGCCAAAAGCTCACAAGACCCCATTTCTTTCTCTCTCATACTGGGGTTTGAACTCAGGGTTTCACACTTGCTAGACAGGCACTCTACTGCTTGACCCATACCTTCAGCCCTCAAGACCACATCTCAACCAGTAATTGGGCCTGGTAGAGCATGTCTGTCATCCCAAGCTATGTGGGAGTCTGAGATCAGGAGGATTGTGGTTCCAAGCTAGCCTGATCAAAAACATTTGGGAGACTTTATCTTAAAAGAAAATGGTGTGGTGGCTCTTGCCTGTCATCCCAGCTGTGGCAGGAAGCCTAAAATAGGAGAAGTGAAGTCCCAGCCCATGTGGGCAAAAAGCCAGACACTATCTCTAAAATAACCAGAGCAAAAAGGCTGGCAATGTGGCTTAAGCAATAGAGTGCTTGCCTTGCAAGCACAAAGCCTTGAGTTCAAGCTCTAGTACTACCAAAAGAAAAAAAATGAGTCTGTGGACATCTGGTTTTGTTCTTGATTTTAAAGGAAATGGCTTCAGTTTTTCCACATTTGGTATGATGTTGGCTATAGGTTTATTTTATATATCCTTCATTATGTTGTCATACATTCCTTCTATTCCTAGTTCCTTCAGTGCTTTTGTCATAAAGGGATTTTGAATTTTGTCAAAGGCTTTTTTTCTACACCTATTGAAATCATCATGTGGTTTTTGTCATTTATTCTGTTTGTGTGCTGTATTATATTTATTGTTCTGCATATGTTGAACCATCCTTGCATCACTAGAATGATGTCAACTTGATCATGGTGTATGATCTTTTTAATGTGTTGTTGAATTCATCTTGTATTTTATTGAGAATTTTTGCATTCATATTCATCAAGGTAATAAGATCTTAATTTTCATTTTGGTTGTGTCCTTGCTCACTTTTGGTATCAAGATAATACTGGCCTTATACAATGAGTTTGGTGGTGTTACTTCCCTTTCTGTTTCATGGAATAGCTTGAGGAACAGTGGTGTTAATTCTTTAAAAAATTCTTTAAAGGGCTAGAAGAATGCAATAGTGAATTCCTCTGGACCTGGGTTTTTCTTTGTTGGAAGATTCTATTACTGCCTCAGTTACATTACTTGTTATAGATCTGTTTGGATATTTTTTTATCTTCTTGGTTCAATTTTGGTATGTCATATGCATCTGGTAATTTATCAATTTCATCTAGATTTCCCAGTTTATTAGAACATAGGTTTTCAAAGTATTCACTAATGAGCCTTGGATTTCATTCATATTTGTGATAGCTCCTTCTTTTACTCTAATTTTGGACTTCTCCTTTCTTTTGGTTAGTTTGGCTAAGGATTTTTAAATCTTGTTTAACTTTCCAAAGAATGATCTTTTTTGTTTCATCGATTCTTTGCACTGTTCTTTTAGTCTCCATTTCATTAATTTCTTCCCTTTAACCTTTCTTTCTTCCTACTGCTTTAGGGTTTGGCTTGTTACTCATTTTCTAAGGGTTTGATGTGTATCAGTAGGTTATTTATTTGAGATGTCTTCTTTTTTTAATGTAGGCATTCATAACTATAAACTTTCCTTTTATTAGTGCTTTGGCTATGTTTGTAAGGTTCTTACAAACATAGAAAAATATTTATTTATTAGCATATTATAGTTTTACCAGGGGTAACTGTGACATTTACAAAAAATTCACCTACTCCATCCTTCTTCTTCATCTCCTCTTACCCCCTTCCAAGAACAATTTCAACAGGTCTCATTGTTCCACCTTCACACATGAATACACAGTATTTCCATCATATTCACTCCTCCTTTACCCTTTCCTTATGCTCTTCCCCCCTCCTACTGGCACCAACCCCCAGACAGGACCTGTATTTTGCTTTCTGTCCTTCATTTTTAAAAAAGATATTTTTATTTGTTTATGGTGGTTATATAGGGAGTTTAATTGTGACATTTCCTTACATACATGTATTATACCCCAATTTGGTTCATTCCCTCCATTGTTCTCCTTTCTACCTCAGTGCTTTTCTTATGGTGATTTTAACAGGTTTGAGTGTTCTCTATTCATACTAGTATAGAAAGTACATCAGTCATATTCACCTTCTTTATATTCTCTTGATGCATTGTTCCCTTTATCAATAATAAAAAAACAACAACCAGGGCTTGTTTTTCTACCATTCTATGTCTCTTGATGGGAGATTCAGATCATTAATAATTAGAGTTATTGTTGAAAGGTATGTACTAAATCATGCCGTTTTGATTCTTCCCTACTCCTCATTTGCTTATCTACTCATCTAGCAGGGTTATTCTCTTTCATATATTCTTCATTACATTTATCTTTTTCTCTAAGGATTCCTATATGTATCTTCTGCAGTGCTGGTTTAGTAGTTATAAAATCCCTTAGTTTTTGTTTATTATGGAAGTTTTTAAAAAAAAATTCTCCTTTACGTTATGAAAGGAAGCTTTGCTGGATACATTAACCAAGGTTTGCAGTGATTATCTTTCAGGGCTTGAAATACATCATTCCATTCCCTCCTGGCTTTTAAGGTTTCTGGTAAGAAATCTGTTATTCCAGTGGATTTACTTTTATATGTGACTTGGTGCTTCTTTCTTGCAACTTGCAGTATTCTTTTTTATGAAAAGAATATCTAAGAAGGTATACATAAGGCCTTAACTATAATATCCCTTAGAGAGGTTTTACCTGGTTTTGTCTGTTTGGAGTCCTAAAAGCCTCCTATATCTAGATGATCATCCCTTTCGCCAGATTTGGGGAGTTTTCTGTTACTGGTTTATTGAATGTGTCTCTCTTCTTTTAATTTACCCTCTTCTTCCTCCTTCTTATTCTTTCCTTCTCTCCTTCAACTCTTCCTTCTCTTCCAATTCCTTCTCCTTCTTCTTGATCTTTTTGTTGCTCCTCTTCTTCTTTCTCTTCCTCCCCTTCCTCCCACCTCAATCCTTCTCCTTTGCCTATGCTTCATAGGTTTGGTTTTCTAATGGTGCCCTAGAAGTTTTGCATATTCCATTAATACTTCTTTACTTTTTAATCTATCTTTACTTGAATGCATTATTACATCCACCTTGTCTTCAAGACCTGATGGTCTGTCTTCAATTTGATCCAATCTAATGGAGAGACTTTCAACTGAGATTTTAACTTATTGAACTTTCATTTCCAGAATTTCATTTTGATTTTTTGAGGATTTGTATTTCTTTATTGAATTCTTTTATATCCTGCATTGTCTTCCTGAGTTAATATATCTATTTACTTGTATTCTCCTGGAATTCATTGATTCAAGTATTTATTTGTGTACTTTTTAATTTCATACATCATTCTTATAATTATTTTTTGAGTTCTTTATTCAGGACTTCATTCACTTCACTATCATTATGGATTGCATATCTTCCTTGGGATTTGCTCATCTGAGGTCAAGTCATTCATTGGAAGTTTTAATCAATTATAGTCTTTCAGTTGAAATATTTTCAGTATTCAGTCAGGATAGTATAGTGGCAGGCTTGAGGTACTATTTCTCACCCTTGGGCTTGGGGAATGGCTCAGTAGCCAAGCATTCACCCACAAAATTATGGCACTGGGCCTGATCACCAGCCTTGCTCAGATGGAAGAAAACTAGCTTAAGTGTCTTTTAGAAGGCTCGGTTGTCTGATGCTGGGCTTCTTCCACTGTAGAAGCTTCCTTTTTGTGAAATGTGAGCCCCTCATGGCTTTAGATAACTTTAAAGAATATGTATGGGCTGGGAAGGTTCCCACATGCCCCTCTCCACCTAATATGTATCCTCAGGGGCAAGTAGCCCCTGAATGTGTCAAATAATTTGGGGAAATCACTGACTTCTGCACTGGTAGGGGAAGAAATGAGGGACAAAGACACTCTGCAATCTTGTCTCAATGCTTTTGGATCTGCCTAGGTATTCACCTTGCTGTGAGGGGAGTAGCTATGGAATCACCTGCTAAGGAGGGCCTGGGCTCAGTTCTCTCATTACTATCTGGCAATACTCACTCACCAGGAAGCTGTTCCTGGAAGTGGGTCTCAGTTCTTTCAGTTTCTGTTCAACAGTGTTCTGTTTTACTCTTTTGCCTGTTTCTCCATGCTTTTCAGCTGTCTTGCCACCTCTTTTGTAATTACCAATACTCTTTATCTCTCTCTTCAGAATATAGTCTGTCCTTGGATACCTGATTTTTTTCACTCATGGAATCAAAATGGAGGGCACTTCTGATCCATCATCTTGCCATGCCCCTCTGAACTGGAGATTTTTATTTGTTTTTTGAGGTAGTTTCTCACTCTGTAGTCCAGGTTGTCCTAGAACTTGCAATACTCTTCTCAGCCTCTAAGTGCTGGGATTTGGTATACTGAAAATTTTGGGGCTCCATCTTGCCTTTCAGGAATGAAGAACTGTGAAGATGGGACATAGAAATCTATAGTTTAGCAAGGCTTGAGGTTCTGGATTGTGCCACAACACCACATCACATATTTATTTTGGGAAATCAATCTCAGAGATTGTAGTTTATAGGAGAATATGTTGCTTTTCTTTATTCTTTGTGTGATTGGTCTTCTCAAAGGATTTTTGGGGATATCAAATCAAATAACATTTACAATGCTTTGGATATAAAGTAGTACTTTACAAGTGTAAGGTGGTATTATTTGCAGTAATGTAATAAATTCTATTTGTTATAACTTAAAGCAATGATGTTTAATATTATGAGCTATGTTTTGGATATGGCAAGTGTGATGACTTGGCTGTTTGGTAATGGGATTTCAGTAATGTATGACAAGCAGTTTCCATTATTTTTATTTGTGTTATGAACTCAAGATTTATAGCATATTTGATTACTTAGTAACAAATTTGATTCCTATGTTTATATTATAGTATAGGAAGAGAAGAGACATGTGGTGGGCTCACACCACACTTGTCAACATTTCAATAACGAATGGAATCCCATTCAAGTTCCTAAGACATTTGTATGGGTTTCTGCAGGGAAGACTAATTTAAAAATTCAGGGATAACCTTGGTTTTTATTTAAATAACTTAGATGTTTATTACATTATTTGTTTGATATTATTTTTGCTTTCTTGCTAGATTGATTATAGCACATTTGTGGGACTATAACAAATTATACTTTATTACTATTATAAGTCTTAAACTAAGCTAAGGAAATCAGAAAGAAATTATACAAATTAAACCTTTTGCAATTTAAATACAAACAAAAGAGTATTTTATGACCATAAAATAACATTTGTGTTAGCCTGCACGTGAGTGAACTGTAAGTTGCAAGTATAATACAATGTACCTTAGGATTTCTCTTTTAGAGCTGCTTAGCAGAATCTCTCAAGGAAAGAGATAAAAATGGAAAGCTTTTCCATTCTATAAGAATCTTAGAAGTTTTCTGTGAGGGTTTTGAGGGATTACATCTCCTCTTCTGTGTGCATTTGCCAAGATAGAATAACACATACACAGAAAACAATAAGCAAACAAAGTCCAACTCTCACACATACTGTGCTTTGAGATTTTTTCAAATTATATTGACACCATAGTTGATAAGCATATTACTGAGTGAAAGAGGTACTTGTTCAGACTTGACAGGAGTTCTGAAGAAGATAGCCACAAACCCTGCATTGTTTAAATACAGGCACATCTTTGTAATGTTTGTGTATATATATTAATACTGAGTTTGTGCTTTATTTGTATTTGTTTGTCCCACTATTCTAGGATATTAATAGAAAAAGTACGAATGTGGTGGAATCATGGGGTGGAACCAAAGAAAAACAAGCATATACCCACATCATCTTCAAGAATGCAACATTTACATTTACCTGGGCATTCCAGCGAACTAATCAAGGCCAAGATGTAAGTTAAAAGTACTTTATTATTATTTTTAAAACACAGAGAGGATGTCCCCTTGGAGATGCATGCAAAGTAATCATTCAAATCTTGAGAAAACTTAGCTCTTTATTGATGTGGAATCAATCATTTGAATATGTAATGGATTGCTGTAAAATGGTAATTTTTTATTATTTGAGAGTAAGAATGTATGAAATGGATGGGATGACACAATGTATCTTTCAATAATTCTAAAGTCTGAACAAATGCAATTATTGAAACTTAAGAGAAAATTTAATTTTGTAGTTACTTAATAATGTGTATTTCAAGCTTTCTGAGACTTTGAAAAGGTTGGTATCTTTCTTCCTATTCCTCTAATGATCTGATATTTGTCTAGGAGCCATTACCTAATGCTGCTTTTTATTATGGTAACAATATCTCTTCTTAGAGAATGGATATGTACAGATGATTGGTTTAACACAGGGAATCATTTCCTTTCTTTTACTTTTCCTGCTAACATAGACATAATACTTTCCCTAAGTAAATTCCAATAGTAGCAGGAATGTTATTTTTGTGGATCTCTTAGAAGTGACCTTTCAAGGTAAGAACCAGCTAGATCTCTTATTCAGAATTGGCTTTATTGCTGTGGTGGCAAGTGTAGTGTATTTCTCTTTTCTCTTCAGACTTTCAGTGGGAATTCATGCTCCAGATTTTGTTTGACTCCAGTTGTTCATTAGGAAGGTTCACATACCATGTTGTGAGGATGACCATGTGATGAACCCTACCAATTCTTTACCTTCATTTTATCTTCGCCCCGAAAAAGAACATTAAGTAGTCTGGGGTAATACTGTGCCAATAGTGATGCTCACTGGATATTGCTTCCTAGTCCACAGCTTTTCAGTGAAGATCAGAATATGTTGGCTAGGGAAAGGGCTTGATCCAAAAATGAAGGCTCAAGAAAATGGTGGGATTCTATCAGTTATTACACAGTGTTTGCATGAGGAAATGAGATCCAAGATTTTGTAATCACTAGTTCAAGGCTTTTCCACCTGACTATGCTGTCAATATCCTAATGTGTCATGAGTTTAATGATGAGAGAAAAAGTTTTTTTCTCTATTAAAGTAGACCAGTTCTTACAGACATAAATTCTATAAATATGCTAAGGCTTATACCAGTTATGATATGCCTAATGCCAATTATGGCAAAACTCCTAGAATTCCATTGCTGTGGAAATTAGTTCCTAAGTGTAAAGATTTGGTTTTTTTTTTTTTAGAAGAATGAAAAAGGAGTGATATTGATCCTTTGGTTGTTGGCCATCAATTACAAAATATTAGACTGGAAAATTTCGCTTACTTTTGTGATAGCAGCATAAAACCATAACCTGCTTGTATAAGTAAGCTTCAAGGCAGAAGTCGTTACTTTCTGCTCTCTTTTTAGAATAGACGGTTCGTCAATGACATGGTGAAGATTTATTCCATCACAGCCACTAATGCAGTGGATGGGGTGGCGTCTTCATGCCGTGCCTGTGCCCTCGGTTCTGAACAGTCGGGTTCCTCATGTGTCCCCTGCCCCCCAGGCCACTACATTGAGAAAGAGACCAACCAGTGCAAGGAGTGCCCACCTGGCACCTACCTGTCTATGCATCAAGTCTATGGCAAAGAGGCTTGTATTCCCTGTGGGCCTGGAAGTAAAAGCACTCGGGTAAGTGGGTCTGCATCTCAGTTATCACCACAAAAGCACGTTTGAATAGGAAACCAGAGGCTCTCCTTAATGTTTCTCCAGGAGCAATGGAGTTGCTCTATACTATGCAAAATGCTTTTCATTATTTTTCCTGTTTTATCTTCTCTTATATTTATTGAGAACTGAATATGTGCTCTGAAAGCGCTAGTTACTAGGGACATAAAATAAGAAAAACACTCAAATAAGAATGCTTCTCAATGCTGGGTGCTGGTGGCTCATGCCTGTAATACTAGCTATTCAGGAGGCAGAGATCAGGAGGACTGTGGTTCAAAGCCAGCCTAAAGAACTTATCTTGAAAAAACACTTCACAAAAAAGGACTGGTGGAGTGGCTCAAGGTGTAGGCCCTGAGTTCAAGCCCCAGTACTGCAAAGTAAAATGCTTCCCAAAATATTAAAAATTGATTTCTTGTGCATTGCCAGGATAAAGCAAGTGAACTACTTTTGTAGACTGGCTACAGGAGTTATCTGGGAATCATCAAGTATATCTTTCAACAATTTACAGACAAAGATTAATGCTGTATTTTGGGTGACAGAAAATCTTTTTCTCTATAAGTTGGCATAACCTTTTATTATTTTTTTGAAATGCCTTTGTAGAAGTAACTAATTTGAGAAACTCCCTGACTTAAAAAATTCTGAATTCTCTGAACTTTGCCTAGAAAACTCTACTTTACAAATCCTCTTTAATAGAGTGAAAAAATATAGCCAAGACAAAATTACTGAAAATTCTTATACCTAGAACTTTTTTTGAAAAACATTTTTAGTAGCAGTTGATGCTTGCTTTCTTGCAATATTGTTTCTTTATGTTTCTTCATCTTTAAACAAAGGACCATTCAGTTTGCTACAGTGACTGCTTTTTCTACCATGAAAAAGAAAACCAGAGTTTGCACTATGACTTCAGCAACCTCAGCAGTGTGGGTTCATTAATGAATGGTCCCAGCTTCACCTCCAAAGGAACAAAATACTTCCATTTCTTCAACATCAGCTTATGTGGGCATGAGGTGAGTTCTGATTATCCAGGTGAGATATAGCTATATTGTAGCTCTATGTAGAAATTTTCTTTGTTGATGGACCCATAATATCTCTATGGGAACTAAAGCCAATATCAGGAACTGAACTTTCTTTAAATCCTCTGTTTCCTCATATCATACTGACAGCTTTCTCTACCAGAGACAACCTCATCGTGTTCTTAGTTCATGAAGGTGCTTATCCAGTCAGCTGAACCCCAGGTGTTGGAGCTATGGTATAGTGCATTGAGGATCTTTTTTTCTTTTTGTGTGGTAGGCACTAAAAGTGAATCAGGCTTGTCACCTCATTTTTTATGCAGGCAGTTATGGTTTGAGAAAGTTTTAGCATAGCTTATTGTATTTGTGATGGTTTTTTTTGTGTGTGTGTGTGTGTGTCTACTGGGGTATGAACTCAGGGCTTTACACTTGCAAAGCAGGTGCTCTACTGCTTGAGCCACAACTCCAGTCCTTGTTATGATTCTTTAGAGAGATAGAAAATTATATATATATATATAATGAGAAAAGATTTATTAGGAGAATTGGTACACATGATTATGGAGACTGAGAAGTCTTATGACAGGCTATGAGCTGGAGACCCTGGGATGTTGATAGCATGACTCATCATGCTATCATGACTTAAGTCTAAGTCCAAATGCCTCAGAACCAGAGAAGCCAATGGTGTAACTCTCAGTCTGAGACTGAAGGCCTAAATACATTAGGGGCTGCTTGTGTAAGCTCTGGAGTCTTGAGGCCAGATAGTCTGGAGTTCTAATGTGCCTAGGAGGGAGCTCCAGGAGCAAGAAAAAGTATTTTCCTCTCCCTTTTAGTTTTACCTTGGTCCCAGTCAATTGAATGGTGCCTATTCACCTTGAGAGTAGATCTTCCCTATCCAGTCAACCAGTCTACACACAAGTGTCCTCTAGAAACAGCCTCACATACTCACCCAGCATTAATGCTTTTCCAGTTACCTAGGAATTCCTTAATCCAATCCAGTTGACACTTAAAATTAACCATCACAAAGTTTTCCAAGAGAAAGTTTGTTCAAAAAAAAAGAGGAGGTATGCAGGCCAAATGTTAATTGAGAAGCTAGCCTTTGCTAATAAATATTTATTTTGGGAGGAAGAAGTAGAACTTTGATATTGTTCATAGGAAAGGTAGAGGACTATGTGTCCAATATTCTTATTGTTGTGAGGTTGTGTTTGAAAAGAATATAGTATGTGTGTGTGTGTGTGTGTGTGTATACACAAAGCTATGTATAACAAAGATGAAAATAAAATGAGGCATATCTTCCATATGCATATTGATGCCTACATATCCAATTGTCTTCATTTTGAGATGATTTGACAAACTTGCTCAAAGTAAAAAAAGAGAGAGAGAGATCTGATTACCACAGAAGTTACATGGTATGCATTTGTCCTGTTATGACTTTACATGTGGTGATCCAACATACTCACTAGATTGTTTGCTCAATCAACTCAATACATACACAATGAATGTTATATGAAAGATACTATGTGAGGTAGCCAAAGATATTAATTTCATTTTCTGTTGTATTTCTCAATCTTATTCTCATATCGTTGCTATCTTTTTTCCATATTCTCTGTTCTTCCCTTATGTGTTCTTTCTTTTTATTCTCTTTCGTTTTCTTTTAGTCTCTGTTATTTTCCCCTTTCTTTCTTGAGTGCTTTCTCTCTGCTTTTTCCCATTTTTTCTTGTCTTCAACAATTTATGTTTAGTTAATATGTATTGTTAACTAAATACAGAGAAGACTTGATGGAGGGAGACAAATTTATAAGTTAGAATTTAATGTTGCATAGAAATCTTTATACTTTTTACCTACCCGTGCATACTCAAAGGTAAATAAAACAGCTTTACCATTTTATTTTTACATTTCTTTGTAGAAATAATGAAGTAGGTTCTTTGCAGTGAGCCTATAGTATATTTAAAGATATTATGTTTAAAAGGTCTTCTGATTTTTATAAATTTTGCTTTCCAACTAACTCCCAAATGATTAATAAATTAACTCCTTGTAATCTCTTCACTTTGCTGTATTAGGAAACAGATATACTTCATTGAATCTGTGATTAAGTGAATAAGAACATTTTTAGTGACTGTTTAGAATTCAGATGTCCTAGGATTCTGCTGTAAAGTGGCTTCCAGGCTTTCTTCTTCTGCCTTCACATTACCTTTCTGCCACACTTAGGCCTGTGAAGGAGAAGGGAGAGCTGGTGAGGGTTTTACCTTTGAATTAAAACCCTCACCAGCAGTAGTTTTCTGTTTTCTTTGCATGCATTGTTATTATGTGAATTGAATGTTTCATAGATGACTGTTGTTTCCTGAGTTTACCTGGCTTTCATACAACACAAATGACTTGTGCAATGGGAGGAACAGTGCATTTGAAATAACCACAGTGACTCTCAACCCTTGGAATAGCCTTGAGAGCTTTTAAAAAATGATGCCTGGACCTCAACCCAGGCCAATTAAATCGGGATCTGTGTGTGAGGGGAGAGTCACTGTTCTGCTAGAGTTGCTAGCTAACTGAGATTAGAGAATGACCCTCAGTAAAACCTCTCACTTGTGAATTTATTTTCTTAGGGGAAGAAGATGGCTCTCTGTACCAACAACATATCAGACTTTACAGTAAAAGAAATGGTGACAGGATCAGATGATTACACCAATTTGGTAGGAGCATTTGTGTGCCAGTCAACTATTATTCCTTCTGAAAGTAAGGGTTTCCGAGCAGCCTTATCATCCCAGTCCATCATTCTAGCAGACACATTTTTAGGTAAGCTTCCATTGGTTAATATATGCATGCCTACTCTTATTCTAATATGATGGTAACAAGTTGTCATTGTATGGGTGTTTACCATAGATAGTCAAGGCTTGCAGGTAATTTAAAATTGTCATTTTGTAAAGTGATTAAAAAGTTCTCAAGAATGGGGTCTATTAATCAATCTCAGAGAGTATAAGAAGATTCTGAATTTATGTATTAAATTATTGTGATATGTTTTCTGAGGGTCTGAGGCCTTCATCAGATTTTCTAGGAGTTTAAGAGAGAAAATAATTTTAAAAATAAAAAGAAAACCAAAGAACATTAAACATGCACAATCTTATATATATGCCACTAGTTTTCATCAACTGTTCTTATACCAGAAGTTAGCTATAGCAAAAGTGAGGTGCTGAATTTTATTCTCAAGTGCCACCTTTTGTCTGTGGTCCTAGAAGGTAAAGGAAAGTTTTAAGAATTCAGGTCCTTAATGATTGTTAGGAATCAAGTTCATTTAGAAACTCTGGGATGGTGGTTGGACATATATTTTTTAAGAAACTCCATAGTTGATTCTAATATGCAGCTGGATTTGAGAACCATTGCTACTGCCTCAAGAAGAATCTAACTTCACATTTCAGCACTAAGGCCAGTTACTAGGCTTGTGCTAAGCATTAGGACTCTTAGACACTAGTGTTGTTATTTTTGGAGTTTTAGTTCTACTGTCATTTTACCTACAAGGGATAGGAAAAAAAATCTTACTTTTCTGTTTATGAGGTCAAGCAAATTTTAGAGTTCTCATCTGGAAATTATTAGAACAAACTTTTTTTTTTTGAGATATGGTCTTGCTATGTTACCCAGACTGGCCTTGCACTCCTGAGTTCAAGAGATTCTCTTGCCCTAGCCTTTAGAGTAGCTGGAACTACAGGTGTGCACCACCACACACGACTGGGAAGAAAAAAATTTGCTTTGTGAAATGTGTCTACATGAAATGTGAGCAAAAAATAGCTATATTAGCAAAGTAGTTCTGCTTGCTTGACAAAGTTTAGCAAAAGAAAACAATTTTAATAGTAGATTTTAAAAATATTTAAACCAAAGAGACTAAAGATCATCTAAATTACTGTATGCACTTTACATGCACTTTACAGATTCCAGAAATAAGACCTACAAAGGTGAAATGACTTAAGCTATAAGGCTAAGGAGTATAATCTTTTTATTCTGGAGACTGTGGAAAGTTTCTTATTTTTACCAGGAATGCATTAAGTTAATACAGTATTTCTGATAAAATGACAGACATCAAAGTACAGCTATTTGCTACCTAGACATACAAAGACTAAATAAACCTAATTTTCTCATATTGCTTAATAGTTTCTTTTTTAATACCATCTAGGAGTGACCGTTGAAACCACTTTGCAAAACATTAATATAAAGGAAGATATATTTCCAGTTTCTCCAAGCCAAATACCAGATGTGAATTTCTTTTATAAGTAAGTGAAGATGCTGCTTTCTTAACTATATTTTGTTTCAAAAGAACTCTCTGTGGATATGAATTTTATTTCTCATTCTGAATTTTAAGCTCCTAGTGGCAGGGAAGATATATGATGTCACCTCAGGGTGTATAATATGGTAGCTTGTACTTAATAGGTAATAAAAATTGGCCATTAAATGACAGTAAAAAGTAAGATGCATAGGAAATTTGAAAGACTTATGCAATTTCTCTCAAATGTATATAATAAATATATATTCTTTTAAATTAGACAACAAAGAAACTCTAGTTCATTGACTAGGTAGTAATTACTAATTAATGCATCAGCATACATAGAAATGACCCCTGTCACTTTTGAAAACATTTAATCATAATTTTGAGAAAATTATAATAGCTTTATTAAACACCTTGATGATAGCTTATCAACTTGAAAATGAACTGAATTTGCATGAAAATTCTAAATTAGTGAACCTTAAAATATTTTTCTTTTTCATTTGCCCCTAGGGCATGAAAGTAAGTATACACATTGTACTTTTAATCTGTACAGTATCTGTCTTTAAAAATATTATTTGCTTTGCAATAGGTCTTCCACAACTACAACATCTTGTATTAATGGCCGATCAACTGCCGTGAAAATGAGGTGTAATCCTACTAAACCTGGAGCAGGTGTGATTTCAGTCCCCAGGTATTCTTCTTTCTACAGGGTGATTACGCATATGTATGTATTTATTTTCAGAAGAAAAAGTCTTCAGAATATTACTATTTAAGATACATTCTTAATAGAAATAAAGCAGAACAAGAGCAAAAGAGCCTATAGGTTTTTTGTTGTAGGGATGTGTTGGAGCACTGAATAGTAAGAGTAGACCTTGTTCAATCTCCACACTTCTCCATCTCTTCAGTGACATACCCTTGTCTTATTGTCCTTAAGTGCTTAATTCTCCTGTAAGTTGTTTAGGAAATATATAATCAATTAGGTTTGTATCTTTTTTTTTTTATTCTTACTGTTTAGCCTCGATTTCTTGAGAACTGGATTAGGTTTTCCTGGAGTATAATGCTAGCTCAAGAACTAACTAGCTAGGTTATCTAGTGTAACTAAGCAAACCTCTGAGTAATGGTTTCTTCCTCTGGAAGGAGATGGAGCCAAGGTAGGGTAATTTCTAGGATTCATTTCTAACTCTTTAGGTTTCTGATTAATGGTAGAAGTCTGACCTATAGAACCTAGTGCAGTTCATTTAACTTATTGGCACTGAGGTACCAGCTCTCCATAGCCTAGATATAGTTAATAGAATCTACACTGGGTGGAACACTAGGAGAACATAGCAATTTCCTGGGCTCAGAAATGTATCAACTTAAAGACTGCTTTCATGGAAAGAGGAACACTTAAGTGTCTCCTGATTTTAATTTTTCACAGTTATTTATTATTTAGTATGTAGGTTATTTATTTCTATCTTGTCAGGATTAAGATCGTTAGGATCATAGTTTGGTTTCCAGACTTTTTTTTTCCATCAGACTGCAAAAGCATGTAACTTTGAAAAGAAAATGATTAATGTGATTTTGATAATTTCACAATAACCACTGAACAATTTTAGACTATCCTAGTTACATTACATCAGGATTGGAAAACAGCTTAAACATTGTTTAAACTCCATACATATCCTAAAAATAACTACAGTGGTAGCACATCATTTTCGGTTCATTTTGGGCATCTAGGTGCAGCAGCATTCACTTCACTTCTCATCAACTTCATCTCTCCAGATCACATAGAATTAATTATTCTTTTCACGTATTCAAAGTGAGAAAATAATGTTATTCCAGGAACACAGAATAAAAGATAATAGATGGAAGTGAGAGGAACAGGGGGAGACAGGTGTACTTGAGCATCAGAGGATCCCTCCGCCAGCTTTTAAGCCAGAGACCAGGCTGACTTTATGAAAAGGTATGTTCAGAGATTTCAGCACTAAAAGTGTGGGTCTTTCATCATTCTCTGTCCACTGGATAGCTTTGAGTTCAGGTGCTCTTCTACTTTCTGTAGCACTGCTGAGGTCCTTTTCCAGACCTTGCAACTACTCTCTCTGAGTCTAGCCTCTAGCAAACTACCTGCATGGCTTCTGACACCTTATCCAGGTCTCTAACTAAAGACTAAATCTGTCCTTTAGAGAATAAATAACTATCTGTCTCTCAAGGTACATTTTGATGTTTTAATGTAATAATGAAACTAGTGTCATGGGGTTAAATGATGGCATATGGAAAGTTTTTTTTTCCTTATGAGGATAAAAAAAGTTGAATTTCTCTTTTTGACTTCCGGCAATCTTTGCTGTTTAGGGAACTTAGCAGTCTTTGCCAGGGCTTCTCAAGATCTCCTACAGCAGAATACCTTCAGGTATCTATTTTTAAAACTTAAAAAATATCTGGGTGTTGAGAACAGGATTTTTTAAATAAAGAATAAGGTAATAATATGTATCTTAAAATTTGAGAACCATTTGTCTTTACTTATGCTTTATAGATTTTGCTTATTCTTTTTCCTTGAGAAGAATGCTCCAACTATTTTTTTGTATTGATTTTCTTAAAAGCTAATGCAAAATGTTGTGGAATTCAGGGTGGAGTCCTTTCTATGTATGTTGTTAAAAATTTATTTGGGATTGTGATGCACACTCAAGTGTGCAAAATGCTACTGAAAGGAGCTGCTTGAATTCCAGGGTTTACATGTGGTGTTACTTTTCTCTTGACTCAATTTCCCATCAGGGCACAAGGGGGAGCTCAGGGATCAGAACATGAGAAATATTCAGCTTGTCCTGAAATAATTAGATTTTTTTTTTCTTTAGCTGTAGGGCTGAATAAACATTTCCTACTAAATTTTTTCCTACGACAGAAAAAAATCATTAACATAGCCACATTTTTCAGGCTACTTTTGAAGAGGATTTATTTTGTGGTTTTTGGATCATTAAGATTGCTAGGGGAGAAAGAGAAGCTAAACCAGACATTTGGCCCTGAGTATCTCTTACTCGTCGAGAGGTCTTAGAGAGACACTGTGGCAGGGTAGGGACGCCACCCTCAGGAACTCCCCTTCTTGACCAGGAATCTTGGTAAGACAGGTAAAATTGGCTTTAATGGTAGTAATGTTGGTTGGGGTTCTGAATCTTGGTGACTTGGGAACTGTCAAAAGACATTCAGACCTTGGAAAAGGAAAATATTTTGATAAGGATGGGAGAAAAGGGAAATATGTATTCTCCCTGTGTCACACATGAATTTGAGAGGGAGCAGCAAATCATCTGGGCTGCCTACTCATCTGCCATTGGCAACCACAACCTGTCAGTTTGGTCTGGCAAATATACATGGTTTCTAATTCCACCAAGTGTCCAAAAGGAGTGAGACATTTTGGATGAAAAATTAACAGCATTCTGTCTGTGGCAGATGAAATCTAGCAATTAAAGTGAACTTTTGAGATTTTTTTCTAGTGAAGTTTGCTTTGTGGGTAGAGAATAAACTACTAACACAAGGGGCTACAAATATCCCTAAGTAGATACCCTACTAGGCTTCCTCAACCTCGAGTCAAGATCATAGGTGGATGCCTGAGCTGAAGGCACTTATTTCATTAAGAATAATTAGATTTAAACATTGTAGCTAAAAGGCTCTGAACATGAGAAATTTCAGTTAGCAAGAACATTATAAAAAAGGCCTTGTTAGAAAGCTGGCTGAGGGAAACATTTTCTTTCTGATAATAGAGCTGTCCCAACATCTGTGAGATCCTTGAGTTCAACCCATTTTCTTCATGGACTGCAAAACACTGAGGTCCCAAGTGTTATAGATATCAAGCAAAGTAGTCAAGATGGGACAATTTCATGAAGTCTCTTGTTCTTTTCATGCCACTGTGCCTTTCATCTATCATTTTCCCCTCCATTTTCTCATACACAAAGATTTGTAAAGAAACACACTAAACAAAGAAGCAATGGTACATTTACTCAGCAGATCTGTGAGTTATTTGTGACTTCTTTTAAATGGGCTACCTTTCTCAAACAAGGACATCTTTATTAATATTATAAGTTAAAGTAAAAACATATCTTCATTTCTCTATTTTGAAAAAAAATCTCTTCCAAACTCTAAATTCATTTAATTATCAGGGTGGCCTTTGAGTATATTTTATTTCACAAAAGGGATACTTCATAATTCTGTCCTGATAATATTCAATGGTTGAACACTCCAGAGGTTTATACCGTGGCTCTAATTTAGAGTTTTTATACCAAAGAAATAACATCACCTAATATCAAAACCAAGCTGAGGGTATACAAAGTAGTAACTTTAAATGGTGATTAGGTCACAGTGGGGTTAGTGCTCTTATAAGAGAGACCCCAGAGAGCTACATAGCCCCTTCTACCATGTGAGGACACAGAAAGGTAGCACCATCTATGATGCAAGGAGAGAAAGCCATCAGTCAACACTAAATCAGGTGGCACCTTGATCTTGGATTTCACAGCCTCTAGAAATGTAAGGAATAAATTTCTGTTGTTTCTCAGTTACTCAGTTTAATGTACTTTGTTAGAACACCCTGAATAGACTAAGACACAGTTACACTTTTCTGAACAAAATTGAGGCAGGATACAAAGGTGTTTTATGGATCCCATACAAGGGAACATTCTGAAAATACAAGGTATCCTCAGCAGAGAAAGGCTGTTTCTTGAGCTGCCAAATCCGAAGGGAACCACCACCAGCAGGTTACAGACAGTATCATCCATGCCAGAAGATGACAGTATTGGTACCCTGATGTGGGAAACTCCAGTTAAACCCTCAGAAGCTCATGGCTCTGTCCAGCAGTACCCCCAAGAAATGTATCATATTTTAGTATCCAAAACTTAGCTTCCTAAACATGAATTCAACTGAATTCCTGCACATTTCCAGTGCCATTCCAATTCATAAGGTGATACCAGATGCCAGGTAAGGAAACTGGGAAGCCTGTTCCTGTTTATCAATAGAACCAAATCAAGGTCCACCCAGTTGTCCTTTGAATTGGTCTTTTGTCTACTCAGAATTCGCAGCACATCTAACCCTCTAGAACCCCAAGTCAGTCATGATTGTGTACTCTGTCTTTAGACATTTACTCACAAGTTTGTGTAATGACTGAGCAACACATAGGTTATAAAAGAAGTTCCAAAAGTGGGCCCTTTGCATCCAGCTTTAACACCTGGGAGTAGGTGGATATAAACCATGGTGGCACAGATAATCAAAGGGAAAAAATATTTCAAATATTTGGCAATAAGACATTTATCTATTTTGCTAGTTGTACTTTTGTTCTTTTTCTTGGTAAAAGTATTTTTTATTCTCTTGTGCTTTTACTCCCCCCCCCCCTCTTATTTTCATTCTTTAAATGAGAGCAATCGAAACTATTGCTTCCTACTTCTTGCTTCACAGGGAAGGCTTGATTCAAACTGAAACTTAGGTTTATAACAAAGAATCAAATTTGGATGTTTCCCATCTTAAATGATTCACTGGGTTAAAAGAATTGAGGAATTGATTCTAAACTCCTTTTCACCTAAGAGTATCTTTTAAAAAATGAAGTCTACCAAGAATATGCACTGAATCACTATCGTGTTTTGACACTTAATGACAGCCTTATAAAGTAAATCAGTGTCTTGGTTTTTTGTTGAAGTTTCTGTGCTCTTATCAGTTCTCTAGAAAACTATGTGCATTGTTAATAGTCTTTTACATTTTTATAGTGCTTTAAATTTTCTGAAATTATTCTCTCATTTTATCCATTGTAACCAATCTGTGAAGACAATATAGTAGGCATTCAATTTTGACAAATTACAAAAATGAGGCAGAGGGAAAGAGGAGTTGAGTTATTTGTGGGAAAACACAATCATCTCAATGCCCAGTTGTAACCCAGCTCTTCTCTCCAGAGGTTTATGCAACTTTGATTAACTTCCCTTTTCTCAAACTGTAACTTACACTCATTATTCTATTTTCCCTGAAATAAACAGTTTTCATTCTCCCTCTCACCACCCCCCAGTACATACCCCATTAAGACTTACCTGTTGGAAAGATGAAGAAATAACTTGGGGAGGAAAGATTTGGGTGACAGCATATTGCTCATCGTTACCAAATGATCAGAAAATAACTTTTAAAGTTGAAAATCATTGTTGTAAAACTAATAATTATGTTCTTAAGGAATTTTTCTAATTGACCGGCACTTTTGAAAAAAGAACAATTGAGTTGCTTTTGTGGATCTAGAAGGTGGAAAGTAGGGATAAATTTAATATGGCATGGATTTCATGTATTGTGGTTCCTATCTTTTTTAAACCTCTCTTTTCTTCTTACCCTAAATATATTTATTACTCCCCTTTTACAAACAGATAGATCAAGGAAGACAATAGTTAAGCTATTTTTCCAGAGATACCATTTGCCATTGTTCTTACCTCTGACAAAAAAAAAAAAAAATACTGGGCCTCTTTTATAAGGAAGGTAGCCTTTATTTACACCCAACCCATGTCTACACAGACACTTAGGAAAGGTAGGCATGTAAAAATGTAAAAACTCCTAGACACCATCAACAGCTATAGCAAGGTGGCAGGATATAAAATCAACTTACAAAAATCATTAGCTTTTCTATACACTACTAATGAACAAAATGAGAAAGAATATATGAAAACAATTCCATTTACAGTAGCTTCAAGAAAAATCATATACCTGGGAACAAACTTAACAAAACATGTGAATGACCTCTACAAGGAAAACTATAAACTCCTGAAGAAAGAGATTGAGGAAGACTATAGAAAGTGGAGAGATCTCCCATGTTCATGGACAGGCAGAATCAACATAGTACAAATGTCTATACTCCCAAAAGTAATCTACATGTTTAATGCAATTCCCATCAAAATCCCAATGACATTCATCAAAGAGATTGAAAAATCTACCCTAAAATTCATTTGGAAACACAAGAGACCACGAATAACCAAGGCAATACTCAGCAAAAAGAGCAATGCTGGAGGTATCATGATACCCGACTTCAAACTATATTACAAAGCAATAGCAATAAAAACAGCATGGTACTGGCACAAAAACAGACATGAAAACCAGTGGAACAGAATAGAAGACCTGGATATGAATCCACACAACTTTACCCAACTTATTTTTGACAAAGGCGCTAAAAACATATGATGGAGAAAAGGCAGTCTTTTCAACAAAAACTGTTGGGAAAACTGGTTAACAGTCTGCAAAAAAACTGACATTAGATCCATGTTTTTCACCCTGTACTAGTATTAACTCAAAATGGATCAAGGACCTTAATATCAGACCCTAAAGTCTAAAGTTGATAGAGGAAGAGTAGGAAATACATTGGAAGTAACAGGTATAGGCAAGGACTTCCTCAGTGGAACCCCATCAGCTCAGCAACTAAGAGAAAGCATAGACAAATGGGACCTTATAAAACTAAAAATCTTCTGCTCAACAAAAGAAATGGTCTCTAAACTGAAGAGAACACCAACTGAGTGAGAAAATATTTGCCAGCTACACATCAGACAAGGGACTGATAACCAGAATATACAGGGAACTTAAAAAACTAAACTCTCCCAAAATTAATGAACCAATAAAGAAATGGACAGCTGAACTAAACCAAACTTTCTCAAAAGAAGAAATTCAAATAAATGGCCAAAAAACACATGAAAAATGCTCACCATCTCTAGCCATAAAGGAAATGCAAATTAAAACTACACTAAGATTCCACCTCATCCCTGTTAGAATAGCCATCATTAGAAACACCACCAGGTGTTGGCATGGATGTGGAGAAAAAGGAACCCTTATACACTGCTGGTGGAAATGCAAACTAGTACAACCACTCTGGAAAAAAAATTGGAGGCTTCTTAAAAATCTAAACATAGATCTGCCATATGATCCAGAAATACCACTCTTGGGAATATACCCAAAGGAATGCAACACAGGTTACTCCAGAGGTACTTGTACACCCATGTTTATTGCAGCACTACTCACAATAGCCAAGTTTTGGAAACAACCAAGATGCCCCACTACTGACGAATGGATCAAGAAAATGTGGTATTTATACACAATGGAATTTTACTCAGTCATGAAGAAGAATGAAATCTTATCATTCGCAAGTAAATGGATGGAACTGGAGAACATCATCCTGAGTGAGGTTAGCCAGGTCCAGAAGACCAAAAATCATATGTTCTCCCTCATATGTGGACTTCAGATCAAGGGCAAACACAACAAGGGGATTGGACTTTGATCACATGATAAGGCAAGTGCACACAAGGGAGGTATGAGGATAGGTAGGTAACCCCCTCCAAAAAAAGATAGCATTTGATATCTTCAATGCAAAGGAACTAATGCAGAAACTTTAAAGCAACAGAAGCCAATAGGTGAAGGGGACCAGGAATTAGAGCAAAGGTTAATTTGAGCAGAATCAATTTAGAAAGTAACACATATGTACATGGAAGCAAAACTAGGAATCTCCCTATATAGCTATCCTCACCTCAACTAGCAAAAACCCCTGGTCCTCCTTATTAATGTTTATACTCTCTCTTCAACAAAATTAGAGATAAGGGCAAAACAGTTTCTGCTTGGAAGCGAGGGGGTGGGGGGAGAGGGAGGAAGTGGGGGGGAAGGGGGCAGTAATGACCCAATCATTGTATGCACATATGAATAAACGAAAAAAAAATGAGGTCAATTCTGAGATGCATAGTTTTTTTGTTTGTTTACTTTTTTGTTCATTTATTCACATGTGCATACATTGTTTGGGTCATTTCTCCACCCTGCCCCCCTACCCCACTCTTCCCCCCCTCCCCCCCTCAGTTTCAAGTAGGTCCCGTTCTGTGCTTATCACTGATTTTGTTGAGGAAAAGACATAAGCATAATAAGAAAGACAAAGCATTTTTGCTAGTTGAGTTAAGGATAGCTATACAGAAAGATTCCTACTATTGCTTTCATGTACCCATGTGTTACGACCCATGTTGATTCAACTCTAACTGATCTTTACATTGGTTCCTGATCCCCTGCTCATGATAACCTGTCATTTTAAGGTTTCTGTATTAGTTCCTCTGGAGTGGGGATATCAAACGCTTTCATGTTTTGGGTTTTCTGCCTATTCCTATATCTCCCGTATGTGCTCTCCCCTTTTCTTATGATCCAAGTCCAACCACATTGCTGCATTTGCCCTAGATCTAAAGTCCACATATGAGGGAGAATATACAATATTTGGTCTTCTGAGCTTCGCTGACCTCACTCAGAATGATGTTCTCCAGTTCCATCCATTTACCTGCAAATGATAAGATTTCATTCTTCTTCATGGCTGAGTAAAGTTCCATTGTGTACAAGTACCACATTTTCTTGATCCATTCATCAGTAGTGGGGCATCTTGCTTGTTTCCATAACTTGCCTATTGTGAATAGTGCTGCAATAAACATGGGTGTGCAGGTGCCTCTGGAATAACCTGTGTCATATTCCTTTGGGTATATCCCCAGGAGTGGGATTGCTGGATCATATGGCAGGTCTATGTTTAGATTTTAAGAAGTCTCCAATTTTTTTCCAGAGTGGTTGCACCAGCTTGCATTTGCACCAGCAGTGGATAAGGTTTCCTTTTTTCCCACATCCTCGCCAATACCTGTTGGTGGTGGTGTTTTTGATGATGGCTATTCTAACAGGGGTGAGGTGGAATCTTAGTGTGGTTTTGATTTGCATTTCCTTTATGGCCAGAGATGGTGAGCATTTTTTTCATGTGTATTTTGGTTATTTGAATTTCTTCTTTTGAAAAAGTTCTGTTTAGTTCAGTTGCCCATTTCTTAATTGGTTCATTGATTTTAGGAGAGTTTAGTTTTTTAAGTTCCCTGTATATTCTGGTTATCAGTCCCTTGTCTGATATATAGCTGTTCATATTTGAGGGCATCTTGGAATGTATTTAGTTATCTAAGAGTATGAAATTTTTCTGGTAGGCTGAAAAATACAGTTTGGGATGCTATCATTTAAAAAAATTATAGTTAAAGATCCAAAACTAGGTGAATTAGGGGTTCTCACTCATTATTTTGCATCTATTCCTTTGCTATTAGGTGTTTAAGGAGAGCTGCATTTAGTACCAGCCACAGTCCGAAGAAGCTTGTCAGGGAAAACCTGAATTTACATTACTTGATATAAGGAAGCTGAAAGAGTGGAAGACAAATTAAGAGAACAACAGTCCCTTAGTTTTAATGAATTCATGAACAGCCTGCTATTCTTAGAACCTTTCCAAATAACTTCTGGCTCCAATCAGCAAGGATTCTTCACACAGTAATAGCAGGTTAATTTTAAGCCATTTTGTGTTTCTCTGGCCCTAAAATGAAAGAGGCAAGTTGATATAATGGGCCCACCCACCAGAAAGTGGTGTTTCAAAAGTCTCCATTTGGGCCCTGCCTGGTGGTTGACTAGGGACAGTCCTGTCTTTGTGTCTAAGCACTGTCCATCACCTGCAGTGGTAAAGTAACCACCTCTAGGAGTCAGCATCAGGGTGCAAAGTCATTTGCATCACTAACCTAATGGTTGGTTGGTTGGTTTACTTTAGATATTTTTGTGATCATGGTTTTCCCCACCATCTGAGAAACCACTGTCCTGTGTGTCATTCTGTCCTAAAGCACCTCCCATATGTAGGTTAACTTAAACAGAAACCAATCTCCTGAATGTCTGAGGCCTCTCACCACCTAGTTCCTGACTGGGCACCCAGAACTCATTCATTTCCTTGCTCTGGAAACTCCAACAACAGCCACCCACTTGGAATTTCATGCCATTGTATCACTTTGGCAGAAGTTCTTTTGCTTTCTTCTTTCCCTTCAGCTAACTCCTATTGAATATCCTAGACTCAGCCTAGCACTTCTACCAAGAAATTTTCTCAGAGATTTTTGTCATTGTCTGTGTCTGTTTTCCTTTTACATTAAAAAATAGCTTTATAGAGATATTATTCATATACCATACAGTTTACCCACTTAAAACATATAATTTAGCAGTTTTTATGTTATACACAAATATATACAGCTATCACCATGGTCAATTTTAGAACACTTTCACCACCTCAAAAACTCCATTTATGTCTCACTCTCCTGTATTTTTAGCCCTAAGTTATCACTAGCCTACTTTATGTCTATATATTTTCCTGTTTTAGACATATATGGATAGCATCATGTAATATGTGGGATTTTGTGAATTTTTTTCACTTAGTACTATATAGGTTCATCCACATTGTGGCATATGTCAGTACTGTGTCCCTTTTTATAGTTCAGTAATACTCCAGTGTACAGATAAATTTTGTTTATCCATTTTGTTGATGAACATTTGGATTGCTTCCATCATTTGTCCATTATGAATAATGCTGTTCTGAACATTTATGTGTAGTTTTCATGGGGGCATATTCTTTCATTTCTCTTGGATATATTCTTAGAAGCAGACATGCTGGATCCTATTGCAACCCCATGTTTAATTGTTTGAGAAACTGTCCCACTCATCCAATGCACCTGTGCCATTTGACATTCCCATTTGCAGTACATGATGGTTCCAAGCTCTGCGCATCCCCATTACACTTGCTATTGTCTCTTATGCTGTAGGCATCCTAGTAGGTGCAAGGAACTATCTTCCCACAGTTTCATCTCCTTTGGGTTTATTTTTCCATGCGTACTTCCTTGGTATTCCCAGGATGCAACAGACACTCAAATGTTGATGGGAGTAGATTAAATAAAAAATCCGTTGTTTTTCATTTTCTATTTCAGCAAGTGTCCAGCAGGCACCTGTGATGGATGTGCATTCTACTTCCTGTGGGAGAGTTCTGAAGCTTGTCCTTTGTGCACAGAGCATGACTTCCATGAGATTGAGGGAGCCTGCAAGAGAGGACTTCAGGTAGGGGCCAAACCCATCTACACAGATGGCATATGCAAATGACAACTTTTACTCTGTTTTCCATTATGTCAATGAACAAGTGTATATTTCTTTAGCTACTAAAGATTCATGATTAAAAAAACAGTAATTGCAAAATATTACAATGGGTATTTTATAATTTTTTGGTCATCTTACTCCTTCAATCCTATTTCCTGTCCCATCCTTTATAATTTTTTGCTTTATCTTGTTTGGGCATGCACTACCACAATTCTGTAAATACATCAAATACAGAGGCTTAAGAAGTTAAATTTAGACAACATAAACCTCCCATGTATAGCTGGCAGAAACAAAAAGAGCTACACAACCTGTGATAAAACTGCTTTTATCAAATTGAATCTCAAAAATCTATACCAGCTTCCAACTGAGTATTAAGTATTAAATCTAAAGTCATGCAGTAGTAAAGATTTGAAATGATACTGCATTATCACCAAGAGAGAGACTTTTAAATTTATCACCGAATTTATCTTAATCCTGTTCAAAAAATATCCTACATGCTGGAAGAATAAATCTTTCAGATGCAGTGTTAGCTATTTTATTGTTTTCCAGTGATATGTGATCGGATAAAGGGCTAAAATGTTCAAATTAGTAGTTACAGAATGACTAAGAAGTTTTCCCAATAACTTGATATTTTTCTTTGACAGCATTTGAGGGAGCTTATTGAAAAGTTAAGCATTCTAGATTGACATGTGTCTTTTTAATTTGCTGAGAAGATGGTCACTAGACATCAGCGTTTGCTAATTTCTTTAGGTATTATTTATTTGATAAGGCCATATAATCTTTTTTCTATGCACTTCTAATGAAATTGATATTTTTTACTAGAGTTTTTTATGTCATGATTTACGCTTAGAGTTGCAGCAAGTGAATTTGAACATGCCTCTGTACTTCTCACCTCATCATACTGATAAATGTGACCCATTTAAAAAATAATGCATTTTCTCTTAAGTTCAATGAGAATGTCATAGTTGTCATGGGCTAAAAACAATTCAATTGCTACTATCTTTTCTAAAAACATGCTGAAAGTTATTTGCATTTGATTGAAACTTTTTCTCAAAGTAAATGAGATTCATCTACACAAATATGTTTATGCACCTAATACATAAACAATTTGATATTATCCTTCTGTTAGGATTTGATAAAGTTACCATCTCATTCTAGAAAATTTAATAAGGCAAAATAAGCAAATGCTTTTATGCCCTGTGTAACTTATTGTCATTAGGTTTAATCATCATAAAAATTGCTACAGGTCACCTGTATATCTTAAGCTACATAAAAGATCATGCACTGAACTCTGTCTTTCATTTTCAGCATGCCTTTTTATCTGTTTGTTTTTTAAAATTGCTGGTTGAGACCCAGTGTATTGATTTTATCAATTTATTGTAACTTGCTATTTGGGAAACATTGTCCTAAAGGAGTTGAGTCACCTACTCTGGGAGGACAAGAATAACTGGTCTGAGTAGTAGTGACCCAGAATCATGCTCTCCTTATTTTGGCATGTGGACGAGGAGTGGCCCGTCCATGTGGCTGTCCTTATGTCAGCCTCCTAAATTGGCCAGCTGTGTATGCCTGTAATACCCCAGGTACAGAGTCCATCTGTTTTTCTGCTTAGGGGAGAGGTCTGTTGGGTTAATAATGGGTTTGCATGATGGATGGGTGAAATCCATTCTAGTTAATTACATTAAACAACCTAAAATTTATTCTGAAACATGATAGCGATGTCAGGAATGATCAAAACTTGCAGGAAACAGCCTAAAAGACGTGTTAAGGTAGTCATTTTATTCAACTTCTTTAGCATGTAGTAAGCCCTTCTAATTTGACAATCCATTCTTTGTTTTTTTTTTTTTACATTTTCACTTATTTCATTATTTACTCTCTTATGTATCTTTTTTAGAGATTTTATTAAGTGAATTGGAATAGTCCTCTGTGCCTGCTATGAGTAAAGGATTAACAAACCTCTTTTCTACATGAGAAATTGACCTAAAAACAAACCTAGCTTTCACACTTGAATCAGAATCTTATTTGTCATGTCATGTGGGGTTTTATTTATTTATTTTAAAAGGAAACCTTATATGTATGGAATGAACCTAAATGGTGCATTAAAGGAATTACTTTGCCTGAGAAAAAGTTGTCTACCTGCGAAACAGTTGACTTTTGGCTCAAAGTGGGAGCAGGTGTGGGAGCTTTCACAGCTGTTTTGCTGGTGGCTCTAACTTGCTACTTCTGGAAAAAGAATCAAAAGTAAGTAGCCTCACTGGGATGATTGTATAGTAACTGGAGGGTCTGATATGATGTGAGAATTTTAGACTTGATTATTATATACAGTAGATTCTCTCAGAGTCACAAGACATTTCTTCTAATGAAGAGTTATAGGGAAAGCCTTGGAGAAGTCAAGCACAGGAAATGATTATTATTCTGATAATTGAAATTTAATAGGGCACTGGACAGCACTGAATTAGACTCATTTATTATAGAACATTGAAAAGTGGAGGTTCAAAATTACCCAAGTAGATGGTAGTAGTGATGAGATTGGAAGGCAGAATTTCTCTGGGTCTGTTTCAATTTTTATGACATCATGCTGTCTTCTTGCCCTATTTTTCAATTTCTTGTAGGAGGATGATATTTGCAAAGAAACATACTAAGTATGTAGGCAAATATCACATATGTTTAGTCCAGGTCTCCAAGAATCTAAGATTGAATATCGAGTCTAACCCCTGAATGTCTGTTGATCTGTTACATGGTTTGAATCTTTTACAATGATTTACATCTCAATGGGCTGTGAGGATCTATATTCCAATATGGAGGTGCAATTGCAATATTTTAAGTGATAAGTTAAATATAAAGACATAAATGATTTAGAGACCGAGAAACCCAAATCACCTATGTGATATTCTCTTCCATATGATCTAAACTTTAGGGAATGTGATAGTGATTTGACATCCACATACTAATAAATCAAGGAAATGCATTATACCTCAAAGATTTCCTTTGTTTTACAACTATCCTTCATAATTGAACAGTTCAATCAAAGTAAAGTAAGTGGTAAAATTGACTATACTAAACTGATTCTCTGACATCCTGGGAAATATTTTTATGTGTATGATTGATCAATATTGACACATAAAGCTAAGGCCGTAGGTGAAGAAATTTGTTGATAGAATATACTACAAGACAACTTTATGAGCTGACATATGATCACCTATAGTACATATTTATTAGTATAAATGGTTATTTTATCTATATTTATTTATCTATATTACCATTGCTTAGATTGGAGTATAAATATTCCAAATTAGTAATGACAACAAACTCTAAAGAGTGTGAACTCCCAGCTGCAGACAGCTGTGCTATCATGGAAGGAGAAGATAATGAAGAGGAAGTTGTATATTCCAATAAACAGTCACTGCTTGGAAAACTCAAATCTTTGGCCACAAAGGTGAGAGCAGAATTTTAGCCTGGAATTGCTTATTATTTGCATAGCAAACTATTTAACAGTAGCTGCTTTGGGGAAGAGGAAACTAACAAGAGTATAATACATTTAGTAATATTACTTTTCACAAATATGATATTTATAAAAATATCTCACATTCATCCATACTTTTCTTTTGGTGTTTATTTTATAATATTATTTTTCATAGAGAAAACAAAAGTTATATAAACTATTGAGGCATTTAAGGCAGCACATCAGATGCTAGTGTATTTGTTCACTTTGAAATGACTTCTGCATCTAAACAGAATGTGAAACCTTCAATATTGTTTGAAAACACATTTTATTAATACTCTTCACCATTGATTTAAAAGATACAAATTATTAACTTGCCCTTTCAAGATTAAATACAGAATGAAATGGAAGAAAAAAATGCATTTCAAATGATTTGCGGCAGGACAGACAGGTGACAAAACATTACATTATAGAGAGTATTTAGTAACCATTTTCTTTTACTCTTTTAAATATATTATAGGGGATTTTAAAGAATAAAATAAATAAGTCATCTAAGGCTATTTAACTTTTTTCTTTATTAATATCAAAGTTTATGGAGGGTACTATTATTATGGAATAATAAATATACAGTGATTGTCAAGAACTTAAAAATGTACCCTACTTGTAAGGTAACAGGTGAGCCTTCCCCAGTCTGATGGATACTTTAGAAAACAGAAGACTCCTTGTTGAAGACAAAGAACTGTTTAGACCGAGTAACAGTATTTATACCAGTTTCTGAAGTCCCATCTCCCATAGGATTATGTGTATATGACAGGATAACATTTGGTTGCATCACAGGAAAGGAACCCTAAGCTTTGGGAATCTGTTTTCAGAAAGAGCAATAAGGAAGCCCATCTTTGCTTCAAAGACAGTTATCTTTATTGTACCAGGTTGATAGTATGTCTATCCATTGTCTCAGGGGGAGACACTATTTCCAAGACAGTAAGCAAGGATGACCTTTACTCTGGAAGGAGACAATGTCTTTATCTTTTCAAGATTCTTGAAAAGACAGTATAGAACACAAGGAAATCATTATCTTGCCCCTAGAATATGCAGAACTGCAAAAGAACTATGGAGAACTATCTCCTAACAATGTTCACATCTCCTTCTCTATCATTGAGACTTATGGTGAATTTTCCCTTCAGTTTGCCCCACCTAATACTCTGATATGACTGACAGAGGCTAGGATCAATCTGGTTAATTTGCTTTATAAAACATTTAAGTAAAACTACTACAAATAGTACCAAGCAGCAAGATGAGACCAGTCTTCATTATTAACCTCAATTATACACCCAGGATCCTAGATCTAACTGACTGAACAAATGCTATAAGCCATTAGTTCTACTTTGGGAAGCTAGGTAGTCTTCTCCTTAAGTCTTTGTGCAGACTTTTTCCCCCAACCTGAGACCTTTCCACTGGCACCAAGATATTTTCTCCATAAGAGTTAGGTGGGACTGTGTATGGTGGTACAGGCCTGTAATCCCAGCTATTCAGGAGGCCAAGGTAGGTGGATCATGGTCTGAGGCCAGCCAGGGCAAAAGTAAGAGGCTCTATCAAAAACCAAAGTAGAAAGAGCCGGTGGCATGGATCAAGTGGTAGAGGACTTGCCTAGTAAGTGCAAGGCACTGAGTTCAATCCTTAGTACTGCCAAAAAATGTAGAAGCAAGACGATGAATTTTCAAAACCTTACAGACCTAGTGAATTTCCTATTTTTGTCTACATGGGCCATTATGGGGGGACTTGGTGAGCAATAATCTCAGCTAAGTGGTAATTATCCTTTTGATGTAGGATTATGGAAATGCAACAAGACAATCCATGGACAACAGGATATATTAGTGGTTTCACAAGCTTTGTCTTAACTCTCAAGGGAGAAATATAGGGTAGTTATATTGTCCATAACAATGTATAGACAATGAGTTCATGTTGACCTGAACAACAGGTCAAAAGATTCAAAAGAAAAGATTCCTCATCAAAAGATGAGGAGGTTTCATTAATTACTTTAGCTGAAGTCAGAGAGAAATTTCATACCAGCTATTTGTTTTCTTTTTTGTTTTGTGGTATTAAGGATTGAGCTCAGGGCCTCATGCTTGTCAGGCAAGTATTTGACCACTTGAGCCATGCCCCCAGTTCTTTTGCTTTTATTTTTTATAGATAGGGTATGAAGCTAACTTTGCTCCACCTCGCCTCAAGCCAATCAGTGATCCTCCTACCTTTGCCTCTGGAGTAGGTGGGATTACAGGCATGCACTCCCATGCCCAGTCCACATAGTGCTTTTCTAATTCATTGCCTGCCCGTAGTTTGAGTGTGAATAAGTCACTTATTTGCTCATTTTGGTAAGGTTTTCGCAGTTCTCTAGGATCTACATGATATTTTTAGTATGTTTTAATAAAGCATTGAAGATTTGTTATCACTACTCCAAAGGTGCAAGCCATCATGATTTTTAGGAAAGAAACAAGTTAATGTCTGGTTTTTACACAAGAAGCAGTCCTGAAGGTATGTATGGTGCCTCTGGAAGAAAAGTATTTTAAAAAAAACAAAAAAAAAGAAAAGTATTTTCAGATCTTGGTGACACCATATAGTATCTACATCAGTCAAGCAGCACAGGTTGACCGTGCCTGCAAGTGGCTTCCTTATGGTTTATGAACTTTAAGGTTTTCAGTTCATCTGAAATAATTGTCTCTTTTTTGTGCCTCTGAAGATCATCAATTCAGTCTTTCCTGTTTGTCTACACCACAAGTGTGATGTATTTACCTGTCTCATGGGGTGACTAAGTATGGCTATGGGAATGGAGGTGTTGATTGACATTATTCTGGGGCAGAATTTGTGGCTATCCCCCACTGTGTGCGATAGATTTCTCATTAAGTTTAAAGGGAACAACAGTCAAATTGTGATTAGCCCTTGTGGTGGGTATGGAAGACTCAGCAGTCAGTTAAATTAAAGCTATTGGCACCAATTTGATAAAGCCACAACTGGACATTTTTCTTTAAAGGAAGTGACAAGGTGACTCTGAAAATAAATGATGGTTAGTGTCCTTCCTTCCTTCATAACTCTTAGTATCTGAGGTATTTCATCCCATTATCTTGGACTGACTTGTGTCCTTCTACTGCCAGTGTCCTATTTCAGTGGCTGTAACTTAACTGTATTTCTACTTATTCTTTACTGGCATCCAGGTCTATTATTCCCCTGAACATTAAGGTACAAGAGTCACAAGTATGTTAAAAATACCCCACAGAGATAGAGACCCACTCACTATGTGCCCCATTTTGTCCATGTTGGCTATGATAGGTGAGTAGCTTGGTGAATAGTGTAGTCAGTAAATGGCCATTATCCTTTTGATCTAGAATCATGACAATCCAACGAGACAAAAGTACAGGTGGTGGTTAAATTAAAATTATGTTTGCTCCTCCTAGGCTCCTTTCTGGCTGGGACATCACTAAAGATTGTACCCAGGCATCTTATAGGTGGAGTCAATAAGGTCATACTATGCCTTGGAATGGTCAGGCAGAATCCTGGAATTTGGAATAAGATGCTTATTTTCCCCCTTCATAATCATGGACAACCATACTATTGACCAAACTGTCTTTACTAAGTTGTGCGGACACAGGAAGAGGTGAAGGAGAAAGTCAGAAGTTTTTGAATCAATTTCTGAGAAGCCTATTTCAGTGCTCAGTGATTCCATGTGCCATCCAAAGGATGGTAGGGAGTGTGGAAAGTTCATTAAATATCTCTACCTCAGCCCATGTTTTTCATAGCTTTGGTGATCAAATGTGCATGTTATAAATGGTCCATATAGCCACAAACTATATATATTTATTTCAAGGGCAAATATAATGAGATTAGAGTTAGTCAATTAGTGGTGAGGTGCCATCAATAGCCCAAAGAATGGGAAAGTTATGATGTAATGAATTATTTTCTAGATTAAAAAAAAGCTGGCAGAGTGGTTCAAGTAATAGAGTGCCTATTTAGAAAGCATGAGGCCTAGAGTTCAAACTCTCATACTATAAAAATAGATAGATAGAAAAATTATATTCTAGATAATAATTATTCACCTTTTGGCATGAATCCCATCTTTCTTTCTCTCTTCAGTACTGAAGTTTGAACTTAGAGCCTCATACTTGCTACAACTTGAGTCCTGTCCCAAGCCCTTTTTCTTTAGCTAGTTTTCAGTAAGGTCTCATGCTTTTGCCTGGAGCTGGCCTCAGCCTGAAATCCTCGTACCTCTGCTTCTCAAATAGCTGGGATTATGGACATGGACCGCTATACCTGGCTTGTTTTTTGAAATAGGGTCTTGCTAAATTTTTGCCCAGACTGACCTCAAACCACAGTCCTCCTATCATTGTTTCCCAAATAGCTGGAATTACAGGTATGAGCCACTAGGCCTGGCCCATTACTAGCCCATCTTTACATGTGTGCTTCTCTTGATGGAGGAACTTTGTCTAGCACTTATACTTGGTGAGGTGCAAACATTTAACATCAAACGCTACTGTGTATCCAGATATGGCAGCAATAACAACAGTATCTTATATGGGCACATAAAACCCTTCACAAGGTCACATTATTTTTCCTTCCCTGCTGTAAACTTGCAGAAACCCATTATTTGCATGTTCCACTCCTCCCACAGATGCAGGTAGGAATGGCGCCTTGCGTGCCTGCAGCCCACAGTCATGTTTGAGAATCCCTCTCTGAGGTTCCCTAGCAGACTCAGATGTCAGATGGGCATATCTAATTTTCATTTTCTCTGCTAATCTTCTTTCTCCTTGAAGATGCTGAAATCAGGGTACATAGAGAGCAGAGGGATTAAGAGTAAAGAAAGGGAATCAGTCTCTAAAAGCAAGCAGGACTTTGACATGTGTTTCTGTTTTCATGAATTTTATCAACTGCCTATTATCCAACTAAACTTCATTTTTTTTTTATCCACTCAAAGCCCTGTGTTGGGGCTGGAGGTGTGGCTCAAGCATTAGAGAGTCTTCTTTGCAAGCATGAAGCCCTGAGTTCAAACCAGCCCCACCAAAGCAAAACAAAACAAAACAAAAACCAAGCCCTATGTTGAATAGTGAGATTATCATTACTAACACCACCTACTTCAGCATTGGGACTGCTTAAATCAGAAGCCACATTGAGATTGCTTTCTGTGTGAGGCTGCAGGTTTTTTGTCTGTTTGTTGATTTGAGCTTGGCTTACATATTGGAGCATATTTTCTTAGAATTCATCTTAACCCAGAGTGTTTTTGTTTTTGTTGTATTGTCATCCCTCTAGTTAATGCTTGGTATTAACATAAAGGCTTGGGAAAACTTCCATACTAATTTATCTAGATTCCTTTAGGTCAGTTTCCCATTCTCTAGTGATCTTCCACTTTGTAAACCGAATCTGGAGCAATAAGAGCCCCAATAGTAGTCATTGCCTCACAAAATATTCCTATAAAAATTAATCTCAAGGAAATTTCCCAGAGAAAACCAAAACTCTGTTATTTTAGTTATGAACCACCACAAAATCTCTGAGGCCATTCCTTGAACATCCTTTAATGAATGTAAAGTTGTCTTAGAAAACTGCAAGAGGTACTGAGACTTGAGATGGCCCAGCTGCTGCAGTTCTTACTTGACAGCCATGGAGTCCTGCCACATCCTCTGCGAAGTGAATCGGCCAAAATGCTAATGATTCACCAGGTTTCTGCCCATAAGTTTCTATCTTCTATTTCTATCTTCTCCCTTTTAGAATCATTGTAGGTGCACATCTTTGTAACTTTTATCTGAAACAGAGTGAATCTTCTTTCCCTTCCAGGATGAATTTTAGTACTAGGCACTCTGATGCTAATTGCCAGATTAGTGATGATATCTCTTTGCCACAGGAGAATTAATAACATCCAGAACACTGTTCAGACAGTATTTTTTTTAGTCAACTTACCAGTACTCTGCCTATCAATTCCTATTATCAGACAGTAAATTGAAGGATCATTTATTGCCTTCTCGACCAGAACTTGGTGAACATGTTTGCTGCCAATTTCCATGGAATCTTGGGAATTCTTGTTCCCTCAAATCTTATCAATCAGTGTGTGAAACTCATCCTTTTCCAGAACGCCTTGTTCATTTCACATCTTCATTAGAAAAGCAGTGCAGAGCTCTGGTTTTGACATTTCAGTGTCTTGCTAGCCAACAAATTGGCAGGCTCACGGAAATTTTAGAAGATAAGTTTCCTGGGTCAGAGACAAATCACAGTTTATTTTTCATAGCAATAAAAGAGCCAAAATGTCAATGTTTTCTTTGGTTTTTCAAGGCTGGACTTCCATAGAGTAAAGGGGCTAGATGACATGTGTGCACACGATGGACTGTGCTGTGGAAGAGAAACCAATAGTTTGGGGAAACTAAATCTTTTATACTAGGCAGTAAGTGTGTTTACTGTCTGTCTAGCTTTCTAGATTGTAAGTCATCTTTTCCTTTACTCTGGAAGGCAAGTTCTTACAGTGTAAGAGCACTGACTAGCACTTCCCTCCCTGAAGTGCAGCATCTCAGCAAAGCAGGAAAAGTGATATGTTGGTATCTATGCTCTGATTTTTTTTTAAGTGACCCCCGTTCCTAGCCCTAAAGCTCCTGGATTTTTTTCTAGTCAAGTGGAAGCAAATACAAAAGCAAACATCCTTTTCAACAGCTACTCAATTTCTATTTCCTGTCGTTTTCTAATTTTACCTTTCTACTTCACTCTTTTTCCCTCCTCCTTCCTTCTCCCCTCCTCCTTCCTCCCTCCCTTCCTCCCTCCCTTCCTCCTTCCCTTCCTCCTTCCCTTCCTTCCTCTCTCCCTCTTTCCTTTCCCTTTTCTTTAATTTTTTTGGCAGTACTGGGTTTTGAACTCCACCTCATGCTTGCAATGCAGGCACTCTGCCAGTTGTCCTTTTCCCTTCCGTTATCTTTTCTTAGATCAAACCCAGGGCCTTGCTCATGCTAGGCAACTGCTTTACCATTGCACAACACACAGTCCATATTTTTCACTATATTATTCAGCCATAAAGAAGAATAACCAGCTTCAGAAAGATAAATATCGCATGCTTTTTACTCATATGCAGAAACAATAATATGCAATGATTATGAAAGGGAAACTATTTAGAGGAGGAGGGAGAACAGAGAGGATGATGGGAGGAAGTGAATATTATAGAATTACCTTATATATATATGAAATCTACAATGAAACCCACCAAAAACTGTTAAAAAAGTAGGAAGAAAGGAGGAGTATTAAGAAAGAGTAGCATAGAATGGGGTGAATTTGATCAAAGTACCTTATATGCTTGTTGTAAATATCACAATGAAACCCCTTCATGCAATTAATAAAAATAAAATAAAAAATATATATATGTATTTGACACATAAACAATAGTCCTAGTTCTCTTTTGTGTTCTCATTCCAGGGGTCTTTGGAAGCATTTTCTAACTTTAATAATTAAAACATCAGGTGAAACCCATACTGCTATTTCTTTTTTTCTCCATTAAAGAAAATAATCTATTTTAATAGCCTATATTTTAATGTATTATATAATATGAGCCACGATCCATTATCTAAATAACTTGTTTAATATCCTCAATGGGAAAAAGATTTTTCTAAGTCATATCAGTGAATTTAAATGATTTTGTATCTTACTGGTGTTTTTATTTATTTCTACTTTCCATTTTCTTGTTTCTGTCAATTCTACTTTGCTCACAATTAGGATAGCAAGGTCGCTAATTTCAGTACCAAGGTCAGGTGTGCCCTCAGGGAGGGTCTCAGTGGTTTGTTTCTTTGTAGGAATCGCAGCTACATCTTCTGATATCTGTTGTGATCATGTGTTTGCTTCTATTTTGGATTTGTCTGTCTTTTGCTTGGACATCATAAGTACCCTTCAGGGTACACACACTATTTGTTTTGATCTGCCACCTTACTTTAAATGTAAAATCCTAATTACAAGTGGCAGATGCAAAGATGATAGTAATTTTGGAAGTTTCCTTTTGGACAAATAAAATACTAAAATTTTGTTGAAATTTCAGTGTATTGATTTTTGTTTTTAATATGTTTTCCTTAGGAAAAAGAAGACCATTTTGAATCTGTGCAACTGAAATCCTCAAGATCCCCTAATATATGAAGAGACAGTGCTGTAGCCTTCAGACTAAAGAATAAGGATGCTTCTTTCTAGTTTTGCAGGACCATATGTTGGAGCTTGTCCTCACACCTGTCATGTTGGTGATCTCAGAGGGGAGGGCCATACTGCCAAGAAGGGAAGGAGGTAGAAATGTTGATTGCCTTATCACATGGTCAAGGACCTTGCCAAACAACGGAAAGAAAGATGATTTGGGTCTCACCAGAAGACGAAACTTAACTCAGGAAGAGATTTATCTGTATATACACATAACTAAAAAACAAGTTCAAGCCCACCAGTGCACTGATGATGCATGCCATATAATTAATAGGTAACTTTTATTCTTTATAATGTCTACAGAAGAGAGTGCTTTGGAGGGCAGATGTGAGCATATGCCTTGTGATTCATTTATGTCTTGTCTCTGTTTGTATTTTGAGAAAGATTTGAAAAACAATTTTATTTCCCATTATTTATTTTCCCAACAGACCTGAAAACATATTTTCTATTAAAAATCATAAGCAATTCAAGACAATATTTTTTTCATTTTTTTCATAGGGTACTTTCTCTTAATTTCAGAAGTCTAAGTTGTCAGTAACATCTTAGGAAGAATTAATATGTGCTTGGGTTATTAATTTATAATAGTCTTGGAAATTCCATCCTTGTTGGAACTGGTCTGAAGAGACTGAATATTTGAAGGAAACTTAACAACAAAGAAAGGCAAGGAGAAACCATGACTTTCCATTAATACAAAGAAGCTGGCATTATCCTAAAAGTCCAAGGGCTTACAACAGTGTATGTATGGTGCATGAAGAATAAAAAGTGAGAACACTTGCTTATCAAACCACTTACAATCATGAAGAAGAAAGCAGGATTCTTGTCCTTAAGTATAGATAATTGTACAAAGGTATTGGCATAAGTTTATGGTCTTCAGGAGGGTCAGTGGGACATTTATCCCATGGCAAGCACCAGAGTTTATATGGTTATTTATTTTGAGACAAGGTTTTGCTATGTAGCTCAGGCTGCAGACTCAGCCTCCCAAGTGCTGTGATTACAGATGTGCACCACCATGCCTGGCTTTATATGGTTGTTTATTTTTTTGCTACAAGACTTTGAGGATTATGCCTTTCTTGAAAACTTTTTTAAGCCAATAAGGCAGGAATTCATTTTTGGAAAATGCATATTAATTATATTCACATTAAAAATGTGGTTGTACCATAAGCGGTTATGAAATAAGTATTGTTCATATTCAAAAGTGATCCAGAAAATTGTGATGTTTTAAATCATGGATTAGTAGTATTAGCATGACTTGGATATTATTTGTTGAAAGAAGTTTGAAGATGGATTTCATCAATTTTGTGTAAAATTTGTTTTAGAACTTGGAAAGAGGAGAGTATCCTGGACATTGATGATTAAGGTGCTCTGGTTTGTTTCCAATAAACAGTAATCTTTATAGATCCTATTCCAGAGTTTTAAAAAGACTTGTGATTGGCAGAGAGAGTCAAGGCACATGGGTAAGGTTTGCTCAGTGTTTGGCCCCAGACAGTTCATTGAAGTATGACTTACAATGTTTGATACTGCAGGTGGTCTTGTCTTTATTTTTGTGGAAAATGGGAAAAATGAATAATTGTGTTTATTGGCTGGTGGGTGAAACACTAGCCAATTTTGCTATCTTTGAATGAATGTTTGTTTTGTGTATGTCTCTACTGTTAACATATGGGTGTATGTGAAATTGCATTATTGTTTGTTGTGGGATTCAAGGAGAATGCCATGTAGCATAAAAATTCTTTTGCATTTAATTTCTTGAATTTTTTATAAAGAAGAAATTATTTTGGCATTGCTCACTTTTGTCCCGCTAACAGAGTATTGGCAGGTCTTTCCCCATCTTGATCAAAATTTAACCAGAAGAATGAAAATACATTTGAAATGCACCTGTTCAGAAGAATTCTGGCAAAGTCCTTTAGACTGGAAAGAGTCAGAAAGTTTCTGCAGGCACCTGTCACCTCTCCCTTCATCTTCTGCTGTGCTCAACATGTATGTTCTAAGCCATAGAGATAATTGGGATTTGCTCCCAGGTAGCTTCTTTCCTCTCTTGTCACTGGACTAAAATTTCTGAAATGTCAAAAATGCCTTAAATTTTAATGAACTCTGGAAATGTAGCTGATATTGAAGAATTTATTTATTTTATTTCTAATTTTAGATGTTAAATAGATTTTGTCAGCACAATACCATCTTTGGAAAGGAGCTGCCTTTTTCTTGGATTCCAGTGGCTTGCAATTTTATTCCAAAAGCTGAAGAAATATAGAATATTATAAGGAAGATATTCAGACCAATTCTGACTATAAAATTCATTTTAGTTTTATGTCTGGCCTTTGCAAAGCTCAGTGAAATGTTGAAAAGCATAAACAAATTAATTATGTTTCTGTGACTTTTAATTGACATTTGTTGTTCCTTTCCCCTCTAAGTGGTAGAAAAAGATGTTGTTTGTTATTTTTCTACAAGGCATACTTTGAAGCCTTAAATACTTCATTAAATTGACTGTCGCTTATAACATCTCTTAGCACTTTGTCAAAACATATTTAAGTCAGTTTTCCACTGGATGAGAACATGTCTTCTATGGATAAGTTATATTATGCCATTTAACAATGTTGAGCAATTTGATATGTGTTCACTTGATTTAAAAGACTAAATTTTATTATGGACTTTTCCCTTTTTTGGTTACTAATAATCAAATCCTTCCAAGGATTAAAAATATTTCATAGTATTTTTGTGTAGACTTTTGTCATTATTTTTCTTCCCAAAGTAAAAAAGGTGGTTTCAATTGGTTATGTGGAAGAATTGCTTGGGTGGGTGCTGTCACTGACCATTTGGAATCTCCAGGTTCTCAGTGGTGGGTCATGGCTGTTTGGGCTTCTTCAAGACCCATCTGGCCAAGCATCATTTGATAGCTACTGATAGTACTACTTCCTATGGTTCATAGTCATTCCTTATGAGAGGCTAATATTTTCTTTTTCTCATGAAAGTAATTTCCTGGGGGTTAGGGCAAGGAGATGACTTCACTGGACATTTTAAAGTGAACATATTGCTCAAAATTTCTTTTTATATTCATGATATGTAGAAAAGATCTTCAGCAGATCCAAAATTCCCTCACCTTTATTTTATAGTAGCAATAGATATTATCCCAGGTTTACAGACCTAAGTCTACATTAAGGTTGTCCAAATAAGAAGTCTCTAAGGAGCACAAACTTTCAAAAATTTCAACATCTGACTCATCTGTTGGAAGCTAAAACAGATTTCACCTTTGCAGTAACTTGGTAGAGATTATGCTTTTACTAGATTTTCTTTTGGTTTAACATATTTAGATGAGTTCATTCTAGGATTGCAAGTAAAAGAAGTAAAACTTAAACTAGGAATGAAGAATTAAAAAGAAAAATTTCCTTAATATTGCAATCAGTATTAATTGGTATTACTATTACAATTTTCTAGATCAGAGGTCAGCAAACTTTTTGTAAAATGTCAGATAATACATGTTTTGGTTCTTGGGACACACTGGATTCTGTGACAACTGCTCAGTTTTATCACTGTGGCATGAAACCACCCACAGGCAATGAGAAAATTCAGTGTGGCTGAATTCCAATAAAACTTTACTTATTGACACTAAAATTTGAGTTTCACTTAAATTCCACATCTTGAAATATTCTTTTGATGTTTTCTAATTATTTACAAAATGTAGATGCATTATAGCTCACAGGCTTTATAAAAACAGAGGTGGGCTAAGCTTTGGCCTAATGGTTAAGGTTTGCTGACCACTGGTTTAGATTACTGTAATCCAACATAAGCAGAAATGGTCAGAAGAATCTGTTGTATGCACAGGATCTTTTTCCTTTAGAACACTTCAAAGGACATCTGCTGAGATGTTCAAGAAGAAAGTTACTCTCTACATGTCCCAGATGATTTAGTTACCTATTCAAAGACAAGAAGTCACAGTCTCCTGAGTTGTGCTTGTAGTTCAGGGACTCCACTTCAGGTATTAATTGGCAAGTGATAAAACTAAAGAAAGTGAAGGGGCTCAAAGTAAATCAGCAAAATGCATTTTAAAGTCTTCTCTCACTGAGGTTTACATAACATTTATTGCTAAGGTAACTGGATTTAGAGATAATATTCAATCTCACATACTGATCATTTAAAGCAACCATATGGATGTAGGGGATGTTGATGCATAAAAATAGCTTCAGCATGGTGCTGGAGATCTGGCACTGGAGAGGGTCTCCTGATTATTTGCATTTGTCAGGAAGGGCACACCTCAATTCTCCCACATTTGCCAAATCCCATTTTAAGACATACAGAACTACAAAAGGCATTTAGGATTTTTTTAAAGACTGGTTGTTCAAGAAACTGATATTTAATTTCTTTGCATAAAATATTCCATTACTGCTTTTAATTTGCTGGAATTTTCTTCATTTTACTAATCCTGCAAATAGTGTTCCATTTAAAATAGCTTGTGAATTTTGATAAATTTGGATTGGAGGGGAGCAGTATTTCCTTTATGTCAGACAACTGATTTCAGAGTACCATTGGTTGTACTTCAAATAAGAGTTAAACCATTGAGAATTATGCAAATATAAACTTTCTGTCATAGAGAAGCATGGATTATCTATGGGTTTGAACCTTTTTCTTTAGCGATCTGGTTACAGTCTATCTTCCTGGCATCTTACTTTTCTTGGCTTTGTTCACAGCCCTGTTCTGAAAAGCTATGGGATCTGAAACTATCACAGTGGGCAGGCGAATAAAGGAGGGAGTAGCTGAGAGAAAGAGTGGAATCAAAGACTGTGAATGGCTAGATTACCTCCTTTCTTAGCTATTCTTTACATAGGTCCTTAGTGTGGTCTGTAAGCCAGTTTGCATCATGGTTTAAAACTAGGAATTGTTTTATTTAACCATGATAAACTTGAATGAGCTGGAAAATCTATTGGTATTTTTTCTACAGAGACAAAGAGCACCTCAGAACTTACAGAAAACCAAGAATAATAAAGCATATAGTTAGGTTCTGATAAGTTTCTTTTATAATGAGTAGGCTATATCATTTAACTTGGGTTCCTTGAGTTCAGGATGCAAAGATGAATTTGTTCAGTTTTATATTTTGGAAGAATGAAATATTGTCACTGATGCGAAAAAAAAAAAAAAAAACACCTAAACAAACCCAAAACATATTTGTTTGGAAGTTATGCAAAGATGGATTGGCTCAACCAGTTTTATATTCTGGAAGGAAGAAATGTTACTGATGTGGGAAAAAACCAGCTCAAACCTATTTATTTGAAATAGTTTATGTAAAAAGATTTTATAGCACCTATTTGCCATACATATTTTGAATTAAAAAATATTTCCAGAGCTCACATGTTAAATGATGCACTTCATCAGAAGCAAGGGTTTTTGCAAGGAAGGAGAAAAATGGCAAGAGCTATTAATTAATGTATTTTCAGTATACTGGCAAGGCATGGATTATAGTGGGCACATATTAACACCCATTCCTCAAAACTGTGAGACATGATTCATATACAAGTCTGATTGTCTTGTTTTAAAAGATCCATGATTGGTTTGATTGTTTGAAGCATCAGCTGTGTCCCTGCACAACCTATCTGATATTGCCTTCCTTAGACTGTCACATTCCATCAGCAGATTGAGTTTATTTTGTCTCCCATCAGCCTTGCTTCAGCCTTTATCCTGAACAGATGCTCAATCTAAACACACTTATCTGGCATTCCTACCAGTATCTGTCACAGCAGAATTTACTTTTGTCATTTAGTGTTTTGAATCTCTTATCCAATCTACCCCACTCACTTCCCAAATTCGAAGTCCCTATTTGAATATGAGAATTTAGGGACTGGGGAGCACCATTGTTTTGAGCAACTGGTGGATTTTAAGTTGATTAGATTGCTGATTCAAATGCATCCAGAAGAAAGAGAAGAATTTCTAATATCTGATTCCATTTTTTCTTTCAAGGCCACTCCTGTTGGTTTTTATGTATCTGTTTGTTATTTTGGGATATTTAAAAAATAGTATCAGTATAATCCTCCTTATTTCAAGCCCTGTCTATTTAGTCAAATTTTCATCTTTGATTGTTCTTCTCTTTCTTCTCACTTTCTGCCTTGCTTACAGTCATCTCATTAAAATATTGTTTAGTCTTTATGCTTTTTTAAAAAATGCAGGGACTCCATCTTATTCATCTTTCTGTTGTGGGCTAAATAGTGGCCTCCCCAAAATTATGTTTACATCCTATTCCTGGTCCCTAAGAATGCTACTTTATTTGGAAAAGGGGCCTTTGAAGTTGTAATTAAGAATGTCAAGATGAGATCTTCCCAGATTATCTAGGTGGTCCCAAATCCAAAGACAAGTGTCTTTTAAGAGATATACAGAAGATAAGACAGAACATGATGAGAAGATGGAGGCAGAGCTGAAATGATGTGGCCAAAACCCAATGAAGTTAGAGGAATAGAATGAATTCTTCCTTGGAGTCTAGGAGGCACTATGGCCCTGCCGGCACTTTAATTTCAGACTTCTAGCCTATAGAAACTGCCAAAGAATAAATTTTTGTTGTTTTAAGCCACATCAGCAACAGGAAATGATCCATAGTACCTGGCAGATTAGGTGCTCCCAGTAAATTTTCCTACACTACTAAATGATTTGTGACTAAAAGGTTAACAGAAATAGGATAGTATTTGGTAAGAATAAACCAGTTTTAGCTGACCCATACTTTTCCTATTTGCCTCTTTATGTTAGTAAAATATTTAAGTGTAGTGACAAGCTTATGTGCTTGAGCATTGTTTCTGTGACTATGGAAAAGCACTGGAATTCAAAAAATAAGATATCTTACTTATTCAGCTATGAATAGTGAGAATGAATTTCCAATGGAATTGCAAAATGCTTTCTAGTCTTTTTTCCTAGTGATAAAGGTTGTTTTTGGAAACCAAAGTCATCAAACCTTTCCTGACAGACCACAGTCTCTATAATTCAGTATATAGGAATTCTCTCTTTGCTTCAGTTGGACAATTCTGGGCTGTTAAACAGACATGACCTATGAAAACCAAATTGTGTATTGTTATCTGACCACTCAATTGCATTTCTTATGTCACTGCCAGTCAAACTCTGGTCATTGCAATCTGTAAAGAAGTGTGTATCTGCTCACAACTCCCTGATAGGGTTACAGCTTGAGTTCAGAGTGGGTATGGATGTGAGAAGACAGGTACAGTAAGACAATTTTCTTCCAACGTTAAAAGTAGAAATGACTTGAAGTCTGCATATTCAAATTATCTTGAGTGATTAAAAAAAGACAAACCATAACCACCATGCTGGAAAACCTTGAAGGTTTTATTCCCAATATCTTTACATTAATACAGATGCTTTTATATTTTGTACTGAGAAAAACAATCTGTTACACTTAATGTAACTTTAATATACAACATAGAAACTCATCCTAAATTAGTTACAACAAGGACCTACAAAAAACTTCATAGGAAAAAAAGTTACCTAATATTGCCACCATATTTTTTTTTTAGTAGACTGACCCTGTCAGACCCTGTCACCAATGCTCAGCTCTGTAAACAATGGTTATTTCCATGTTCTGGGGAATTGTTAGTAATAGGGGCACTAAAATCAGCCTAGAAAGTTCTAGCACATCACTATATACTGTACAGTCCTCAAAAATAATTTATTGTACTGTTTCTAAAAAAAGGTACTAGGGTTGTCCTGTTGCTCTGTTTCCATACTCTGGAGCTGCACACGAGCACTTTGTCTAACAGTCTAAAAACACGAGAACTGAACTGCAAATCACAATCACAAAGATGAGGTGGTGGAGTCGAGGACTTCCCGTCCATTGCACACTGTTGGAACATACGTGCTTGCAGAGGCTGTAAAACAAAGTGGTACAGAAAACTTAGTTAGTGGTACGGCTAATCCCACACTGGGTTAAAATTAAGCTAAAAAGTCATTTAACCTTGTCTTTGGAAAGTGCTTAAGGCTTAATGCTATAGTAGGTCAACTTTCTAAATATTTTCTGCCCAAAATTAGTTTGTATCCTGGAACGTACCTTCAGTAATGTCACAAATATTAGAAAGATAATTGATAAGCATAATCATTGTTGAAAACTCTCTTGTAGGTTGAATATAAGCTTCAATAATCTATACACTGGTTAAACCACAATGTGCAAAAGTGAAAGCTCACTGCCGTTTTTTATAGGTTGCTAAATTATTTCCTATTTTCAATACTTTTAATGAGTTTAGTTCTCTCTGGTCAGGGATGATTCTTTTGGGGTCCCCTGAGTCATCTGTGAACTCCTCTGCCTTGGAGAATGGTTTGATACAATTTCCTTGTTTATGTTGCATAATCTCAGTGAAACGCTACAGAGGGCTAGGGTGCTGGGAGTTTCAGTTCTAATAATTCCAAGAAGACATTCCAAAGGGACAATGCCCTTATTGGTGACACTAGTGTCATGGTGTGTGCATAATATGGGTATGTATATTCATTCTTTTTATGATACTTAGTTTTTCCAGATTGAAAATTAGCTATTGGAAAAATTTTTGTTTTTATGTGAAATCTAGCTATAGATTAGTTGTATTTATTTAATTATTAATGCCTTCTATTTTCACTGAATAAGGACAAAAGGAAGGAACCTCATTCCCCATGGAATAAAACCATGTATCAAAGAGAATAGGTTAAAGTGATGGCCATACATTAACTGTTAGGTGTCTTCACATTCACTGGTCTGTCTGGATATATTCTAACCTACAAGAACTGATAGTCTGGGCCACCTGACCACAGATCAAACTAACCAGTCATATGTCCCATTCTTTAAGGACATATGAACTAATTTCATGCTTAAGTGTTCAGGTTTGATAGTGGATATATTCTTCCCCATAACATAATATTTTGCATAGGAATTTATTTAAACACAAAAGAGAAACTAATTGTGAAATTTGAGATATGAGACACTCATTGAGGAAGCATTCATCATATTTGGGGCACTGAAGTCTTTTAGCATGTCCATCACTAGAGAAACTGAAGCTCTTCCTTTTCACATTTATAATCTGAGTAGGTATATGAGAAAACCTCTGAAGTCAAGTTTGTGTGGCTGCCTAAAGTGACTGAAGCTATGTGACAGGCTCTTTTAGTTTTTTCTTTTACTTTTGCTAAGACCATATTTAATTTTCTTTCCAGTATGAGTCCATTGAAAGCTGCAAGATCTTTGAGGGCAAAACTGGCAAAAATTATGTTTTCTGAAACTTCAACAATGAAGAAGAATTTAACAGTGTGTGCTGGACAGTCAATAGAAAGTGGTTGTGATAGTACTTTCAAACGTGAGCACTTAATTTCATTCTTTGCAAAGTATTTTCATATATGTTATATAATTCCAGCATTGACAAAGTGAGGGAAGGTAAGAGAAAACACAAGGTAAAAAGTTCAAAACACAGATCACTGAAAACCTGGGAGACTACTCAAGACCACTTAGTATGTGCTGTTTCTACAGCCTCCTTGTATCCAGTGCTTAGTTGACATCTTCACATAGATGTTTAATAGACATTTAAAAATCAGTGTCCAAAGAAGAACTCTTGATTGTATAACCTCCCCCACATAGCTTTCCTTTCTTCAGTAACTCTTCAGAACTCTTGATTGTATAACCTCCCCCACATAGCTTTCCTTTCTTACCCAAACCAGAAGTCTAAAATTAGTGCTTCACTACTTCTTTATCCCTTCACCCAGGGCAAAACTACCATCAGGTCCAAACAACTCTGTCTGTACATCCAAATACTTCCATTTCCACATCCACCATCTTGCACCAAGATCTTTCGAGCAGCTGCACTCCTGACATCCCTATTTCTATAGCTCCTGTTGATTTTCTGTTCAGCTGTGAGACTACTATCAGCCCTCGGTATCTATGGTTCTGTGTTCACAGATTAAACCACACGATGAAAATATTCAGAAAAATGTGCACTGAACACATGCAGGTTTTTTTTCTCACATTATTCCCTAAACAACACAGCATCAACTATTCAGATAGCATTTACACTGTATTAGGTATTGTAAGTAATCTAGAGATGATGTATACTGGTGGATATGCATAGGTTATATAAAAGGATTATACCATTTTATATAAGGGACTTGAGCACCCATGGGCTTGAAGAATGGTGGTCCATTAAGGGATCCTCCTTGAATACTAAGGAATGGATGTGTTTTTAAATATAAATCACCTTCTTTCATGACTCCGACAGCTTTCCCCTGTGCTTTAACTTCTTCCTCAGGCTTAGAAATACCAATGTAATTTGCAGCCTATTTTTCTGTGTTCACCTTATTCACATGTTTTCTCTCCCTTTTTGCTTTGTTCAAACAAGCAAGTCTGCTTCTAGCAGACATCATGTCTGCCAGGAATGTTCTCTCTCATCATCACATGGCTGGCTCATTTTTGTCATCCACATCTGATATATCACCTCCTTAAAAAGGCTGTCTGTCATCAGCCCACCTCAACTTAAGTAGCCAGTCAGTTGCTTGCTGTCACATCACACAGTTTTAAAACTCAGCCTAGCCTACTGTTGTTGCCTTTTATTTCTTGCTTATTATTTTTTGCTAGTATCTATCCCATTGACCAGAAACTATGCAAGGGATTTGTTTGTTTGTTACATTATTAATTTCTAGTGTTGGCTATGAATAGACCCTTTGTAAATACTTCCAGAAAGATTGAATAATGTTTGCATTTCAAAGAATGAGAACTTCTATTAGTTTTAAGAGGCTCTCATTAGAGATTTTAAGAAGGAATGATCTGCTTTTGTGAGGTAGACTTGTTTGAGGGACAGGTGGGGTCGTTCTTCTCAAATGACATTGAGGCAATATTCCTCAACTATCCTTGTAAAGAGAACTGGTACAGGCTGTGAGCTCCCCAAGGCAGGTCTCCTGCCTTCCACAGACATTTTGACTAATCCTTTTATCTTTTCCAGGATCAAGCTTTATTATTTCTGGGCAGGTTTTTCATTTTCAGACATTGAAGAGGAATGATGTGTCATGGAGGTAAGTCAAAGGACTGCTATGCAAATGCTCCTGTGTACCTTGGACTAGTCTAATACCCTCTCTACTTAATTTCTTGAGATTGCTTCAGAAACCTACTCTGCTATTCCCCATCCTAGCATAGAACTTGATGTAACTATGTTCTTTGAAGTGCACTCTTACAGTTAGTTTTCTTACTGCATTCTAATTTCTTTAAAATTGGGTGTGTTTTGACTAAGTGGAAAGTGTAGGGGCTGCAAAGGCAGCAGCATGGTTGAAAATAGTCTTCGACTATGTACCCCCTGGAAATCATTATGTAAGCTTATAGAAGAACTTTGAGTTATGTATCTGGTTACTAAAGGGAAGACCCTATGCCAGAATCTTTGTGAGGAAGATAATACAAGTTTAAGACCCTTTCATAAGAAATAACAACAAAAACACCCACAAGTCTCTTTCTGCAGGTATTTTTTTTCTCTTAAACCCCTTTTAGTGTTGAAGGGAAATCTAACTTGTGTTTTTCTGTTTCTCTTTTACTATTTCATCTGTAGCTTTTGCAAATGCATTTTATTATGTAAAAACACTCTCATTTTTGCATATTGCTGCTGAATATAGTAGAGGAAATTATTGTTTTATGAGTTTGCTATCTCAATTACTTTGCCTTTCATAAATATTTTATATATGCCTCCCATATTAGCCCATCTGCTATTCCCCAAGGTAGTAAAATATGTGGAAGAACAAAGTAGTAACATTTATGTGTGTGTGTTTGTGATGAGCTTTTGCTATTATTCTGATGAAATTCTCATGAGATTTTTAATGGTGTGAGTTTGGCCCATTTTCTTAAGTGCGGTTAAGCAGATTTCTATAACCATTCTTTCTGCCAGAAATAAGAGGCATGCAGGTTTATTTTTGGCTTTCCTGTGACTTAGGGTGAGAAGTTGTTAGTTACTCTAGTCTGTGGTGGTACTTTTGGCTATTCAAAGTGAATACGGAAGATAGCTGAAAAAGATCTCATAAGTTTCACTATTGATCACAGAAAGGCAATTCACACCCATTAAAAGGCACACTTTACTTCACAGACTTGGTGAAGCATTGGAGATCAATGCAGCAAGTGGCAGCTTTGTCTCGCTCTGTGAAATTCACTTCACTTGTACTAGTAATGCTCAGACTTTGGGGAAAATGACTACTTTTATCAGGTAACTGCAACATCAATCAATGCTAAACATATTTATTTAATGGATTCTTATGGGTGCAAAATCTGTTAGTCAATTTAATGGCAGGGATTAGTTCCTGAGAATCAGTGTCTTAATATAACTCTGTAATATATCACATTCAGAAGAAAATAAAACAAACATTTTAACAGACCAGACTTTCCAGTTTGCCCCCATCTATTCCATTTCCTTACTTCTGGTGACCCCAAATAATTTTTCCCAGAATATCTACTTGTGTAGGTATTTTAATATATGGTTGTTTTCCACCAGCTGTGTGTTGCTTTACCCACCTTCTTTGTCATTGATCTCTTTTCTTACTCATCATCTTAAATTTTACTTGTCCCATTCCAGAGGAAGTTCATTTGATGACCAACATATATGATCTTGGAATATGATGACATTAGTAGTCACTGGTTTGATAGTCTCACTAACTCAGAGATTTCACAGTAGAAGACAGAGAATTCATCAAGACAAAAGAGGCATAGTGTGGTGCATGCCTATAATTCCAGGACCCAGGAGACTGAGGCAGGAGGTTGGTGAGTTTGAATCCAGCATGCTATATTGCAAACCCCTTTCCAAAAATACAAAAACAAGCAAACCAGAGAGATGGCCTGAAAAAGTTTCTTCTTTATGACTCAAGTAATTGTCTTAGACTATTAATAGTAGATTAAGATTAGATCATATTTGTTATGCTATGGGATAAAATTTTACAAGTCTAAGATTTAGTTTCTAAATGTGGATTTAGTACTATATAAAAGAAAGATTTTCTTCATTCAGTAATCCTGTTCTTATGAGACAAGATTCATGGAAAGAAGGTATGTTGTATACTATTTTTATGACACATGATATAACTTAATTATCAAATCAGAAAATTCACCTGGTTTTCAATTAACTCATTCTGTTGTTACCATATCATGTTTTCAATCATGTCATTTTACTTTCCTTACCCCCTCAATAAATACAAAATGATATCCAATAAGTACCAATTGGTAAATGAAATGACTCAATAAATGTTGTACTGTTTTACTGATTCTCCATTCTTCTTTCCACCTCTTAATTGCTCAGCATGCTCTTTTCTGTCCAAATATGTACAGGTGTTCACTCAAGGATCGCACCTCATTCACCCTGAAGCTGAAATAATGTGAACTGTGTGTGCCTCTATGCCTAGGGATCAAAGTCTGAAGCTGAGTGTTAAACTCTAAGACAATTAGGTCAGGTGTTAGTCTTTTCTAGTGGGTTAATCCTGTTATTTTCACCTTCAAATTATATACAACTTCTAAGCACTTCATTAGTTTCCACTGCCATCTCCCTGGTCTGAGCTACCAACATCTGGACCATGAAATTATCTCCAATGTGACCTCCTTGTCTGCTCCCTATGTCAGTAATCTGCCCACACAGCCACAGTGGTCAGGCCATGCCACAACTCTAATGAAACCCTTCTGGTGCTTTCTCATTTCTTTCAACAGAAAAGTGAAAGTCCTTATGATGACCTCCAAAGTCTACATGATTTGTTCTGTCTTTGCTGTCATTTTCATCTTATTCATTTTCCTCTAGCCACACTGATTCTTTGGTGTCTGCCAACTTTGGGCCTTTGTATTTACTGTTCCCTCTGCCTAGAATGTAATTCCTTTGGCATGATGCATATCCTTTGTTTTCTTCCTGTCTTTGCTCATATGTTTTATCAGAGAGGCCTTCCCTGGCTACTCTATAAAAAATGATCTCTCTCCATCCCCATTATGCCTGATTTGTCCATTCTCCATATGAAGTTCTCCACATCACTTATCAACACCTGATATATTATGGATTATTGGTTTGTTTGTGCTCCCTCCTATGGCCCAATGAGAATGGCAAGAACAGTTAATGTAAAATTTGTTTCATTCATGACCACATTACCTATGCTCAGAGGTGAGTGTAGGCTCAAAAAAGCTTCTTCAGTGAATGAGTGAACTGAAGATTGGCCATATCAGATAGGTTCATTTGCCATTTACTTGGTAATGAGACCCTCTTCCTCCAAAGTTACACCAGTATGCCACTACCCCCCGCCCCGCCGCCTGCCATCTTTTTTCATGCTCTACAGGCACATAAATCTCTCCATTCAAGGTTGTTCTCCAAAGAATTCAACTTAACATGAAAAAGAAGGAAGAAAAATTGAGTAAAATAAATTATACCCACTCTTTTGCTTACTTTGTTCTAAGATATTGGGCATCTGAAACCAAAGTAATGACAATAGTTGATTATATGCATATTTCCTTTTTAAAGTTTAGCATAGCTACACAATTCTGAGCATGATAACATGTTCCCAAAGACATCTAATAAATTTAGGGTTACATGAAAATGTGGTTGCCTCTAGTCATTTCTTATATAATATTGAACTCTCTGGTTTAGGAACTCTTTCTGTTGCATCCTATTCAAATGTATAGTACTGAAGGTAGAAATATACAATATAATTTAATTCAAGAAAGTGATACTTGACCACTTAATCTGAGAAATTATGTCTTGGACATAAACATTTTAGCCAGTCACTACTAATAATATTCCTACATTTGTGTTCATCAAATCACACACACACACACACACACACACACACACACACACACACATATATATATATATTTTTTTTTTTTTGCAGGACTGTGTCTTGAATTCAGGGCTTCTTGCTTGCTAGGCAGATTCTCCCTGAGCCATGCCCCCACCCCTTTTTGTTTTAGCTATTTTTCAGATACGGTCTTTTTCATATATATATATATATACACACACATCCATATATATGTGTATATATATATAGATGTATATGTATATATACATATATATCTGTATATACATCTCTATATATACATATATATCTCTCTATATAAAAAATCCTGTTAGGTGTGAACCTGAAGGGAAAGTTTTTAACTTAAAGAAATCATTGAATTTGCAGATGCTAAATTTCCCATTGTCAGAATAGTCACTTGATTGAATTTTTAAATTAACTGAGGCAAAAAATCCAGAGAGGCCAGGGGGTCATCAAGCAGCTTTTGAGAATTTCATTTATTACTTCAGATACCAAATTCCTTAAAGTAGCTCATAGATTTGGCTCTGGTTTTCTCATCTGGAAATGTAGTTACTAGAATAAATGATCCTTAGCAACGCTTCCAGCTTTAGTTTCTGTGGTCACTGTTATTATAGGAAGTGGGCTATATTTGCTTGGGGAAGAACTTAGAAAAATATTAGAGGTAAAAAGAAAATAATTTAAGGGCTGGAAAGGAGCAGTTGTGAGGCAAAACAAAAGCAATGTTAAATAGAAGGAAGGAGAGGTACAAAATATCAGTTTTCTAATACATGCAGGATTACCTATTATGCCTGGAGACTCTATTCTTCTATTACCAATGAGGGAGAAAATGGAAAGGCATGGATTGAAGTTCTTGGGAATTTTGTGGACTTTCAAAGTGAAAAATGGATTGACATCTATTAGAATTGGATATATTGGGTGTACTTTGCTGGAAGTAGATGGCTTAACTTTCTGAATGCTCCAGGGTCTTTCTACATTGTCCATTGAAGATTTATGTTTATATTATACACCTGCCTATGGTGAGGAAGAATTTCAATTCAGTGTCTGTTACCAAATAGCTTGTTAATTTTCCTGGTCAGGCTAGTCCATAGTGTCATTAGGAGACTCCCTGAACTCATAGTGTAGGCATATGATGCTGTTTTTCTGGAGTTGCCATGTAGACAAGAAACTTGGGCATTATTTTTTCCTTTACAAAGGAAATAGTCATAGTCAGACTTCAGCATATAAAGTCATATTCAGACTGCAGCAGTGACTTACTCTCTGCTCACTAGCATATCTTCAAAGGCTTGACCATTGATAAATACAAAGTTGTTCCTTGGGTGCTTACCTTTTATTCCTATAGATCTGTGGAAGAATACACCATGGCTCTTGAAGATTGTTCACTTGAATTTTATACCACTACTTTTACTTTATAATGTGAAAATATGTATAATAAGGAGTATTTCTATTAATTGAGCAGTTCACATATTAATGCCCAGGAAGGTGGCTTTCTAAGTAAGGTTTGGGCAAAGGAAATCAATCTCTATCTCTCTAAAACTCCTCAAGGACCTGAATCTGGGCTGATCATAATGATAATGACATACATACATCTAAATGATCACAACGAGCAAAACACACATCCCATATGACCAAGTCTGAGCAATAATTACTCTGCAGGCGGTGGGGCACACTTAATTTCTCACCTCTTTCCTTCAACTAAGCTGATTCCAAACTTACTAGTGCCAGGACTCTGACCCGCATGGCTCCTGTAGGTTTTTGCGCTGTATAACTTCATGTGTACATCTGGTTTGTCTCCTTCAGTATCATATAGTTCCACTTATATTCCCAGCGTATTTTCTTGATTGCCTTTCTTTGGGAACCAGCTCTGAGAAGCCCCTTTGTTTCTAAGCACAACAGAATAAAGAATGACCTCTGTTCTTTTGCTTATATGTACGGGGGTGGAGCAGCGTTGTAAGGATGAGTTGTCAAGGTTTAAGTTATAGTCACCTTGGAAGGCACATGTCCAGTTTAAGTAAATGTTTTCTGAGTGATCAGGTACTTCTATTCTGGAAGTGCCTTCCCAGAGGGAAGTGTCCTGGAGAGTTTGGGAATAACTGTTGGTATATGGCCATTGCCATCATGAGGCCAAGAATGGTAGAATGCCACTGAATGTCTCTGAACTCAGTGCCTGTTTCCTCTCTGAAGGTCAAGTAAGACCTCCCTGCCATGCAGTGGTACCAGTGGATTAAGTACACAAGGACATTTCAAGTTGTGGTTCTCAAAAATTTTTCCCTGTACCACTTACATTAAACCAGCTGGGTTATCTGCTTCAAACCAGATTTCTGGCCTTTGCCCCAAACCACAACAATCAGAATATCTGTGAGTAGGGCCAATGAATATCTATTTCAAAGAGATTATTTTTTGTATGCAAACATTTGGAAATCATTTACTTGTGGGTATAATTAATGGAGAAATGTTAAAGTTTCATTTATTTTTATTCTGACTTTCATGGTATATAATTATTTGACACAGCTTGAATTGCTTTTGTATACACAGCAATATGTAAAACATTTCTCAGATGGTGAGTTTTCTAAGATGTCCTTAATCATGTTCCTTTTTCCATGTTTACTTGTGAGTTTCGTTCTGCTTTTTCATCTTACTGGAGAAACTTTAAGAACTCAGTATCAACATCCTTTCTTCTGTTAACCATCTCAGCTGCTATGAAAAGGCTAACCTAGGCTTCAGAGGGATGTGGTATATTTGCTAGGGCATGAACTGGAAATTAGTGTGGCACCTCCTAGCCCTTGTAATCTATGAAGAGTGCATTACTGGATTGGTTTAGGATTTGGAGAGTATAGCATGATGAAAATGGCTACAGATTTTTTGAGAGGTTGTCTATGTCACTCTCTTTGAACCTGAACAGGATCTATCATAGCCTTTGATAAATGAATATGGCACCTGTCATCCTGTACCATCCTGTATCAGTTTCTTGGCTGGATCAGTATTCACTTTGTCTCTTATGGAGCATGTTCTCTGGGAGCAGGAGCCCACATGAACAGGCTTCCTACCAAGGGGCCAAGAACAAGAGTGAAACTATAGTGAACTTGCAGGTCAGCTCTGTCTCTGCAGAAAACCATGGATGGATGCCAAGCAAAGCCTCATGAAGCAGATGAACTGCCCAGTCAAGCCTTACCTTAAATCCTTGACATACAAAACCATGAGATAGCCATTTAGGTTATGGGAAAGTTTGTTATGCAAGAATAAATAACTAAATGTGTGCTATTCTAGCTTATTCTTATCTATACATGTAGTTTTACTTTTACCTCTGGAGAGAATAAGTCCAAAATCAGCAATATCAGTAATGACCATCCAATGGAATAAAGTGTCAGCATGATACTTACTCGAAAGGCATAAGTTAAATTCATCCCTTGGTATCTATGGAGGACAGCACCCTCACTTCCTACCCAATCTGAGCAAAGTCCCTTATACAAAATGGAATACTGTTTGTATATAATCTGCACATATCCTCCCATATGCTTTAAATCATCTCTAGATTCTTATTATACCCAGTACAGTATAAATGCAGTATAAATAGTTGTTATACTATATTTTTCTGGGGCATGATGACAAGAAAAATTCTGTGCATGTTCAATACAGATACAGCTTTTTGTAAACAATCTATTTTGTTCATTACTTTATTTTCTTCTATTTATTTGTGGTACTAGGGTTTGAACTCAGGGCCTCACACTTGCTAGGCAGACACTCTACTATTTGAGCCACTGTGCCAGCTCCAGATGCAGTTTTTGATCTGGAGTTGGTTGAATCTGAGGATTCAAAACCTATGGATCCTGAGGACTGACTACAACCTAAGTAAAATCTATGGTCTACTTAATGAAGTCAGAGTAGTTTAAAGCTTTTTCTTGATTTATAAAGCAACATACTTGCCAGTATTTACGAGAGAAATGGATATAAACTGACCTTAATACATAACGGAGGAAATGAGTACTAAGACATTGAGTGGTTAACTTAAATTCTTACCACAGTGGGCCAGTAACATATTCACACATAGAACTACATTCTACAGACCAGTGGCTTTCAAATTTCTTCCCTGTGATTCTCAGTAATAAATACATTTTCCCTGAAACTGGTATGTACATAAGTATATACATACATACATATTTACACATACCTCTTAATGATTCATTCTGTATGACTAACCTTTATTGAATGCAATGTATCCTAAGATTATCCTATCTTCTTTGTAAAACAGTGGTCAAACACACCAAATAAATTTCATGACCTATTACTGTGTTATGCTTTATATACAGTATACAAAACACTTCCCTATACACTAAGCTTCATAGGCCAGGGACTCTCTCAGTCATGACTGTGTAGGCAGGATTTAGAAATCTGTGATATATAGTAGGCACTCAAGAATTGAATGAATGAATCAATTTCATGACAATAGTTCCAATTTATTAAAATGGGAAAGATTTTAACTGCAAGTCAGGAAATCCAAGGTCAACTCTTGACTCTTGAAACATTGTATATCCTTGAGAAGCAACTTCAATTCTCAATTTTCTTACCTATAGAATAAAACTTGTGATATATGATACTCATGAGAATAGGATGAATCCACAAATATAAAACCACTTTGAATAAATGATACAAAATTATTAGTAATAGATGAGTGTATTTGTTACTAGTGCACTTTAAAGCACATGGATATTATATAAATTCTTCACTTTGTTACATAATACTACATTGATTTGGATCATTTATTAGGGTAAAATTGATGAAACAATGAGGTGTGAATTTAGACCTTTTTAAAGAGAATTTATTTTAAAATTCACTGACAAATAGTCCAAAAATGTTAGGTTGGTAGATAGATACCTTATCTTGAAGTACTAATTAGGTCACTATCTGATTAGCACACTAAGCAATAGTGTAAGCAGGTCCATTAAGCAGTCACAGTACACTGTTTTTGTGTAAATGGATATTTCTGAAGAGACTTGACTGAGTAAAGTGCGTTTGTTATTCCTTCAGGAATTAATTCCTGGTACGTGTATTAGACAACGCTGCCATTTCTGAATTATGCAAGCTTGGGTTGAACAAGGTCTGTGGAAGACTTAAAGATGTTGCTAAGTTGTCCTAATAACAACCTAGTGCTTTGAGCTGTCAAAAGAGCCCATATGTATCTTGTCCTGCATTCACTAAGGTAACCTTCTCTTTGTTCTCCCTGTAAACCTGCAAAGAACCTAGTGTCATGGGAACTCTTTCAGCTTGCTTTCTGGGAAAGGCAGCAGGAGGTAGAGTGGATATGTGCACTAGCTTTGACATTAGATGTATTGACCCTAAATTTTGATTTGGCCACTTTTAAAATATGTGACCCTGGTCAGGTTTCTTTACCTCAAAGAGTTGTGAATATTAAATAAAATATAGCATACATATTCACACATATATAGTTATTTAGCACAATTACCAGCATGTAGAAAGCACTCAAAAAATGATAGTTTCTATTAGCTATTATTGTTTTTATGTTGCCAGTTTTTTTCTTGTCTGTACTTGTTACAGTTGGACTTCTAAAGAAGAGGTTTGTTTACTTAAAAAATAAACATGTTTCTTTATTTTACAATACCCTGGAATATTTCAACTATTTTGAAACCTTAGAATTTAGCTGGAAAGATAGTAAGTCCCCCCCTCATAGCAGCCTACAGCTGTGCCTCACTGAACACATGCTCCCAGCCTGTCAGTCTTCCCTCTGTTTGCGGGGAGAAGAGTTGCCCTATTAAATTTGTTGTACTTTGTTGGACAAATTGAGGCACTAATGTGATTGCTCACCCTGTGATGCTGAGCTATTTTGAAGTATCTTTTCTAATTGACTAGAGGCAAAATTCTGAAGTAGTCATTTGTCTCTGTCACTTCCAGTCCTCCTTCTCTCCTTGTGGCTCTACTCCCCTTCTTCCCCCTCACCATTCTGTCAACTAATTTCTCCTACTGCATACCACAAATTAACTGAAAGTGGCTTAAAAGGCTGTCCCCTTCAGGTACATTTGTGCTTTAGAAAACCTGAAAATATTAAATCACAGATTCTTTAAGGATGGTGTTTTAGATATCTGCAGACCAGTAGGGAAGAGAACTTTGGGCTGGAGAAGTATCCTAGACTCCTCCAGTTCCCTCTGGCTTCTTAGCTAGCTCTCAGTTGAAAAAAAAATGTCATTGAAATAGGATAATCTAATCCATCATCTTCCAGGGTGTGTTTCATGGCGTATTAATTTGGCCAAATACTCTTAAGAAGTTCTAATAACACAGAAAATAATCAGGCTTTTTTGTTGTAAAGATTCTCAAAACATTTAACATATACATGTTAGAGGCGCTGCTTTAAATTTCCAAGGGCAATTTAGGACATAGAACATACTTTATGGAACACCAGTCTCATCCAGCTCTCTAGTTAGATGAGTAAACTGAAGCAGAGAATGAGACAGGGACTTGCTTAAGGTAACCTATAGAACTGAATGCAGAACAAGATTAGAGATCAGATTATCTGACTCCACAACAGGATCAAAAATCCTAATTAAAGTTATGGGTTGGATGTCTTTCTTTCTTGCCAGATTGTACATAGTGCAGAAACTTTGTATCTTCTGCCTTCTACTGTATCCTTAGCACCTAGCACAGTACCTGTGTCCTTGAGCCTGGTCTCCACTATGATGCTACATGAGAAAGAGTCAGGGATAAGTTCCATACTTACACTGAGAATATGTGGTCCCAGTCCCACTGACACTGAACCTGTTGAGGTGCAGTCTGTGTGTGACCACATTCTTCTGGGGTTGGAATAGGACGATATGCACCTTGGGTGCAAACAAACAGCCCAAGACCACAAAGCCACTCAGGCTAACAGAGATGCACATGGTTGTTGTCTGTACCTACAAGAAAATGTTGACTAGTAAGTGTCCAGCTGTAAACTCAATCAGATAGTCAACTAAAGAGAGCACTGACATGAGACAAAATTGAGAAAGAATCAGTGTCAATTCTGTTCTTATTATACCAAATCAATACAGTAATTATATTGGATTTTCTGTTTGGTATATTCATAGGCACATTGTTTAAGATTTCTAAGCAAGCACCATTTGTGTGGGTTGGTCCTGAATGCTTGCCAAGACTTCCCATGGATTTTCTTGTTTTTTTTTTTTTTTTGGTTTACATTATATTGGTATAATGATATTTATGCAGAACCACAGAAGTCTGAGTCTTAAATAGTAAATATTATATGATAAAGAGGCCAGATTGCTGATGATTTCCACCAATGAACTTGGCTTGTTTAAGGTTCACTATATTATGAACAAATAATTAAGAAAAAATTTGGGACGTCAATATTTTCCCATCTCCCTTTCTTGCTGGGAACTCTGCCTTTCCACTGCTAGTTTTCCTACTCAATGTTGAGGGGACACTATAAACTTTTTTGGGATATTATTTCTTTCATGTATTTGGTTGACATTTTCCTAGAATTTTGATACATCACATATTCACCATCAGCCTTTGTGTTTTCTAGACTTGCACACATCTATCTTTAAGAGAATTTTCACTTTCTCCATTGTTTGCCTCTATGTAAGTATATCTCAGAACTAAAGCTTATCACCCCTTTTTCATTCTTTTGCTCTCATTTTCCCTCATGTCTGATTTTATCACTTGTCCTGGCTTCATTTCCTACAAATTTGCTAGAAAATTCCATATTGGATTCTATATATTTTATCACCTTCAGTACTGAAAGATGGGTGTTTATAAATATGGTGAGAGGTCAGAGGTTTTAGGGCATCAGTGCCATTTGGTAACAGAATTTGCTTAGAAGGGGGAGAGAAGAACTAAATTGCTCCAGAATACCAAATGGGATTATTTTTGTTGCCTTAAAGTCTCTGAACTTTGTCTCTATTTTTTTTTATTGTTGTGCTGGGGGTACATTGTGATATTTACAAAAGTTCTCACGGTATATCAAATATGTCAAAGTCTATTCATCATTCTCCTTTATCTCTAATTAAGGAAAGCCAAAGACCAAAGAAGTAATTGTAGAAGAAGCCACATAACTTTGGGAGGCTCATTCTGGTTTGGGTGTGTGTGTGTGTGTGTGTGTGTGTGTGTGTGTGTGTGTGTGTGTGTGTGTGTGTGTTTTGGTTTGTTTATTTTTGAGATACAGTCTCCGATAACCCAGGCTGGCATTGAACTCTTCATCCTTCACTCTCACCTCCTGAGCATGGGGATTACAGGCCTGTGTTACCACACCCAGCTCTTCATTCTGTTTCTGATAAAGAAAAAAATCAGGCTATGCTTATGATTTTCTTCAGTTTCTAGATTTATTTTAAATGCTGAAAGCATAATCCATCCTTGTCATTTTAAAGTTCCTATCCTTAACTATTGTATGCCTTCCAGCCATGGGCCTCCAATTATCCTTTTACCAACTTTTCAGAAAAGAAGCTACTATCTAATTCTGTGGTATAAAATCCTCGACAAATTTAGCATAATTTATTTTTACATATACGTGTAATATATTAGAACTGCATTCTTCCTGCCTCAGTTTTGACTGTGAAGCCAATATGACAAATATGTCATAGTGAAGGTAAGACAAAAACAAATGTGCAAATTTTCAAGGAAACCTGTTCTGAAAACATTTCTGTAATTCTTCAAACTCCTAACACACTTTGAAACATTCATTATAAGAAGAAGAGAGGAGAGGTTTTTAGGAGGTTATCTTGGGGGAAAAAACTGCACTGTGAGTTCTGTCCTCTTATTTAAAGCCTAGTGAGGAATGCTTCAGTGTGGTCATTTCCAGGAATTGGGGTTTCCTGGATTTGGGTTTGATTCCTGAGAAGGTGAGAAAATGCTAATTGCTTTAGTAGCATTACACAGAGACTTGTTATTATATTGAGATATCCTTTAAGAATTTATTAAAGCAAAGGATATTTGAGTGGTATGCATGACAAGATGGGCCATCAAGGGTAGTCCTAGGCCAGTGTGGAGAGGCCTGGAGACTTTCACAGAGACAGCCTAAAAGGGTATAGCTGGATGTCTTACAACTGAGAAAGGAGACACAAGTGACAACTCAGACTAGAGAATTGCCAGCCAACTCACCCAAGGACCTCAGGAGAAAAAGACCAGAGGGGACATCTGAAGATCACATATAACACCCTTGAGTCATCTTTAAGCCAACCCAAGGATGAATCCTTAAGCATCTGAAGACTTAATGAATGAAAAGCCATCCATCCAACTGTCCTAATTCTTCCTTATTACTTCTTAATCAGGAGTGATAGGGAAACAGCAGTTGTTGGATTAGGGAGTATGAGAAAGGAAGAAGGAGAAGCCAATCACTAAAGGCTCTCTAGTCCAAGGCAGGCCAGAACTTAGGAACAAATAAGATTTAATGTTAAGAAATGGTTTTAATAATTACATAGATCAAGGCATTTCAGTTTATTAACAGATACAACTTCTGGAAGAAAATTATTATAAAACCTTATATAATCTTACAGCATAAAAATTAATGGATAATTTTGGTCACTGCTCTATTCCCAGCATCAAAATGGCTCCTTATATTTAGTGAACTATTAGTATTTCCATTCAGGGGTAGGAGTGGGATTACCCTCACTAAATACTAAAGGGATAATGAGAGGCAGAAATAAGGTTGCCTATTTATCATAGTTTGTGTACCATATTTATTCAATCTACTCATTATAAATTTGAAAACTTTTGACAGTTTATGAAGCCTCAGGCTCAGTTTCAGTTGTCCTCTTCCTTCAGTAAGTCACACTATTAAAACTCTGTATTTGCCTAAAATTTTATTTCTGAATCTATATTATCAATCCACACTGCTCTGCTTCCATTCTCCTCAAACTCCCAACTACATTTGACATAATTAATTTTTTCCTTCTTTTTTATTTCATGGACACACCCTTCCTTGAGTGTTTGTTCCTTGTTTTAACTATCTCTTCTACCTTAGCTTAGCTGGAGTGCCCCAGATCTCAGTTTTGGACTCTCTCCTCTTTATCTTATTAAGTTCCACGATTTATCCTCTGTGCTTCCAGAAAAATATTCAACTGCTACTTTCATGTATCCTTTCAGATACACAATAAGTATATAGGAATTAGTATGTGAACAAAACTTGATTCCCTTTCCCTGAGTGACAACAATGACACCCAACTGTGCAAGCCAAAAATCTGAAAGACCTCTTTGATTTTGCCATTTTTCTTACACCCACACATCCAATCCAACAGAAAGTGGAGGTGTCTCCTAGTCTGCTTTGCATTGCTTTGTGGAAATCAGCCTTGAGGAACCTACACAAATAGACACTCTGACTACTGCTGTGGTTGCAATAATGTCCTTTTTCTCTGAATCAGGAGTCTCAGGGTCTTCTTCCGGCATCCCTGAAACTATGGCAGGCTAATTTGGATTTTGTTAGGGTAAAAACCTTTCACATATCTTGACAGGTTGTATCTCCACTTCCAACCATCTTCATTTTAACATCCTACTATAGCTTCCAAAGGCTCTATCTTTCCAGAGCTGCCAAACTAATCTCCCTATGTCTGTCTCTGCTTTTCTGTCATACCAATTGTCTATAGCAACTTGATATTTCCCCCCCCCCCAATATGTGTAAAATCATAATCATTCTGCTCAAAAATCTTTTAATGGTTTCTATATAGAAGTAAAACTTACATAAAATAAAACTTAAATTCTTTACTGTATCCTACAAAATCCCACATGATTTAGCTCCCCCAACAACTTCTTATACTACATAACTCTTGTATTTACTCATTAACCTAATTTATCCATTAAAACTCATGTCTTTCTTTTCTAAAATATTTTTTGCATAAGGGTGTGTTGTATTTGCTGTTTCTTCTCTTAGCACATAAAAGTCCAATGGCTGGTGTTTCTCATCCTTCAGTGGAGTATTGGGAAGCAGGCACTAGCAATATAGAAATGCCAAGCATTTTTTTAAAGAATTTCAGATTTGATATATATTGTAACATCTTCAAAATAGCATGAGAAAATTAGAATTTCATTGTAAATATTTGAACCTTGTCAAAATTCTATAGTCACCTCCAAAGTCTCTGTCTGCTATAGGTAAAGTGCTCCATCTGCCCCAACCACAACAACAACCCAACATCGTGATACTCAAAGTACGGTTCTTTGTCTAGTAGCATGACCTTTTGCTGGGAGCTTGTTAGAAACCCAGATTCTTGGGTCCCTAACCCTTCTTATCAAATCAGCATCTTTATTTCATGTGAGATCCCCAGGTGATTTGTATTCACATTAATGTTTGAGACACACTGTGGTAACTGCCTTCCCAAGAAATTAAAAAAAATAAAAATCCCATCACAGCACACACCACTGCATTTTCATTAATTTATTCTGTCCTTCTCTTACTCCCTCCTATACTATAACTTACAAAGGAGGAGGAACTTATCTATGTTGAGATCTCTATCTCTAATGTTTATTAAGTACTCAGATATTTTGGAAAACCCGAATGAAGGAAACACTCAAGAGTTACTCTAAATGAGTTCCTTTATGGATAGTTTTTCACTCAAGCATGCCCTAGTCTTTATTTACACAATTTAAAACATGCACTGGACTCCTGGTGACTCAGTGTTCGATTCGTAAAGTATCTGAAGAAATTTGGATGTGATACAGCAGGAGATGACCTGAATGATTTCTCAAAGGTTCTTTGAATTTTTGATTCTTACCAAATTCTTGCTTGTTGCATCTTGGATGCCTGCAGTAGCTTCTATTAGTCCTCCTTGTTCTATACTACACTCTTTCGAATCTGTCCTTCATGTTAAGGATAAATAAGATGTGGTAATGACACAGATTTGGATCCAAACACTTGTCCTATTATTTCTTGCCACCCAGGAAGTTAATTATCCTCTGAGTCTGTTCATCTCTCTGATGGATAATAAAATTTGCTTCCCAGGGTGTTAATGAGGATAGGTGAGCTCACGTATGCAAAGCATCCAGCAAAGTTGTTCAGGGAGGATTTGTTCTTTCCTCCCCTTGTATCTTTCACCAGATACTTTTTGCCTAAGTTTACAACCAACCAAAAGAAAGCATGAAAGAAATTTTTAAAAAAAATCTCAAGATCTCAAAACTATTTTATATTATCTAAATGAATTCCTCTGCTTGTATAATTTGGTCAAGTTGTCAACTTCCATTAGCTTCTAACTACACACAACCTCACCCAACCCATTTTCCACTTGATGAAGACCAGCATGATAGGTTTATTCCTGTTGTGTCTCAGGAATACTTCCTATTCTAATGTTCTCCAGCTTCCTTAATTGCACTTACCCACCAAAGTGTGGGGTAAAATCCCACGTCTTTGAGGACTGTTCTTGAAAAGATCCACTTTACTGAGCTGTTTTTTGAAGTCCACATAGATACTGAGTTTGGACCATTGATTTAATTATAAAGTATTAATCTGTGTTAATGTGAAATTCTTTTCATACATGATACCCACTACCAACTCCTGCCAGTTGGGAAGAAGACTGGAAAGTTATTTTGAAGACTGGAAAATTAATATTATTAATAATTCACAATAGGTGAGTTATAAATAGGTGGCAAAATTAGAGTCATAAGCCTGCTTTGTTTGATACCCAAATTCCTTCTAGTTCCCTCAAATATTGGGTAATTTTCTAATTCAGTTGGTTCAGTCTGAACCTCAGAATTTCCCTCTCAGAACGTTTTAATCTCAGTCCTGTTCTAGACTTCTAGGACAAGCATCCTAAGTACAAATGTAGTAGAGCCCTTGAGAATTCCTAAGCGAAGAGAGCCAGTTGTAAGAACTCAGAGATTGGTTGTGAGTGTGGGCAAGAGGGAGAGAAAGGGCTCTAGTTTGAGGCGTCAGCACTCCTCAGGTCCCCTCATTGTTATAAAGAGTTAGGACCCATGTGTCTTACTTTCTTAAGAGAATGAATCTTTCTGAAGAATCTTTCTTATCTAATTATGTAAAATTTCTTAATTTTTCTAACTGTGACAAATATTTCAAAATAGTGAAGACCAAACTAAACATATCTGTGGGACAAGAAGAACATGTAACTTATTAGGGCAGTGATTTTCAGTTGTGGCTACAAATTACAGTTGATCTGGGAGCTTTGAAAAATATTGGTGTCTAAGTCACAAACCAGGACAATAACACCAGAATCACTGGAGCTGTGGCCCAGACACCAGCAATTTTAAATGTTGTGCAGATGACTGAATATGCAGTCAAATATGATAATCACCACCTTGTTGGAGGCTTCAGTCTACCTTTTATAAATTTAGTATTGACACTATTTATAAGAAGCGAGGCATCAGAAGATCTTAGCGTGGTTGGCGTAGCCTTAGCAAACTCATTTCACATCCTTCTGCCCCATCTGCCTTATGAGTTCTGCCATGTGATGACATCTCTGGTACCTTCAGCTAATTCCATTCAGTCAGTTTCTTTACTACATATTAAAAAGTCATTTTTGTGCTTTAGAAATAAATGCTAACTTATTAAATAAAATTAATTTTTATAATGTTATTTATGTTTATTCTCAGTAGGAGCTTCTCTACATTTTTTAAACTAGCTCTTTTGGGAATGGATAGTTTTAAATTATATGTCCAGGGAAAAATAATTATCATTGTAACTACTTCAAGCCGTATCTACTAAGGATGGCTCTCTAAGAATGTAAAAAAAAAAAAAAAAAAAAGAGGGGGAAAAGAAAAATCCCCGCAGATCTATGGGAGTGAATGGGGACAGGGGTATTAGAACACATTAACAATATTCCATTTTAACCCCCAAACTCTAAAAGTTCAAACTCACATGTGGTTCATATGTTCTGCCCTTTGGTTTTGCTTACATGGTTCTGATGTTGCTTTCAGAAGATGATAATTATATGGAAGTCCAGAAATTTGGGCTATTTGTTATTAAGATTCTAAGAATAGTGATTTAATTAGGGATTTATAGATGTGCAATAAGAATTTTAACGAGTTCAAGGACTCTCCCCTCTCTGTATATACACACAGCATATTTGTATATATAATAAAGTTTTAGAAAAGGCAAATAGCAAATTAACATAGAACTTTAATCCATTTTAGGGAAGGAATAAAGTGTGAATGAAATTTTTCAATGTTTATACTGATCCTGGCTTAATGTTGCAAGTGCATTTTGATCTACAGATCGATCTATTGTAGCCAAATCCTCTTAAGTCTAATTTGAAGTAGTCTCATTATGTTCTTAGGGATTAAGTCTTATTCTCTTGTCAACTGCTTTTTAAGTTTAATTAAAATGTTTTTCGGTATATGTGTTACATTTTCTTTTCCACTAGATTATAAATTGCTTGAATGACCATGGCATTTACATTTATCTTCCCCTCTGTGCCTAGCACAGTGCTCTAAATAATGTAAGTACTAATTAGGTGCTTTTAAAACATACTGAATTAATTCTTACATAGAATATTGAGGTTCATCATAACATCTGTTATTACTCATTTCATTCTTGAGATGAAATAAAAGGAGTGTATTTTAAATCCTACACAACAAAATGTTGACAGGATGGAAGAGGAAAGCCAGGAAGAAACCAGTCAAAACAAGGAAAAGAAGAACCAATCAAAGACTTACTCTGTAGTCACTTGATGTCACATAAAATATGGGGAGGAAGGCCAACCAGATGATGCAGGTGGTGTACATGGTAAAACCTATGAACTTGGCTTCGTTGAAATTTTCTGGACACTTCCTCGTTTTAAAGGCATATACAGTGCATAAGATCACCAGAAGCACATCATAAGTAAGAGAAATCAACATGCTGGAATCCTTCACATTGCATTTTAGGATGACTGTTTCCCGTTTTTCTGGCAGGGTATATCTCCTGGTGCCTGGAGCCTCCAGAATGAGCCACACAGATACCACCACAATTTGCACTGATATTAGACCCAGGCAGATGAAAACCTGAGAACCGGGACTGATGAATTTTGGCCTCTGAGCTCCATTCTTGACCCCATCGAAGATGCGGGCAATGCAGTTTGTCTTGGTCAGCAGGGCTGAATAACAGATAGCAAAAGAGGTCCCCAGCCCAAGTCGGCGCAATGCACAGATAACAGGTGATGGTTTGGCAATGAAGAAGAATGTCATGCAGTATGACAGGCCAACCCCAAACAACAAGATATAGCAGAGTTCTCGGCCTGATGCTTTGACCAAGGGTGTGTTGTTGTGCTTGATAAAAACAGTTATGACTACGCATGTACACATAAAACCCAGGCAGGCAATGGTGACTGGGCCAATGGCCCAGGCATCTTCCCACTTGATGTAGTCTTCAGGAAGGTCAAAGCATCCAGATAGGTCTGCAGTAGGCCATTGCCCAGGCCCACAATCCATACAGGTAAACTCATCAACCAGGTATTCATAAGATTCACAGGGGATGCATATCCAGCAGCAGACATCCCCTGGTTGCATGTTCTTCATTTCATTGGGGGCGCAGGGGTCACTGCATTGGGAAGTGGGGACTGAGTTCCGGGACCAGTGGATAGAATCAACATCTAGTGATAAAGTTTCTGCCCAGTGACCAACCTTCAAGTAGGTATACTTTCCGCCCACGTACTGGAAATTGAACACGTTGTATCGTCCCATTCCATCTCCAAAAGTGTCAAACTTGACCATGCTATCTGCACCTTTATTTGGGTTGAATGGAGCTTTGATATGTAGAATGAAAGGGGAAAAAAAAGAACACTTGTTTAGGTATCTATATGTGATCAGCTATATGTGATTACTTTATATCATACACTTAGCAGAACTGAAATAATGGAATAGGGATTCCAAGGCTGACATAATTTATCAGTTCCCATTGAAAATTACACATAAAAAGCTACTAGTATACTTACGTATTCCTAAATTCACTCACTTAACATTACTGAGTGTGTGAAGGGTGCCAAGTGCCAGCAATAATGATGAGTATAGTCCAGTGTACCTTGAAAGGAGATTATACAGTGGGGACCGATGGGCATATTTTAATATTCTGTGTGGTGTATAAATATGCTTTTCTTGAAAGATTTCACAATAAGATTTGAGTATAGCTTCATGTCTCATTACCATTATGTATATTATGTATATTTATGTATATTTATGTATAGCCAATATTTAGAATGTAGGTAAATATGCTTTAAAGTTTTCTTCTCAGTGTAGGATCAGTGGCACTCAGAAAATGGCCTGCTTTCAACTCTGTCTCTCTCCTACATCTCTTTGAAAGTCCCCAAGAGTGTTGCGTATCTGAATATCCAAGCTTCCTCCTCCAGACAGCTCATCATGTCTCTCTTGCCAATGTCCACTGCCATGCTGGTCACTTTTTTATTTTTGGTTTCTGTGGTGCAATTTATTATTCTTAAATACAACTCTACATTTATTAAATGTCTTAGAAATATTATACTCAAGTAATGGAGCTCCAGAGAGAGACCATTAACAAAGAAGGGAAATTTTACTTTCTTAGTTTGTCAGCTTCCTACTTAGTCTGGTCACCTCCCCACTACATATGCTTGCTCTCTTGTGGTTATTTCTATGTAATTGTCATCAAGATATGGAAGAAGGTTGAATTGACATTTGGCATAAGTCCAAGTCTGTGAATCTGTGCTCACTTATTTTCATGCCCTAGACTCTGGTCTTCTGTGTACTTACTATTTCACACTGGCAATCTTTATTTTTTCTTTAGAAGAAAAGTGTTGCTTCAAAGACACATACAGTTAGTAAAGGTGGGATTACTAGTGTGATACTGACTCATGAATATATGGAGAAACCAACAGTGTAGAATAAGATATCCATAAATAGATTCAGTGTATGCTAATATTTTGTATATGCTAAAGGTGGCATTGCAAACAAGTGAAGATATTTACTATACAGTGCTGGGCAATTGTTTAGGCAATTAAATAAATGAATTTGGATGTATCTCATAACTTATGCCAAAATAAGTTCTGGAAGGATCAAAGTTTTACATCTGAAAAACAAAACCATAAAAGTTTCAGAAATCAAAGGGCAAATTAACATTGGAGTGGGAGAAATACTTTTTAATTGTTACTGAAAATACATAAACCATATAATAAAAGCTAACTATATGAAAAAATTTAAAAATTCCAAATAACAACAGACATGAATAACATAGAAGTATGAGTAACAAATGATATTACAGACAATGTCTGATATTGCAGACAATGGGTAAGTTTCTAATAACCCAACAGAAAAATGGCCAAAGACTATGAACTTGATTTTCACCAAGAAGGAAAATCAAATGATTCTTAAGCACATGAAAATATGCTCAGAAAAATGCAAACTTTTAGAAGTAGAATTACAGACCCTCAAAGATATCCATGTCCTCATCTCCCAGAACCGGAGACTTGTGTCAGACAACAAAGAGGAATTAAGGTTGCAGATAGAATTAAAGTTGCTATCAGTTGATTTAACTTGAGGAGATTGACTTGTGTTATCTGGATGAGTTTAGGGTAATTAAGAGTCAGTAAAAGTGGGAAAAGGAGGCAGAAGTGTCAATGTCAGAGTTTGGGATGTAAGGAAGACTAACCATTTCTGGCTCTAAGAGGGAAGGGAGCTGTGAACATGGGAGGTCAATAGAAGCTAGAAAAGGCAACACAATGGATTCTCTTCTGTGGCCTTCAGAGAGAAATGTAGCCCTGCCTGAAGACACTTTGCATTTTAACCCAGTGAAATCCATTTTGCAGTCCTAACCTCCAGAACGCTTAGACAATAAATTTACATAGCTTTAAACATTAAGTTTGTGGTAATTTGTTACAGCAGCATTAGGAAACTAATATATACAGTAAACCTAGTTTGCGTTTGTAACATGTATTCTTTTAATGAAGCTGTAGTGAAGCAGGAACTCTTAACCTGCTGTTGGGTGTGTATTTAGCATACTTCTAACACAGGGAAATTTAACAAAAATTTTCAAAGTTACAGATACATGTAACTTTTTACTTAGAAATTTCAATTCATGGATATATTCTGCAGATAAACTGCTTATGTGTGAATTGTATTTTTATAATATTGTTTACTGAATGATTGTAATAGAAGAAAATTGGAAGTGATCCAGTTGTTCATCAATAGAGTTCATTAATAAATAAAATAAAATGCTACATAGCTGTGAAAAGAAATGTTTTCTATAAGTTATGGATTATGGATATTATGAAATCTAAAAATTGCACTGAGAAGTGTGAGAAAGATTTGATCTACTATACTTTATGTAAATGGGGCAAATAAAATAATGGGGCATAATAAAATAATAAAATAGATTATTACTTTTCTGTGTATAATGGAATCCTAGAAGGATAAATAACATAGTAGGTACTTACGGGCAAGAGGTAAGAAATGAACAGATGTGTGGGAAAGATAGGAGGGAAATTTTTACTGGATATCTTTTATACTTTTTAAATTTTAAACCATGTGAATGTTTTACCCACAATTTGTGTTTTCTTTACCTAAAAATAGGAAGAAAAACAATCAAGGATCACCAGATATTTGAGTACGTTTCTAACTTGAAAGAGAGAGACTGAACAGGAAAAATAAAGAGTAAGTAATTTGGAGAAGATGGAGGTGATGCAGGGAGCAAAAGACAAGGAATTTAAAACATTAGTGTGCTGAGAGTGATAAATGAAGATATTATATCTCTGACATAGATGCAGAATAAGAATAGTCTTAGAAAGGAATAGACTTAAAAGCAACTGAGGCCAACAGGAAAAGGGGACCAGGAACTAGAGAAAAGGTGAGATCAAAAATAATTAACCTAGAAGGTAACACACACGCACAGGAAATTAATGTGAGTGAACTCCCTGTATAGCTATCCTTATCTCAACCAGCAAAAACCCTTGTTCCTTCCTATTATTGCTTATACTGTCTCTTCAACAAAATTAGAAATAAGGGCAAAATAGTTTCTGCTGGGTATTGAGGGGGTGGGGGGTAAGGGAGGGGGTGGAGTGGGAGGTAAGGGAGGGGGTGGGGGCAGGGGGGAGAAATGACCCAAGCCTTGTATGCACATATGAATAAAAAAAAAAAAGAGGAATACAGAAAAAGAATGAGCTTTAGGAAGTGACATAGAATAGAAATTCAATATAAGGGCTGAAAGATGAATATGAGAAAACTCTCAACATTTGACCACAATGCTGGGAGGAAAGTAGGAAATATAGTAGGAAAAGGATCATAATGTGAAACTCAACTAACAGTTGTTTCAGAAATAAACATCATCAGAAGAGTCAAAGTACACATCTATGGGGAATGGGCTTTGCTTTGGGGAAGGAGAGGCAAAGGACTTTTGTTTTGCTTTGTAAGTGTTCTGTAGCCATGTAAACATTATGCACATATATTACTTTGATAAAAATAAAATAAAAGTTTAAAACAGAATATTTGAGCAAGAACAGGCAGAAGATCTTGTAAAGTAAACAAATCATGAAAATAACACTATTGCAAGTATAACAAGTTCTTGAAAAGTGGTGGTGAAAACACAAATAGTACTTTTGGTGGAATTTGTCTTGAATTAAAGTTTACTTTTTACTAAATTTGTTTTGCTAAATTTTCAAATATGTAACACAATATGGTCAAGTATCTAAATATCTTAAATAGATAAATCACATTACAGTGCTTCAAATGAACACATTACAAATTCTAAACAAAAATACATTGTCAGAGGAAATGCCCTGATTCTTAGCTTGAATATAGCGTCACTGTATCTATACTAGAATGAAAAAGATGAAAGGAGTTACAGAGAAGAAAAAGGTGCATCACGTCTATCAAATATCCTACATGTATGGATAATTCTGTTCTCGAACTGTGATTCTAATACAACCCAGCCTGGGTGGTGAGGAGACAAATAAGAAAAGCAGGCTCTTCAGTGCTGCTGGTGACTTCAAGTGCCAGAGTGGTGGAAGCTCAGTGTATTCATACTGTCACCTTCCTGATGCATTGTCTAGGTCAAATGACTCAGTAGGGAGAGAGTTATAACTCACTGAAGCTGAACTACAATGCTCCTGCAGGCAATTGCATGGCTCTTTAGTGTGAGAAAACTCTGGGGAGTTTGCTATTTCTCAAATCTGTCTTACCAGGAGAGCAAGCATCATGAAATGGAAAAATAAATCACTTCACCTTTCACTGGCATTACAATAAGCATGAAAGAACTCAAATAAAAGAGGGGAAAAGAAGAGTAACTGAAGGATAGCAGAATTTTTCAAAAGAAGACTTACAACTTTTTCCAAAATCTAATTTCAAACTCCTTATTATTCTAATGTTTTGATACCAGATCTTCATTTTCAGAAGGATCCTCTTCTGGCCTCAGGTCAAGAGAATGGTTTCTCAGTGTTCCTCCTTATCCAATTAGTCCTGACCCCACTTTCAAGTAGATTTATTTGAAAGGTTTAATACCAAGGTGACCAGTCCTCCGAGGAACCATTTGGTAGAGATGAGTCAAGTCTATTCCTTAGAAATATCATCGGTCAGTGGCAGAAGAAAATTAAATTGGTTATTTTTTTTTCCTCTCAGACAGAGGTCCAATTAGGATAAGATGATAATGTGGCTTCTGAGGCCTTCAAGAATGGGCCTACTGCCTCCACTGACCTGGTTCACGTTCATAAACACTGACGGAGATTGCAAAAGTCACCCACGGCAGCATGACTCTGATTTACAACTGGAGCTGTACTCCAGTGGTCTGCAAATAGTCTGACGAGTTGTAATAAATATAGCAGTGAGAAGACAGAAAATGACATCTTCCTTGAAAGTCTATGTTAGAGGCCAGGAGGTGAAGAAGCCAAAGTCCTTTTTGTCTAGAACAGAGAAAGTCTTATGCAAACACCATGCCCTAAGAAGATAGGAAATAAAAAGGATGAATCCCTGGGTGTCAGTAATTTACCTACTGATTAGGAACAAAATTTATGAAGCACTTCTCACAAGTTATCAATTGAGTGTAGCAGCTGGTACAGCATACCACTTAAGATGTCTTAGGTGCTCAATCTCACATGGGAAAAAGGTCATTAAGAATCTAACATGCAGGCCAGGGGTTGTGGCTCAAGTGATAGAGTGCCTATCTTGTAAGTGTGAAGCACTGAGTTCAAACCCCTGTACTGCCAAAAAAGAAAAAACTACAAAAATTCCACAACTAACATGTATAGTAAACGTGAGTACTTGCTTTTTTTAGGTGCTATGACTTCTGAAAAGGACTCTACAATTCCCCTAAAGAGTCAGCAAGGTTGAGGATTCTGTCTTCCCTATCCAGATCTAACAAGTTAAAATTTTCAGCATTCACAGCAATTCAGAAAAGAACAATTTACTATTAGACTAAGAGTGAAAAATGGGGAGAAAGTAACACTGAGCGAAGTTAGTGAGACTACAAACTCTTTCCCCAAGTAGGGACAGGGTCAGGACTTGCCTATCTTACTTTATTCATTTTACCTATAAGTCTCATAGTGGTCACCATCTCTTTGGTTAGGGACACTCTTTAATGTGAGCTGATGTCACTACCACCTTTTTTTTTTTCCCACTCTTCCTCAACTCCTGTCTTCTTCATTATGTAGATACCTTACTACTTTTCCCTCATCTACCCTAATGAGTGTTTACATTTATAAACACTATTCACTTCAATATAATACATATTTAATATATATTTATGTATAAATATAAATATATAGAATATATATATATATAAGTATCAAATAAGTGAATTATCAGAGTTTGCATACCCATGAAACATCATGGCTGTTAAGAAGCATAACCTGACCAGTTTCCTATCCTTATTGCTGACCCTTCCTTCTTCCAAAAGGCAGCCACCACCTTAACTTCTCCTCTCAGTGAATTAATAACAGAATGCTACAACTGGGTAGCTTGACTAAGAGTTATTGTCTCACAGTTCTGTCTGAAACTGAGATGTTCACAGGGTTGGTTCTTTCTGAGGTCTTTGAAGGGAAATCTGCTCTGGACCTCTCCTCTAGCTTCTGGCAGTTTGCCCTCAATCCTTGGTGCCCTTTGCTTACTTGTGCGTCACTCCAGTTTTGTTTTTTTTTTTTTTTGCCTTCACAGGGTATTCTCCCTGCATCTCTGTCTCTGTGTCCAAATTTCCCCTTTTATAAAGACACTAGTCATTTTGGATCCCACCCTAATGAAGTTATTTTAATTTGATAACCTTGTAAAAATTCTGTTCCCAAGAATGATCACATTCTGAGGCATTAGGATTATGACTTCAACTTATCTTTTTGAAGGAGAATACAACTTATCCCATAACAAGCATGTACTATTTTTGCCTGACATTAATAGTTATGTTATAAAGTATGTATTATTTCACACCTAACATGTTTTGCTCAAAATTAAGCTTGTGAGATTATTCATACAGTGGTGAGAAGCTACAGTTGGTTCATTTTTAATGATATGTAGTATTTTATCTTACAGTATACCACAATTTATTTTTCTATTTGTCTGTTGACAGACATTTCTTTAAAAAAATTTGGGGGGTTTCAGCTTATATGAATACTGCTTATATGAATACTTATATGAATATGAATCATTAGCTGGGTTATCCCAGAAACAAACTCCAAGACTAAATTCGATCTGAGCAGTTGATTTGGGAGAAATAGAAAAGTAGAGAATTAAAAATTTAAAAAGAAAGAATCCAATGGAAGTAGCATTGATGAGTAAGTTATTGATGAGGACAAGTGGATCTCGGTGTCAAGGGGACCCTTTGGGTCATGGTGTAGAATGGGAATTGGGCAGAATAACCCACTTACCAGCTTGGATGGGACAACTCTTACCTGTTGTTGGTTGATCACTGCTTCAGAGGTGCTGACTTCAGGGCACTTGTAGCATGTTCCAGTTATGGAGAGAACATGCTCCTGTGATCAAAGCTCCCAGGCAGAGGATCACAGACGCTTTTATTCAGAAGCTACTGGCATGCATGATGATAGTGAGTGGTGAGGAGATACAGGTGAGGTGCTGTCAGCCATTTGCTATGTGCTGCTAATGATGGTTCTTTTACATGTCATTTGTGGTACACATGTGTGAAGTTCTGTTGTGTTTATGTAAACACAATGGAGTGATATTGTATATGAATTTGAGTTGCTTCACTTCTTAATGTGAATGTAATTTTATACATTCCAACGGAAATACAGTCTTGCATTGTGTTGGTTTTGCTTTTGTAATTTGTGTTTTCCTAGCACTGAATGATGTTAAACACTTTGTCATAAATTAATCACGTTTGGAAATATTACAAAGTGCCTTTTATATTCTCACCTCTGTTAGATTTTCTATCTTTTAAATTTGATTTACAGGAATTTTAAAAATATATTCTGCAAGTGAGCTCTTTTCAAAAGTATGTGTTTGCAAATATCTTTTCCCACTCTGTCTTTTCACTTGTTTAAAAGTGTTGTCCAATAAACATAGATCCTTAATTTTAATGCCCAATAAATTCTTAATTTTCATATACAACTTCTAATTTATCAATTCTGTATTGTTAGTGCTTTTTTCACTGTTTAAATTTTTTACCTATTCTAAGAATGTGACTGTATAATTCTAAAATGTGAGTTTCTGGTATTGAACAAATTTCAGAACTCTTCCTCTGAACTGACAGTATGTTGAGAATGACTGGTCTAGCAGCAGGATAGGATTTAACAGTGTTATACAGTGGAGAGAGGACGGGAATGCTGCTAACAGACACAACCTCAGAGCAAACAAGTTTAAGGCCCACAATGTTAACAGTGCTGAAGAGACTTTTGCCTAGGGTAATAAATGTTGAATTTCTAGTATATTTTGGAAATTTCAATCCCCACTGCAAATGGAAAATGAATATTTGAGGTAAGTTCTTTATGATCCTACCATCTAAGGTTATTATTTCTTAGACCTTTTTTCCCTCATACCATTCCCAGATTACATGCTTTCTCAATATTCTCTTCCTCTCACGTGAGTGTCACTGCACCTTATCCTCTTTCCCACAGACCCCTTTCACAGATCTCCGTCATTCCCCCTTTTTCAGTTTTTGTAAATCTATCACCAGTTCTTGTCATTCACCTCTAAGAAAATAAACAAATTCTTGTTTGTGGTAGGAGCAGGAAGTATATAGCATTTTAACGTTGATTTACAGCAAGAATATTTTCTCTAGGGACAGTTAAGTGAAGTCTCTGTCAAAAGGAACTTTTTTCCCTTTTGACTTCTAATCCGAGCACAAACCTGAGTATCCACTAATACTATGTTACTTTCCAGTATTCACTAATGGGTTTCAATTTTCAAAGACAAATTGTGAGTTCTGAAGACAAATTTAATCTGTCTTCATGTTTTTTTTTTTTTAATGTGACTAGGTCAGATAGTACAGCACAAATGAAAAACAGAAGAGGAAAAAAGGCTTTCTCCAAAACAAAGTTGGAAAGAAATACATATCCATGATTACTACTTCTTTTTTTTTTTAAAAAAAAGAAGGCAAATGCTTCCTATTGTTCTGCCTTTAAATCACTTCTCTACCTGCCATGCCACAGATCTAAGTGCAGCAGAAGAATGACGTGATATGGACAGAAGGTGAAAACGGCTGAGAAAATCCCATTCAGAGATGCTCTAGTAAGAGCAGTACAAACTGTAAAAAATGTATTTGAAAATTGGTAGCAGAGCTACAAGAACATTTAATAAAATGAGCTTTCCTATTTTTACCAAACAATGAATTCTTTATGTAAGAAGTGAACAGCAGAAATTTTATTCAGCCTCTGAGCATGAATGTGCCAAAGATAAGCACAGAAGCTTAGCATATAGTAACTGAAATTTCCATGGGTGAAACAAATTAATTTCTGCTGTCTTGCCTGACACATCACACATGGACATCATTTGACTCTGTATAGTATCATGTAAGGAGAATACAAGGGAAAATAAGTTACTCCTCTTGCCAGCATGCTGGTCTATTGTTAAGTTGTCATATGTTTCCTAAGCCTGAGGCACAGCTTAGTCTTCTGTCTTCATAGAGAGGGGCTGCACTATTGAACCATAAGGTTTCAAGTGACCTTGTCAGGTCATTAAGTATATCCTACATTGCTAAGAAATACTAAACCCACATAATCACATAATCCTAAGAGGGTCTCTGTCCCCTCTGGAAATAGTTAAGGTAACAAAATAAAAAGTTATTTAAATTTTTTCTTCCCTTTTTGTACCACGATTTCTATTTTGAATTATTCTAATGATAGTATGGGTATCATGAATTTTGTTTGTGGAAACTGATCAACCCCAGAAATCATTTCAGCTCATTTGACTCTTACTTCCACTGTCTCCCCAAACTGTGTTCAATTAATAAGGTGGATAAATTTAACTTGGCTCTAGTATCTAACATACCACTCAAGCATAACATTTATATATCTTTACCCACAATTATCCTTTTAAACAGGTGGAACAGTTAGTAGTTAGTAATCCATGAGAGACCTATGATATCCTCATGTCAGAATACAACCAGGTGTGCGACTGTGTAGACACAATTATTCTTCAGGCTCTTCTACTTCCTTTTGCTCTCTTTTTTTTTCTTTTCTCAGCATACCTTTGTGTTCCTAATACCCATTCTTTGCAAATAGCCTCAAGCAATACCAATTCCATTGAAACGCTAGACTATGTTTTTTTTTTCTTCCAGGGATAGTGATATTAAGAGATCCCAATAAAAGAAAATATCAAATATCATCATGGATAAGTTATTGATGGTAGAATCTGATATCTCAGTGGAAAAAAATTTGGAAAGGAGGTTTGTCCAGCTTTCCTAAAATGACATCTTTTGGAGAAAGAATAGTCTCATTCTGTGATCATGTTTTAGCCTCAGCCCCAATTTCCATCCTTCCACACCATCTCATTCCCTATTCCCTTCAGAAGAGAAGCTTCAGATCTGATTGGCAGAGTCTGACATTCACTGGACTTTCTTCCCCAGTGGGCAGAATCATAACTTTTAAAAGAGATAGACATTTGTGAGCAGGAATTCTACCTCCAATGGCTGGCTCAAAGAGGAACCTACTTTTCAGGACTCGCCTAAGCCAGTGCCTACAGTTGCACATCAGGATAGCTGTTCTACTTGCAACAGGCAGAGAAATCTGCTCTGATGATCCAGAAATTGAGATGAGGGTTCTGGGAAAACAAAGTTTGTTTTGCTTTTGTTGGGTTTAGTTTCTGGTCTATGTTCACTTATAATATCAGATAAGTCTTTTCTTGCAGTACTGGGATTTGAACTCGGGGCCTCCTACTTGCTAAGCAAGCACTCTACCACTTGAGTCATGCCTCCAGCACCAGATAAGTCTTTTTAAAGGAGGGTGGCAGGAGAGGAGATCAGTTACATGCTCAGTTATTAACAAAAATGGAAAATTATGGAGGGAGAGATTTTTAAAATTTGATTATTTTACAAAATTGAGAAGAGAGGGAATTTGGTAAGGCAGTATGGTGGTGGAGAATCCAAATGAACAAGTTATGCTTGCCTCTAAATGACCTCTCTGCTGGGGACCCAGAACTCCTGCATATACATCTCTACTAGAATATGAATCACTATCAATACATTACTTATTTGCTCTGGGTTCCCTTCTAGACTATGAGCTCCTTGAAGCCTGGGGCCTGTCATGTGCCACTTTTCTCTGGAGTCTGATGCCTCAGCTGAAATCTTATCTTCACAACTACTAGTCATTTCACTGATTGTGTTTCATATACCAATAGGGTTATTGTGAACAATTAAATTGAGAGCGCTTAGCTCAGTGTCTAACATGTAGAAAGTGTTCTGTAACTGTTGGCTTGTTAGAGAGCCTGCCTGCTATTTATCAGGTATTCAGTAAATGTTTGTAGAGTGCATGAGTAAATGAGCGAGTGAATCTATGTCTACTACTAAGTGGCCACTGCACTATCAGGTCTGGTTAAACAGCTTAGGTCTGTTCATATGATTGTTACATGAACTACAGCATTTCACTTAACTAAAGTAGACTAAAATTACCTACAGATCTATGACATAATTTTTTTTATCATAGTCATCATTCTGTGTGACAGATTAGTAAAGCTTATTTCTTCAACTAAACTTTTGTTTCTAATGAAAAAAATCGTCTTTTTCTCGGACTTGTACCTTGTAGTGTGCTATACGCAATATTGTCCTCTTTTCCAACCTTTGTAAATCACTTGTAAATTAACTGAACCCCACCTCCAAATCTTGTCTGATTACCTCTGCTAGAGCTTGGTGTTATCACACACAAACACAAACACACTTTGAAAGCTAGAGGCAGTGAAGAGATGTTGGAATTTGTTTGCAAGACATAATCTTGGCTATGGAGAACATGTGACTTTTCCTCTCTATACGTTTAGGGATATCTTTGTTGGAAGGCAGCCACTGGGGAATACTGAAGAGGAAAGCCTGAATGGCTGAAAGTATTTACGTTGGAGAGTTTGTTCTGGTCTATGCATGGCATGCTTTCTTATTTCCTATTCTTTTCTCTTTGAGAGTCTATATGAGTTTTGAAAGCAGGGATTTGTTTTATTAACTGTTGCAAATATAATGCCAACCATTTAATAATACATTCTGGAGGAATGGATAAAGGAATTAGAGAAGAAAGAATAACTAAGATGAGGCATAAAGCGAGGAGCTTCCCCAAACATTAGCTGATATTCCAAGTTGATAAAATTCTTATAAACACATAATGTAATACAATATCCTCACATTACATAATACTCTGACGCACCTAGTAAGTATATTTGGGGTTAATACTTCAGATCTTTTATCTGAAAATTGGAAATATTTGGAAGGGAAGTGGAATGGCTGTTTAAGGTAGTCAGTATATACTGCCTTCTGCATTTATTTGAAAAAAATCCAGTTTGAGGTATTCATTTCTATTATGTATTTAAATACAATTGCTTAGGGATAACAGTAACACCTCCTCACCTCTTTACCCAGGCATGATGGTTGAGACCTGATGCAAATGAAGGGTGTATTCTGTCATGCTATAAATGCAAATCTGGTCTTTTTAAATCATAACAAGGCACACTCACGGACACTTCCAAGAAAAAACCACAGTTTTGACTGTCTAGTCTCCTTGTTCCCAATACCTATAAACTTTTCATATCTTACGAGCCAGACACCTTCTCTACATCAAAAATTGCCCACAAAAGGGTGGGATTTCTGGTTAGAGAAACCAAGTATAAAATTAAATCACTATAAGAGTTTACTCATAGGTTTATTTTGTAAAAATCTGAATTTATATTGCAAAAAAAAACTTTTCTCTAGTAATTACCACTTAATATAGTAATCTAGGATGGTGGAAACATAATATCTGAGGACATTAGTAAATCTTTCCCATCTCAAGCCTCACCCAGAAATTGGCACATATTGTCCTTTTATACTCATTTATTTTGAACTCAGAGTACCTTCTGCAGAGTGGGATGGATTTTTTGACTTTTTTTTTTTTTTGCCATATCAAGTGTTTTCTGTTTTAGAACTAGTAAAAGACAACTGTGGAAGAAGGTGGAGATGGTCTGTGATTTTGGCTTTCAAGGGTTGGAAGATTGTACCTTTTGGATCAAGTGCCCCTGAGTAATTGCACTTGCGGAAATTGCAGTTTTTAGGGGAATCCATTCTTTGGCTGTTGATCACAGCCATTGTGGTGTGTTTGTGCCCCTAGGCCTGCTGGGCAGCATAGCATTATCCTCAACTCAGCCTCTCCATCTCTGATTGTTGCTGCCACAGTGGTCAGTTTTCAATACCTTTCTTCAAACAGTTTCAAAATTGTCCTTGGAGCATTCTTTTGTTGGCTTTAGGATTTATGATTGTCTTTCTTGAATGCTCTATATGGCAACTCATTGGAAGCACAAGCAATAGCATTTTAAAGCAGCAATTGGGATGAATGCAAAGTCCCCTTTTCAAAGCTTTGCTTGATAATGTGTGGTTTTAGAAGGAAGAAATTTGCAAAAATTGTTGCAGAATAAAGGGGAAAGGTGAAAAACTATTTTTTTTCTTAGATTTACTGCTTCCCACACATGCATAAAGACATACAAACGATGACAGCTATTTCTTTCTATTTTATTTTCATCCTATGAATTCAACAAATGGCATCGAGCTGTGATAATTGCAGTATAATGTGAAGTACTTTTTCAAGTGGAGTAGTTGGAATTATTCAAATAGCTCAGGGGGATACATTTTATAAGCAGATGAATCTTACAACAAAGATGTCTAAGACAGATGCCTGGGGATCACTGTGTGAAGACTGAGGGAGACCCTATGGCTTCTCTGCTCTGTTTTGATCAGGGGTCTGACCAGTGAGGTAGGAACATAGCATCCAGAAGAGAAGTTTACGGTCAACAGATACACCTGCAAGACCAGAAAGTGGACCCACCTTTGTGCTGTTGTGGCATCACACCTTTCTCTTTCTCTGCTAATTGCTGTATATCGATTCTGGAATTTTGGTGCTGCCAGGAAGTGACTAAGACTTCAGGCATCTGCTGGACATTAAGACATTTAGTATGCATGCAACTTCATTATTGAACAGTATTTTACTCTAGCCTACTATATACTTTCTCCACAGATCCTTCTTTTAATGACATAAGGAAGAAATCATAAATCATATGTATTAATTTTGCTGCATATGTATCTATTTCAGTGTCTACTGTATATCAGCTCTTCTGCTTTGCATAAATCAACCCACTGAATTTGACCCACTGAATTTGTTCCTTACTATAATTTGAAGATAAAGGACCTTAGTATGAAAAAGGCCAATTCATGTGACTAGAAAGAGAAAGTCTCAGGAACAAACTGAGGCCTGCATGACTGTTTTTAACTATGATATGTTGTAGCCTACCTTACTCTAGTTCTTAGATCTCCCAGTCTAATTTACATATTGATCCCAATGCTTCCAGTGGCTCTAATTCATCTACTGTAGTCATTATCATGCTGATTTAGTCATCTTGAAGGCAGAGACTGCGTCTTATTAATATATAGGACAAAAAGCAAATAGTAAGCATAGCAAGTTGGTGAATAATCAACTAAGAATGACAAGCAAGGATTTCCTTTCAAGCAAAATCACCTTCACAGTGTGATTTGAGAATTTCTATAAATGTGTCCTTTGAGAAGGAAGTCATTTTTCTGTTGTCTCTGTGGAAAGCAGTGATTCACACTATAAGGATTGCCCTGATTGCCCTGATCTACAATATGAGATGTTGACCAAGGAGGCAAGCTCAGGTGTATGCATGTGTGTGTGTTGCATGGTCTACTGTAGTAGACTAAAATTCTTTTTCTAGTTCTAGACAGCTCACTCAATATTTACTTTTATGGTATAAGTGGCTTCTGGATAAGTTTAATGTTACAGTTTTGAGCATCTCATTTATTGATAACTTTAGACCATTGTGATTTTTTGAGATCATATTTGAGAGTTTAAATTTTGAGCAATTAAATAATTGTTTCTTTTTAATTAAGATAAAGAGAGGAGGTTGAAAAAACTAAAAGGCTCTAATTTTTACTCTTTTCCTTAATTCATACATATTCTTTCACTTTTAATAGCAATCCCATGAAGTAGATTCCTACTAACCCAGTTACTAAAACAGCTCAGAAAGCTAAGATTTATGTACTTCCAGAGAAAATTTTTTTAGCATGGTAGCTACTTTCCCACCTTCAGCTGAGATCCCCATCCACTCAACTGAGTCTACTCCCCCATGCTGCAAACAGAAGACTTTTCCTAAAACTATACTTTCTAATTCACTCTCTTTGAGTAGAGAACTTGCTTGCAATGAGGCTCTCTGGGTTTGGATCCCAGCACTACAACAAGTAAACAAAACTCTTCAATCGGATTTGCCTTCATGAAAACTAGTTCTTAACAAATTTGGGGTATATGGTAATGATTCTTTTGTCTTTCTAACAGAGGCTTAACTGTTTCCTCCTACTCCTTCCTTCTCTCAAACACTCATACCCATCACTCTTATCTACAGACTATCCTCAATATATGTCCCCAAAGTACCAAAAATTTTTCTATTCCTTGAAAGCATTTCATATTGTTTTTGCTTCCTTTCTTTTGCACATGTAATTTCCTTTGCCTGCATCCATGTTCACTTGACTCATATTTATGTCTCAAGATGTGTATAATTTTTGCTGATCCTTCACTATTAGGATATATATTCCTTTGTAATCCCATAATACTCCATTCATTTACTTATCTAGAATCTAGTAGATGCTAGGGCTAAGAAAGTGAACAACACCCTGCCAATCCTTGCCTTCATGGAATTAGTCTGGCGGGCTATGAACAAACAAATCAATACCATTTCAAATTCTGACAAGTGCTATGACAAAAAAGAAAACAAGGTAATTGTATAGAGTGAGGGGTGGTGGTGGCTGGGAAGATTGTTTAGGTAAAGTGATCAAAGAAGGCTTCTTTAGGGAAGTAACTGAGCTGAATTTAAAGATATGGGAAGGTGACTGGGAAGTAGTGAAGAGGTCTGGTAGAGATGAACCAATTTGGGTTGTAATACACATGTGCATGGAAGCAATGCTAGGAATCTCTCTGTATAGCTATCCTTGTCTTAAACAAGCAAAAACGCTATGTCCTTCTTATTATTGCTTATATCTTCTCTTCAACAAAATTGGAGAATTGGGCAGAACAGGTTCTGCCTGGAAGCGAGGGGTGTGGGGGGAAGAGGGAGAGGGTGGGGAGCAGGGGAGAGAAATGGCCCAAATAATGTATGCACATATGAATAAATGAATTAAAAAAAACCTTAAAAAAAGTAAGAATTTTGAAAACATATAAATTCAATTTTGAAAGTATTTATTAAAATTGTAAAGCTATAAAAGAAAAAAAAAAGATAAGAAGGAGCCAGCCATTCAAAACTCTGCAGGAAGAAGATTCTAGTTGAAGGGAACAGCAAATATCATTTTTAAAGTTGGAGTGTCTGATGAACAAAAGAAACTCAGTGTAGTTAACACATAGAGAATGAAGAGAGGGTGTGTAACACATGAAACTGGAGTATCAGGCAGGGGATTGGAACATAAGAGGTTAATGGACTCTGCTAATGTGTTTAGATAATATTCTTTCATCAATGAAAGAGGATATTAGAGTTGAATTTTTAACAGCACATTCTATTTTCTATGTGGAGAATAAATTATGGAAGCATAAAAACAGAGATAAGGAAAACCACTTACTTCCAGAAATAAAAGTCAGATTGAAGTAGGAGATGAAGATGGATGGCTTAAAAGAGGAGTACAACTGATATGCAGTGGTCAGATTTCAGATGTAACTTTTTTTTTTTTTGAGACAGGGATCATTATGTAGCCCAGTCTGGTCTTGAACTCACAATCTTCCTGTCTCAACTTTCCATGTACTTGGATTGCAGGCATGCACAACCATGACTGGCTAGGATATATTTTTTAAAGTGGTGCTCATGAACTGAACACTGGGAGTGAAGAAAAAGAAGAAGACTCAAAGATTATTACAGATATTTAAATAGATGGATGATGGTGACATGAGAAAAAAGCTAATTGCTTTTTTTTTTGGCTTGGGAGAGGGTGGGCAGGATGAGAGAAAAGAGGTGAAAATAAAAGCTTTAAGTTGGATATGCTAACTTTGAGGTAATTTTTAGGTATTCAAGGTGGGATAAAAAATAGTCATTAAATATACAACAGCAGAAGCAACAGGGATGGAAAGAAGAGATTTGTTATATTATACATGGAGTCAATGTTCAGGAATCTATGAGATAAGTACACAGAACCTTGGGACAGCTCTTCATTTAGAATTTGGATACAGAATGAGAAGGAGAAACCTGCCAAGTAGAGAGGAGCCACTGAGGAAAGAAAAAGAAAGAGTATACAATTGGGACAGTCTATAAAAATGTTGTCAGTCATGGGGGAACAGAAACCGTGGAAGCCAAAGAAGAATGAGCAAGGAAGTAGATGGTCAACTGTGTCCAGCGTGAGTCAGTTATCACACTAATCACGTTTTTACACATGCATATTCTGTGCTAGAGTCTAACTTCCTTGAAGGCAGAGACTGATACCTGTCTTGTCTCAATATGCAGGTACAGAACCTAACACATAGTAGGTGCTTAACATGAGTTTACTGGATGAATAAATGAATTCCAAATCCTAACAAGATGATAGCTAAACTCTGACAAGGCTGAGAAAATCTGATAAATGTTTCCTGTTCCTTGCACTGACCTTCAGCCTAAATTTTACTTTAATTTTCTTTAACTGTTAACATGAAAAGAGATCAAAAGCAGGCCCCAAACAGCTATTGACTAGTATTCATTAAAAAATGATGGACAGCAGGACATAGTACACTATACAGGAGGGAACTGGAAAGAATGATTGAGCTATATTTTCAGTTAATTTTATATTCATAAATAAGATTGGAATTTAGCTCTACTTTGATTCACCTCATTGAAAGTGAAAAGGGAAAACTGAGTATTTCCCCAAAGGAAATCTAAAACCGAATATAGCATAGATGGTAATGGTGTCGTGCTTAATTTTCAATAATGTATCATTTTATAATTTAATAACAATCCTAGGGAGATCCATTAGAGGGACATATAAACCATTTAAAGTTCCTTGGAGAAAGCTATTCATAATTTTTAAATTGTGATAATTATTGGATAATGAGGAGGCTGAAAGTTACATCTGATATACATGTTGACAAGCTTCTTTTCCTCTGAGCTCTGCTTATATTCCAAAATTCAGAAAAGAGTAAGATAGATTTTTCTTTTTGCTTTACTCTTACAATACCAAATTTTCATCAATGTTTTTTAGCTGAGAAATTCTTCATCTTATTTCCAAATACTGGAGTAACTCAGGATTTTTTGTTCCTTTTTATTTTTATTACATTTATTATTATTTTTAAAGACAAGATCTCATTATGTAGCTCAGGCTGGCCTCGAACTTAGGGTCTTCATGTCTCACTCTCCTGAGTACTAGGATTATTGGTATGTACCACCACACCTGGATGTTCTGTGCCATTTTAGCTTTCCTCTCTTCATCTTTTCCCTGAGTAATCTTTTTTAATTTATTTTTTTATTTCTCTTTTAAAGTTTATTTATTTATATTACTATTATGCTGAGGGTATATTTACAAAAATTTTTACAATATATCATAGTTGAATTCACCCTCTCCATCATTCTCCTTTATTCCCCCTCTCCACCATTCCCGGAATAGTTTCAATAGGTCTCATTTTTCCATTTACTCCCTAAGTAATCTTATTTTATTTCTCTCATGCTGATGATTCTCAAATTGATCTCTAATCCAGAAATGACCTCTAAAATACAAACTCTCAAATTGTTTACTAAGTTGCAAATTCTTGAAGATATGGATTGATGTCTGATTTATTCACAAAGGTATCAAAAAGTACCTGATGCTCAGCAAGCCTCAAGAAATGTTTGCTGAAAGGCAATAATCATGATATGGATGGACAAAACTGTGTTTTTCTTGGTTTACCCATTTAATGCTTCTGCCTTGCTAGAGTGTTCACTGCCTAAATTCCACCTTTGTTTTGATGTTTAATTCAAATTCTACCTTCTCCATGAACCAGTGTATCATTCTATCTAGAAATGACTTAGCTTTTCTAGGTACTCATGAAACTTTATCTGACCTAAACAATGGATAAATTAATACAATAATGATAGGATCAAATAATTTCAATGCTGAGTCTGCAGGTGATAAAAAGCAAGTCTTTCTTTTCATTGTCCCAGTCTGGAATCTTTTCAGTACACTGGATTGGTTCATATTTTTGTTTGTTCTTTTGTAACATGAATTGGCAGTAGATATCAACTGAGAGGTCGTTTCTGTTTATGAAGGGATTTGACTACCTATAAGTAGACATTTTATCATGGTTATTCAGGACAGTCCTACTTTGTGTATGTTCTCCAGCATACTTATGCATGGTGCTCCTTTTCATTCTCAGAAGTGGCTGGGTCAGACAATAAAAAAGTATATGTTTACCTAATCTATAAGGTGAATCTATAAGGGGAAAAAATTATATCCCTTGACAAATTTCAAAGTGCTTCGTGTTGGGAAAAAAGACAGAATAGTGGTATGAGACTGTGTGCAATGTAAATAATTTCCTCCAGAATTTGTATTTGCATATGATGATGGAAATCTGGTCATCCTTATTTCCTTTTACATAAAGGTAGAATGCATTTATTTTCTTAAGTGTATAATATTATATTTACAAAGGGGGGTAGTTCAAAATCAAACATACTAACCAAAGGTAATCTCTTGTGAGGGTTAACAGATCACCAAAGGAGGCCACTGGCATTTGGTATGATGTAGAGATGTGGGGAACTCTCTTAGACACCTTAGCTCTCCTACTTGCTCTCCAAAGCATTTTTAAAAATGTGAAGTATGTTTATACACATTTTGGGCGGCAGATGGCGTATTTGCAGCAAATTATTCTTTTCTTCATTCCCACCCCCCTCCATGGAAATTAAACGTCAGGTTTCTGCCAGCACCTGCCACATTCAAGGTGACATATGATGCTGTTAAAATAAAATATAAACGTTAGAGAAAGATCAGTAATAAGTCCTAAATTGAACAGAGATTTCAAGAAACCACCTCTAAAAGAGTCTAGAAATTAATAGTCTGTAATATGATGAAAAACCCCAGCTGACATCAAAGAAACCTCTCGCCTTCTTTTTAAAGAATTCTGTTTAATGCATAATTCACTGAGTCCATGAAACATTCTGGGAAACTTTTGGATGAATATCAGCCTTTTAATTCAAAATTATGCACTCTGGGAAATAGCTGGCACTGAAGGTGGCAAGCCTACTAGGTAATTTACACCAGCAATCAAATTGCAATTACAAAAGAGATTAAAACTTGACTTTAAAGAGCCTAACTCCACTCTCAGGGCTACTAGCTGTTTGGTAAACATAGCAAAGGAGCCTGTAATTAAAGGAAACCTGTAATTAAAAATTTCAACCCTCTTCAGCTTTGTTAGGGTGACACTATGAAATCTGAAGGGACAGGGAAGAAAGCTTCATTCTTATATTCTTGGGCAGCTAGCTCTATACCTCCAAGAAGGCGCATCTCTTCTGGTGTTGTCTATCCCATCTTCTATAGTCATTTCTTTTCATTTTTTATTTTTTTCTACAGTCATTTCTTGAAGTTTATACTATTCTTAATTTCTAGCAATAACTTGAAGGATTTTCAAATCTATCACTGGAGACTGAATATAGAGGAGGTGAATACATGCAAGCCCTAACAGTGACATAAATAGATAATGTAGAGGGCAAAATCCAGGGCATAAGCTTTATAACGAATCAGTGTTGTCTGTGCCTATCTTTTGGTCATGCTTAGAATGTTTGTAATCAGCTTTCCCTGAGGATTTTTATAAAACTATGCTGGAAAATTGGAAGAAGAGAAAACCAAAGGTAGGGCACTAGGCAGAATGATGAAGTAGAGAAGATTAGTTTAACCTTTCTTCTTCCTCCTGGTGCCTATTCCTATAGATTCCCTCTCTCCATGTGTGTTCCTTCAGCATCTTATCCTCATCAAGTCATGCTTTATTAGGGTTCCAGCTGATAAAATGTCACGTCTCTTAGGAGGTCTTGAATTGCCAAGGTATTGCATGAAATTAACCTGACCATGTGGCAGGTGATGCTGCAGAGTCCAGGCCATCAGTGCATGTTCATACATATTCTACCTAATATCTAGAACCTTAATTGGAACCAAAGTGTGCCCTGTTAACCTGTTTAGCAATACATGCTTTCACCAAAAAACTTTTTTTCAGTGATTAACTTTTTTTCAACCAAGCCAATATGCTAAGGTGACCCTCAGTGCATGGTCACTCTAATGTTTTAAAAATGAGGTTGAGAAAAATTCAACTGGTGTTATCTGAACTCTGAGGTAAATAATTGATTAGATGATAAGAATGTGCAGATCTAATTTTAAAACCATTTAATTCTGTTTCCCTGTAGGAACTTGCCTCAATTGTAAACAGATTGATAGATAAAGATATCTTGCATGATGCCCATGATGTTTCATTTCTAAAGACCCATGAAGCTGGAAAAGTGGTTTCAGAGACTCTCAGAAACATAATTAATTACTGAGTTAAGGCCTTAGAGACAGGAACTGCTTAAAGCCTGATATGGACCTTTTATCTAGTTAATTAGCTTTATAGGGAGAATTGGCACATTTAGCAGATCAGTATAGATTTTATTACTTGGAACACAATACAATTTATTTTTATGTTGTACATTTAAATCAGAGAAAAATAATCTTGAATTCTAAAATAACTCTAGACATTCTGACAATAACAAAGGGTGCTGTGATTAGACACCGTTCCATCAACCATATTATGTCTCCAACGAAAATAAAAATTTAAGTGTCATGCCCTCCAAATAGACCACTTCATTGAAGATAAGGGACTTGTGGTGTTCCTGAGAAGTTCAGTTGTTCATTATGTAGAGCAAACTGGTCCTCTACATATAAGTGAACTACTGTGAAGAGCTGTTCATAAATCCCTCTGCTTCTACATCACAGTGACAAAGAGTTTGTGCCTACCATCCCACCATTCCCACGGAGCTTATGAAATGGTAAAATGGGCGTATTATTCCCTTCCTCACGAAGAATCTGCTGAGCTTGGATTACCCTGGATGTCCCCTGTAAACGTGTGAGGAATCTCAGCAGTTCCACTCTCCACAACCTTGATGCTCACTTTGATTCTGTTAAGATTCTAATGGGCTCTGGACACCATTGCACCATCTGTGGCTTGAAATAAAATTTTAGCATAATTTTTTTTTACTGTGTAAGTGTAGGTTTCAGTTCTTGAAATTAATTCTCACTTTTTTTTTTATTAACACAGGGTTAACAAGAATCAGAGGTAAATACTGATTCTCTAGCCACTTTCTCCAGTGTTTTCTCTTTTCTCAGTTGTGGTTCCTTCTCTCTGATTCACAACCACATCAGCATAGCTGCACAGGCCTGAGACTCAACCAAACTCTACAAATACGTATGTGCAATCCAAAATTAGTCACTTTTATTAGCACTGAAAAAAGTCTTCCATCTCTTTTCTCTTATATTCATATACACCTTCTTACTAGTACTTACATTCTCATTGCTTTTACCTTGCAAAACCTAAAGTAAATGATTATCATTAAAATATTTCAAACTAAAAATGCTGTAATGCTTATGAATACAATAGCTTCATACAATGCTTATACTCTCATTTGATTGAGTTGAGTGGGTGGAATTTTTGTTCTGGATTATAGCTTTGCTAATCTGAACAAAAATTAGTAAGTTTAAACCTACAAGAGAAACTGCTATTATATAACTTCTATTATATATAAAGTATAAAGTATATATCAATAGTTACAATTCTATTATATAAACTTCTTACTATGCAGACAAAAATACACCTCTGTTTTCCCCATTTAGCAAATAATATATTGGATTGTGAAAGGGAAAATGGATAGGGAGTTTTGTGGATAGCTATCAGTATTTCCACCACTTCCTGAATTCAATCAAAATGTTAACTATGTTGTCCTTAAGGGTCCTTCCAATTTTATTCATGAGGAGCTCTTTGGAGGGCTCTGAGTGTAGGGGTGAGATGGATGTGAGGTAGCATCAAAACCATGGTTTGGGATTTGGAGAATATTTGCCATAAATGCATCATATAAGTAAAGCAGTGTCATTCAAACTGCTTAGTCTCTTCATCTACCTTGAGACTTTTGGTGAGTGAAGGCATTTGTAGAAAGGGAAAATCATATACCTAGGATAGAGAAACAAAAATGGTTCATGAAGTGATTTATTGCTTCTTTTAAGACTGTGCTAAAAATGGCTTAAAGTTCAAAAGTTGATTCTTTATATTAGCAATCTGAAAAAAAAAATTGAGAAGACATAAAGCTGAATGTTTTTTCCAGCCCTTCAGCAAACCTTTATTGTTGTCGCTTCTCATGAACTTTTACTCTAATAATGGTTTATGAAGCAATTGGATGGCACCTCATGTGCTGTAAAAAAAAATTATGGCTCAAATGAGTTGCTGTCAGCTTCTGCTCTCTCTTCCCTTCTTTTTACCTGATGTTTCCCTTCTGGTGAAGTTCACAGAAAAATACACGTTCTGGGCAATTTTATTATGAGCTCTAAAAAAATAGGAAAAATGACACTCTGGCCCATGTTGATTAAAGATGCTCCCACAGGACAAAAACAGTATTGAGCAGAAGAAATTCTGATGAAATGGGGAAAATTAACCACTCTTTTAGTGGTACTGAAAGATAAAGGGAAGAAACTATTGCATGGTGATTCTGTGAAAAAAATATGTGGATTTATTCCAATATATACATTTTGTTTGTGGTATGTGTATAGGTTCTGTCACAAATGAATATTTTAATTAAACAATTTCAAGAATAAACAAGGCTTTTTTCAAACATTATTCCTTCATTTGACATATGATATAGCTGAAGCCCAAAGAACTTGAATGACTTGCTCAAGGCCATAGATCTAATGTCACAACTTGGGGCAGACCTCACATCTCCTGATTTTGTGTCCAGTGTATTTCACTTATATTATATTACTTGTTCTGAACCTTATCTTGAATTAGAGTTATCTTTTATGACAAAGTCATTAGGCAAAGATTGGCTTTAGGAAAGAAGACATTTCCAATCTTATAGAGGGAACATTTTCAGTCAATGCTTTATATGACATGGTCTCTAATTTGGAGGAACCAAGGAAGATTATTTTGTCATTTTTGAAGTGGAACCAATGTATGAAAATCCTGATGACATGGATTATATTAGTCTGGCTTTTCTTCAGAAGAAAAGTAGTTGGTATTCATAAGTTCTTAGCAGAAAATATTTTTTGTCATCTTTTCATTTCAGAATTTATCTATATTTTCTTGAAAACAAAGTTTATGCTTCTAAGTTCCCAAATGCTAATGATATCCACAATTGTAGATTGTGTTTCAATATTTTCCTTAGCAATATTGAGAAGAAATTTCTGGTTCCTTAACTTTTTAACAAAAAGTTTTATTGGATAAACCATCATAGGCAAGAATTTATGTGGTTTTCTTTATAAATGAAAAGACCACAGCCAAAGAGTGTGAAAAACCACACATAGCAATGATGCTAGTTTGGGGAATCACTAAAGGGCTGGGCATGTTACACATACCTAATTTTTAAATGATTTCAAGTTCCCCTCAAGAGGTCTTCCTTGAGTCACTCTGGCCATTTCCTCAATCCTTTGTTGGAATTTGCATTTCCTTCAACTATGTTTAAGAAGCACAGTTTGTTTAGGAATGGTATACAAATCAAGTCAGATGGTAATGTATGTAAAAGCATATTTTTAAGTTTATAGTACTAAACAGATGGTTTTATTGCCCTAATACTTCCATTACAGCCCTATTGCATCTACCTTATGGTATGGTTCAAGATGTATGCATACCTTTCTTATGAGATAAGGAGGTACTTAAGGGTAGTCTCTTCAACAGCCTTTTCTTTGTCCCCTTTCAATGTCTGACATAGGAGAGATGCTTCAATAATTGTTGCAGAAATGACTTAACATGTTGATCAATGAAGTCCCTAATACTTTATAATGTTCCCACCATTAATAATAAATTATTGTGGGAATAGAAGCAGGCCACCATGCTATATTTATTTTGAACAAGACATGCAAGTGAGCAGAACCATGTGAGGATTGCTTGAAGTCACACAATTAGGTTGGAGGTGTTTTTCTGTGGGAAAGACCAACTTACATGGGGAAGAACATCCTATAATTCCAACATTCAGGCTAAACAAATATCACTCAGTTATATTTTTCTTTAGATATGATCCACAATTGTATGAGAGGAAGTCTGGATTAGAAGTGTACAGATTTCTATTGAAATATATTACACTTTTGGAAAGTACTTGAACTATTCTTGAGGATAAAATTTATAACTTAATATGAGAGGAAGATTCACCTGTGTTTAATTGGTATTGTATAGCAGAGAGGATTGACTGTTTCCAATCAAGTACTTTGTGGATTTTAATAAATGTCTTGTTCTCTTGAAGTTAAGATAGCAACAACTCATCAGTATTTGTAGGAGATGTATATTATGATGTCAACATTTATATGTCTCTTTAGGTTTACCCAGCAGTGTTTTTGTGTGTGCCTGTGGTGCTGGAAATTCACTTCTGGAACACAAGCATGCTAGACTAGTTCTCACCACTGAGCTTTACCCTCCCCCAGCAGCTTTTTTAGATACGTAAACATCTTAAAATGTGCCTATTCTAAGTCTTTGATATTGTTCCTGTCACTTCTCAGAACCTTCTAATATCACTCAGAGTTAAATTCAAAATCCTTAAAAGGTTCTACAAGTTCTGGACTTTACAACCTCTCTGACCTCACCTCTTTTGTTCTCTTGTATGATAACTCCATCCAGCCACACCAGAACTTTTGGTTCCCCTGGATGGCATCAAGTAGTTCTCACCTCAGACTTTGTCAGACTTGCCAGGAATGCTTTTCCCATATTTTCACATAGCTTGCTCCCTTCCTTTCTTCAGGTCTCTGGGGTTAAATTGTCAAAGAGACACCTTTTGTCCACCTCATATAAAACAGTAACCCCTCACTATCATAACTATATGATTTGTTGCAATCCACAGGGTCATGCAGTGTAGATTGAGAATGAATACAAGCTTTGATGATTCCATGTCTCTTTCTCTTATTGATGTCAATTATTTTCTCAAGACTTTCTAGCACAAGCAGGGTACTTTTGGCCTCTAATCACATTTTTCTGCTTTATTAGATGGGAATCATTATACTCTGTGTTATCATGGATGTTGAAGAGACATATTACTACATAATGATCACAGGATGTGAATTCTATTCCAGGAAGAGTTCTTTCTCTTTGACTTTGGGTAACTGACTTCACCCTTCTGTTCCTCTCTGTTCTCATATATAAAATAGTAAATAAATAACATCAACCTGACCTAGCTCCCAGAGCTGTGGTAAGGATGAAACACAGTGTCTTTAAGAATAATTTCAAAATGAGAAAGTGCTAAGTGAACATACAACATCACAACTATTATCAGCATCTGAGAATGCTGAATTTTTGGCAATGTCTTTGTTGTAGCTTCCTGACGAGTGAGTTTTTGTACTGGCTGTCAAACATGAGGAACATGAAAATAAAGTCCTTGCTACACTGTGGTTTGGGATAGGAGAAAAAGAGAACCTGCCCACTAAATGGATCCTATTAGTTCAATCTCTCCTGTTTAGCAGCTTGGATGAGCAAATTTAAATTACTGACAGCAATAAAAAGCAGAAGGAACACTGATCTCATGTATTCTCAGTTCTATTCTCAAATAATCTTACTTCACTTATAAAAGTGCCTATCAGAATCCTAAATATTGCTAGGATATTTAAGATAAAATTATGATATAATGTTCCAAAGACAAATAAAATATACTTCCATGCTGTTGAGTGTTTGGATTAATTCAGCCTCAAAAGACCCTTGCAAGACATACTTGCTTAGCATGTAGAATGACTTGGGCTCTCTTACCAGCACTGCCGAAAAACAAAACACAACAAAACCAAAACCAAAAACACCACACACCCCCAGAACAAAACCAAAAAAGGCTCTTGCAAGACAACAGGCAGAAAAGGAATGTAATAAATTTCCTCTGTAAAAAGAAAGAAATTAATCTGAGGAGCAGTTAATTACTGCTGTCTATAGGTAGACAAATCCAGTGATAGAACCCACCCCTGGAAGTTGATACACTTGTTTTCCTTTTATAAATATTTTACTTATAGTTTTACTATTTAAAATATTGCTGAAGATGAAACAGAGTTAGTGAATAAAAATGAAGACGATAGAACTATTTGTAGTACAAATTCTTTGTTTTCCACTTTCATTAAAATTGGGATAATTAAGGCCTCAGGTTTGTTAGACTTCTAAGTATTTTAAGTACTCCAAAAGCTGGTATAGTGCTGCCATGTGGTTATTGGAGACTGAGTAGCCTACAAACAACACATTGTGGAAAATTCTTAAAATTTCCGCCTTACAAAACAATGTATGCTATTTAATTTACTTCAGAAATAAAATATGAATTATGATGTATGCTTATAAAACAAATGGCCACCATTTACTAACAACAAAGCACCTAACTAGAAAAATGTACAAACACACTGAACGAATCTACAAAATGATTATGGTCTTGGATGGAAATTCTGGAAGCATTTCAGACCCAGTATTTTTCCCCTTTCTTTTATATCAGTTTAATTTTAATTATATACAGAGGCTTATAGTAGTTAAGGTAAGCAAATGGGGTGATAGGGAAGAAAAATGTCTTAAATAGCATTTAAGACAGTGGTTACTTCTTGCAATTTACTATTGATTCTCAGAAATAGCAGTATGATATTACAAATATTGATCTAGTACAATTTGATGCTCTCAGAGGAAGGAGTAAAGTGTACAATTGGAAGTCTATGCTATGAGTCATTCTTTATGGAAGACAGTGTTATAGCAATTAATGAAAGTTAACAAATATCTTTTTGGATATTGAATATTGAGGCAATCATTTACTATTTCTGCAACTGTTCATAGTAAGCTGAGCCAAGTGACAAAGGGAATGCACCCACTATTTCTACAAACCTATTTTTAATTGTTTCCTTAGGAAGTAATACTGGAAGATAATGTATGACTAGAGAATGGATAGATGGGCTGGCTTTGTAGGCCACTTAGCTTTGCAAATTTAAGAAAGCCACTTAACTACTTTGAGCCTCATATTAATCTATAAAATAGAAGGAAATAACATCTACCTATCTGACATGATTATTGTGAGAATGAGTGAATATAATATACATAATGGTTATTTTTAGACAGCAATCAATAAATTCTAGTTTTTCTAGAACTGTATTGGTTTCTGCTGAAGTTCAGAGTGAAAATGATAGTTCAGTGATGATAATCAATATGATTTTTAGAAAATGTATACATTTTATTCAAGGGAACTGAAAATGTATATATTATATTTAATCTGTAAGATCAAATCAATACTTAACTACATCAATTTAATTTTAATTTCTAAAAAGAACTGTATGTTGATGTCTCAAACACAAATGAAACACTTTAAAAGATATAAACATGCCTGTGTTGAATGAACTCTTCACCTGGAGCATTTTTTTCTCTGTCTTCTTTTCTAACAAAATCTTAGTTATATTCAGTGCTACATCCTTTAGGAAGTCTTTTCTGACACCCTATTTACTGCAAAGATGCCAACAATGAAGTTCTGTAGTATGTAAAAGTTGTATTCTCTTATTGTCCTTTCTAACTGCTAAGCTATTTGCGAAATGAAAGATTTTTTTACTCTTAGTTTTTATGCCTTGTAGTACTTAATACTGATTCCCATTAAATACTAAAGATTCTCTGAAAAGTTTCATAATGGTATCATGGTGTGTTCATTATGTCCATGTTACCATTGTCCACAAATCTTGTTCATCTTTTAAAAATTATAATAGAACTAGCTTTATTTTATTCAATATCCATTTCTATTTTTCTTTATCATTAAGAACAAATTTGTAACTTTGCTATGGCAAAGCATGTGGCTTGTAGTTAGCTAACTAGTCTACTCAGAGATATTATCTTGTCTCAAAAAGGAATCTACATTACCTAGATCAATGGTTCTGAAATTATTCTACACTTGAATTATGTATGCGATGAACTTAGTCTATGACTAAAGCAAAAATAATCATCTTTTCTGAATTGACTGACCAATTGAAGTAATGCACTGAATTGACTTAATTTTAGGTTGGTTACTACATTTGAAAAACTTTCGTTATTTACTGCCTAAGGAAGAATGAAGAATAAATGGGCAAGTAGTAGGTTAATATTAATGGGCAATCTTAAAATACCCAATCACACTTGGCTTAGTGGCTTCATGTGTGTATGGACATAATTCTGTAGATGAGATGTCATTTTGTAAATTTAAGGTAACTCTGTGGTAATAAACACACTGATGTTTTTTATTTGAATATTCTGAAGTATTATTACTATAACATCTGAGGAGTTTGCCAAATGTCAATTTGCTTTAGATTGGAGAATGAATCCTTTGTTATAGTTTTGGAATAAACCAGGTACGAATGGAGTGCATACATTGCCTCATTACAGTGTTGAGGGTTTAGGGAAAAAGCATGTAGAATTACTATGTAATCTTTCCTGCTGATGACATATTAGGTGACTAAAGAGTGCTGTGGACACTGGTTAAATGTCTAAGATGAGAGTGAAATAAGAATGGTGACTAGCTCCCCTTCTCAATGCCTATTCTTCAGAGTATCACACTGGCAACCTTAATCTTCAGAAATTGTGCCCACAGCTAAGGCATTATGGGAATTATACTAGGTTCCTGCAAAGACTTAGTAAACTCAACTCTGGGAAGGACTGACCACACTTCCCTGCTCCATTAGATGACAAGCTAATCTTTTAAAATTCTGCAGAGAAAATTCCTTTGTTTTTCAGTAAATGATTGCTATCCTGGTCAGGATTTTTTTTTTAACCCATCAAAAATACTTCCTTTCTCTATGTTGGTTTTCCAGTGCACTGTTGAAGAATAGCAGCATAACGGCATATGAAAGAGGAAAAATATGTTTTCAATTTAACTGACAATGTTTCCACAGATTAGAAACCTTTAGCAGACAAGGTTGTTGTGGCATAATATAGGAGTGCAAAGGGTCAGGAATATAGAGTAAACTGTTTCTGAAACAATATGGTAGTTACATTAAAAACATGTTAAAAATTTTTTTTCCAACCTCCAGATACCTTTGTGAATGATGTTTCTGTAAATATACCACAGTGTGGTAGAATACATTTCTTTTATACTTCACTGGGGGATGTTTACTTTTTTCTGCTTTGTAGACAGGATGGCTATATGAATAAATCAAGATAAATCTGAAATAGTAATAACAATAGCAACTATAATGATAATATTAACAAGCAGCAGAAAGCAGAGGCCAAAGTGGAAAGTATCCTGCTCTCCAGTACATGATCTTAAAGTGGGAGTCATTTCTCAAGCTCCTGAGACACCAAAGCACAGACGCACAGTGCATAAACAAATAAGTGACCACATTCGTGGTGCCCTTTGAGGGTTTAAATCTTATTCTTATGACCCCAGGAAGCTGGCCAGAGAGAAAGGGGAAGAAAGAAGTACAGGATATTTATCTTTACGTTTTGGAAATGCTTTTGATCAGAAGAGCTGGAACAAGTTTCTGTGCTTTTGTGGGAACTACAAATGTTCCAGTGGAGGAAGCAAGATCAAGAGCAGTTTGCTCTTTCAGGGACTTCAAAGCCCATTCATCTAAAGATGTGGCCATTACCATTTTGGCTTCCTCCTTCCTCGCTGTGCCTTGGATGGCTCTGCACTTTTCAAGAGGAAAGCCTTGCTGGGTTTGGGCCAGCTAAAATGTATTCCTTGGAGTGCAGTGTCCCAGAAAATTCTGCCCTTCCTGGCCTATGCTTTGTGATTAGAGTCCCAAACAGGAATGATCTTTGTTCTGATTGGATGAGTCAGACACAGAGGTGAATGGGTTCTCCAGGTTGAACTACCTGTTTTCTGGCTCTGCTCCTCTTTTAGGAGTGGAGAATTATAAACAAAAGAACAAGGCTGGGCCATTTCCACCAGGCTTTTGGTCTCTGATCTCAGCAGTCTGTCTCTTTACGGACCAAGAGGTGAGTGAGGGGAAAAACAAAAGAAACCAACCAACCAAATAAAAAGAAAAAAACCTCAAAACAAAAACATTGTTAAAGCTGTGTATCTTATCCAATCCTATTATGATCATGAGTCCTGCAGTATTAGGGAGTGTCTTCTTCACTATTCAATCAAGCTCTGACACTAAGATTTGTTCATGAAGTTTTCATCTTTTTTGGGTATAAGATATACAACAATTTGCCAATCTAAAACCAAGACCAAAATCAAAGCATAAGAGAAAGCCTATGGCAGTGCTTTGCTACTTGAGCATCCAGTCATCCTGCTTCTGAGGATGAGATGCTGGTGTACCCTCCATGAAATAGGGACTGCAGCTGTCTTGTTTATTGCTGGGTCCCCAGGTCCTAGCGTAATGTCTAAACATCAATTGAATAAATGACTAAATCAGGGATTTGACAGCTTGCTCTGTCACCTATTGATTATGTGATCTTGGATAAATTCCCTCTTGAGTCAAGTTCTTAATTTCTCCTTCTCGAACATTTCAGCCCACTCCTGAGCTCACACAGAGGAATGTTACTAATGATTCCTGAGATAAGGCCCACTCAACACTGGATATGACTTGAGGAACTTCTGGTAGAATATTTGGTTGGTGAGAGCTCTTTCTTTTTTCTTACAAATTGGGTGTACTTGAGTTATTACATAACCATGACAGTTGAGTTCACTTTTGTGTGCTTTAGTAAGTGAAGATAATAATGCTGACATCCTAAATTTCCACCTCTGTCAAGTAAGAAGTAGGCACAAGCTCATCTTTGAGGAAGGCCTTTGTAACGCTATGATTTTATTCTATTCTACTTTCTGAGACTGGCCTCAGAATGAAAATTGAGAGAGATTATAGTGTACTGTGAACACAGTGACAGTGATATTGCATTTCTTTAAAGGTTTAATAGGTCTCTCTGTTTCCTCTGTTCTTAACTGCCAAGGGGAGTTTAAGTTTTACTTCTATGTGATAAGCACATGGAATTTTGCTCAGTAATTTTGAAGTCACATAACACTAAAACACAATTCTCATTTACTTAAGAATATTTACTTTAGAATTCAGGGTGAAATAATTTCCACATATAAAGATTTTACTAAATAATTAAAAATTGCTTCCAAACTTTTTAAAATATCTTAGGGGTTGGAATGTAATGCTCACTTTATAAAACTTGTGTTTGATAAATCACCTTAACTCTCATTAGTCGAGAAGGCAGCCCAAGAGCATTAAAGAGACCATATAAGAGAATACAGAGCATATCTTAGACATATTGATCATCTTTCAGTCCTCCAGTAAGCATTTTTTTAATATTGTTTGTGTGCCATGTTTGGGATCAAAGCCCTCAACTTTCCAGAGTCTTTGTGTATATATAAATACAGCATTGGATTCAGTAATGTGGATTTCAGTCCTGGCCCCTGCCACTAACCAGATGAATAACCTTGGCAAATTGCTTTCCATTTGGGAACTTCATCTATAAGAAAGTGATGTATTTCTTCAAGCACTAATAATATTTGGTTTTAAATTTATCCCACAGGAAATGATAGAGCATAACTAAAAGTGATTGCTTAAGTAAAAGCAAGCCATTTCAGAAGTCTTGTAGTGTATTTCTTTCTCAAAATTCATTTGTTAATGAATAAAACATATACAATAAAATTTCACAGAAGAATCATATTATAGCTCTATTGATTGGTTATTTTTCTCATTCTTTATCCTGTCAGTAAATATTCATATCATGCCTGTTCTATGCTAGAAACTGTATTGAAGCAGAGATGACATATATGTTCTGTGCTTTGAAAAAGCTTATTGATTAGTAATATGGATTGGAAAACAATATGAGTTTAGATAATAAATATTTACTGAGCACCTATTATGTTTGGGATATATCAGTGAACAAAATTGGTAATGAACACTGTTTTCAAGGAGCTTATTTTCCAGTGTGAGGATCAAATAAAATAGAATAAACATGAAGGTAATAAATGACTTGCATGACAGAAAATGAAAAAATCATGCAGTAAAAAAAAAGTAGAGCAGGTTAAAGCGAAATAGGGCACCTCTAGTGGGAGTTGGAGAGGAGGAAGGTACTGCAGTTTTAAGGCTGGCCAGAGTTGATCTAATGAGAAGGTAACATTTAAGTAAAGGTCTGAAAGAAGTAGGGAAACTGATTAGCCCCCAGGATGTGTGGGGAAAGAGGATTAGAGGTTGAGAACTAGTAGTGAAAAAGCCCTCAGGCTGGAAACAGGGTGGAGTACAGTAAGAACAAGAGAGAATAAAAAGTGATGACAGTAGCCAAGCTATGGAATCAGCCTAGGAGCCCATCCACAGATGAATGGATAAATATGTGGTATATATACATAGTGAAGTACTATTCAGCCTTGAAGAAAACTTGCAGGAAAATGGAGATCATCATGTTAAGCAAAACACGCAGACTCAGAAAGACAAGTGCTATGTTTTCTTCATATGTAGAATCTAGCTTTAAAAAAACACATGTGAGCAAAATGCTGGCTATTTGAGGGGGTGGAAGGGAACTAGAGGAGGGGAAAAGAGGACCAAAGAGGGTGAAGGGGTGAATATGAGGGAATACATTGTACATATGTATGAAAATGTCATCATGAAATTCATTATTTAGTACAATTAATATACACTAATAAACAAAAATTATATTTGCTATATTAAAAATAAAAAATAATATTTACATATTTTAAAAAGAAGGTGATGGTAAAATGGGAATGGTATTCCACACTGTAATCTCAGCACTCAAAAGGCTGAGGCAGGAGGGTCACAAGTTCAAAACCAGCCAATTTGGGCTACATAAGTTGACCCTGTCTAAAACAATAATAACAAAATGGTGATGACAGCAGAGCAATGAGGACATGGAGGGGCATATTGGGTCAAGCCTGGTAGGGCATTGAAAGGATTATGACTGACTGTGACTCCTTAAGCAGTTCTGAGCAGAGGAGGGACTTGGCCTGCCTTACGTTTTATTTATTTATTTATTTTTGGGTGGTACTGGGAATTGAACTCATGCCAAGCACATAGGCACTCTACCACTGGAGCCATGGCCTTCAGCCCTTTTTGCTTTGGTTACTTTTGAGATAAGGTCGCATGTTTATGCCCAGGCAGGCCTGTACCATGATTGATCCTCCTATGTATGCTTTCTGCATAGCTCAGATAACAGGAACATACTACCCATCCAGCTTTTTAGTTATTATTGGTTGAGGTGGAATCTCATGAACCTTTTGCCTGGGATGGCTTCAAACCACAATCCTCCCAATCTCTGCCTACCAAGTAGTTAGGATTACAGGCTTAAGCCATCATGCCTGGCCCTCCCTTACGTTTTAACATGGTGTTCTGGCATTTGTACGGAGAACAGATTCTGGAGGCTGTTTGGAGGTTGGCGAGAGTAAGCAATTTTTACAGAAATTCAGGCTAGAGATGTTGGTGGCTTGGACCTGGTGGCAGCAGTTGAGATGAAAAGTGGTTGGGTTCTGGATCCATTTTGAAGGTAGAGCCAACAACATGTTTTGGTTGCCTGGACACTGGAATAATATGAGAAATGAGAAGAGCTACTTACCTCAGTTTAGGAAATGCAAGGAAAGTTCCTTAAGCAAAGATCAACTAAGTTGAGTCTTGAAGAGACACAGGAATAAGTGAAGGCGCCAGATAAGGCATATGGTAGTGGGGTGAGAGTGTTCTAGGAGGAGGAACTAGCCTGTTGTGAGGATAGGAATGCAAAAATAAAGGCAGGGCATCTTTGAAGAACTGTACGTAGTATCCAAGGAAAGAAGAGTGAATGTGGGGTGTCTGGCAGGAGATTTATCTAGAGAGACAGGCAGTGATTAGATCCTATGCCAGGAGAACTTGCTATTCAGAAGAAATTTTAACAAGGCACAGTTCTGCAAGATCAATTTTGCAAAGTGAATACTCAAACTGGGTTAACTTCAAACAAGACTCTTGTTGACCAACACTGGAACTAACTAGTGGCACCAGGGAATGTTTTCATCTGTGTGGTTAAAATTCGCAGGGTACCTATGTCTTTCAACCTGTAAATACTAGCACTATTAGAGAATTGGCTACCACTGTTTTTTCTCAGAAGAATCATGAAGTGCACTTGATATAAGCAGATCGCTGGGAGAGAACTCTTTTTAACACAGTTGAGCAAATGTGTCTGCTAAATGTTGACTATTGTGCCTTATCCATGGTACCAATACTCAAATTAAACAAAGAGAGATACTATTTTAGAAAAAAATGTAAAACATACCTGCTTTGCAATAGCTAACATAGAAAAAAAAATCCTTGGTATTTTTCAGTCTTAAGGCAGTAACACAACATGCATGCATATAATCTTTTACCTATTTCCAAGTTTAAAAATATACATATATTTAGTCATATGCAGGTTACTGTAAACTCAAATCAGCATTCTATAATCTGCATTCTAGTATCTCTCTATATTCCTCTTAGTAGAGTGCTGTATTCTCATAGTCAATTCTTTATTTTTTAAAATGTACTATTTAGCTAATTTAGCATCTTGGCATCCTTCAGAGTAATGCATTTTCTTGTGCAATTCTCATTGCCAAACCTATTTATTTTATTGCTGTCTGAATTCCCTCTATTTTCTGTAGTTTAAATTTGTTTTTCACCCTTCTACTCTCTTCAGAGATAGAGAATGACTGGTAATGTCTGACAAATTGGGAAGGCTAAAACAGGACTTTGTGGTCAGGTCTGCATAGCCTAACTGAATTATAAAATTGAAATCAGTAATTGAACAAGAAGGACAAAAAGAAGATTCGTTTGTTTTATTTATCAAAATAATGGCCGTATTTCTTCACTTTTCTTTGCCTTTTAAGACTCAAGAAGTCAGATGAAGGAAAATGTTTTGGTTACATAAAGTACCTTGTAAGGGCTTTCTAAATTCTGAGTTCCCTTTGCTTGGGTTGTTGATAAGTGGATATATTTGTAATGACAGTTAATTGATACATGTGATGAATAAAGACAAACAGTTATCTGAAGAGTTGTCTGAAGGGGGATATCTTATTTGTCTATAAGAATGAAGTGTGTTGGAAATGCTGTTTATGGATAACTGAGAGTTCATTTATTATTGGAGTACAGATATTCTTTTGGTTCTGACTCTAGGGTCCATTCTTATTTTCTGGATGTATCAGTAGGAAGTGATCTGGAATTTTGTGATGAATGGTAATTTACTATTTTTGTCATTATTTGTACATGAATCAGTATGTCGGTGGGAATACAGGCACAAAATCTTAATCTGTGCTACCTTCAGTTATTCTAATGATAAGAGGTTGTATCTGTCATATGAATTAGAGGAAATACTGATCTAATTAATTCCCATGCATTTGTCTCCTTTTGAGGAGAACAAAGAAAAGAAGGTAAGCAAAATGCATGATTGGTATTATTTGTGCTTATTTCCAATGCTGCCTGGAGGTGAGAATTCTGGACCAGGAGCCAATGGTCATGGGGCTCCTGTAAGGGGAATGACTAAGAGCCACAACATTTGTACCTTCTCTCTCTTTAGTAATGGTTTTACAGACCACTTGACTCTGAGTGGCCACTTACAAAGGACATGTGAGAACCACTACTTTCTTGAACGAAAGTGTGATTTAAGGATACAGACTTTTAGGTCTTAGATGATAAATAATTGATACTGACTGTGCAAACTAGAATGATGCCCTAGTTAATAATATAGGCAAAAGAAAGCATTGTATCATTGCAATGCTTTTGGCATCAAAATCTTTTGCGTCCAATAATGCTATCTGTCATTGTATGATTTCTGCTGAAGCTATATTCCCAGAACAAACACCTTAGTGAGCTGATATCACGTGTACCTTAGTAGGGAATACAAACCTAAGATTTCATTTTTATATGTTAGTGATGCATCAACATGAAGTAATGTATTTAGAAATACTGAGACAACATTTAGAAATAAATGGAGAGACATCAAAAGGCTCTTTGAATGCACTTTGCATAGTTACTACTGATCAGAATGACATCTGTCAGTCTTCAGTTTGCTTATATTCAAGCTTACTGGAAAACAGTTTCATTTTGTAATACAATTTGAGAAAATCCAGAACTCTTAAAGCCCATAGAGAAGTTCTTTTGTATCGTAAGAGAAATAACCCGCAATGCCTGGAAGTCACCATGGTGTGGTTATCTCTCCTGTTTCGCCCATAATTAGGCACGAGGAAAAGTGACTTTCTCTCACCCACTGTGAAAGTTATGAGATTCTTTTGCTCAAGTCACCCACAAGGAACACTTGGAAGTTATGTTCCTTAGAGAGTTGCCAATTCTGCTAAAGAAGATTAAATGCCCATATCACATGTGTCACATCCTGCAGCTAACAAGAAAGAGAGTAAATGTAGCATGGGCTACACCAATGCAGCCACCATCCTGGGGCCATCAACCCAGCCTTGGGGGTCTTTCATTTTTATGTACTGTGCCAGCAAAAACAAAGAGCCATCCTATTGCACCTTGGACTCTGTTTCCCGGACTCTGTTTTGTGACTCTGAAAGAAGGATTTGGGGGGGTGTGTGTGTGTGCAGGTAATTGGTTCCTGTTAGATTCCATCTGTTTGCAGCATATAAGATGAAGGGCTCATTGCTTACCTGTGAAGTTGATTTTCAGCAAATAATCCTTGTACAACTTCTTTCCGTCCAGGATCTTCATTGCATCACAGAGCTTGGTAGTGTTAGGACAGAGGGTGCGTTGCATTTTGTGCAGCGCGTGGGCCATGGCATACACGGCGTTCACCACGAACATGATCTTGGATTCTTGCTCATAGTTGCTGCTGTCGATGGCCAGGTGCTTGTCGCAAAGCCGCCTATGGTTTCTCTTGTTCTGGAGGCTGCACTGGAACTTCTGCTCCCAGAAGTCCCGGAACCAGGGGTTGCGGTGATTGTTGTAGGGATTGAGGCTCTGGAAGTAGCGGTCAAACTGGCGAATGGGCTGGGAGGCCAGCTCCAGGGTGATGGCGCCGAAGGCCACGTGCTCGCTGCCCTTGACAATGCTCTCCTGCGCGCCCCAGCCATCGCTGGCCACCCAGGTGAAGGAGGCGTTGGCGCGGCTGGCCGCAGAGATGAGCTCGCGCGAGTCATCACTGCGCATGAAGAGGACCACGACGCGCGCGTTGGGCTTCTGCAGCAGCTCGCGGATCACGCTGTCGTAGGACTTGCGGATGTTGGAGCGCCCCACCTTCTCCGCCGTGGCGATGCAGATGTTGCGCACGCGGGCTTCCTGCTCGAAGGCCTCGATCCCGGTCTCCCCGTAGTCGCCCTCCGAGGCCACCGTGGACACATAGGTCCAGTTGAAGAAGCGCAAGATCTCGGCCATGGCTTTGGCCTGGTAGAAGTCGGGGGGCACCGTCCTGGCAAAATAATCATATCGCGACTTGTCACTGAGTTTGGCGCTGGTGGAGGCATAGCTTATCTGAGGGATCTGGAAGAGCCTCAGCAGGTTGGCCACCTAGGAGAGGGAGAAAGTGGAAGGAGCTTCTTTAAAAAAACTTCAGAGGTACAAGACTGCACGTGAAAATGATGATACCTTTTACGAACTCTCGGTTCACCTACAAATCACCACACTTTTCTGATAGTTCTTGAGAGTTATGCTAGAAAAATCTGTTTAGATGCGTCAATGTGGTAGTTTTAAGTTCCTGGGGTCCTGCTATAGCTCAAACAATGAACTACAGTGACTTGGCCAAATTCTGTTTTCAGACAACTTGGCTGCAGTTGTATAGAAAGAGCCCGGGTGTTTAATTCTCACTTCCCCCTCTTTTGCTAAAAACGGCAGTATCTGAGAGTTTAATTTGGGAACTGTGTGCCACATGGACAGTCCAAATTAGACATTTATTATCTAGGTTAAGCAAAAGGAAAAAATATCAATTTTACTGAAATTTTATTTGGTCCACTCAAAATTTTATACTTTTCTAAAAAAAACTTGACTTTTTCTTTGCTTTCTTAAAATTTGATTGTGCTTGGATTACATGAAGGGAAAGCATACGACTATGCTATTTTTAACTAAAAATCAAATAAGGAAGTATCATTGTCAAGAATGAACCACCTACTTCAAAATATTTAAAGCTGAATCAAAAATTTAAATTTCTTACAATTCAGTTATCAATGACATTTCACTACATTTATTTTTTGTTAAATAAAAATATTAGTTTATAAAGGAACAATGCATACAGTATTTGCAGAAATACATATTTACCAAATATCTAAACAGATTATATGTATATCTAATAATAAATTTTTTTTACTTTTCCTGACTTATGAAAACTTCTCTCTATACTAATTTCAATTAAATTATATAATATTCCAAGTGGACTTTAACCAGAAACAATGTGACTCTTCCAATATAGTTTATGTACATTGGAATAAATGTGAGTACCTTGCAAGTTTCTTCTAGAATTTGTGGTTTCACGTTTGTATTTGATGTGTAGGGAGCACGGCTTGAAATAGCTGCTGTTAGCAAAGAGCACAAGCAACATAAAACAACTGATAGCTGAGTCCTGATTAATCATCATTTCACGTGGCAAAAGAAACCAATGACGAAGTTTATACACAGCTACAGATCATGTTATTGGAGATCTGGCCTGCAATTAAAACTAACACTTGATATAGCCAAGAGCTATCAAAAATGTTGTCTGTATCTTTCCAAACCCTGGTAGCGATCATTTAACTACAAATACAACAACTAGAAATCTGGAGCTCGACATCTAGTGTAATGGGAAATTAGAATACCAAATCCTTCTTGCATTTGGACATGGGTGGGTTTTGGGGAGTGCAAATGAATGATCAGATGAATGGGTGGATGAAGATTAGTAGAGCATGTATTTCTTCTTTTCTTAGGATCAGGAGACCCTGGACAAAGTGGCCCATACAGACTCATTAGAGCATAGGAATGTTGCTTGTTTACTGAGCCTGACTGAATTGGAAAGTGGCACTGAACTGGTACTGTCATTGGTTCTAGAATGAGTAGCTGGCTTCTGTTGGATTCGTGTACCACTATGGCAGGCTTAGTGATAGCAGCCCTGTTTGTGTGGAAGATTGATGTGATCCTGGAGTTTCTGGGTAGCACTGGTGTAGATATCTCTTCTCCATGCACTGATTTTATCATCTTCAAGTTATATTCATGAGAACCTAAACCCCCTCCCCACTGGGAGATAAAGAATGAAAAGACCAAAAACAAAAAACCAAAACAAATCTAGAGACATTATTTTCTGGTAGGTAAGAACCACAGTGAAAGGAACTCCTGAAATGAGTTCTCTTCCCAGAGGAGTAGGAGCAATGATAAGGTGCTCAAGAAAAAAATTTCTTGCCTTTTGACTGATAGGATCCTGTGGCTTCATGTCTACCTCTCCAGAATATCTGAGAACAGCCTATAGTCAAAATAGTCAAAGCAACTGGCAGAAGAGAAAGAACTAGATATAGTAATATGAAAAAGGTTGCCTATACTGGGAAGAGGTACAAGAGCTATGCAGCCTGTTAAGGAATGTGATGGACTATAATAAAACATCAGTTATTGCATAATTTTAAGAATAATTGTAATGAAAACCAACTCTAGAAAAAAGGAGGCATGTTTAGTGAGTTGAAATTTGAGGATGGAACTCTAATAGGATCTCGTGAGGAGCATGAGGCAATAATATTGTTCAGAGTTATGATATTCAAAGTCACATTAAAGACACTTAACACAAATGAAAAATAGAGCAAAATGGTGAAGTACTTTTTATCACAGCAAGTTATTCCTTTAAAAATTAATTTCCTTGGATTATAATGGTAAAAATTCTTAACTTAAAAGTAAACACCACAGAAAGCAGTTGATGATTCTTAATTTCTTCTCCTTCCTCTCACTCACTCCAATCTGAGTTCTAAAGAAGAATAATGTTCACAGTTGGGTTTGTGCATTTTAAAGTCCTGTTCAGTTGTAAAATCAGTTCCAAGGCACTGAGTGTGTGTGTGTGTGTGTGTGTGTGTGTGTGTGTGTGTGTGTGTGTATTCTTTGATATTCACAATGGACTTTTGTGGTGAATATTATTATCTCTGTAATAATACACAGAAACTAAATTTTGCTAGGTGAAGAAACTTGTTCATAGTTTTATGGTTAGAATGTGGTAGTGAAAAAATACATAAAGTGACTTGTAGAACCATGGCCATCACCTCACAACTTTCTCTGTATCCTCTGCTGTGTGACCATGACCCTGAGGCTCATAGCGCAGAAAGGTCGGGAGAACAGGAGAGAGGAACAGAAGCAGTGTTATGCTGCACACCATAGATTGCCTACTTGTTGTTAGTGGAAGCTTTCTTTTTAATGTAAAATTTAAAACTGGGACTGAGAGGTGCTCAGGCAGTTGTTAGCTAAGTACCCTGTCTCACTTATTTAAAAGTTGGGCATTCAAAACATTCTGACTTGCTTAGTGGCCATATGGTTTCTCTGAGAAAGCATGAAGAAATAAGGGAAACTCCTACACTGGACATCATTTTGAATGATAAAAGAAGAATAATTTTAGGACAATGAAGTACTGTGAAATTTTGTAGGAAAGTTACCCAATTATGTTATTATTAGTCGGATAGGAGGAAGGAAAAAACAGGATGTAGTTAAATATGTTTTAGGAAAAAAGTATCTTAAAAGTAGCAATATACTTTGCATAGATAGAGATTCTAAAAAGAAATAAGAGTTTGAGAGAGACAGGAGGTCTTAAAAATAATTCAGATAATGTAGAACAGTTTCAATAAGACAGTGAAGACAGAAGTTCAAAAAATCCCCTGGGCTGCTGGCCTGCATGGGGAATTTGAATGTTAAATTGGGGAAGTTGGTTCCATATATATAACAGAAAGATACTGCTCAGTCCTTCTTGCTTTCTTATTCTCATTAAGGAAGTGTCCTAATATGGAAATAGTAATTCAAATAATATGAAAAACTTATCTCACACCAAAGTAGAAGAGACCAAAAGAAAAGCTCATAATCATATTGAGTTTGCCTCAAGCAATGAGTTTTGAAAGAAACTGAAGATTAAATTATGGAACCACAATCAGTAATCTTTGATAAATCACACTGTTCATGGGGGAAAGAGGAGGGAGGAAACCATAGGAATTATAAATTAAGAATAAATACAAATCAATAGTTATGTGTTTTGACAATTTTTCGCATAGTTTTCTAATAGAGGGCATACAAACACTTAGAAGTGAACCAGACAATTATTAGGAATCAGTAAGTGTTCTCTAAGACTGCACGTCACCAGAAAGACATCTTTTTAATATTAGTGGAACCATTTAGGAAAGAGTTGTAGACTGGAGGACTACAAAGCACTGGTGACACTGGACTCATGAGGGAAAGGAAAAGTGATAGAAGTTGGATAATAAAGCTTCTTATGTTTAGACAGCAGCTTTTATTTTTGTTTATTCATTTATTTTTGAGACAGAATCTTGCTATGGATTGCAGGATGGCCTTAAATTCATGATCCTCCTGCCTCAGCCTCCTGAATGCTATGATTACAGGTCTGTATCACAATGCCTGGCTTGAGAATAGCTTTGAAGAAAGTCTGTATTTAGTTATTACAAGATTAAATTTTTTAAGTCACTGATATTGCAGAAAATATAAACGAGCTACCAGATCATTGCGCTTTAGAGCTGGAAACAATCATGAGGATGGTCTAAGCTTTTTTCTTTATAGACAAGGAAACAGAAGTTCGCAGCGTTAACTGAATTTCCAAAATGTATACACCCAATAGGCAGCAAAGTCAGATTAGAGACCAGTTTTTCCACCAAAGGATAGGGCTCCCTCTCTGGAAACAAGGAGATATCATATCAGATGAGGTTTAAGTTTCTGAATATATGTTAAAATAGTACACGTGAAGAAAGAAGAAGAAAACTTGAAAAAAATAAAAGTACAAATGCAAAGGTGAATGTTGCAGCATGTAACCAGAAATGGTAGGGTGCCTAAAGCATCAGAGGATTATTAAATGGTTTGTTCACATTAGATTCCAATTCAGAGTGCTTCAGAATTTCTCAAAACTAAACAGAGACTAGCTATTTTAGTCTTCCTAGTCTCTAAATTCCTGTTCTAATACTACACTTTTGGGGGAAACCTTTTAAGATTCTTAATATTTTTGTTAGTTGTAACATTTTTGCACCAGCTACTGTTCTGTTATTGATGTATTATTGTCTTTAACCCTCATAACAATCTTATGGGGAAGAAACTGTTACAACTCCATTTTATAGACTGAGGAACTGAGGCATAGTGTGTTTATGAGGTGTTAGAGATAGGATTTTAATCCCAGAAATTCTGAGACTGCCCACTATTCACTCTTCACAGTGTATTCAATCCATTCTACAATATACACTCATAACCTGGTTGTTCTCACTATAATGTAGCGATCATATGTGTCGTTTGGAGTATGTACATCCATTTTTGTTTCTGAAGCCATAAGTTCCTTTGAGGTCCATAAACAATCATTCCTTGTTATCAGAAGTATACTTTTTCATTTGTCAAGCTAAACTTTGTGTTGGCTCCATAAATGTTTGTTTTTTTCCTGAGCATCTATAGTAATAACTCGAACTGTCTAAATTTCTATTGGGAAATTTCCACTGGGAGAATGAAAGCTTTAAGCTGCAAATATCACATTCAGGTTTGGCTTTATGATTTATGTGAGAAACAATGACCTTATAAAAGAGCCCATTATTTCCTAAGACCTGAGAGGCTTCATGTAGGTAAATGACATTTATCAGAAGCCCTTTTCATGTGTAATGTATACTATTGTTTTATATTCAGTGATATTTTGAATTATCCATTTTCCTGGTGGTTTTAATTTATCCAGGATGAGGAATTACAGTATTTTTGTTGTAGTCACCAAGTCACAAATGTATTGACTTTTTTGATTCAAGAAGAAATGGTTAGTATGTTAGGTAGGTGATATTATGTTTTAAGTACATAATATCTTATCTTTTTCCCATAGTTGTAGTTGGAAGCTATAATTTCAGATGGGCTTCAACTGCAATGGCCATCCAACAAACCAATATATATTATTGAACATCTGCCACCACTTTCCCTTCCAATGTGAACTCAACTCTACTGTTTCTCTGATTTATTATGTTTTTTAAATCTACATACCTTTGCACATTTTGTTCTTTCTGCTTACAGTGATATTACCATGCATTTGCTCAGCTGTTCTATTTGAGGCTCCTTCTCTGGGGAACCTGTCTGATGTCTCACTTCAGACTGAGTAAAGCCCTAACCTATGAGGCTCTTTCACTCCCTTTTGTGTTTCTCTCTTGTCACAAATCAAAATTTATGGTGATTTTTACCTTATCTACTAATCCTTCATTAAAATGAGAAATTAAGGGCAGGAAATATATATTGTTAATTTGTATTTCCTTAATGCCTTCCAGAGCATAGGGTACTCCATAATGTTTGTTAACTGAATGAATTGATGAATGGATTGCTAATTTTCTGCTCTCCCATGTCACCTTTTCTAATTACAAGGAAGAAAAAAAGCTATGTACAGTAAACAATGTAAAGCTACTGCCAAACATGTAATTTGCTGTGCAGTGGATTCTTTTCTAACTTTATTCAGATTCTCGCCAACATGAAATGACGCATGAGACTAAGAATTAGTTTAGATCTTAAGGAATCTTCCCCCAAGGTTTTCATACCATTAAAACAAATTTCTCCAAATTATTTCTGTATGAACTAGGAGTATATAAAAGGAAATCAATATTATATCAACTGGATTTGGCCAACATACAAACTCCCTTAAAGTTATAATGGCATTTTTGTTCAGAGGAAAACAAACTAAGAACCTTATCGTGAAGTCTGAGTCCTCAAACCATATATACCTAAAGTAGAATTCAAATAAACATGTATCTCAGACAGGCTACACTAAATGAACTGGCATTAAGGACTGCTGGTCAGGTAAGGTTTTGCTGGAGGCAAATGCACATATACAAGAAATATAAGGAGGCAAGCACACAGAGTTCACATCAGTTGCTCTCTTATTATTCTTGCTTTGGGAATGTATAAAATTTTACCTTTCCCATAATCAATTTGTTCTCATCAGTATCCCTTTCTACCTGTAGTACATGCTGTTGTTTTATATTCAATGTTACTTTGGATAAGCTACGAAAACTAGGAATTGCAATCTTTTCATTGTAGTCTAACCAGTCACAAATGTATTGACTTTTTTTTTTAAACTCAAGAAGAATTATGAGTTACACACCAATTCATTTGAGAGTCTTATTTCTCTTGACAGTTCTTAGCAAGTCATAGGGACTCTGCTTTTTAGGATTCCAGGTGGCATGCTTTATTACAGTGAAGCGCTCTGATCATGAGAGCAAAAGAATATAAACTCTGGGAAAGACCTCAGGGAGTCTACTATTCATTTCATGTTGGGAAAAAAGAAAATGTCAACTGGAAATTTTCAGAATCATTTGTGAGTACCCTGTGGCCACTCTTCTTACTAAGAATATCCATGATATACCCATTTCAAACGTGAGCTTTGTGCCTTCTGTTGTGAGACAAGGCCAATTTTTTTCAATAAAAAATGAAAAGTACTATGCACATTTAGAGTCTAGTATAAATAAGTTTTTACTACTAAAGTGTTTTTTCTTCTTGAGAATTCTTTTATGAACTTTCACAGTTATTGACTTCTGAGTCTGTGCTAATATAGTAAAGGGAACAACCACTGGCTTTTATGTGGACCTATGGTTAGCTACAAAAATTCCAGATGGCAGAGAGACATAAGATGCTTTCTTCTAAGAAAATGCTATATGCAGAGCTGAACTATGTACATTTGAAAAAGAAACTATTGCTTCCATTTTGGGAACCTGGAGACTTGATAATAATCTCCATGGGTTTGCTTGAACATTCTGTGCTGTTCACAGTTCATATCTCTTTGGGGTTGTTTTCTAAGAATAAGCCCACACCTTTAATTGTTTTGTCACACATATAGAACTGATGTTGTGCTTAGTTCTTTTAATTAAATGCTTATATGTGAGCATGGAAGAAAAACCCTTAGTGCTGCACTTTGAACCATCTGCCACCTCACAGCCCAGGTTATTATATAAAAAAATCCTACAAGTTATGGTGTTAAGAAACCTCATTGTTTCTTTTTTTCAGATTGATCAAGTTAAACTACTAGCTGTACAAAATTCCAGATTGGCTTGTATTTTAAACTGGAACTGGGGGTGGTATACAGTTGAAAAACTGCCTGAGGAATTCAAGCTGTTCATATCACATGGGTTATCTGCCCCTAAAGGCTGCCAATCATATTATTATTGTAGAAAGTATTAGTCACTTTTCTTTTGGCCACACTACCTGAAGCACATCTGGAAACATTTTCATGAACACAGTTGATTGGAGTCCATGTATGAAGGCCAGGGATTAATCTGAATTTAGGAAATCATATAATAGATAAAACAACAATTTGCTTTGGTGTAATTTTCAAAAGGCTCCCTCTCTTATATGCCAGGGACTCAAAACTACATGTGGGTGGGTGAAAGATCCCTATTATGATTCCTATTCAACAGCTTGATTCAGTCCCAGTAGTGTTCCATGGATACTCCAAAGAACTCCTTAATCATGGCAAACACCCTCAAAAATGGCTCAGTTATCCACATGTTTATCTCAAATTTATTATGAAATTATTGCATCCAACACCTGTGGTTTGCAATTCAGATCATCCTAGATATTTATTTTCTTCATTTGAAACCAATGGATTGATAGAGTTATACCTTAGTCCTGAAAGGGACACAGGTATAGATTTATTCATTCATTCATTAATGTGAATTGAGAGCTTACTGAGGCCCAGACACTGTGCTAGGTTTGAGAGAAAAAACATGAAACAAGTTGTCTCTTGCTTCCATGGAGCTGATTATCTAAGACAATGCTTCCCAAAGGCTCTCTGAGGACTCTATCAGTATAACCTAGGCTGAATGTTAAAATTTCAAATTCTTGGGCCTGTTCCCCAGAGATAACAAAACTCAATCTCTGAGAATGTATCTCAGCCAGCTCCAGGAGTGGATTTTAGGCACATATATTTTTAATTTTTATGTTTTACATTTTAAAATTTTTATGTTTAAGTATTTATATTTATTTATGAGGTTCCCAAAATATAGATACATTTTGGTTTTGAAGACTATTGTGTTTTAATTAATTAAAGGTCTTTCTTTTTTTTCTTTTATTTTATTATTCATATGTGCATACAAGGCTTGGGTCATTTCTCCCCCCTGCCCCCACCCCCTCCCTTACCACCCACTCCGCCCCCTCTCTCTCCTCCCCCACTCCCTCAATACCTGCAGAAACTATTTTGCCCTTATTTCTAATTTTGTTGTAGAGAGAGTATAAGCCATAATAGGAAGGAACAAGGGTTTTTGCTGGTTGAGATAAGGATAGCTATACAGGGAGTTGACTCACATTAATTTCCTGTGTGTGTGTGTGTTACCTTCTAGGTTAATTCTTTTTGATCTAACCTTTTTTTCTAGTTCCTGGTCCCCTTTTCCTATTGGCCTCAGTTGCTTTTAAGGTATCTGCTTTAGTTTCTCTGCATTAAGGGGAACAAATGCTAGTAATCTTCATAGCCAGAGAAATTTGGTTTTTTAAGGTGATGCGGGAAGCATTAAAAGATTTTTAGGGAAGATCAAATCAACCGAGGAAGTCATCATAATATAAGTAATATAAGGATGAGTTCTAATGGGAAAGAAGAGATATTTTAAGGGTTTATTTGCACAGTTCAAGAAAGATAAGGTGATATCAGAAAAGGTCTAAGTTTGTAGTAGTGGGTCCTCATTTCTTATGAGAATAAAATTATAAAAGCTATTCAGGCTGCAAACTGATAGAATTCAATAATAGATGTGGAACATATTTGGGAAAAATAGTAGTTTAACTTTGTTGATTTGCATAAGAAGCAACTATGAGCTACCCTATCACAAGTCTCTGTAGTTGAATTCATATGTCTAACTCAGAAGAGAGGTTGTGGCTGGAAATAGATTTTAACATCATCATCAACTAGATAATTTTTGACAGGAAAGATGAAAGATAAATACAAAAATTAAAGGTCAAAAAATAGGAAACTAAGGGATTGAAGAACAATAAGGTTATCTGTTTTTCATTCTCATAGTTTGTCATTGAGATTGAAATGATAAGCAGACCAAAAAGAATCCACTGAATTATGTTATTTCAGAAGACAGACATTAAAGGATATGTCAGGTTTTTCACCATGACAATGCCACTTCACATTCAGTGTCTGTCTGACTAATATGGCAGTATTGCTGGAATAACTTTTTTCTTTTTTAACTACTCATACAGTAGGTACTTACAAGACGAAAAAGAAGGCATTTTGCCCACTAAATCAATCCTTTTCTGGTCTTTGACCCCCTTTTTCCCCCATGAATTAATTTGCAAGAAAAATCATGGAAACAAATTGGTTTGTGTTCCAGACACTAACAATGGGGTCAAAAGGACTATGTTATACCTTGTCCAGTGTTTGTGTTGGCCAGCTACACTTGCAAAAACATAACTTCCAGGGTGATTTAATGCCAAGGACTTTTCAGAAACATAGCCTTTAGTGACTTAGATATTGATTTTTGGCAATGTTTTTTGAAGATTTAACAAAATAACAAGTTGAACTAATCCATCTTTTTCTGTGACTTGGCTTCTGAAGTTGATTGTATAACAGTAATATGACAAAGATATTCTTATCAATGAAAAAAGGAATTCCATCCTTTCTGGTTGCTAACCAAAGGATAAAAGCTTGGTGGTGGGGGAAGCTGAGGACTGTAGCCTAATGTTTCCTGAAATGATTGTTATTTACTTCCAAGGGCCTGTAATAATTTAAGGCAGAGGGATATATACTATATTATTTGAAGCAAACAGAACTATGTTATTCATGGCTTCTTTGTTAACTGTTCATTACTTCAGAAGAACTAAAGAAGCAAATAGTGTAGGGGTTCATTGCACAGGGCTGGAGTCAGATGGGCCTCTTCTGGAATCCCAGCCCCTTCTCTCACTAGCTCTGTGACCTTAGCCCACTTCTTTTAATTGCTTAAGTTCAGGTTCTTCATCTGTACAAAGAGAACAATAGTAGTTCCTGGATTATGAACTTATGTAAGGCATAAAAGATGATACATGTGAAGCACTTAACTTACTGTCATATAGTAAGTACTTCAAAAGTGGTAAAGATGATGATAACATCTAAGTCAGCAGTCATTCATTCAACAAGCTTTGATTGATGCCAACTTATACAAGGCGTTTTTCTAAAATGTAGATTTTTTTTCCAAGTTAAGCGTTATGCCCTTGCTGTGCTCTACGTGGTTGTTATAGTATTCTACAAGAACAAGAAACAGACAAGGATGAGGGGCTTGGCCTGGTGGTTCACATCTGTAATCTCACCTACTCTTGTAGTAGATATGGGAAGGAACATGATTTGAGATCAGCCAGTGCAAAAAGTTAGAGAAACCCCAACTCAGTCAGTAAGTCAGGTTGGTGATTTGTTCCTGTGATTCCAGCTACAAAGGAAGAATTGTAGGTAGGAGGAGCATGGTTTGAGGCCAGTGCCCCTGGGAAGCAGTGCGAGTACCTTAAAAAATAACTAAAGCAAAAAAAGATTAGTGGTATGGCTCAAGTGGCAGAGTGCCTGCCTAGCAAGCAAGAAGTCTTGATTTCAAACCCCAGCAGTGCAAACAAAAAAAGGAAAAATTTTGAGATATATGTATATAAGCTTGTACAGAACAAAGCTAATTATATTCTGGTGAGATATGGCAGGCCATAACATTTAGGTTTGAACTTGAAGAATAAGTGAAAGATTGCCAGACAGAAAAAGGGAAAAGGAAGTTCCAGGTAGAAGAGAGAACACAAAGAAAGAAGAAAGCGCACATTTGCTTTAATCTTATCATAAAGTTCCGTGCCACTTAGGGATCAGTAGAGGCAAAGGAATGATACAGGGATTGAGGTCAAACTGCCAAGTGATTTATATGCAATTGTAACTAGTTTGATTTTCATTCTTTACAAGATAAAATGCCATTAAAGCTTTTGAAAAGTAAGAGAATGATGTGATCAAATCTGTTTTGAAAAGATTACAATGGATGACATCCAACTTGAAAAGTTAGGGAAGGACCTTTAAATGGACAAAACACTATAATTTAGACTAGAGTGACACATGTAATTCCAATAGCCCTGAACAAGTTAATAATAGAAATATCAAGATTGGAGGGTTAAAGAAAAATGTAAGCCTTCTTAAAGCTATTTTGATTGGTTGATAGTAATTATTCACATAATCTTTCTTGGAAGGAAGCAAGTCATTAATTATTGTAGTTGCTGGAAACTGAACAAAGGCTAAAGAACTTTCCCCAAAAGCATCTCAGAAAAGGTAAAGACTTTCGGTAATGTTGAAATAAGAGCTGAGAGTCGTATAAGCAGCCATTTATAAAAGTTAAAATTCACTGGGTGGCACCAATCTGCATTTATTTTTTACCCTTCCTTAAATCTTGTACAAATGATATACTTAAAACTACTTTTTAAACTCAGGTAATATGTGCTTAATGTATATATGTATTTTTTATTTCAATGAAAAGTTACTTTTCATGGGAAAAATCTGAACAAATTACAAATCATGTGTTAACTACACATCTCCCATGTTGGGAGAATGTAATTGCCTGGTTTGTGTTCTATGAAGACTCATTGTGAACCCAATGGCATCTACCCAAACTGGAAGCATAGTGCCTGGAGAGGAATCAGTTGCAAATTCAACTGATTAAGTGATGGCAAATCACTCAAAATGCTTCGTCATTTTGACCATGTGGCATGGAAATTTGCTCTATATCTGCAGTATAATTTTTGAAGGTGTTGCTTCTATTATGTTTTCTCCTGTGGTGCATTTCCCTCTTATTGGAATATGAAATCAAAGATCTGGCAAGAATTAAGACTTTGTCACTAGTAACAGGGATTTCCATAATATACCAGGTGGTGATGTCAAAATAGTAACACCACAATTTTAGCATTCAAAGTGCTACTGATATGTCTGGAGTATCATCGTTTGCTAGAGTTTAACTGCAGGTGTTTTGGGAACACTATGCTTAAATTTCCAAAGTCTCTAATTGGCAAAATAGTGACTTTCAAGTACATTTTTAATAAATCAATAGAAACATTTCTACTACATTAAATCAATGGGCTTTCATTATTATAAACTGCTAAGCGTTGGCTATTTCTATATTGAAATGCTAAACCTTGTACACATTGATCCATTTAAAAAGGCACATGTTTAATGGCAATTTATAAAGAGAACTTCATGTCATCAAAGCAAAATCATATCTTAGGATTAACTAAAAGGGTCAGGAGTCCAATTTCAATTGGTTTACCTGTTAATCTAGAATCATAACCACTTGCTAATATCTCAGGAATGTTTGTATTCCTTGCTTTTTGTTCTTTGATGTCCATAACAGATTTGTGATTTTCAGTATAAGCCTGGTTCACAGGGGCCATTTTTCCTGTGAATTGATGCCCTATGAATAGTGGTCTTGATGGCAACCTCTTGTCTCTCACTAGAATGGTTTCCAAATACATGACCGAAGGGGAAACAATTAAGAAACAAATTAACCCCAAAGAAAAGGGGAAAATAGTATATCTTAGATAATTACCTCTGGTGAAAAATTTCTACAACAAAGCAATGTTAGCAAACGCATTTTTAATTGCTGTTGCTGTTGCTTCCCACCCAGTGATAAAGTCTTTCAACAGCATTGCCCTTTCTTCTGGGAAGCAAAGCAAGAACAATAGAAGGAGGTCTCAAGACAATGAACTTTGTAAGATTGCTTCAGAATGAGAAGTCTGAGAAGGAAATAAGTAAAAAGATTCTCTCTGAGATAACTTTTGAGTGAGGTTTTTCTGAAGCTTTGACTATGAGAGGGAGTGACCAAGACAGCAGTGTGGGAGGAAAGCTATCTGGATTTTAATGCTGATTCTGCTACTTCTAAACTCAGAAACTTGAACTTGATACTTAACCTTTGTGAGTCTCAATTTCTCTTGAAACTGTTTCTTTTAGACTGGAGATGTTAAAAGAAATAAAACAAAAACCAGACAGATAATGATATTTACTAAAATGTTGAATACTTACTATGTGAAGCACTATTTTTATTGTTTTCATGCAATTTCTTATTTAATTCCCACAATAACACAGCAAGGGATTATTAACATCTGCATCTTTGATATGAAGAACAAAGCAGCAAGTCTAGAGTAGGTAGGGCATAGTTGTGACCCAATCTAAAATCATTTAGGGATTTTCAGCTTTTTAGAAGTTAATTCTTTCAATGCATGCAGAAAGTATTTGCTCCCTACCTAGTAGAAGTATTATTCTAGGTGCTGGCAATACAAAGACAAAGCAATGTGGTTCCTAAACTTGAGTGGCTAATAGTTTGGTGGAAAAATAGATATGTAAATGAACAGATTTATTTAACAAGTAACCAATGGATGTAGGTGTTTCTGTATGAGCTCAGGATAGGTTTCTCAACAAGAATAGGGTTTGAGCTGAGGATTGAAGGAGTAGGATTTGGCAAGCCATATTAATAGCTAAAGGACATTGTAGTCTATATAGACGAAACATTGTCTTCTTTTATGAATGTCTGTGCCGAGACCACCCTGTAGACTATGAGAAAGCAACTTATTAGGGAGCCTTTATGGCAGCTTTTCTGCTTACACAGAACTAAAAATCTTTTTCCTGTTCAATTCTATTCTTTTCTGTCATTCTTTCTGGTCTCCTAATTCTTAGGTTATCATTTGATACTCAGGCACTACCATGCCTCTGTTTTATTTATGTTTTCCAGCTTGCTTATACATGCTCCAGGGGATTGTAAGAAGTTTTACTATTTTAACATGTTTTTTAAATTCACTCTGTTCCACATCAGTGAGACTCTGCACAGTAATTTGTGCTGTATCTTAATATATATTTGCTTAATAAAAAGCATTTTTTTCTGATGAAAAATGAGTCTATATGTATATCCTAGTTGTAGTATATAGGTAATTGAGATTCATGATTCATCAAATTCACAAAATACCACCACATAATCAAGTGAAACGGCAATTGGCAGGACTTCTGATTCACAGTGATCCTGATAGAAAATTACCTATTATTTATTTTGTATCATGTTTTAGACACTTGCTTTGTAATTAATCAGGCCATAATAGCATATCTTACTGAGCAAAAATAATCATAAAATTAAGCAATGTTCTTAAATACCATATAGTTAAAATAGCAATATAGTGCTTCAATATCCTTAACAAAAGGCCAACTTTTGCTTGAATTACCCTAATGACAGAAGACTCACTTCCTTTTATTTCCCAATTTTTATGCAATTTCATTTCTAAGAGCTCTTCCTTATGCTGGCACTAAATATAGTTTGCTCTAAATCAGTGATTGTTAGTGAGGATAGGGGATAGTTTTGTAACTATGCAAAAATGCAAGCATTTTTGCATGTCACAACTTGGGCTGCGGAACATCTTGTGGGTGGAGGCCAGGGATGCTACTAAACATCCTACGCTATACAGGACTACAATATACAGGCCCTTCAAATGCCAATAATTCCCAAACTGAGACAATCTGCTCCAGATTCAGTCTACTCATTCAAGGAAAGGTATAACTGTTTCTATTAGTGGTCTTCCAGATATTTGAAGACACCTAACTATGTGAAGGCTTTTGTACCCCTAAGTCCTTTAACTGTTTTTCTTCATTGCTCCTGCAAGACTAGAAATCCGTGTGTGACTCTTTCCAAAAGCAGAATTAAAGTGAGGAATGAATCATGGTGGGAAAGCAGTGCTTAACACAAGTTGACCAGCAGTGGTCTGCTTGCGCACTGTGGAATTGGGTGTAAGATGTGTAAAATAGGGTATCTATATGTGCTATCCTCTTTTCTCTATACAGCTAAAAATTTAGGATTTAGTTTAAGGAGTGATTCTTCTTAGGAATATGATGTGAGCAATGCATGTCATGTCCAAATTCATGTCAAGATAAACTATGCCAAAAGGGCCATTTCTCAGAGTTAGAGAGTTCCTGGGTTGTGAATGGTGCTGAACATTCTGAAATAGCATCTAATTATACCAAGGTCAGGAAAGAAGTAGTGAGATGCTTTCAAGGCAAACTCCTGCCCTTTCTATGCACTCCATTTTAGACACCATCTAACCCAAATTCCTATTTGCTGCTGAGGTCACTTTAACACTCAGTGATAAAGCAATACTGGGTCAACTTATACCTGCCACATTCCAGCTAAAATTTGCTCCATCTGAGAAAGACAGACCAAGGAAATGATACATCTTCTGAAAAAAGCCAGGAACATTTTTGGAATATTTCAAGGAACATTTTGACTAGACAACTTTGGGAGCTAACTACAGACTACTTGAAAAGCACAAGGATAAACACTGCTTCTAAGTAAGTACCATAAAGATGATTGCCTAGCTAAAGGCAATTGACCTGATTCTCTTCTTGAAGAAATACTATTTTCCCTAAAGTGAGGGGTTTGCAGGCTTTCAGAGAAAATAAGGATGTAGTCTTAAAAATGCTTTGAAAAGAAACATATTCACCAGAGGGGATGAATAAATCCCCCATGTATACACTTGGATTTTGATGTTTACCTTCATTGATTACTGAATTAAGAAGTCAATAATGTTGCCTTATGAAGGGACCACCATGGAGCAGTTTGTTGTCCTTAATTAGGGCATTGGGAAAACAATTATCCAGGTCTTCATCAATGGTGATACAGCTTAACCCAGCGAGTCATTAAGAATTCCCCTTTCCATGCAGTTTTCACTCAAACACTGCCTGTTATATGAAATAACTCAGCAGGGGATGTCTCCTCTGATGGCTTCAGAAGAACTCTCTCCTCTAGTGGAAAGAAGAGGAAGCTGGAGAGAAAGCACCTCTTGAAGCAGGTTGTCAAATAAAGCAATCCAGGCTGTAGTGGGGACATTAGAACGTCTAACAAACTGACAGAAACACAGAAGGTAAGATGCACAAATGTCTTCTTTCTCTAAAATTTTCTCTCAATGTACAATCCTGTTATTGAAAACTCTGGGCCCTGCATCAACAATATTGTAAAAAATAACATCTGTGAAGGCAGGATACAACGATATGCATTGAAAGCTGTTAAAAAAAAAAGGAGGGGGTGAGAGGAAAGGAGTAAGAGAGAGTGATGGAAGGGGTTAAAGCGACCAAAGTAAAGAATACTCACAGTGGGGATACATCAAGAAATCCCTTTGAACAATGACTTAGAAATTAATAGCAAAAGACAGGACTGTAAAATTGGTAGAGTCGGGGGGGGGGCACTTGTGGGAGGAGGGAGGGTAAACAAAGGAGATTAAGGTGAGGGAATATGGTTGGTGGACTTCATATACTTGTGCTAAATAGAACAATGAAACTCCTTGAGATTGTTTGAAGTAGGGTGGGGAGGGGATTGAGAGGGAACGATGGTGGGGGCAATCTAACCAATGTACAATAAAAGCCTACTTGGAATTGTCACAATGAATCCCCCCTTAATAATGAATATATCCTAATAAAAATTTTTTAAAAAATCTCTGGGCTCTGGTTTGTGACTGTATATTACACATAGATGGTAGGAATTTTTAAGATTATGTGATGGGTCTGTACTATTCATGTTTTCTACAGATTCACCACTTTTTCCCTTTATTCAGTTCAAATAAAGACACTTTTCAGTGATATTTCAGGAAGTCAGAGGTAGTTAAAACTGTATGGTAGCACTACCAGCTACATGTTGTCACCATGGTCACCAAACACAGGGTATATGACTAGAATCACTCCTGGGAGTAGGAGTAGGTGAGTATGAGAGATACCCCAAAAATCCTCTCTCCTGAAGTGTTTCCCTCATCAATATACAAAAGTACCTAAGTTCACCATTAGGAAATTTACTGCTTTGGAATCCACATTTTCTATATTTCTTAGAATTCTTACTAAATGTCAGCTATATTTCAAGTGATAACATACTTTAATTCTTCACTGTATGACCTCTTTTTACTCATGATGCTTTGCTAAAAGGAGGGTCCCCTATGGAGATATGCCTTGGAAGGGCACTTGGAGATCATTATATGGAATAATTGCTCCCAGCTTTACTTTGCCGCAGAACAGTGTGTGACCTAACGAGAGTCTGAGTAGACAAAAACAAAAACAAAAAAGCCTGGGAGCCATAGAAGAGGGGCATGGAATCTACTGCTCTGTCTTTTTCTCTCTAGCTCACTCCCTTAACACCTGCCAAGATCTTTGTCTCCTTGCACATGAATATCTGCTACAACTTTCTGATCAGCCTCCTCAGATCCTGTATCTCATTCACACTGTGGCCCCATTAGTCTTTCTCCAAGGCAGACTTCATTCTATCAGTCATTCATCCTTAAATAACCTTTGTGACCTTGATGAACATATTCTAAATTAGTCACTGTTAGTTCACAGAGGTACTGAGGTCACAGCCAGACTTGAAGTTTCTTGAAGTCAAGGATGTTTTCTATGACTTTAGTGTTCTTTCTAACCCCTGCCACAGTGTAGAGCACATAGTAGGATTTCTATAGAGATTGACTTGCTGATTAACCATGGTGAAAACCAGCAATAGCTTCAATAGATTGCTTGTACTTAATCAGACTCACTGGGAAGTTGCAAAATTTTTAAAAAATGTAGCTCTTCCATTGAATTTTCCTGTAAGTTTAAGGCCACAATAATAATAATTCACTGAATCCATTAATTTTTTGGTGGGGGATTTTCCAAAGTTTCTCAATTTATCCTTCCCATAACTCTTTGACATTGATTTGGTTTTCTTATTTTATAGCTTAACCACCAAGTAGTGGAGTTAGAATTCACACCCAGGTATTTCTGATGCTAAAACATCTACTTTTTCTTTGCTTCATTTATTTATTTTGTGGAGATAAAAAATATATCAACTTTGTGACTTTATGGTGATATTGACCAGATGAATGGAATAGTAAGCCAGGTGTCTTGGTGAGTATGAGGTGGTTTTCCCTTGAGAACAAGTACAGGGTTTTTGAATCCTACAGTTTGTTTTTCCTAAACCAGTCTGGCCTCTTCTGAGAGCATATAGGGTCAAAAGAGTAAAATTGGATTAAAAATGTATTTGTAAAACATAACTTAAATTCTCAAGATAAATCATTATGGACACATGTATAGTATAGTACTGTTTACTGCCTTGGAAGAAACTAATGCCAGAAAAAGCATATACATAATCCCTTACTAGTGGTAATATTGAGTATAATATAAATACTTATGAAATGATTGACACTTATTCAGTGGAATTATCATTGAAGTATGACAGATATATATCTTAAGTTCCCTCTTCTCAAGTAGAAAATTCCATCTCTTCTGATCCAAGTATAGAAATAGTGGCAAAATTAACATGATGTGCTTTGAGGTATACAATATTTTCTATCAATCTAATGAAGTCAAAGGGTGTTTATGAAAAACCAGTTATCCTAATTACTCATAATATGACTGTGTGCTCTGAAGTAAGAAAGAAATTTGAAATAGCTCATTTAGAACAGCATAGAATTATACATGGGATTTTAAGTGTGACAAGTCAGGGATGTAGAAATAAGGTTATTCTGATGCAAATAGTCAATTTAAGTGGGATTGTGACATATAGAGACAGCATGAGCATCACATGACTGCCTTTAGTGCTTGGGCTTTGATTATAGTAATTTGGTAGGAGTCAAAGTATATCACTCTTAGAATCATGGACCTTTATCACTGTGACATTTGTGCCTTCACCAGAAAATACTGAACTCTAGCAGCATACAGAAATCATGTGGAATAGTTGAAAGAGCACGAAAGTCCAAAAGATCTAAGTTCTAATTCCTGTTCCTTTGGGGAAATGGGAAAATGGGAAAATGGGAAGGTTGAACTGGATGATTTCTTGGCTCTTTTCTATCTCTAAAATTCTGTGACTTTGTATGGAAGTATTGCAAGTGTTTGAATGAGACATTTCTTTTTTTCCAAACAAAATTATAAGCACCAATTATCAGCACTTTTATCACATTTAAGTTGTATGCTAATTTTTTAATCTTTCTTCTTCATTTTTGTGGTAAATATCTGGCTTCTCTGTATACATTTTTAGGTTTATATCTTGAGAAATTCTTTATGTTTTATCTCTACACAAAATGATATTTTAATAAAAATTAGTATGAAAAAATAGAATCCCAGGATACTGTACCTTCTTGTGGTTGATTGTATCAATGGCTTCAAATTACTACTTCATCTTATAAAGACACTCTTTGTCATGTAACTGCAGAACTTGTACTGTGGTCAGAGCATCCTTTCCTAGTCTAAGCCCCATGAATTGCCTTTGATAATGGCATGTTTACAGATGTGACATAAGCAGAGAACCTTGAAAGGGGTCTGTACAAATTGATTTGCATTCTTACACACCTTTGCCTCACTCTGGAAAAAACATGCTGACACTAGCTCATTGATTCGAGGAGACAATTTTGGGCAGAGCCACCCATAGTTATGCCCAGTTTCACTCTAGCTGATCTTCAGACTGTATACTAATAATTAATTGTGTTACACCACTGAATTTTGGGATAGTTTGTTATACTGCAGTAGCTACCTAATATAATTCTAAATAATTTTTATTGGTAGAGAAATATTCCATCTTAAAACATATCATCAAATGCCTATGGAAATTAATAATTAAATTGTTAATATTACCCATTGATGAATTATTAAGACCAATTTTCCTGAGACATAAAAGCAAAGAGACACAGCCTTTCAGCAGTAGCATTTGACAATCTTACCTGTATGGAAACACTGCTGTAGGAACCTCCAATGACCCCTGCAATGAGCAGTGGGATGTTTTCTTGAATAGCATATGATCCATCAGGACACATATACTCAGCTTCATCCACCTTAGTCAAAGATGCCCTGACAAACTCCAGTGATTGCTCTAGTGCGTAGGTATCCCTTGAACATGTATCCAGAATATGAACACCTAACTTCACTCCTGGTAGCAAGTAATTGTCTTTGTTAATTTCATCAATAGCAAATAACATTGCTTCCAGGCGTTGGATACCTCGGTCTTCATTGATTCGTCCACATTCTTCAGTTCCAGTGCCTTTTTCATTAATAGGAAATAGCCCCCCTAAAACAAGGTCACCTTCTATTTTAATCTCTCTCCTCATAAAGTTATGATCCCCTAAAGAAAGTAAAAATCCCTTCGAAAACAAAGCTAAGATAAGTACTTGTAGTCTTGTCAACATCTTCATGAATCCCATTTCTGTACTGCTGGGAGATATCAATGGATGGAGCCAATGTTGCCTGCTAGTCTTCCTCTCTCATTTCCAACTGGATCTTTGGCCTGACCTTCAAATAGGAACAGACTAACAGAGCCTGTCATCAAATTCCTAAAGAGATAAAAATTATATGAACAAAATGGTAAAGAAAGCAACAATGATTACATTGAAATTCCCCAATCTGATCTTTGATGGCGTAATGACTTCAATCAGCACTCACTAAATGCAAAGTGCATCACTGTACTAGGCACACCCTCACAAGCATTCATTCCCACTCAGTCCTAGCAACACACTGTGTTGTAGACCTCAGTGGCCCCGTCTCACAGATATGGATAGTAAGGAATCAAAGGTAAATATTTGACTAAGTCTGCTTAGAGTAGAGGTAGGATTCAGACTCTAGTTGTTCTAATGTCAAATCTAGTACTCCCTCTACTGAGCCATTTACTTTGTTTTTGCCAGGGCAGCAAGTTGAAAATGAGTCTGTATCCCCTCTCATTCACCCATGTCTACATACTTACCCTTTTTATGGACTTTTCACCTTTCCACTTGGAAACAAAACCAAACAAAAGTAATTCTATCACCAATTCAACATTTTTATCACTACACCCTGTCTTTCCCTGTTTAACAGATGAGCTCTCCAAAACAATCTTAGTGGCATTGTCCCATTTCCTTTCATCTTAGATGTCTTCAGCTCATTATAATTTATAGCCTGCCTCCAATGCTACAAAATGGCTTGGACAAAAGCTACTACTGATCTACTAGTTTCTAAATTGAATTAACTCTTGTCTCCATTTCATTTGACCTTTATTGAAATCTTGAATATAATTTACCTGTATGACTTCCTAGATTTTTGTTCTCATGCTTCATTTCTGACTACATCTCAAATTCCATTGTTGAACAGCTCCCAACCCTCATTCCTGGGCTAATTCATCTGTGTTCACAGTTTCAATTGTTATTTAAATGAGCTCCAAACTCCTAGGTCAACTGCCTGCTAAACAGCTTTATCCACACATCCCTCACATCGCTCCAGGTCCACATGGTACAAACTCTCTCTTATTACCGTGAATGGATCTTCTGTGTATCCAGGCTCTCATGCAAGAAATATGCACTTTACAGTCTTCCCATTTCACCCTCTCCCACCCTGTTCCAATTAGCCACTAAGCCCTGAAGAAACTACCTGCTCAGACTCAGTGATTGCTGGTGACTGCCTCCTGTATATAGTGTTAGGCAATTCCTGGTGTCATCCTCACATTTCAAGGAGTACACTAATCATTGTACTAGTTCTGGGATTTGAACAATGGATTGTAGCTTGGGACATTTTCCAAAATAAGTTTCTTTCTGAATTACAGGCTGGAACAGATGCCATTATTTGGAATTAGGCAAAGCCCTGCTGTGAGGATTGTGTTTTAGACAACAGGCTGGGGTCTTCTCAGGGAACTTTCCAAAACCCAGGTGTGGAGCAGTCCAGTTACATATACTCATGAGCCTTTGGACCCACTGTTATATTCTCTGATACCCAGCTCCCTAGAACTAGAACAAACACTTAGTGAGCACACTCACTGTGCTTCCTTCTTTCCTTCCCCCAAAGTAAAATGAGCCTATTGTTTTCAGTCAAGTGAGTGATATGATAGCACACCTTCTTCTTACAGGGTGCAGCCACATGCCTTGATGTGTGTGGTTAGATTCATCTTTTATTTATGTGTGATTGTGTGTTGGTGGGGCTTCTGAAGGAGGGGACTCTCCAAGTTGGGATGCCTGAAAACCATACCACCTGTATATTCTCATATAAATTAGAAAAAGCTAACAATCTGAATGGTGTCCCATTGGAAGAAATGCTCTAATGCACAGTCTTAATTACTATTTAGAGTGCCCCATCTCTTGTCAGTTGCTAAACTTCTTGCCTAGAGGTTTAAGAATTGGTTTCTTTTTGTAAGCATTTTTCAGTGCTCTGTGATCTTGGTCCTGGTTAGCTTTCAAGTCTTACTGCTCACCATGCCCATCAACTTTGTCCCTCTGCCTTCAAACTTTTATTTCCAGACATTGAACCATGTGCACTTCAGGAGATGTCCTGGTGTTGATGATCTCTTGCTTCTGCTCATGCTGTGGTCTTTTCTGGGAATGCTCTCCTATACTCACTTTTTGGCAAACATCTACTTATGCCGGGAAAATCCAAGTATTCTTTTCTATCTCCTTTCTCAAGTCAAATTCCCAAAGTCCTGCTTTACGTTCCTGTTGTGGCTTATTGTAGCTTATTTAGGAAATATATGCTATTGCTATTATTATTCATATGTTTCCTTGTGTTTTGAGGAAAACAAACAGTGAGGGAGAATAAATGGCAGAAATGACTTGGAATGTAAACAAAATAGATAGCAGAAGTAACTTTGTCTTAGATAAAGGAGCATTCTTAAAGACAAACATCTAAAGAGATAAAATATACATCCTTAAGGTAAGTTTCAAGGACTGGTTGGACTAACAAGGCTGTCCTGTAATGCCAACTCTGATAAGGATGAGGTAATTAGACAACCAAATTATAGATCCAGCTTCAAAATAAAGTGGGGGGTACCAGAGTAAAGCCCTATATTATTTCATGGACTTCAGCTATTCTTTGGCTTAGTTCCTTCTCTAAGTCTCACCCTTCAAGGTGCTTTGCTATTCTTTCAATAAATTTTGTGCTTGCTTCAATTCTTAATCCCTGGTCCAGCATCTTTAATCATTGACTATGCCAGGACACAAACTTGGGGACAACACTCCAGTATCAGTGTGATCAGTAGGAACAAATAAAATGGTAAAGCATTTAGAATTTTTAAAGTACCAAAAAAAAAAAAAAAAACCCAAAAACCAAACTTTAATGAAAACATTGAGACAGAATTAGTTCAGTGTTTACTTCAACATTTTTGACATTTCTCCATTCTCATATTAGCAGTTCCCTTTAAAACTTAGCTTTCCACTTGCTTTCTGTTTCTTTCACGTGGAGCAAATGATGAGTTGTTTTCTTGAGACACACAGTCAGCTGGGTTTAGTTTTGTGTATTTATTTAGTTGTGAGTCTCAGCAATGACGGCAGTAGTCATTGGAATGCTCAGTGTTAAACTAGACCTTCTCTGGGAAATATGCTGCAGGCTACCAGAAAGTCTAATAACAAAACTTCTCTTAAAGTTGAGACTGTAGTAATATATTTTTTTGTTTCATATCAGTTTCTGGGCTCTCTTTGATCTTTATGTATAATTCTCTTTGAAGTAAAACTGGCAGGAATGGAAAGCCAAAGACACAAATCATTATTGCTAATGACAAAGATACAGAAATTGCTCTATAAAATCATTATTTTAATTAACTAATAAGAGAGGACAGTTAATCCAAAGAAAGTCATCAACATATGCTTACTATGTATGCTTATTAAAAAATGGACATGTCTTGAATAAAAAGATTTGACACTCTGACTACTAAAAGAATAAAGATGATGTTATATGTATAGAAATCTTAATTGTTGGGAAAGTGCTGAGAGCCGAAGACTTCAAATAAAACATCACATTATAGTAAAAGTAATAACATATATATCTCTGCCTGTCTCATAGGTAGGGGCTGTGTAATTTGTTTGTTTATTTCTTTTGTCTTTGAGTATCTAGAATTTAGCATGGTGTATGCAATCCAGAATACATTCAACAAATAATTCTTACAAGGCTGTAGAAACCCATGACAATTATATTTGCAAATATATCTTTACTATTTCATTCATGGCATGGGAAATAGGAATTAAAGAAGGAAAATGGGTTGTTTTAATCTCATTACCTGTCTAATAAGCCCAGATGCTCTTCCCCTATGGTGCGCTTTGATGGTATTGGTGCCATCAGGTATAAATTAAGGAAGTGTTGGTGGAGTGGCTCAAGTGGTAGAGGTCCTGCTTAGCAAGCATGAGGCCCTGAGTTCAAAACCCATACCACCAAAAAAAAAAAAAAAAAAAAAGGAAGTGTTTTGTACAGGTTGAGCATTTTAACATGAAAATTTGAAATCTGAAATGTTCCAAAATCTGAAACTTTTTAAGCACTGAGATGATAGCACAAATGGAAATAACACTAACCTGACCATATGTAATAGGAATATTTAAAAAGTTGTATAAAATTATCTTCAGGCAATGTGAATAAGGAATATAAAACATAAATAAACTTCATGTTTAGACTTGGGTCCCATCTCCAAGATACTTCATTATGTATCTGCAAATATTCTAATTTAAAAAAAATCTGAAATCTGGAACAATTCTGGTCCTAAGCATTTTGGATATGGAATACTGAACTTGTATATATGTGAAAGGAAATGCTTCCCTTGCATTGGGAAATTGCAGTTGAGGTGGGTTCCTGTGATGCTAGGAGTCATGTGAGCCCAAACTAACTTACATTTACTTCTAAATTTTTGGTCAGCAGAATAGTAAATAAGAAACATGCTTATTATCCTATTTCAAAGCTGCAGATTTGCATTCACTCATCACACATTTATTGAACACTTACTATGTGTGTGTGAGGTCATGAGCTGGATACTTAGAACATACACTTTAATAAATGAACATTGTCCCAGCTGTCAAATGACATTCTAAGCGCTTAGACTTTTTTTTTATAAGGGAAGTGATGGAAAAACACTCAACTCTGTCTCTACCAATTATCTCCATCATTTATGAAAATCTTGAAAGTAAGTATACCCTGGGTTTGCTTTAATATGGCAATTATTATTCAGTGCTCAACTGAAAAAGCAATTTATTCCCACTATGTATATTATGTAAATTTAAGAATTAGATATTCAGATAATAAAAACAAACTGACTGATAACAACGTCATGTAAAATATTTTTCTTTAAGCCCTCCAGGGACATCTTTAAGTAGTATTTAATGTAGGTTTACAGAATTACAGATCAAAAATCAATTTGAGTAATGTTTAAATACACTGTCTTAGCATTTTCTTATTTACCTTTTCCTTGAACCAGAATTTATAATGATTAAGACTGTAATACCATACATAATTTAGAAACACTTAGCATTATTTAAAATAAGCCCATGGAAACTGAAAGATAGAGGAAATCAAAATTTAACATTGAAGTGAAAAATAGGCAAACATGTTTAATTCAAAGCAACTATTATCTCTGTGTAAAAATTTATAGGATTGGGGGAAAGGGCACAAACGGCTCCTTTTCAGGTTCCTTTCATTATAAGTCAGCCAACAACATATACCCTAGATAAACAGTCTCCCTACTGCAGCCACATTCATATGCAGCTGGAGAATTGCAATTCTACAGTCAAAGTTCTCCATTCAGGGATGGTGAGTGATGTGTCAACTATAAACAAGCATGTGTAGCCCTCTCTGTAGGCAACCTGTTCATCAATGTTTTATTAACCAGTGCACTAACAGAATCTCAGAGGTTTGCTGTGAATATAATCCCTGGAATATGTGAGCAGGAAACATTTCTTTTCTCATATGCAAATATGTATTTTACTTCCTCTCCTGACTTTGCTCAGGGACTTGGTGTCAGAAATGAAATCCTCTTTGACTCAATGAATAAGTAGTTTATCCAGGGAAAGGAAGCTGTCTCTCTGGGAGATGTAATGCCAGAAACCATGCTCACTGTTTCCCAAAAACAAACCCTTAAATTGCTGATGAAGTTCTAAAGTGCTTAAAGGCTGCCTGCCCAACCAATCTGGAGCGAAGTTAAGTCTAGTGTTAGCAGATGCAATTTGATTATGAGTACAATTTTTCACCTTCCAGAATTATAGGCAACAAAGGCCATGACCCTTATTGTTAGATGGTCTTTTGCAATAACTAAACCTACGCTATAACTTTACTGGCATTTTCAATAGTAGAATATGTTATTTCAGGACTGTTAATTCCTTTACTTTCACTAGGGGAAAAAAATACGTATTTTCCACAACCTTTTAAGAAACTGTTACGGTTTAAATTTGAAATGTTCCCCATAGGTTCATGGGTTGAGGGCTTGCTTAGTTGGCAGCTGATGGAATTTGAGGAAGTGATTGGATCCTGAGGGCTCTGACTTAATCAAGAAATCAATCCTTTGATGGAGTCATAATAAGATGGCATTATCAGGAGGTAGTGAAAAGGAGGAGGTGGGGTCTGATTGGAGAAAGTAGGTCAATGGGAGTATGTTTTTGAAGGTGTTTTACCCTGGCCTCTTCCATTCAGTCCCTCTCTCTGCATCCTGTTTGTCTTGAGGTGAACCACATTGTTTCACACATGTTCCCCGCCAGATGCTCTACCTCTCCACACATGAGCCCAGAGCATTGCAGCCAAGGGACCATGGACTGAAACCTCTGAAACTGTGAGCCAAAATAAATCCTTCTCCCTTAAGTTGGTTTGCTCAGGTATTTTGTTACAGTGACAAACAGTCTAACAAAGAAGATTTTATGAAAAGCACACAAAACCTAACCACTTTTAGCAGGTCTCAAATGTTTCTTGAGACATTACTCCCTCTGTAAGTAGTCTTTCTATTTGGTGAGTTCCAATATACTATGTGCTATGTTTATTCTGAAGATCATATTTTCTTTTATGTTTTATTTGCATAGTTTTTTCCCCCAAAATGTGTTCTTTCTTCTCCATTAGATTTTTAAGCAACTATCTATCAAGAACAACACATTAAATATTGGTTGTGCTTTCCACAGTGCCTCACACACAGTTGTCAAATGTTGGTAAATGATAAATTATAAGTAGCATCTAAGTTTTTGGGAGATTGGTCAGGAGACTAGAAAAATAATTTTGAAGTTGCATTCAGAGAATGAAGATCACTAGAAGAAGGCCATTTTTAATATGATGTTATTGTAGGTCATGATTCAACTAGAGAAAATTGCCTCAAAGAGCTCTGATCTGACATTTTAATAAGTATTGGTCAATTTTCAGAGGAAGAAAAGTGTAAGTTAGATCTGGAAATGCTGAGAATGTTTGGAGAAACCAGTAATAAAATATGTATTGCTGGTCTGACAGAGATTAGGAGGGATAGGAAGCACAGCATCAAATGGGCAGGTTGAGTTCCTTAAAAGCATGAAGGACAGGCAGAATAGTGGGAGTCAAGCCTATGAACTAAAATTTGAAGCTGGAGGAACAACTCTGCTCTCTCTCTAATTTCTTGAGTTTAAGGCTATTTGAAATCCTACAATGTATATAAAAAATTTAAATAACCAAGAAATTGGGTTGCATAGTGGGAATTAATTGAGATCATTTCCTATGAGCCTGTTTTATTCATAGAACAAATGAAAGAATCCTAAGAACCCAGAATGGCTACATTGAAGAAGTTAATACTGCCAACTGAGATAATGGAGGCGAAAAAGGGATATTGATGCTGCTAAAAAGATAAAGGCACTTCACTATTTGACTTTGGATCAAAATAAAATAAACAAATAAAAATCGCATGTTTTCCTTTATCTTCTGGATATAGAGGAAAGTGTTTTTTTGAGGAAGGCAAATAGATTGGGTCGTTAGGACAATTGCTGGTAATCTGTTTCTAATCAATGATATTAATTTGGGTCAATAAATACAGAATATGTGAAAGGTTTATTCACTTCTCTTGAAAGTAAATCTTTATTTTCCCTTATACCAAGGCATACAGTATATTCCCATGTGTGTACGTGTGGATGTGTGTGTGTTTTACCATTTCCTGTTGTTTTTCTTTTCAATCTTCAATTTCCTAATCTCATTCCAAAGCCTCTGAGTTGGAGTTTCCCCAAACTCCCTGCAGTCTACTTTTGTTCTTGTCCTCTTAGAAGCTGCCAAGTCTAACAGAAGCTGCAGGTTTGTCAGCATGAACAGAGAGTATAGAAACAGGGATTTTCAAAAGCTTTCCATCTAGCTCTAGACAAAATGGTGAAGAAGCAAAATGAAGGAACTCTACCTACAGAATTTTTTACCTATTGGATAATCCATCAATTAGCTAGTATTAATAATGTTCTAGGTGTATACAGTTACTTTTCTGGCATAATTGCAAAGTGTTCTGTATAGTAAACATATTCTTTCTGAATCTGGTGTGACTTATATACATATTAGAAAGAGAGAAGAGAGATTGAGAGAGCAGCAAACTGTTCAATGTGGTAGTTAGTATTAAACATAGAATTGGGATTAGGATTTAAGAAGACTATCCTTTTCTGCCCAAGTCTACCACAAACTATCATGCTCATCCCTCAAATAATGATAAATACTTTGTGAATTTTGTGATTAACATAAGATTACGAAGCCAGGAAGTTCAGTAAACCATAAATAGGGGAAATATAAATAAAACTCTTTTTAAGCAAGTTGCAGTTGAATTTGTAAAATCAAAGATAAAACTTTGAAAACAGAGTGAAGCAGCACATATGTGCAAGTTAACAACAATATAAATGATGATGATTGGCTTACTAGCAAAAAAACTATGTTAAAAAATAAGAAACCAATAAGGAAAGATGAGTTCCACTATTTTGGTTATCTTATGGTTTTCTGTTATTTCCTTCTGTGTGTATGTATGCATTTATCCTAAATCCTGTTAGCTAGACATCCTTTAGGGTCTTCTAGAATTCTCTCACTAAAAGAATGATCTCATTATTCAACGGTCATGCTTCTGAAAGTAGCATCCAATAGAACATTCTTATTTAATTTTATACAATGTTTCAATCCAGGCTGAAATCCAGCTGGTCATAAATGCTGCAAAGGTACTTGTTAAAACACTGAAATTCTTTCATGCGATTGACAAGTGGTCAACCTACCACACCCTTTGAGAAGTCCTCCACTTTCCTGGATGTTCTTGGGCCTCCTCAGGCATATATCCACTTACCCTTTTCCCATCTAACACCTCAAATTTCCATATAATCCAGCAACTAAAGCATTAAATCCTGGTACAGTAGTGTTTTTGGGTTCAAACTTTGGGGTTATTGCTGTTTGTTTTGATATCTTGATACTAGTTGCTAAGCCTTTTGAATATCACCTCTAAATGTTCTTGCTGAATAAAGTTTTGGACATCTGGGGAAAAGTTTTACTTTGGGGCAACATCTTTATTAGCTAAAATACAACTGGTTTTTCTCTGGACTGATTAGGAATCCATTTCCAATTTTTCTGGGAGCTAAACTATGATTTTCTGTTGGGAAACAATCCATATGTTCCAAAGGTGGGGAAATCCATTCTTGGCTTGATAAGTACCTTGTGACATGCCTATCTAAACAAAGTGTCACGTGTCCTGAATATAGCGATTGGCATTAGCCTATAACCACATCATTGCCAGCCAGGCTAGTTTAAAAAAAAGAAAAGGAAAGAAGCACCAGGAAAATGTCATCCTTTTCTGTTAGAGTAGCTCAGAGGGATGGATAGAAGTCCTGAGCATTTGGTGGCTATCTTACCAGCATGAGACAATAGCCTGTCTGAGAATAAACAGAAAAATGCAGTGCCAAGATATGGACTCTGCATATTGCATGTGACCTAGTGATGTTATAAATGCTGCTTAACCCAGCTAAGATTTTCCAGTTTCATGTTTTATGTCACTTGCCATTAAAAGATTCTTAAATAGCATCTCTCTGCTCTTTCTATTCTCTTTTCACTGAGGATACTAGAAAGTAGAATGGTCCTGGTGATTCACACCTGTAATCCCAGCAGTTTGGAAAATTGCAAGTTAGAGGCCAGTTTGGGCTATATAGTGAGACCCTGTTTCAAAAAGATAAAAACAAACAACAAAAACATAGTAAAGTTATTGACCACTTACTATGTGCTAAAACTATGATCAACGTTCTATATAGATCATCTTATTTAATCCCCCACATTTCCTCCTAATTATACCCTTCTATAGCTAATGCTGTTGTGGGTCTCAAATGATTCCATACTTCAAGGGGCTCCCATCGTGCTACCCTGTTGATGATGGGTTTGTCCAGAAATGCATCCACTCCAAAGTTATCCTTGCCTTCATGCTCTTATCTGAATTTCCATTTTCTCAGTTTTCTTACTTATCACAAATCAAGTTATCTTCAATGGTTTGGATATGGTTTGTCTCCATCTAAACTCATGTTAGTGTTTGGTTCTTAATGCTGCAGTGTTGGAAGATGAGTCCTAGTGGGAGGTGTTTGGGACATGGGAGGTGAGTCCTCATGAAAGGATTAATTCCTTTCTCCTGAGTTCTTGCTTTTGCAGGATTGGTTAGTTATTATAGGAGTAAGTTCTTACAAAATGAGTTTTACTTTCCTTTGTTCTCTCTTGCCTCTTCTCCACATATGCCTACTTGTCCTTCCATTTTACACCAGGGGTTGAACCAGCACACGGACCTCACAAGAGGTAGTCCATCATCTGACCTTGGACTTTCCAGACTATGAAATCATGAGTCAAAATAAATCTTTTTTTAAAAAATAAATTACCCAGTTTTAGGTATTCAGTTATAACAACTGAAAGCAGACTAAAATCTGAACTATGAAGCCATTAGTTTTTAGCACAGTGATGCAAGTTAGTATATTATCTGTTTAGGGGATGATTGAGGATTTTAATGGACCAAAACAGTGGTTTACCAAAAAGAGAGACATTCTTAGTCATGGAATTGGAGATAACTTAGTGTTAGGGATCAGGGCCTAACAGATAGGGATGTTCTTCATGTCATAGTACTTATGAGCATAGTATTTACTGACAAATAGAAGTCAATTTATATACACCAGACACTGTGAGATTTCAGGTTTAACATAATCCCAACTTCATCAAAGAGACATCTAAATGCCATTGGTGTGCTACCTCTGGCATGATAATATATTCCTGCCAGTTCTTCTTTGTTGAAAAAAATTCAGGAAAATCATTGTTGCACCACAGTGGGCTGGGATGAGCTTTCAAGAGACAATTATGAATCATTCTTCCCAAGTCTATGTTTGGTGACATCAAATTGGTGGCTTAATATTGGCCATAATGGGAATATTTATATTATAGAAATCAGCAAACACTAAAAATCAATCCCCCAAATTCCTCAAGATCTTGTTGTTGAATATTTATTGGTACTCTACTGGTGGTAAGTTTAACAATGTATCCTTAAAACTCATTTCTGGAAAATCAGATAGGAAGATACTGGGGAAATCCTATAACATAGGGCCTTATGTCAGTGTTTCTAACTGTAGGTCACAACCTAGTCACGTATCACAGTCTATATAAACATTTATGTATCTCAGTCTATATTAATTTGACATAAGTATTTAAAAAGGAAATAAAAGCTTAGAATATAGAAAATGCAAAATTGATGAATTAAAACATTTATTTACCAAGGATGAATATTATTTTCTAAAATTTTTTGATGTGTTTGTGTATGTCTATGAGTATTTATTCTGAATTACAATGTAAAATAATTCCTTAGTGAGTCTTTGAAAAAACAAAACAAAACAACAAAACCTTGAAAGCCACTGTTTTAGAATGTGAACTCTGTAGTCAAATGTTTTAATTTAATTTATGGTCTTGGTATATGGACACTTCTCTGTGTCTTATGTTATGTGTATGTAAAATGAAGACAACTATACTACCTGTCTCATGGCATTGTTTTCAGGACTAAATGAAATATACAGAATAGCTCAATAACTTAGCTGTTAATGTTGTTCATAGTGAGGATAATTTGTCAAACTGGGAGTGGGTATTGATGCTTTCAGCTCTCACACAATCATCATAGTCCAAAGCCACTGTTGTTCCAGGACAGAGTAATTTTAACTTGGTAGCCTTTATTTCTTTATTTAGTGAACAGACACCTACTGAAAATCCTCTAGCATCCTGCTGGGGTGTGATCTTGAATATAAGCCTTTTACTGAATGATGGCAAGGAGGGACCTAAGCTCTACGGTGTCCAATAAATTTTGGATTATTCAATGTTTATGGGTACTAAATATCATAACATGACAGGAGAAAATGGAAGTTGATCACAACAACCCCCCTAGGTGCTCAAAGCAAGTTGATTTATTCCATTTCTCCAGAAAATGGTTTCATCCCTGCTCCTTTGGTCCACTGTTGTATTAAATTTTGTCAGGAAAGACCTTTTGTTCTGAGTCAGTCTACATAGATATAAATTGACTCCTATGCCAAATGCAAAATGTTACAGCCAAATTGTTCTAACTTAAATTTCATTGGGTTTTGGCTCTCTGTAACAATTACTAGTTTTAAAATTCCATTGCAATTATTAGCCTTTATATTTCATGGCAAATTCTGTGCTGATACCAACAAGTCATGGTTCCCTTCTCCTCTCTTATCCATTTCCTGTATGCATTTCAGGGAGAATTGATCCCTAATATCTTAGCACATGTCTAAATGAAGGAAGCTCCCAAAATATAGCTATAACCAAAGACATAGTTTTCTAACTAGCAGGGCTTACATGTCTCTTGTATTGCTTTGAGCTTTCAAAGTGATTCTGTTTTTATCTATGCTTTAAAAAGAGTAAGTATAACACAAAGCCTTCACATATAAGAGCCTAAAGGTTTGTTCCCTTTCTTTGTATTATATGTACTTTATCACAAGACCCCATTTCCCCAGGTAATAAAAAGGAGCTAGACACAAAAGAATGCATATTGTAGGAATGTGTTTATATATAAGCCCAAACAATCCAAAAGTAGCAAAAGTAATTGATGCGCATATGACTCTTGGGAGTGTGGAAGTCAGTGACTGGAAGGAAGCATGAAGGGACTTTTAGAGCTTTGGTAAGTTTCTGTTTTTGTACCTGTATTCTTGTTTCATGAGGAATGTTCAGCTTTTAAAAACTCATCAAAGTGCATATTTATGATCTGTGTATTTTTTTCTGTATATATATTGTACCTCAATGAAAATTTAAAATGGCAAAGTAGGATTGAATAAAAAAGAATGGCCAGCATGGCTGTGTATTTCCAAAAATCTGCTTTCATATCACAAATTGGTCACAGGGATATTGACAGAAATTTGCAACTATGCCTAATTAACACCACTCATCCTGATGTGAGACTTCCCTCATGCCCCATGAGAAGCCCTAATGTAAAGTGAGCTGTCTTGCGTCACTGCGAGTGAATAATGGCTATGCAGAAGTTTCTTGCTACCCTATGGCAGGTTCTCAGGATACAAAGTAGAGTAGGACAGAATATCTGATAAATACAGTAAGGTATGGTGTCTTGAGACTCTGAAAATTGTCAAAAGTTAAATGTGAACTATAACTTAAATTTCTTTGGCAGTGCACTCTAATGTGACAATGAGAGGACGACCAAAAGACTTGCCCTATCATTGTCATCACTGGATAGATCACCATTTAAACTTGAATGGCAAACTGTCATGCAGAGTTCCAAGGGTGCTATGGTTTGGATGAGTACCCTGCTAAGTCCTGTGTATTTAAAGGATTAGTCCCCAGCCCATGGGACTAATGGGAATTTGTGGTAGCCTTAAGAGTTGGATCTTGTGGAGGTCTTTTAGTCACTAGGGGATGCACTTAAAGAAGATATCGGGATCTCAGCCCTTTCCTCTGTTTTGTGTCCTGGCCGTGAGGTGAATGACTCTACCATGTGCTCCCCACCATGATGTACTGCCTCACCACAGGCCCAGAAGCCATCAATGGAGCCAACCTGACCATGAACTGAAACCCCCCAAACTGAGTCAAAATGAACCTTTCTCCTTTTTAAGTTGTCTTAAGTATTTTATTACAGTATAGAAAACTGACTAATACAAAGATTTCTATCCTCTTTGCAGATGTGATGAAACTTTGAGTGACTATCTGGCCCATTGTGATGCTTGATGTCACTTAGGGAAACTGAGGCTAACAGAGATCAACTCTAAAATCAAAGTGTCTGCTATGCTTAGATAGCAGTCCTGAGAGTACACTGCAGACATCGCTTCTATTATTTTTCTTTATGATTCATCTGGATATAGTGAATGCTCATATTTAAAATGTTCATAGATAATTATATCAAAAGTTGGCTTTAATCCTCTTTCCTATCCCAATCTTTTAGCTATACATTCTCTTCTACTCAAGGTTTCACTATATCTTTGTTGCTGTTTTGCTCAAAGTAACATTGAGCAAAGGTGGCTTCTTTTTCTCTGTTGCTATTGTTAGGTAATGTCAATCTTTTATTGATACTTGGTTTTGATGCTTCAACCTTGTTCTATTTGGATTTCACACATCTTTCTTCTCTCTACTTCAGTCCATTTAAGGTACTGCTCTAAACTTGCATTTACCTGTGGTCACATGAGCAGATTCAAATGTCTTATCACTCTTATTCTTAGCACAAAGGGTTTTGATCACTTGATCTGTTTATTTCTTCTTTTCTTCTCTTTTATGGCCCATTTTCTTTAGTTCTTAGGAAAATATAACTCCTTATGCATTTCCTTTTTATTTCTAAGTCAGCATATTTCTCCAAGTCTAGATAAGTTAATTCAGTTGGTTAACTTGTGGAACTAGCAAAGCCTACACCATTGGATTTGTCCAATTGCATTGTTACAGAGAAAACTTTTGTTACATGTTTGGTCATAGCCCATATTATAAGAAACATACTTCTGTTCAAAAAGAAGATAACTTGTGGTACAAGTTATCTGTCAAGCTTTGTTAAAACTAGCTATCATAGCTAAATTTGTGAGTTATAATACATTTTTTAGGTTGTATGATCTTTCCTTGTGATGGATAATGTATTGCCAGGCACATAGTAGGTATGCAATACATATTTTTAACCAAATATATGAATAAGTACCTTATTTCACATTTTACAGTGAATATCAGCTTGTTTCTCTTTTCTGGGGGGGCACTGGGATCTGAACTCAGGGTATCACACTTGCAAGGCAGGCACTCTACCAGTTGAGTTATGCCCCTTGGCCTTTATGCTTTAGTTACTCTTTGGATAGGGTCTCACATTGTTGCCTGGGCCTGCCTGGACTATGATCCTCCTAGTCTGCCTCCTGCAAAGCTGGAATCACAGGTACATGCCATCATGCCTGACTTTTTGGGTTGAGATGAGGTTAACTTTTTCCCTCCAAATATTTACATCTCAAGTAGCTGGGATTGTAGTTATTTCCCTCATTCCTGAATGAGAAAAGAGTAACATTTTTTTGAACTTATATGCAAGTTGCTTTACAAATGCTCATTTACTCTTATCAAGATTTCAGTTTCAAACAGGTAAGTAAAACTACCTTACAGGCAAACTTTAGTACTGCTCAATGAGGAATCTCAGTCACTGAGCAATGGATCAGATAGATTTGATTTCCATTTCTCTGACTTTCTTTTATAACTCTTCTCCTTCGAGAATGATGTCCACTACCCCAGGGGACTATGAACTGCAGATAAAACATATTAGGCACCTTTAGTCACTTGTTTGTCTTTCTGGTGCGTTTTTCTTAAGCATATTTGTGTTGACTTCACTGAAATTCCTACAACATTATAGTCACAAGTCTACACATACATGTTCCAATTTAATTTCGAAAGACTTTTTCATGTAGGCTGTAATATTTGGACATGAGTCTGACTAGGAGGAGACCTTTGAATGTCAATTTGTTTCTACATCTGGCATCCATTAGCCTTCTCATCAAGACCATTTTTAGAACTAATCCTATTGACTGTCCAGATGTTTCTTTAACTTATGGCTTAGCAAAGACATTTACACCTTGCTGTTTAGCTTACATCTGGGGTAATTACCTTAGGGAATTTCAAAAGCTCTGTGCTGCAGTTCCTGTGAAACTGTATGCAAAAGTCTCCCAGTAGTGTGAATGCTGAACTATCCAAGTGTTTACCTCCACAGCCTCCCAGTGACCCAGAGCAATGGGAGGACCACCACTTTGTAGGACCTGTGATACAGCCTCAACCTGATACTTTATATGATACCCAGAATAAAACAGAATATCAAGATGAAAACATGATTTGTTTAAAAACATTATTTCTTTATTAGGTAGAATAAATGATAGCCTTATTTTTTAAATGTAAAATGTATCTTTTTTACCAATACAAACAATGAGCAAAGTGTTTCCTTGAATATTATGGATGTTGCCTGAACTTTACATAAAATCCCATGCTAGGTTGTTAGCATCTGAGCATATTTTGAGCAATCTTTTTTGTGTTAATCTAGACAAATTCTTAAATGTTTGTATTTGGCACCTCTTTTGGACTGCATTATTATTAGCTTTGGAGGCTTGACATATGTACTAAGAACAATGACACTATATTTGAAATGGGTAAGCCAAAAGAAGAAGAAAAGTGTTCTTTTGGGGGTTTTGAGTGATTTTATGACAATCTGAGTAATAGAATAGGCTAATTGTATGAAAAATTTCACAGTGTACCTATTAAAGTACTAGTTCCACTCCCCTTTTCTCTTTCTTCAAATAGCCACTCTTCCCTGCACCAGAACTAAATTTGTGCTCTTGTTTTTAAAATCTGAGTATTTATGGATTATAAAATGTTTAGTAAGGAAGCCTCAGAAATCATCCAACCTGATTTTTGGTCCTCTCAATTTTCATATTAAGAATGTAACTCCCTGGGGAAGAGAATTATTCAACATTCCTATTTTAGGGTCTTGCATATTTAAGGACTCTTGCCCTGAATGAAAATCTGGTCTGTATGTGGCACACAGTTGAGAACATCTGTGAATATAACATTCAGTGTTCTTTTCTTCTGGTGTATGTTCTTGTTTTATCCAGAGACCTGTTAACTTTCCTCTAAATGATTTGGAATTCCTGTCGACATTTTCCTTCTATTAGACAATAGTACGCCTTCTCTAGGGGACAGTTAGCTAAAGAAAGAGTCTGGGGTATTGGTATGGATGAGCCAAGGCAGACAGAGAAGTATCCATTGTTTAATCTCAGGGATTGATCCAGCCAGCTGTGGGAAACAAAGTGTGTGCTGGCCACATGCTACTGCTTAGAGAACAATGGTGAAAAAGTGAAAGGTTAAAACAAAAGCAAGCAGCAAAATTATAGGTATAGCTACAAGCTATCTTGCCAGGTGAGAGATAAAAAAAGAATGTTTCCTTGTGGAAGGCATCTACTTCAGTCTATTGAGCTTTTGAAAAAGGAAAAGTTAACTGCTGAGAGACAGGAAAAGCAACAGCGGAGAGGACAAACTACAGAACACTAACTGTTCCCTGCACAAACTTTAGCTCCAGGCTGTGATGTTTAGTAGGCTGTGAAATCACAATTAACAGAGCAAGGGTTTTGTAAGTGAGCCAAAGCTGCTTCAAATTGCATCCTGCTATTAGCTGCTTTTAGAACAACCACACTGAACAACTCCATGTTTATTGGACTGTGATATGTTCTTGAAGAAATCATTAATAACACCAGTGGATTATAGTTACACTTGCCATGTTGGTATTTTAGATTTTAACTATTTATAGTGTTTACCAGTGTAAGATGATGAAGCAGGAAATGCATGAAGTTGAACTGGAACAATATTTTTTTTTGGCAGTACTGGGGTTTGAACTCAGGGTCTACAACTTGAGCTACTCCACCAGTCCTTTTTTTGTGATGGGTGTTTTCAAGATAGGGTCTTGCGAACTATTTGCCCAGGCTGGCTTCAAACTGTGATCTTCCTGATCTCTGCCTCCTGAGGATTACAGGCACATGCCAACAGCACCTGGCTCATTCTGAGATTTTTATTTTTGTACTTCTGGTGAAGATCATACATGGACTCTTGAATGTTGTTTAGGATAAAAGTCTTCAGTACCTGATGATGTAGACAAGTGAGTGGGAGCTCAGAGAATATACCACGATGGGAGAACAGAGGCTTTGATTAAGTGGAATATTAAAGATATTAAATGTCACAATTGCCTGCATAATAGCCTTTTATGAAATAAGATAGACTCGTAGAAAATAGGGCTTAAAATGTAAAGAATAAATCCCCTGCCAATTTTCCACTAAAATAGTGGCTTTGAAGTCCTTTTTATTCCTAAGATATTAGAGAATCTATTACCACTTCTGTTTTGACACATGTTAATGATGGGGATTGGAGGCTATAATGGAGAGCACATTTTAAGGATGAAACATTGTTTAGTTAGATATACTGTAACTTAGTTATTATGGTGTGGCAGGTAACTCTCACCACTTGGCTCAGGGGTTCTCTACTTAAAATTTTCTCAGGATAATTGGATGTGTAATGGAATCATGGATACTTATATGTGGAAGGGAACTTATAAAATGTCTCTTCCAACTCCTCTGAGGGTCTGGAGTTGTGATTGACCTTGTCCAAATTATTAAGTCATTTGATAGCACAGCTAGGACTGGACAGGTTGATGACTCCCAAGTCCTCTTTGAACATGTTGTCTGTACTGAAAGTTGTCAATCCTCTTTGCTACACATAGCCTGCAAAATTAGTACAGAGTTGACATTAGAATCTGAAGCCAGTAGGAGACACTTGGATCCTTCCACATTGTATTAGGACAAAATTGTGTGATGTTTGCCAACCTTATTATCCAAAGTAGCTTATTCCAAATGGTTTGCTTTACCCAAGATCACAAAAAATACCAGTGGATATCTGTCCAACATTCCTTTTGAGTAAAGTGATGTATGCCCTGTGAAATTAGCTCTCCTGAATCTTGGCAGGAGCAAATGCATCAAGCTAGGAATTCATTCTGGCTTAGAAGGTGAGACAGAGTTAATGAAGGTCATGGCTACCTTCTGATTAGTTATGTGGACTTGGAGAGTCTCTGAGTTTTCTCAGTTTTTAGGGTAAGTGGGTGGAGCTGAATGTTAGGTAATCTCTAATTTGTTTATTTTTTTCCATTTTAAGTTCAGTATTGAAAGATATTTCTGAAATTCTAGCAGTCTATCAGTGCTTAATCTTCTCTCTCCAGTATTTCTATTGAAGTGACTTAAATACACATACACACACACACACACACACCCCATATATTTTTGTTTCATATGTTTGGCAGGGATATATTTGGCCCATCTTTTCTCCTTCCTACTTACTCACTATCCTGCACCTCCCCTTTAGGATGGGGTAGTCACAAAATAAGGGTTAGAAAGTCAGATTAAGAATACATCATGAAAATATACTCAGGAACTCAGGCTCAGGGGTTCTCTACTTAAAATTTTCTATTGAGAGATACTATTACTATTGAGAGATATTTGATGCTTAATACCTATTAAGAGATTGAGAGATATTTGATGCTTAATACCTACCTGCAAGAAGCTTTGTGTCTTTGGCAAAGTTGAATGGAAAGATGAGGAGGAATAAAGGAAAAAGCAAATACTTATTCAGAGCTTACTTTATTCTGGACATGGGGCTAGTTAATTCTAATTCTGTCTTCTCTATCATCACTCATTAAAACAAATATTGATCTATGAACTTGCATGCCAGGTACTCATAAAACTGAGGGGAATGAAATAAATATAGTCTTTGCTGTCAATGAGTTTATCCTCAACTTTACACAGCAGAAATTCCCTTTTTTTTTTGCAAAACTAGAGATTTTAGAAACTGAAAATGTGGGTCTCCTTTAAACAATTTCTCCTAGCCACAGTGAATAGAAAGATTGTGTGTATATCTATTTTACTTTAATCATGACTTAGACTATTCCATCTTAAAGATTCTCACTTCAAAGGCCCAATTTCTCAGTCTCCTAAGCTCTTGGTGAGAAGTTCTGAAGAAGGTATTCACATTGTGTTGTAATTGGAAGCTTAGCAGAATTATAAGACTTCTTCAGGGTCATAACGTAAGGTAGTGTAAGAGGTGCTCAAATTGCTTTTGTTGAAAAGCACTGACTCCTTCTTGGAGCCACGAATTAACTAATAGCAAGAGAAAAATGTGGCATCTATTCATCTATTCACATGTGCATACATTGGGTCATTTCTCCTTCCTGCCCCTCCCCCACCACACTCCCCCTATCCCCCACTCCCCCATCCCCCACTCCCCCCCTTACCTCTAGGCAGAACCTGTTCTGCCCTTATCTCTAATTTTGTTGAAGAGAAGACATAAGCATAATAAGAAAGACAAAGTGTTTTTGCTAGTTGAGTTAATGATAGCTATACAGAGAGATTCCTAGCATTGCTTCCATGTACAAATGTGTTACAACCCAAGTTGATTCATCTCTAACTGATCTTTACACTGGTTCCTGATCCCCTTCTTGTGTTGACTTCTGTCACCTTAAGGTTTCTATATTATTTCCTCAAGAGTGGGGACATCAAACACTTTCATGTTTTGGGTTTACTACCTATCCACATACCTCCTGTATGTGCTCTCCCCCTGTCATGTGACCCAAGTCCAACAACATTGCTGTATTTGCCCTAGATCTATAAGTCTGCAGATGACAGAGAACATGTGATTTTTGGTCTTCTGAGCTTAGCTAACCTCGCTCAGAATGTTCTCCAACTCCATCCATTTACTTGCAAATATAAGATTTCATTCTTCTTCATGGCTGAGTAAAATTCCATTGTGTATAAATACCACATTTTCTTGGTCCATTCGTGGGGCATCTTGGTTGTTTCCATAACTTGGCTATTGTGAATAGTGCTGCAATATACATGGGAGTGCAGGTGCCTTTGGAGTAACCTGTGTTGCATTCCTTTGGGTGTATCCCCAGGAGTGGGATTGCTGGATCATATGGCAGATCTATGTTTAGATTTTTAAGAAGCCTCCAAATGTTTTCCCAGAATGATTGTACTAGCTTGCATTCCCACCAGCAGTGTATGAGGGTTCCTTTTTCTCCACATCCTTGCCAACACCTGTTGTTGGTGGTGTCTTGGATGATGGCTATTCAAACAGGGGTGAGGTGGAATCTTAGTGTGGTTTTGATTTGCATTTCCTTTATGGTAGAGATGTTGAGCATTTTTTCATGTTTTTTGGCCATTTGAATTTCTTCTTTTGAGAAAGTTCTGTTTAGTTCAGTTGCCCATTTCTTTATTGGTTCATTGATTTTGGGAGAGTTTAGTTTCTTAAGTTCCCTGTATATTCTGGTTATGAGTCCTTTGTCTGATGTATAGCTGGCAAATACTTTCTCCCACTCTCTGGGTGGTATCTTCAGTTTAGAGACCATTTCTTTGGCCCCAAAAACAGGCAGGAATACAATACTTATCTCGGACAAAATAGACTTCAAACTTACATTGATCAAATGAGATAAAGAAGGACACTCCATACTAATAAAAGGGGAAATGCACCAAAAGGATATAACAATTATCAACCTATATGCACCCAATGTTAATGCACCCAATTTCATCAAACATTCTGAAGTACATAAAAACATATATAGATTCCAACACAGTGGTAGTGGGAGACTTTAATACCCTCCTATCACCAATAGATAGGTCATCCAAACAAAAAATCAATAAATAAATTTAGAACTAAATCACTGCATAGATCAAATGGACCTAGCTGATGTCTACAGAATATTTCATCCAACTGCAGGATCATATACATTCTTATCAGTAGCTCATGGAACCTTCTCCAAAACTGATCATATCTTAGGGCACAAAGCAAGCCTCAGCAAATATAAGAAAATAGAAATCCCATGCATTCTATCTGATCATAATGCATTAAAATTAGAAAGCAACAACAAACACAACAGCAAAAAAACATGCAAACAATTGGAAGTTGAACAACACATTGCTCAATGATCAATGGGTCATTGATGAAATAAAAGAGGAAATTAAAAGGTTCCTGGAAGTTAATGAAAATGAAAACACAACCTACTGGAACCTATGGGACACAGCAAAGGCAGTCCTAAGGGGAAAGTTTATAGCCATGAGTGCATATATTAAAAGGTCAGAAAGATCTCAAATCAATGACCTAATGCTACATCTCAAATTCCTAGAAAAACAGGAACAAGCAAATCCCAAAACAAGCATAAGAGAAATAACAAAAATAGGGGCTGAAATCAATGAAATAGAAATAAACAAACAAAAAACGTACAAAGAATCAATGAAACAAAATGAGAGTCAACTCCCTGTATAGCTATCCTTATCTCAACCACCAAAAACCCTTGTTCCTTCCTATTATTGTTTATACTCTCTCTACAACAAAATTAGAAATAAGGGCAAAATAGTTTCTGCTGGGTATTGAGGGGGTGGGGGGGGAGAGGGAAGGGGTGGAGTGGGTGGTAAGGGAGGGGGTGGGGGCAGGGGGGAGAAATGACCCAAGCCTTGTATGCACATATGAATAATAAAAGAAAAAAAAAAAGAAAAAGAAGTAAGATTGAAAGACCCCTGACAAACCTGACTAAAATGAGGAGAGAAAAAACCCAAATTAGTAAAATCAGAAATGCAAAAGGAGAGATAACAACAAACACTATGGAATCCAGGAAATCATCAGATACTACTTTGAAAACCTATATTCTAATAAATTTGAAAATCTTGAAGAAATAGACAGATTTCTAGATACTTAAGACCATCCAAAACTAAACCAAGAGGATATTAGTCACCTGAATAGATCTACCCTCCATTTTGTATTTGTCTTTGCTCTAAGCCATTCTCTTTGCAATCACCTTGGATTCCAAAAAGGACAAAATTGATAACATCTGTATAACAAGAGAATGAAATTTTTCATAAGGAACAGTGGAGACATGCAGAACAGGCCACCCCTCTAAATGAGGACAATTACCTATAATGATGAGGCTGCACCCTGGAGCACCCAGGAGCAATCATCTCATGGGAACCGGATTGCTCCCCTCAAGTGATGACAGCATTAACTTCTTCTCTGAAACCCTCTGGGAACCCTTGGACTGAGATAATGGTCAGCCAGAACACACCTGTGACTGGGACTGTTTAACTATGCATACTTTGTCCCCTACCCTCAGTTTTTTTGTCTACTTAGACCTACAGCTCATGTCTGTACCCCAAAGATGGCTGAATTTGAGCTGAGTGATTACTCTGCCTCATCCTTCAGCATGTTCAAAGCCAATAAATTTCCTTTCTCTGTGTTCACCATGCCTCTTTATTTGGCATTTAGGGGCAGGTAACCGGACCTGGTATATGGGATCTCAGGAGTTTAGGCCTCAGGTCCAAAACTTGGATTCAGTACCAGTAAGCTCTGCATCTCAGGTGTTTGCAGAGGCTGTGGGAAGACTTCTATTTATATTGTTTTACCTTTCTTACTATTTAGTCAGATTTTAGGTGCCCAAGTTTCCAGGTTTGGGGGGTAGTATTCTAAACCTGGTCTACCTTCTCCATTGTGTGCCAGTGCTAAAACAAGGGAGGTCTCTGTCTATCCTCTAGCCAATGCCACATTCCACCCAGCAGCATAGCTGAAATAATTAGATAAAGCATACCTCCCACTGCCCTCAGGGGCTTTGGGCACATGTGCCAAGTCAAATAGACTTTATCTCACTCAAGCATTGCCTGCCCCTAAGCTGTGGCCAAACGCCCAGACATTTTGCTGCTGTTTAACAAAGCCAGCTGGAGAAGAAAATGACCCACATGCCAGCATTGGGGGAATTACGAGATGAAGGGAAATTTCCATAAGGTAAAGTATGCAAATGAGAAAGTCTGGTTTTCCTTCCCACCATAAATCAGCCACTTATCACACTACACCATGAAATGCCAAGACAGCCAAGGGTACCTAAATTTGGTTGTAGCAAAGAGACCCAGCATGGGCAATTGGCTAGAAGCACTAGGCCTTAAGTTTGAGGAATACAGCAAAAGCCACTTATGCTTCTGTTGGTCACCATTCTGTGCACTCCCAAGAGTGTGTTTCTTGTATTTTTTGTAAGGGACATAAAGTGCTGTGTAGAAGATAATTTATCTCAGTACTTGTTTTACTCACCATTCTAGAGTTCCTGTGAGTTCATTAATTGCAGATTCAGCTCTTTGTTCATCTGTTCCTGCATTGGAATGCTGACACACTGCCTGATGCTCACCTCTGAGATGATGGTACTCAATCCACACCAGCCTCACATTGCAGATATGGGAACAGGAGGGTGGAAACTTTCCTGATGCCCTACTGGAAAAGCATGGCATGTGGCCTTCTTCTGAGTTTCATGTTCTTGTGGGGAACATTTTCTCTTGGTGGGGCCTCATAGTGGAAAGTTCTTTATGTTTTCCATCACTGAGTAAATCAATAATATAGCCCTTTGCGATTTTTTTCAGGGTCCTAGAAAACCTGGGAGAGACACTAATCTTATATCAAGCTGCTACAGAGGGCAAGAGTTTCTGGCACAGTGTGTCTGCCACTGTAACCATTCAAAGAAGGCTTCAGCTTTCCCTAGTGCAGTGCTTGGGTCCACCTCAGACACAAGAATCCCCTTGCAGGAAAGGAAGAACTTGTGAGTTATGCTGATGGTCAACATTGCCCAGAGCTGAGCAGAGGGATTCTTTTTAGAGTGCACTTAGGGAGAAGGGCTCTATTGAAGAACTAGCATTGCCAGTTTGAACAACTCTTAGTTTTCTCATCTGTAAGATGAGGCTAATAGTATCTACCACAGAGTGTTATTTGGGAAACTAAATGAGATAATGCTTGTGAATGTGCTTTGTAAATAACAAAAGTCCTTTCAGTGGACTATCTTTATCACTGTCTGATACTGCTTTATTCTTGAGGAATTCCTATGGAACCAGTCTGAATTAGGTTTGAAATGAATTAGTGCATTAGTGTATAACTAGTAGATTTGGAAGTACTTCTTCTAGCCACAAAAATCCTGATCCTAGCCTCAATTCTTTTTTTTTTTTAATCTGTTTTTTATTTATTTTTTATTATTTTATTATTCATATGTGCATACAAGGCTTGGGTCATTTCTCCCCCCTGCCCCCACCCCCTCCCTTACCACCCACTCCACCCCCTCCCTCTCCCCCCCACCCCCTCAATACCCAGCAGAAACTATTTTGCCCTTATTTCTAATTTTGTTGTAGAGAGAGTATAAGCCATAATAGGAAGGAACAAGGGTTTTTGGTGGTTGAGATAAGGATAGCCATACAGGGAGTTGACTCACATTAATTTCCTGTGTGTGTGTTACCTTCTAGGTTAATTCTTTTTGATCTAACCTTTTCTCTAGTTCCTGGTCCCCTTTTCCTATTGGCCTCAGTTGCTTTTAAGGTATCTCCTAGCCTCTATTCTTTACTCACAAGCCTCTTATAATGTAAATTCCACTGCAAGTGTAATACTACAACTTTTTTCTTTTTTTTAAACAATAAAGAGACAATATTTTAGATACCTACAGTCAATTGTTGCTGTGAATGTCCTACAGAAAGACATTGTCAGTCTTCCAACTTTTCCCTCAACATTAGGGAGGGAGTTGGGTTAGGGTTTCAGATTGAATCTCAGAACATGAACAATGCATGAAGCTTCAAGGGAGAAGAAATAAACGACACAACCCTTATAGACAAATGTTCTTAGACACAGAGAAGCATGAAGGACTATGAAATATACACAGATATTTTTGTATTTATTTATTTTTAGTTTTGATGGTCCTGGAGTTGAATTCAGGACCTCGTACTTGCTACACAGGCACTCTACCCTTTGGGCCACACCATCAGCCTGATAATTTGTATTTGATTGTAATTTTTTCATGGTCCCTTAGAGAATATGTTTCCTGTGGAGAGCAGATTATGGAAAGCCTATGAGAACTGGACACTAGGAAGACGAGATGAGGCTCTGCTTTTCCGAGATTGGCACAGCCCAGGAAGCAGAACAACTGTTTCTTCCAATTTGTTTGTGTTCAGAGAAGCAGGAACACAGGTCTCTCCTGTTACAATGTCACGCCCCGCCCCAGAGCCGCTGCTTCACCCCACTTATGGTTGTTTATAAAAGACCCCGAAGGAGGAAGAGGGGCTTATTTGCCTTTGGCTTTTACTTTGGGCTTTTCCCTTTGGCTTTGGTTTTTCACTTTGGTGTTTGGCTTTGGGCTTTTTGTGTGGGAAGCTTTTGGAAGGGAAAAGAATTGCTAAAGGAAAACTGCTGAAGGGAAAAGAATGGCTAAAGAGGGGTTGATAGAAAGTCTGCACCGAGAACTTTAACATAGGCCTTAGAAAAGCTAACCAAAGAAAAGCCAAAGAAAGAACTTTACAATGCAAGTCTAAGGACCCAGACTGTAAGAGTTATGCATATGCAGTTTGTAGGCGGCTGTTTGCAAGTCTGAGCACCATGGAGGCTTTAAGAAAGCTAAAGAAAGATGGGACAGTGCAAGCCTGAGGGCAAAAGACTTTAAGAGCGATTAAGCAAAGGAACAGCTAAGAGAACACATGGGACAGAGCTAGTCTAAGGAAAGAGGTTTTTTTTTTAAATTTTTATTTCATTCATATGTGCATACAATGTTTGGGTCATTTCTCCCTCCTTCCCCCACCCCCTTCCTTATCTCCCAACCCCCTCCCTCTCTCCCCACCCCCCAGGCAGAAACCATTTTGCCCTTATCTCTAATTTTGTTGAAGAGAGAGTATAAGCAATAATAGGAAGGAACAAGGGTTTTTGCTAGTTGAGATAAGGATAGTTATACAGGGAGTTGACTCACATTAATTTTCTGTACATGTGTGTTACCTTCTAAGTTAATTCTTCTTGATCTAACCTTTTCTCTATAGTTCCTGGTCCCCTTCTCCTATTGGCCTCAGTTGCTTTGAAGTATCTGCTTTAGTTTCTCTGCATTGAGGGCAACAAATGCTAGCTAATTTTTTAGGTGTCTTACCTATCCTCATACCTCCCTTGTGTGCTCTTGCTTTATCATGTGATCAAAGTCCAATCCACTTGTTGTGTTTGCCCTTGATGTGGAAAGAGGTTTTAAGCAAGGTTTTAAAGGAGACTTTAGAAGCAATGTTTTAAAGAACTGCAAGGAGTAAGGCCTTAAAGAATAAAGTTAGAGAAAAGAAGCAGTGAGGGTTGTGTGTCTCCACCCAAGCACCCAACACACCTGATCCCACTTTCTGTCTGTCTATCCTGTTTCTTTTCTGAATCTCCAGTAGCCCCCAGTTAGCCCCAGTTAGGTTCAATAATAATGAGGAGCTTGAGAGAAAGCTCGCTCCAACAAGGGAGGGAGTGAGAAAACAGCACCCCCTCCATTTTCCCAAGTTGTGTAGGTATAGCTGTGTGTAGCTGGGGAGAAGATATATCACAGACTGTATTATGGGCTAGAGCTCCCAGCTTTCCAATTCCCCCACAAATTCTTATTCCAAACTTGAAACAGAGAACTTTTTTTGTTAAAGAATTTTTTAAACGTTTTTATTAGTTTACAATAGTCATACAGGGGGGTTTCTTGTGACATTTCCACATATGCATATAATGTACCCCAGTTTGGTTCATCTCCTTTGTTCTTCTCCCTTTTGCCCCTCCCCCTCCTTAAAATGACTTTGACAGGTTTCAATGTTCCATATTTATACCTGTGTAGAAAAATATATCAGCCATATTCATAATTCTGTACCCTTTTCCAGAATTTTATTTGAATTCTCCCATTGCTTTCATTTACTATTACCTGAGATTAAAAACTGTGTAGAGAGGGACTACTTATATTACTTATCATTTTGCACAAAATCATATACTGTTGTATAGTTGTCATTTTCAAAGAGGCTACATAACATGGCATGGAGAGAAGTCTTTGCTTTGTAGTCAGACTGGAATTTTATGAATTATAGCTCTATAAATTATAAGTCATTTAACCATAGACAATTTATTTAGCATTTTTGAGCTTCAGTTTCCACATTTGTAGTTTTGATAATAATACTGATTTTTTGTTATTTTTGTGATAATTAATTTGGCAGTACTGGGGTTTGAACTAAGGTCCTCAGGCTTACTAGGCAGGTACTCTAGCACTTGAGCAAACACCTGTACCTTTTTTGTTTTAGATATCTTTCATATAAGGTCTAACATTTTGGCCTAGGGCCAGCCTCAGACTACAATCTTTGTACCTATAGCCTTCTGCACAGCTGAGATTACAGGTTTTTAACACGATGCTCAGCTTATTGATTGAGAGATGGGGTCTCATTAACTCGTTGCCAGGACTAACTTCAAACTGCAATTCTTCTGATCACCGCTTCCTAAGAAGCTGGGATTACAGGTGTGAGCCAACATTCAAAATATGTAGCATGTAGCAAGTGCCTTAAAGTACTCCCATTGTCCTCCTTTTAAAATTTATAGCTACATTCAAAATATGTAGCATGTAGCAAGTGCCTTAAAGTACTCCCATTGTCCTCCTTTTAAAATTTATAGCTACATTCAAAATATGTAGCATGTAGCAAGTGCCTTAAAGTACTCCCATTGTCCTCCTTTTAAAATTTATAGCTGTAGAAATGATAACAGGTCACACAGAAGAATTAGACCTCAGTTCCCGGGGCCTATAAAATGCTTTCCCTAAAGTGGTTTGCAAAGGTCACATTTAATCACAATATACATCTCTTATTGGGATAGAATTCAAAAATAATTCTTTGTTCAAAGAAATCATTGCTTAAAACTTTTCAGTGGCTTAATTTCCTACCAAAACTTGTCTACATACTCTTCTGACTGATTTTCAAGTTCTTTTTATTATCTTATATACTTATGTATACAGTCGAATTTGTCAGTATTCTCTACTTTTTTCCCTCATACATCTTCTATTTTATTCACTGATATGGCAGAATGCCTTTTCCAAAAATATTCTTGGTTCCAGTTGCTCTTCTAGAACGTTACTGCTCTGCCCTCAGGAGGGGAAGTAGTTGTACCACTTACATATATACATTTTTAAATTGTCAACTATACATCAATAAGACTGTAAAAACAACAAAAAAAGGAGATGGGGTGTATTTTCCTTTTTCTTGAGCCTAGATAGACTTTTATTTTGACTTTCTCATGAATAGAAGGGATTAGCAGGGCCAGCTGAGTGTGACCTAGTGACATGACGTTATAAACGTGCTAAGGCTCCTGCTTCTGCTTTCTCTTTCTAGGACTGCTCACCCTTGGAACCCAAACACATTGTTGTTGTGAAGAAGCCAGGCAGCCACTAGGCACATGTAGAGTGGTGAATCTCCGCTGGCAGCCCTAGGTGAGCTCCCAGCAGACATCCAGCTGCAACCAGGCTTGCTAGGGAACACACCTTCAGGTGATTCTAACCCCAAGTCTTGAGATGCCCCCCAGAATGGGGAGATGAGGTGAGGTAAGGTAAGTTGTCTCCACCAAGCTCTGGCTAAACCACAGATTCCTAAGAAAAATGTGAGTGTGCCTAGTGCCTGTCATTTTAAGCCATTAAGTTTGGGGGTGGTTTGATGACCAGAACAAGGGGGAGTACAACTTTCCATTTATATTTAAAGTTTTTTGAGGGTAAAAAGCATATCTTCTCTATTCTTTACATGGAGAACTGATCGATGCTAAGCACACAACATATGCAACAAAAATGATCTTTGGCCATCATTTAATGCAATAATTTACAATTTGGGAGCTAAATTTTTTGAAAATAGATATTCTGGTGCCTGTTTCTCAGATTCTCATGAAAAGTTTTGCAGTGGTGTCCAGAAATCTACTTAAAAGACTTCTGATAAACATTTAGATTTGTAAAGTACTAATAAAATGTACTCTTCTATCTTTAAAGATGCAGAAGTAGGTGAAGAGGCAGGAATTGATTTAGGTAGTACAGCAAATTAGCAGAGCAGAAACTGGAACTCATCTCCTGTGAATTTTGCACTGGCTTAACTTTTAAAACACCTTCCCTTAGGAAATTTGGCATAGTTGACTAGAGATTTTAACTTACATCCTATACTTCCTTTTCTTCTGTAGTATATTTGTCTCTTCTCCATAACACAGGCTATGTTTTTTCAAGTGAATGAAATATTTCCATGCTTTCAACCAGCTCCCAGGAAAACATCATTCAAGGGGAAACACAGTGGGATAGAGTTGACTGTTTACTCTTTTCCTGACTGCTGTGGTCAAATTATGATTCTGTCATAATTTGATTTTAAAATTTTTAATGGTTTCTTGAAATTCCCTTATGGACTTTTTTTGGAGTTCAGTTGGCTTTAGGGTTACAAATATTCCTCTGAAATTTGACATTGAATTGACAGAAATAGATTAATCTTTTTATTCTGGTTAGTTCTTATTTTACATTTTGGAGAGTTTATTTAAAAAAAACAAAAAAGGGAAAACTTGTTCTTTTGTAACAGCAGTAATCCCACCCATACAGACAGAGCCCTCATGGTCTAGCCACCTTTTAAAGTCCCACTTCTTGATACTGTTAAAATGTCAACTAAACTTCAATTTTTTTTTTCTGATACAGAGCCAGCTGTTTGAAACTTTTTCTTTTCTCAAAAACTTTTGAGTTGGTTGCCACTTTTGAACCAGGACAGTGTTGCTGACAGATATTTTGTTATCTTTTGCTTTGAAGTTTCTATTTTTCAGGTTAAGAGAGAAGGAGTTACCCCCAGAATGAGCTATTCTAAGGAAGATCACATTACTCTTTCCTCCTCAGAATGGAAGCTGGACTTTGGAAAAAATCAAGCCTTATTAACTCCCTCGCTATTTTCTTTTTCCAGTTTGTGACCATTCTCATTTGCTTTGCTGCTCTTTCTAATTCACATTTGGCTGCTTTTCTCCTGATTTACAGATTTTCTCATTTTGGGCATTTGGTTGATTTTTGTATGTTTTGCCTTTTGTGTAAACTAGAATTTACCATAGTTAATATTTTTGAATGCTTACAGTTGTGTCAGGCATATTTATTAACACAAACACTATTTTCTTTAATATAGTATCCTGTGAGTTAGATGAAATTGTTATTTACATTTTTGAGATAAGGAAACTGAAAAGAGAAATGAGAATATGTAAACTGCTAGATAACTAAAGTGAGTAGATTGGCAGTTTACTTATTTTACTCTTGTACCTTGGTACTGTCTCTTCTTTATCCATCTACTAGGTTTATGTTTGCCTCTGATTTTACTTTAAGTTTCCAAAAGTTACATGGAACTTGTTTTAGTTGTATAATTCTCATGATCAGAATTACTGGAGGGCTTGTTAAGCTACAAATTGTTGGGTTCCACCCTGAAGTTTTCTAATAAAGGTGATCTGCAGCCCTTTTCAGAAATATGTTTTCCAAAAGTCTCCAGCTTGGGTGGATGCAGCCAGTGTGGGACAACTTGTTGAAAACCAGACTCAGTTCATTTTCTTCAGGTAAAATTGGACCTTTGTACCAATCTAATTCCATCTGAATATGACATGTTAATATATAACATCCATCAGTTAGGAAATATTTTCCTTTTCTTTTTTCTTTCAGAAACGGGCTTCTGCATGATTGATGATTTTTCTTTTAGCTTTCTAAAATCTACTATGGCAATTGGCTCACGCATGCCAAGGCTCTTTCTTTAAGTGATGCCTCTGGCTGAATGGGCCACACCTCACACACTTTCAGAGTCCTGGGAATATTGATTCTTCCGTATTGTGGTTAGGCACAACAATCAGTAGTATATCAGTTCAAGGGAACACGCTGCTGCTGTGTAGGCTTAGCCATTTTCTTTCTGTTTTTTTATGCCCTTAGTTTTGGCAGACATTTATTGGTGGCATGATCTGATTTCACCAGCAAGTGACAACTTGCTAGCCTCTTTATTCTTTGGTTTTTGGTTCACTGATCCTTCTTATTGTTGGCAGACAGTTTCATCAAAGTCAGCTATTCTTCACTCTTCATACATTGGGTTTGTTGGTAGAACTTTGAATTGGTGGTCACTAAATTATTTGTTAAATGAGTTTCTTAAGCTGGATATGAGGGGTCCAGGAAGATGAAGAAGAACCTAGGAGTTTCAGTGGTATGGTATGCAGGTAGGAAGAGCAACATTGATATACCATGGGCAAAGATGTCTAACAGGCATCTCAGAATGAAAAATCTCAGATACATCTTCCTGAGGAACATTACTGCCCTTCTTTTACAGCTCCACCACCTGATAAATGTGGGGTCAGAAAACAGTGATATGATTTAAACTTTAGGTATATTTTGCATCTTTAAGGAAGTACAGTAGTGTAGGCAACTTTAAGTACCATGGATAATGCAATTCTGAAGACATTTGAGCTGACATTAGAGATCATCTATTAAAACTCATTCTATAGATTAAATGCTCTGTAAAACACTTATTAAATCACCTGGGATTAAAACTCCAATTTCATTTTCATTATGCTGTGAGTGTCTCCTTTCATCAAGTCAAACTTTCCATTGTTCCCCAACATCAGTGGCGTCAGAAAACTAGATTCAGAGTGAACATTATTTGATACTGATATTGATGAAGTATGTGGTTTTGGGCATACACTTAATATCCTTGTCAGTTTCCTCATCTGAAGATGTGGAAAAGAACATCTGTTTGACAGGAAAGTTATGAAGTTTAAGTAAAGTTAAATGAGATAAAGTATTAAAGAGAAAAGTGTCTGGCTTTTATTTGATTTCCAAGTGCTGTCATTATCTGGCCCTCACAATTAATTCAGCTTTGTAGCTCCCATGCTAGAAAGTGACTTCTGCTCCCTTCAGACTATTTTCCTTATGGTTCTGTGAGCATGTCTTTATGCTCTTGCTTTTAAAAGCATCATATATTTTCCTCATTGAGTGAAAATGTATGGATTTGGCATCTCCCAGTATAATTGTATTTTCTATTTTTTGTGGGAGCAGAGGAGTTAGCCTAAGAGGGGAAATGACTGTGGATACAGAGTCAGTGTGAAAGCACTCAATGACTAGTTCTTGGCTTCTGAATATCTAGTTCTAAAGTAGTTATTTAACTACTGTCTGTCTATCCCTGTGATGGACACAGTATATCTAAAGACATACATATATTGTTCCATCTTGCCCTTTTCTTCTAGTCATTCAACCAGGGTCACTAACTGCACTGCCACTTCTGCTGCCTACAAAGTATTCCCAGCAGAATAAAACTTCTAAATATGGGAATGCTCTCATGTCAAATCTGATAAGGGAGAATGTAAATGGGGAGGAGCATGTGTGCCATAGATTTCATATAGAGCTAACTGGGGCATGCTGAAATCATAATGACAGTGTTTATCCTTCTTGCCTGCCAGCTTATAGATTGATAGAAGGTCTGTTTCATTACAAATTTGCCATTATATTTTATCCTCTCTTTTTCTGTTCTCTACAGAACATATTTATTTTGTATTATTGCCTGTCCCTATAGAGGTTGTTTGAACCCTTACTAGCTGCTAGCAAAGTTTCCCCTTGTTAAATTTCTGGAGGATTCTGTATCCAAAATGGATGTGTCACAATGAACTTTTTATGATTCTTTATGCATATATTTTTTGATAGTGAACAAAACCATATAGGCAGAAGCTCATACTGAAAGAGCATGTAGTTAATATGTTTAATGATAACTGTAACAAACCGAGCACTTTATTATGTGCCTAACACCTGTGTTATGTGTTCAATTCTGTGATCATTATCTGTTTGCAAGAAGTCTGAGAGGAAGGTATTATTCTTGTTTTATAAACGAAGTGACTTGTGTTCAGAGAAGTTCAGTAAGTGATACAGCCAACATAGTATTGGACTTTCATACCTTTCAGAGACCAGTTCTCTGACCAGTTATGCTCTTGAGCAAGTGACACAAACTCTCCAAGCCTACTTCTTTATTCATAAAAATCCACTCCACAGTGTTACTATGAAGGTTAGCTACGATAATCAGTGTACATGAAGTATAAACATTGTGCGTGACCCTTAGAAAGCTTGTATTAAACATTAGTTATCACCAATAAAAGGCATAGTCAGGATTGAGACCAGAATTTTTCTATTTTGTATGTTCCTTCATCTCAAGCCCAAGGTAGTGCTTATTTCTGTTTTGATGCTGAATTAAAATCTGAACTAGCAGGTGAGTTTGGTTTCTCATGAATGAATTAGAGTAATTGCTATTTTAATGTATTTATTTATTTTGCAGTACTGGGGTTTGAACCTAGGTAGGGCCTACACCTTGAGCCACTCCCCCAGGCCTTTTTTATGAAGGATTTTGCGAACCACGATTTTCTGCTCTCTGCCTTCTGAGTAGCTAGGATTATAACCATGAGCCACCGGTGCCCAGCCAGTTGCTCCTTTTGAAATAGAATTGGATGGTTTCTATTCATTGTGGTATCTAGTAACAGGCACCTGGCACTTTTGTATGGTATAAAAATAAGCATATTTTCTGTGAGCCTAACTGGATGAATTCATTAGATACAGGTTCAATTTTAAGGAAACATATTAGAAATACACAAAACAGAGCAATAGCCAGGCACTGGTGGCTTATGCCTGCAATCCTAGCTACTTAGGAGACAGAAATTAGGAGGATTGTGATTCGAAGCCAGCCCCGGCAAATAGTTTGTGAGACCCTATCTCCAAAAAACCCATCACAAAGAAAGGGTGGTGGATTGGTTCAAGGTGTAAGCCCTGGGTTTAAACCTCAGAAAAAAAGAAATATGGGTATGGGGTATAGGAGAGTTGTAAGGAAGTGTGTGAGATACAGCAGACCCTTGTGTTCGAGGGTATGCAGTTCTAAGGAAACCACTGTTGAGGAAAACCCGCTTATCTCAGGATGCATAGAGCCTAGTACTGTCCTGTGCATGCTTAATTCATTTTACCCACAACAAAACCCAATTTCTGTGAAAGACGTGCTGCCTTTCATAAACGTAAAATTTTCATTTTATCGCTTAAGTGAAGCACAGTAACTTACACCTTACTTTTGGGTTATGATCTGCTTTTTGGGTAGAAGATTTTCACAAAATTAAGGGCAGGAAAACATTCCTCACATCATACAATAATTTAAACATCACTGATGATAATGTGGGACTAAGCACTTCTCCGCATAACTTAGCTGCATAATGCACATATGGGAATTTTGATTTTCTTTTTATTTATTATTATTTTTTGACTGCTTGGCCAAAGCTCGTGTAATAAATCTGTAAATAAGGTAGGCTAACTGGATTCAATAAATCTGGTTTCTCTTCTTCTTGAGTGTATGCAACAAGATTGTATTTCCCAGGCTCTTTCACAACTAGATATGGTCATATGACTGAATTCTGCCAATAGAATAAGATCAGAATATAACTCAGGTGAACATCCCCATGGGGTGGCTTCCATGTTCTGATTTCTTTTCTGGCTGAATTGAAAACAAGCAGGGAGTGCTTGGAAGCTGCAGGTAGAAGAGGGCAGGGCCATAGAAGAAAAGTTCCTTGTCTTTGTATTGCTACCTGTCCATCAAAAACACTCAAGTGGAACCTCAAGAAAATATAACTTTCTTTTGTGTTGGATATTATTCCTTCAAGGATTTGTTACTTTAAACTAATACAAAAATATTTCCTAAACTTTGGAAGGAATACCAGTCAGATTGGCTTTTAGTCATTGAAGTAATTCTTGCCTTCTTCATCTCTTTTGATTAATTAAGGCTCATCAACCACAGGAGGAAGGAGCCAGCAGCACCTGGAGACTGGAGTTCACCTGGAATACTTCCTTATTTGCCTAACTGCCTTCCCACAAGGATCTTCACATACCTTCCCTACCAATGCATGTGTATTCATCAACTTTTCTCCATTTTGATATTCTTTAGTACTATCTAAGATCATTCAGTATAATTAGACAACTGGTAGTTTAATTTAGTTCAACTCTTCAAAGATGGCTCCTTCAAACTCAGTGGAAAAAGTAATCTGGGAAAACCTGGGAATTCCTTCTGGTTCCTCTGCTTAATGACATCTTTGCCTTCTGCAAGCTTATATTTTTCATGAACTCAGGGTCCCAATCTATAAGATGTGGCTAATTCCTCTTCTGCTTCTGTTTCTCAAAGACTTTGAGGATGGGCATATGGTTTATGAGTGCTTCTAAAGAATTAGAAAAAGCTCTGCAAGGCATTAACCCTTTTTTAAAATCATATGGACATTGAAGTCTTTGTAGTAAAATTGTAATTGCTTATTCCCATGGATGATAGTATCGTGTATGAAAATAAGTTAATATACAGCTTTGTTTGGTCTTTCATACGTTGCTGTCTAGTTGTAATTCAATGACCTAATAGCTCCATGACTTGGTTTTATTGTCTTTAAGCTTGGGATGATAATACCTCTTTGCATAGTTGTATGAGAACGAGATGAGTGCTTGCAAATTGGGCACTGAAAAATATAATAATATATTTGAAATATTTGCTGCAGGTCTAATATTTTCAACATTTGTAACTACATGCATCTTAGTGAATATTAACAGTAGAGATAAGAGAGCAGACAAATTTAATATGAAAGACTAGAAAGTCAGTCAATTGGGGGACATATAAACCTTAGAAAATATAATGCCAACTAATGATATTTTTTTTTTGGTTTGACTTAAAAATTTCTGATATTAAAAATTCTTTGTGATGTTTATAAGAACAAATTTGGTATAAGAGAGTGTTCCTTGTACTGAGGAGTGCAGTGATTTACAGCCAGGGACTGAAGCCTAAAGAAAAGGCAGGATAACAGCAGGGAGTTTGTGTTATCATTAAACACCAGTAGCTACTCTTTCCCATTGAGCTATTTTAAGATAGTTTCTCTTCAAATCCCTGTGGTCTCTTGTAGATTAAGCTTAACTATCACATTAAACTTTTATCCAGTTTCATATGCAAATAAAGGCTAACTTCTCTGCTCCATTTAATCCCTTCCCTGAAACCATTTTAACAAAATATGTGGGTCCATTACTAATAGCAACAATGATAAGCCTTCACACATTTTCAATTTAAGAAAATATTCACATAGTATTTAATGTATGAATACAATAATCACATATTATTCTCCACTATGAATAGTAGAAGAAAATAAATTTGAGTGTGGATATAAAGGGAGGAATGTGATTCCATTTGACTAAGCCAGTATGTGTGATGGTGGTGAAAAGTGGAGGCAGAGGAGAAAAAGGAGAGGAAAAAGGGAGCTATGGAAATGCAATTGCAAATAAAAGTGACAGGTGAGGAAAAGCTATAGGAAAACAAAGGGAATATGATGAAAAGAGTTTCAGCAGGTAGCCAAAACTAGTAGGGAGTGGAAATACAGCTGTCTATGTGTACATTTGTCTGGAAGCACGCTTGCGTTATCACAAGGCCTTGTTTTGAAATGAGGCTGCATGCTGAGATATTTCCTGTGTGACATTTATGGGAATATGAGGTTATTTTTTCTTCACAAGTAAATATTTGAGTTATCTAACCCTAATATGTCTGTGAAGAGATTTATGGCTTGTAACTAATTTCATGTTATTGATGAAGAGAAACAGGAGAGAGAAATGGAATCCAGAAATAATTCTCTCATTTCATTTTAACTGCAGTTTCAAATGCCAGGATGGTTAACAAGTAGCAGAAGTGACGGACTAAATGTTGCCTCCTACCTGCCTGGCACATCTCCCAGAAAAAGAACTAATTCAATAATGAAATGGCCCAAATTAGAGAGCGACAGGGATGATGGGGGGATCAAAAGGCTTAGAAATTTAAACACTGTGTAATTAATGCTTAATTGATTTTTTCAAAGCATCACTTTCATATTCTTGGACAATTAGTAGTGAGAAGTAAAGGAAAATTCCTCACTATATCACTACTATATATGACTTCTTATATCCTAGCAGGTACTCTATGGCATCCTGAATTTCTTTGGCTGCTTTCCTGAATTAAAATAGATTGCTGTTTCCCTGCTGCATCTTTGCTTCATTCGAAATCTCTTTCTCTCTCCCAGTTCTTACGAGTCCTTTGACTTTTTGTCTGTTTTGCTTTTTTGAGACAGGTTCTCACTCAAACATGTGATACTTCTGCCTCAGCCTCTCAAGTGCTGGGATTATAGGCACATGCCTCCATACCTGGCTCCACTTTTTATACTTTTTGAAGACCAAAACCAACATTATCTTCTACATGAATCCTTTTATATTCCAAAGTTGGTCCACTTTAAAAATTTTGATATTGGCCCAATCCTTCTGGAGTTATCTATGCTACTCATGTGCAGGTGCAGTGCTGCCTGTTACTTTCAGAAGGAAGAGTGAGAAGAGCCTCAGGTGCACCATTTCTTGAGTTCAAGCTAAGTCCTTTTCCCGTATATTGTAAGTTCTCAGCCTTTACTAACTGTCTCCGTATCACTTCTTCTCCTATGTTTATGTACAATGTTTTGGGGCCTTAGTTTTATGTCTAGAATTTCTATTTCTGGCTGTTTTTGAATTCAAGCACTGTGTTTGTAATCCATAGAACTAGTCTAGATCACTCCAATGTCCTGCTCTTGCAGAGTCTGGTGCTGGATGTTACTCAGCTACCTGTCTACTTTTCTGAGAAATAAGTGATTAACCAGGATGATCACCATCCACCTCTGAGTGATGCTTAATCCCTAGTCTCCAGCTGTCATGCACTGTACTGTTTGCTGCCTGTGTGACCAATGGAACATTGGGGAGTCTTTTTAACACCTATTTCATAAGACTGTTGTGAGATGAAAGTAGTCTGCCCTTGGGATATTGCCTGCCACATTTTAAGTGCTCAGAAATATTAGTTGTTATTATTGTTTCTGTTTTTACTAATATTATTAGTATGACATGTTTGTTGAACTATAGCCTTTGAATTAAATTCTCCTGCTTGACCCACTCCTGATATTTCCATGCTCTTCAGAGGAGAGGAAAGCTGGTTTTGGGAAGGGAACCTGACATGGTGAATGTAGCTTTAGAATTTGAGCAGAAAGTATGCAATTAAAAGTATCTAATAGGTAGTTGGAAATGTGGGTTAGTTCCCATATTGGGCATGGAGTCAAACTTATGAAAACAGTGGTCAAAATCACAGCATTTAATCAGCTCATTGAGAAAAATAGAATTGTACCAGATGACAGCCAAAGACAGAAACTTAAGAATGCCTCTATTTGAGGGGAATACACTGAAAACACAGCCAGGCTAGGAGACAGTAAGAGTATTCAGAGTGTCATCACAGAAGCAAGTTCATCAAAGTCCTCTGATCATTGATTTCTTAAATTGTCTTTGCAGATTCAGTGAAGGTAAAGGCAGAGAAAAGGCCATTTTGTCACTATTTGGCTAGTCAAAGGCCAGAATTGAGGGTGTTTTCCTCCTACATAGTGGTTCCAGTTGAAGACAGAATACTAAGATTTAGAGAGTAAATGTTGAAAAGTTAGAGTTTAAGATTATCATGCAAAGTGGCCCATTTTTAAAATCCAAGAACCAAAAAAATGTATGAAAGTTGGTCTGAATAATATTTATTATTTAATTATTTTAAAAATTATTTTGGGAGTGGGTTTATATATATACATCTATATACATATTATGTATATGTATGTATGTGTAGATGTGTGTGTGTGTGTGTGTGTGTGTGTGTGTTGGTGTGTAAAGCTATAAAGGGGACAGATAAAGTCAGTATGATTTCTAAGATGTGACTTTCCCTATGAAGGTGCAAACAGTAAACAAATGGAGTAATACATGCAATGTTAGGGAAATGAACACTTAAAGAGATCAGCTGCTGGGTCATAGTCATGCCTTTCCAGTGAAACTCATCATGTTTTAATAGCTTTATTCTATGGCTACTAGTTACACTCTCTTATATATTAATTTATATGTAATGGATTATTGAAAGAATGCAGTTGATCTTTATGGTCAAAGCAATGAAAGAAATGTAATGAAACCTTTTCATTTGATTATTGCAGTTATTTCTGTTATTGTTCAGTAACATACACAAATAATTTGCTCAAGTTTTGTTAGAAAGATATTTCATTTCATTTCATGCATACACACATATGAAATTATTGCTTTCCTTTAAGTTAGAACCAATATATAAGCCATAGCACATTGTTTTATTGTTAAGACAAAAGGGTAAAATAAAGAATTTAGAAGTCTTAGCTTTTTGTCCATGTCAGAAAAAAATGTGTTTGGAAACAGAAGTATAAAGCAATATTTTATTCAGAAACATTTTTTTTTTGCCACCAATAGGCTAGGATCACTTTGGAGCTGAACAATAGGGAGTGCGAGGATACTCTGTAGAAAAATATAGATGGATTTAAAGGGAGAAATAGAAGTATTGGCACACATTACATGCCAGGTACTATTCTAAGAATGCTAGATTATATACATTAATGCACTTCATTCCTCCAACATCCTTGTACAGTAAACACTGTCACTATCACTTACAGGTGGCAAAGTATGAAGAAATGAAGAAACTGCTTCTCCACAGTGAGTAGAACTAGTATTTGCATAGACAAATCCCGCTTAGAAATCCAGGTTGTTATCCATTACACTGTGCTTCTGGTAAGGGCCATTAGTATTCTTCAACTAAAAAAATCTGCTTTGAAATGTTCTCACAATAGGAGGCTTAAAGAAGTAATTTGGGGTGACTGCATCTGGACTCATACTATAAAGGCAGAACCAGAGCAGATAAAAGAATGCTCCCTTTGGGGGCTGGGTAAATTAACTGTGATGACTGTATATTCCTTATTTTGGAAGATACTTGTTTACACTAAGAAAACACATCAACAAAAACTCCTGTGGAAATGAAGGAATCAAGTTCCTTTGCACTCCAAGGTTCACCACGCAAACTGCAATGATGATTGTGGATCTTCACCACTGCACTTCACAATGGGAAGCTTGTGCTTAATTGTAGTTACTTTACCAATTTCATTGCCTGCTCATTAGCTAAATGATAAAATTCCAAACAATAGAACAGATGTGGACATGGTTGCCCTGCCCTGTGTGTGGCAAATGAAGGGTAGAAAACATATGGGGAAAGTCACACCTGAGTACTCAGAGTGATAGGACATGCAAGAAACCTGCTGAGAGGAGGAAAGGAGATGACTTGAAGGGACAGTGCAGGAGCCAGGGATTTGGAAGATTTCAGATTTGCCTGTTTAAATCATTGATTTACTCAAAAGCCCCATTGTTTGGAGAAGGGAGGGCAAGTGTTAAGATGCTATCTGTAGTTTACCAAGTCAAGCTTGTGCAAACTTTCTATAAGTAGATGGAAAAAAAGGGGAATTTTTTTCCTTGAATGATTTAAGTGTGTTTGACTTTCATGAATGTCTTTATTTATGTTGCATGGGAAATACCTCTGTCATATACAGTTCCTTCTTGATAGTCTGTTTGATTTGCAGGAGGCATAGGTACTATTAATGCTCTTACTGTTATATTCTTGTTTTAATTCTGAATTCCTAGAGGGTCGAGTCTAGATCCCTTTCTCATGACATTTTAGAGTGTCTACTGTAAGAAACTGATTAAGAAATAGGTGTGGGTTTTGGTAGGAAATTAGTAATAAAAAGTAGTTAGAAGATACATGGAAGGATATTCATAAGAAGACAAAGATCTTTTGAGCCAATGTAAAATGTCTGCAGGTTGTTATGTGCCATTTTGAGACATTTTACTTTATCATTTTAAATATCACTCATCTTGATGTTTAGATCATGGATTGACAACCTTTTTGTTTTAAAGAATCAGATAGCAACTATTCTAGGTGTTGCAGGCCACTCAGTTTCTGTTGCAAAATACAACCATGCTGTGATAGCATAAAAGCGGCTGTCGTGATACACAAATGGGAGCAGCTGTGTTTCTATAAAACCTTATGGACAAAGACATACAGTAAGCCAGATGTAGTCTACAGGCAGTGTTCAGGCTCCTGATTTAGTTCATATACAGTTATATCATATATACTGACTGAGAAATAATAAGTTCTCACTGGATCTTTTTTTCCCTTCAAATATTTCTCAGTTGGATTGACTCTGCTCTGACCTAAATTCACATTCTCATTCATACATTAAACATCTCTTTGGTCAGTGCTTCAATGTGTCAAGCATTATACTATACACACAAATTTAAGGAGAAAGAGAAAGGGACCATCATCCCTTAGGAAACTTATTAGCTAGGGAAGACGATAGGTAATACAGGTAAACACAAATGCTCTGTAATATGTGCCTTGATAGTTTTGTGCATAACAGGCCAGGAAAACACAGAGACTCAGAAAATAATGCCTTCTGAGAAAAAGACGATTGAAGAGAATCTTCAAGGACTATGAGATTCAGAAGTTAGCCTAGAGAAAAAATGATGGAGTATATGTGAATGATGTGAGTGGGGTTATAGCTGGGCACCAGACCATAACGGACTTTTATGTCTTCCCAAAAAACTTGCTTTTCTCCTGAGAGCTAGGATCTTATTTCATGAAAATGACATTTCTTCCATTAAAATCTTGCACAAATTTCCTGTCAATGTATTTGTACCTTTCTTGTGTTGTACCAGCTTCTGCCTTGTATATAGTGATCTTATACTTGTCTTCCTTTTGTGTACATTATTTAACTTCTCTAGAAAAGAGTACTCTGTCTGCCTCTATTTTGTATTGCCTGCTAACCTATAGGTTCTATCCCTGGCTGGGTCTTGAGAACTTGTTCATTATTTATATTTAATTCCCACTCAGGTCTACTCTTCTTCAATTCTGGCCACAACTTTAACCTTGTCCATTTCAGGTTGCTCCTTATTCTCAGTGCTGAGCCCCTCTTGGCACATAGATATGTCTCTTGAATGACAGAGATTTACAAATTCTATTACAAAGTGCATTACAAGAGAAAATGACTACATTAATTTGGAGTAGATTTCATGGTTGGGTTCATATAGAATATAAATACCTTATGGGAACAGGAATTCTGAGGTCTGATTTTAAATAGGCAGTTAGTACTTTTTAAGATTATGTGTTTTTATTTAATTGGGTGTTTTTAATTATTAATTTTCAATTATGTGTCTGAAAAGTAACTTATTAGAAATGAGGAAGGAGAGTGGAAAGCAGTATTTTAGGAGTTGTGGTTCATATGCTGATGATGGGAATAATCTGTGACGTGTTCAACAAGCAAATATGGAGAGAAAGGTTAGTGATAGTGAAGTAGATTCAGAACAGAATCTGAAGAAGAAGGGAGATGTGTATGAACACAAAGAATGGAACATAATTTATGCAATGTTATTATATACTAACTCTGAACCTTACTGGGGGGTGAACAGAGATAGGACCTTTGTCATCAAAGAGTTTGGGCACATCCTCTTCATTTAGAGATGTGAACCTGTCTTCAGCCTCAGGAGGAAGAGGGTAGTCATTTGTTTTGGGAAAGTTCTGTCATGACCATAAATGTCTGCTGAATGAAGAGGATGATCTCTGTTTACACTTTGTAGTGAGTGCTAATATCTCTCTGAATGTATTTATTCATGCTTATGAGCTAGTAAGTGCTAGAGACATTTGTAGACCCATGGCTACACATACATGCAATTAGTAGAAGATCAAATAATGACCTCTGGAGGACCCAAAACATAAGTTTTCACCAGGCAAGGATAGAATGGCAGATGTCATTAAAGTGCCAGCTGTATGATAGGTGCTGTAAACTGATTATTTTCATCTTTCCAAATTCATATTTTTGAAGCCTAATCCTCAATGTTATGGTATTTGGAGGTAGGACATTTGAGAGGTAATTAGGCCAAAGGCGTAGTCCTGTTATGAATGGGATTAACATCTTTATAAGAAAAAAAAGTAGAGCTCATGTTCTCTCACCACATGTGAAAACACAACCAGAAAAAGGGCCATCATCAGCCAACATTTTGAGTTTGTCTTCACAGCCTCCAGAACTGTGAAAAACAAATTTCAATTGTTTAAACTACCTAGTCTATGGTAATTTGTTATTGCAGTTCAAGTAGTCTAAGACAAGGTTTTCAGCCCACAAAATGGAAAGAAGCAATTAGTTTGCCAACTGTGCTGATTCTATTTTCTAGAGTGACTGTCCTGTATGCTTTTCTACAGTGACAGTTTGACATTGTCTCAATGATAGTGGGAGTCTGTTTCTCTGGCCTTTAACTATGGGAAAAACTTTCTGTAACCAACTGAATGTGGTGGAAATGATGCTGTGTGACCTGAGAGGCTGTTATCAAAAAAGATGCAGCCCCTCCCTGGCTTAACATTACTCTCATGTTTGAAGCCCTGAGGCACCAGGTCAAAAGTCAGACCATGCTAAGTGTGCCTTGCCCTTTCCCAAGTTCCTGGCCCACAGAATCATTTGTATCCTGGATAGTGGTTTCTTTATGCCTCTGAGATAGGGGTGATTTGTTATGCAGCAATAGTAAATAGAACACCTACTTATGTCAGACACTGTATTTAGACTTTCTCATACATTAATTCACTTAATCCTCAAACTAATCCTTAAGGATTAGTCTTCCTACCTCAGTTTTCTACATAAGAAAATCAAGGTGAAAAGAAGAAACCCAACCAAAGTTATCGACATTACATGGAAGAACCAGGTGTCACATGAAGGTCTAGTTAGCTGTAATTACTATAGCCTTTGTAAATGTTAAGACATGCTTACAGTACAATGATAAGAATCACCTGGCAAAGCTAATGTTTAGGGTCCTCCTTAGTTCCAATGAATCACTTTAAACCAACATCCCACAAGATTTGTTTTAATCAGTGGAATTTGGTAAGACTACAATACTCCACATGAATTGAACTAATCTTTATGAATAATTTTGTAGCCCTTCTGTGATGCAACTTTGAAGGACCACACCCACTATCATGTTTGGCAAAGAATTAGGGTTCATTTGTTAAGTGCTAAATTGGATTAGCTTTTGCAAATGATCTAACCCACATCACTCAAAAGTGTGGTCCGTGAATTAGTAGCAGAGGTATCAACTAGGATCTTGTTAGAATCACAGACTCTTAGACCCCATCCCAGGCCCACTGAATCAGAATCCACTTTTTAAACATCCCCAGGTGTTTCAAATGCACACTAGAATTTGCAGAACACCAATTCAACTGATTTTGGTACTCATTTAGGAAAACTTCTCAGCAATGAGATCATTGGTCTATTTGCTATTGAGTTCTCCAATGTGTTACTGTGAAGAAACTGAAAGAATTCTGAGGAAAATGATTCTACAACATCCAAATTATGTGTTTAAGTCAGCAGTTTTGGAAGCTATAGAAGTAGACAAGATAACCTCTGAAGCTTTGTGCTTACATTCTGTGATAAAGAAAAGTAAACAGTGCTATTAGTTCTTTGCCTGGAAAATTATTTCCTAGCTCTTCCCCAGACATTCTTATGGAATAAGAATAAAAATTTCATTTTATTCTGAGGTGGGGTTTAAAAGGAAATCAACAACTAACCTGTTAATTTATTTTCAAGTATGTTAGGATGGATCTATTTAATCTGTTTACTTGTATATCATCTTCAGATGATTGGTTTGTACACAGATGACCTAGAAAAAAATGTCTGTCAGCTCCTTCAAAGAACTGCCCCATGGCCTCAGCAATTAGGCCCACAAATTACACTATTATGATGAGATGTAAATACAGTTTTAATTTTGTTTTAACCTTTTTATTAAAATTCCCTTAGTGAATGGCAATTTCTATTCTCTGGTAATCAGATCCTAAAGTGATTCTTAGCATCATTTTAATTCCCTTTTAAGGTTAGCTCTAAGAAGGGAATGGATATTTAGGCCCATTTTTTTTTCTCTGTGAGTTCAAACAGGGCTCATCTAGCCACCATTCTATGTATAATATTTCTCTAAGCACTAGAAGAATGTCATGCCAGCCTTCTCCAGAGTAGGTAATTTCAGTTTGTCTTATCTTTTCTCACAGGGGTCATTTTCCTTACTTTTAACTATCATTATACATATCTGAACCATATTGTACACATTATTTTATTTTTTGCAAATGTAAAACTCATTAGGAGATGGTATATTTTATAGTGTTCTGTCTCTATGGAGAAAATGGAATGATCATCTACTTGGGATTCATTCAATAAACACAATGTCTATATTACCTGAAATTTTTATTGTCATTTAAAGAGATGTAACAGGTGCAAGATCGAATTTCATAGCATGAATAATATTCATAGTTATATCATTAGGACTGCACTAAGAATGGCAATCTCCAGGTAAATTTTTGAAATGGGAGAACAATGTGGCAGAAATATATTTAATAAGATCAGAAGTTCCAGTTCTCTAAATAATGAACTCTGTGATCTTAGAAGTAGCACATTAAGATTACCAAAAAATACTGCAAACATAGGCTACAGTGAAAAAAGTGCAATATAAGCCTAATGCTCTAGGTATTTATCTCATACCTGTAATATTTGTTCATGAGTCATCACACTGACATTATGTACAAGCTGGAGTCTGCCTAGAGACCAGCTCCTAGGATTGGGGATTGCAACCTAGCCAACCTTGTAGCCTTACCTACAGTCCCTGATATGTAATAAGTACTTAGCAATACATTTGAGAAAAAAGTAATGAATAGTGATGAATATGTTTACTGGATAGTGAAGAGTCTGGCAACTAGAACATACATTCATGGGGAGGCTGCATGGCAAATCAGGGATATAATAGATGAATTTCATATATCATAAAGAGGAACCTTTTTCAAATTGGCTCCATCATGGGCTAAGTGTGTATCTCAGGGGTAGAGTGTTTGCCTAGCATACATGAGGCCCTGGGGTTTATTCTCCAGTACTGCAAAAGACGGTTAGATAAGACAAATCATTTTTAAAAGAGATTACTGAGAATGACCCAAAATATAACAATTCAAAGTTACTGGTGTGGAGAGGAGAAGGGGCTGAGAATTTGTATTTTTGAGAAGACACTTGAGAATTCTTATGACTGAGTTATATTAAGGATTGTGCCCAATCTCAAATTCCAATTTTCAGTTTCTATGTTCAAAGATTCTTTTTCTCCCAGAAGCCTAATTCTCAACACAGAGGAGTCCTGACTGGCTGAACTTTAAGGTCCCTGACAACTCTACCTGTCCAGGCGTCCATGTTTTTCTTGATGTCCTCTATGCCTCCCAGAGATTTCCCTTCTCCCAGGTACCCCATGACCTCACACTGCCATATAGCAGTTCATGTCTTTCTTTGTGTTATATATCAGCCAGATCTATTTTTTTCCTACAGAGTGCCTCCCAGTACTGACCCAGCCTTTTTGTTTTGTTTCAAAATGCATCTAAGTGTCATCTTTTTGACAAGGAACCAAATGGACTTTAGTAGAGATCTTATGGAGATGAAAATGCTAAGACAAACATCTAGTGGTAGACATTTAACTCCTTTGGTTCACTGGTAGAGATACTTTATGATCCCTCTCAAATTTTATTGTGTAGCACATTGTTGTGACCACATCCAACAAAATATTTTCATGGTAAATTTTTAATTCAGTGGCTTCAATTTAAGATGTGAATTACCAAACTGGAATTCTAGGACAATAATACATGACCTATTATGAAATAAGCTATTCATTACATAACAGGATGCATATTGTATAGGAGTGTTGAGATATTATTTGACCTGACTTATTTTTTATTTTTGCCAGAGAAGGGTCTAGATTTCCAAGTTTTTAGGGTCAAATGAATGTCTCGTAGATTTTTCCCTTACTTGGTATCTCATCCAAGAAGCCATGAAGAAGAAATTAAAAACTCATCAACAAACCAGCATGAAGGCTGGGATGCTGGAAGCTTTCATCTGTTAAATACCATGCTCCTGTTGTAACCCCTTTTGAACTCTTCTTCTGCTCAGTCAAATAATTTGCTACCAAATTGATTCTGAGCAATGGGGATTCTTGGGAGGACAGCTATCTATACAGGCAGTAAGCAAGAATGTAGTGCATAAATAGTGTGTGTCTCCTTGACCCAGACAGCTGATTTTCAGACTATTAGCTTCCCATTGGGGATGAGCTAAGCAAACACTCGAACAAGCTACTTAAATCAGCTCTTTCTTTCTTCCATCATCTTGTTTATTTATTGCTTATTTGTTGTCTGATTCTCTCTGTCAGTTTGCTCATTTTTTCACTATATTATTTAAAACATTGCTTGCAGTATCATAAGTGCTCAATATGTTTTTGAATGAATGCATGAACACTTCATAAAAATGTTAATGTGGGGTATTGTTTTTTAGATGTTGAATATTTGTGATATATACTGAGATGCACCATGCTAGTTCATTCTCAATATTCTACATTGCTTTGCTCTGTTGTGGCCCTCTCCAGTTTAGGAAGGAATACATAGAAGGGGTATGAAATATATGAAGAGATAATAAGGAGAGCATGGGCTCTGTAATACACATATGATGACATTGTTAAGGGGTCTATGCGAGTTCCTCTCTAACATTTTATTTCCTATTATTCTATATCAGTGTGTGTGTGTGTGTGTGTTACACTTTCAGTATAAAGTTCACTCTCATTCATTCCCATGACTTCACTTCTGATCTCCATTCCAATTTCTTTGCATCTTCTGATGTTTACAGCTATTTTTACCAACTGCTCAATGACACCCTCACTTTAGTGCCTCACTGGCACCTCAACACATTATGCTAAACATGACACACTTGGTATGCCCTTGCCAATCTTCATTTCTCTTCCTGTAGCCTCTGTTTCAGTGCCCTGTTAATTGCTCATTGAAGAAACTCTGGAGTCATACTAATATCTTCCTTTTTCTTTTTTGCTCATATTCAACCACCAAAATCCATTCTATTTCATGAATAGTTTTTGAGTTTATCATTTTCTTTGTATCATAATTTCCATCATTTTAGTCCAGGTTACCATCATCTCTCACTTGGGCTGTTGAAATAACTGGTTTTTCTCTTCACTGTTGTCCTGTCCCAATCAATTGATCAATATGTTGCTCTTATGGCCTATGAACCTTCCCAGATATGGCTCTTGATGACTTTTCTGGTCTCATCTTACATTTTGTAATCTACACTGTAGCACAATTTTGGGCTTTAGAGTCAGAGCAAGCCACTATTTCTCATATTTCAATCATGCTAACACTATAGTCTTTGGGCTCTTTGACCAGCTAAGTTCTAGTCACCCTCCTTATCAGATTGAAGGGTTTCACAGAATAGCTCTCTGTGATTCACCTGTCTGGTTAGATTGTTCTGTTAGATGCTCTTGTTCCATTTAATATTGCTGCTTTGGTATCACTCTCATTTACAATAATTTGCTCAATATTTATCTTCCTCACTAAAGTATAAACTACTTTTTTGGCACATAATAAGTGCTATGTTATGTTGAAGGAATAGGTAGTTTTTCCTTCTCCATCCTACAATTTAGTGGTTCTCAAGTCTGCAAAATATTTTATTTCTAGGAAACTCTAGACACAAGTCCATCTGAATCCATTCTTTGTAATACATTGCATCTTGTATAAATTTCAATTATAGCATTTATTAAATTGCATAATAATTTTTTGTTACAGGTCTGTTGTCCTAGATTGTCATTTCTTTGAGAGCTATTATTTATCTTTATTTGCCTGGTTCCATGTCAGCAATATCAGCAATGCTCCATAAAGTTGTGCTGAAAGACTTAAGAAGGAATTTCCCTGAGATTCATGAGAATAGAAAAACCTTTTCATTTCAGCCCTCTGGCTTCTTATTTTTCTGGATACTGACAATCCTTAGAGGTTATGATTTTAAACAAAATAACAGAAGAACTTCTTACCCTCTGTTTCTTAAACCCTAAGGATCCAGTCTTTATCTACAGATTTGCCCTAAATAAGGAAAGTAAATCTTTGTTTTTCAGATTTGCTTGACATAGAACCTGATTTTTATGGATGAAGACATTATTAGAAAGTCTTCCTGCTTAAACCAAAGTAGAACAGCCTTGCTTATTAAGGGTACTGTTCACAGGCAAAGAACCTAGATGGAATTCAGATTTTCTGTCAAGCAAACAATGCTGACAAGACAGAAGCTTAGAATTTTAAGATTTCTTCAGTAATGTTTTTGTTCTGTCTTCCTTTATTTAACATAGGACACCAAAGCCTTGAGGGGTTAAATGAGTTGCCCTCAATCGTAAACTAATTAACAGCATTAATGTTCCTGACATGCAAGTGTCCTCATTTCCATTTGATACTCTTTTCTCTTCACCATCTTTCCTGCTATGTCAACTTGCCCTCACACAGTGGGTGGTGGCTGTGAGAGATGTCGAAACAACTACACTCAATACCAGTGTCTTTGGAAATAGTGCCCCATCCTTTCTTAAGCAAACTAGTAATTAGTCTCAAATGTTTGGAAACAAAATGCCTGTTTCTGGTAGAAACGGTATCTGAGATGTACCATGGGAAAACAGAAGTATTCTTTCAAATCCTCTCCCCTCACCACTTCTTGGTATGTGCACGTGCACACACACACACACACACACACACACACACACACACACGATACAGACACAGAGTATTATTCTTATTTGAAGGGTCAGATTATAATAAATCTGAAAGCAAACAGTTTCCTGTTTGTTTTCCAATGTTTATTTAATTGACTAGGTCTTTACATTGAAATCTAGGTAGTAGTTAAGATAGATTGTGATGTGGAATTCATGCATGGATGAGATTGCTTGCTTTAGAACACCAAGATTAATGCCAGACTGAAATAACATCTTAAGGTCAGGTAGGCTGAAGTATGTAAATGGCAACAGATTTATATTTCCATTTTAATAAAATCCTGCTAATTAGGCATATCTAAAGCCTAAAATATTATATTCAGTATGAAGGCATTAATTTTGCTTGTGCAACACCATTCACACTTGTAGGATTTCTGACAGTTTCAGGAACTCATGAGAACTAAGAAGCCTCTAGCAATGAATGCACATCAATAAAATGCCTTGAGTGAGGATTCTTTTTAAAGAAGTTGAGACCATATTTTCTACTTAAAGTCACCGAAAGTGAAGATGTTATGTGCAATGTTTTACAATGACTTTTTGATGTATTCTTCCTGTTCTGAATATTCCCTTTGTGCTTTTGAAATCAATAATACTGCAAAATTTTGCCTGTTCTTTAATATTTCAAAAGCCCTATCCTTGATCCCATCTTTTCATACTTAGAGTTTAGTAATCTTTGGGAAACATTTGTATTCCAGGTTTTAAAGTAAGACGAATGATATTCTACTGTTGCCGTTTGCTTTTTGAAGATGAGGTATTTAAAAATGGCTAACCATATGTCAAGATCTATATCATTCCTAGTGAATTTGATTTTTTTATTATTAATGTGGTTTTAAATGAACAATAAAATATTTAAAATGCCTTTTATAGTTTCATTAAGTTTATAGCGGTGATATAAGGTTACAGTTCAAGTTGATGAAGAAAATTGGACAGGAGAATAAAACAGGATCAAATGATAGTCACTGGCTGATTATTTTTCTGCTATCTGTATTTATCAGATTGTAGGTAAGAAATGCCATTATGAGTTTAAATAAAAGTCATTGCTCACGATACTTGAATGGAAGTAAGAGGGAGCAATTTGGCATATTTCACTATGGAGACATGGCATTTAAAAGTAATCATCTGCATTTCCTTGACAATGACATCTCTTTTGATAACAACTAAATTGAGTCCTGTCTGTTCTATCATGGGTAACAAGCACAGTCTTGTGACACCACAGCCAGATTTAAAAACTAAGCAAGTGATACACTTTGTAACATGACTGATAGAAACATATATTTTGCACTTACTATGTTTTTGAACAAATAATAATTCAATCTTCATTATCATCTTCTGACATATATACTACTATTATATTCTACAAGTGAGGAATCTGAGGTAGGAAATGTTAAATAGCTTAAAGACATATGACTAATATGTGAGGGAGCTAGAATTTGAATTCAGGTAGTCTAATTTCAGAGCTCTATGTTCTAATAGGTGTCTATACTGGAAAAATCAGTCTTTACTGTGTAAATCAGTGGTTGCAGTACTAAGATGACAAAAACTATTTTATTTTCCTTGGCTGGGATACCTTAAACTCTCCCAACAGGGAAATTAGAGGTTGTTTTTCTTAATAATGTTATGTAAATTAGAAGACTAATATTAGCCTAAGTGCATGCTCACTCTGGGCTGGCATTAGATGCCTCTTACCGCTTTCAGATGCCTGGCTTTGGATATTAAGAAAACTGTGGACTCCAGACTCAGAAAAGACTGGCTTTGAAATGCAAACTTTTTGTTTCTTAGATGTTTGATTTCTGAGCACTTTCTAATCTGGATTTTCTTATAATATTATCTAAGCCAAAAGTTGTTTGGGGAATTAAGTGAAATAATATATATATAATATATGTAGAAATACAAATGCGCAGTAAATATTCTCTCCTTTATTTCTCTTTACCTCATTTCTTTTCCCTCTTTTCTCCTCTGTCCCTTCTCTTTCTTATATTCTAGCACTGAATTTTTCTCTTATTTGGACCAACTTATGATCAAAGAAGGTCAAGTGTTATGAGCATAAGTCCTGAACCCCTTACCTTGACTCTATCATGAGTTTCCTGTATGGCACTGGGAAAAACTTGAGGATCTCTATCTATTCCTACCCAGTTGTCAAATGGCACTTGTATGTACATGCAAAATGGATGTGGTGACAACTGACCCATCGTTAATGTAGAGCTCTGAAGATGAAAAGTGCCATTAGGCCAGATGTGGTAATGGCTCATGTGTATTAGAAGTACTTTATGAATAAAGCTGAGAAAGACTTGGTTTAGGAAGTCACCCATGTGAATTTGCATCTAGAGTCCACTGACTAGACCACAAGCTACTCATTCATTACATAAACAATTATTGATGTATTCTGTGGCAGTATGATGTTAATTTCTGAGAATATATGACCTTTAAATGAGTCTGGAAGGAGCCTACAAGCTGGCAAGGGAGATGGACTTGTAATAATAGAAAAGGCATTTACCAAGCACCTACTTACAATGCCAGACACATTATATCAAATATCAAATGAGAACAGAGGCTTATGGAGGTTAAGGAATGTACCTATGGTTTAAGTAAGTAAGTCATAGAGTAGGATGGAAACCAAATCTCTCTGATGTCAAAGTCCATCTTCCCACTATTCTCATCACTTCAGGAGTTAACAAATGATTTAGATTTATGCATAAGTACAACCAAGGTAACCAAGGAATGGTAACTGATGTTTGAGACCTAGTAACAGCCACTTTCCATTTATATTTGGTCTTGATTGCTACCTTCTTCACTTTCTAATGTGGGTGATTGATAAACATAGAATGACACCTGCTGGAAGGTAGAGATATTCTTGATCCCTTTTCTTCTACTGAGCTATTACTGATCAATGCAATAATCAGGGTCCTAGGAGAGGTAAACTCATTAGAAGCATTACTTCTAAAATTGGAAAAAATATAGGAATGGGTAGAGGGAAAATTTTGATCCAGGCATTATTTTGTGACAATGAAATGGTAAATTTTAGTCAAGAATTCAGAATCCACTTGAAGTAAAATTTGGCTTAAATAGACAGTACTGCTCTTTTTATAATTTTCATTTCTGCAAAGTGAACATAGTGTCACTTAAAAAAATCATATACCATTGTTGGGCACATTTGTTCAGTAGATGAATGAGTGAATGTACATCTGCAACATTGAAAATGTTTTCCTGATTATAGTTATGTGTAATTTCAGGGTTGATCCAATATTCTCTGGAGTTTTAGAGTACTTAGGAAAAAACAGTGTAGAAGGTCAGGTCAATCTTAGTAATTTTTGAGTGGATGCGTATTTCAAACTTAAGTCAATGTGTTTGATTTAGTAGGCTAAATTACTTGGAAACATAGTCAAGTGTTTAAAAGGATGTGCTCTGGACTTAGGTTTTGTGGATTCAGATTCTATCTCCATCTTTTATTAACTAAGTGACTTTAGGCAAACTGCTCAACCTCTTTAAATCCCTTTTTTCATTTTATAGGAGGGAAATAATAGTTATATTTTCCTCATTTTGGTCAAATGAGAGAGTTCATATACAGTAAGAGGTTAATTGTTGTTACTATTTGAGTTGATTATTAAAGAAACCAAAGGCAAAATTTCCATGGTACAAGAAGGAGGAGTTTAGAAAGAAAGTTCAGGAAAGATATAGTTTTGTCAAATATGAAATTGGGTTAGTCTTGGTGTTCTGAGAGGCAGAGCCAAGAAGGGATTAAGTGTGCACAAATTTTATTATGAAAACTACCTGCGTGAGAATAATGGAGAGCTCGCTGCACAAAGCTAGGGGAGTGGTGAGACTGGTGCCAGACATTGACATGAAGACTGGCAGTGAAGTGAAGATGGAGGAATTGTGGGGTTGTGACCTCTACTCCTGCGTGGGGTTAGAAGGCTCAGTAAGGCTGTGTGTCAAAGCTGGCTGTGAGAGGAGTCTGTGCCCCTGGAGGAGACCAATCTTAGTATCCCTGCCACATTCAGTTATGGTCTGGGAAGAGTTCAAACTAAATCATGTATTCTCCATATATGGAAGTCTGCAAGGTCAGCTCTCATTGTTTCCACAGAAATTAATTAAGCAATTCAATGTCTGGATATTTACTATGTACACTTTCTAGAAATGACAGATACAAAAATAGTTAAGTTATATTAACTCACACATGTAACTCAAACACGAGGCAGACTTTATTTTGTGACAAACATGGAACAGAAAAGGTGGGTCTATAAGAACAAGAGGAATAAGCTCTGAGCTGTGTTTTGCTTTGAAGGCTTGAGGGTTGTGGGGAGTGAGCTGGATGTTGTGTAAGACTGACAGAATAATAGGAACAATGGTTTGAAGGGGAAAATGCAGGGCTTACATGAGGAAACTTAGCAACAGAGAATCTGGATATGTAAATGAAGGCAGTTGTTACACTAGACATGGTTTGGGAGTTAAACACAACAGACAGTCTGGCGCAAAATTATGAAGTCCTTTCAATATGAGGCTAAACTTTGTTTTAAGTGCAATCATTGATGGTTTTGGAATAAAGGAGTAACATACCACATGGGACTTTTAGGAGGAGAGCTCTATGTAGCAAATAGAATATGCCAGAAAATGTTGTTAGAATGCAGGAATAACGGCTTATAAGTTTGGGAACTGGATTTTGAGGGATGTGAGAGAAACTAAGACCAACCCTTATATTTTCTACTTTAAGTTCTGAAATTAGTAGGATGCCATTAACTGAAAGGATATATGAAAGTAGACATTCTGTTTGATACACTGAATTTCTGTTATTTACCACATATTCATGTAGAATAGAGAAAGTTGAGAAAGCTTTTAACTGAGTATCCAGAATTGAGGATTCTGTCAGGTTTAAGTCCTAATAGAAGAGATGGACCTGGTCCCATTGGAATAAATAAATAAGTCAAAGTAGATGAAGACTAAAATAGAACTTAAGGAAATGATATATATTTTTTTATTTTTTATTTTTCTCCTTCCTTCCTTTTTATTTATTTTTCATTTATTATTCATATGTGCATACAAGGCTTGGGTCATTTCTCCCCCCTGCTCCCACCCCCTCCCTTACCACCCACTCTGCCCCCTCCCTCTTCCCCCCACTCCCTCAATACCCAGCAGAAACTATTTTGCCCTTATTTCTAGTTTTGTTGTAGAGAGAGTATAAGCAATAATAGGAAGGAAAAAGGGTTTTTGCTGGTTGAGATAAGGATAGCTATACAGGGCATTGACTCACATTGATTTCCTGTGCGTGGGTGTTACCTTCTAGGTTAATTCTTTTTGATCTAACCTTTTCTCTAGTTCCTGGTCCCCTTATCCTATTGGCCTCAGTTGCTTTTAAGGTATCTGCTTTAGTTTCTTTGTGTTAAGGGCAACAAATGCTGGCTAATTTTTTAGGTGTCTTACCTATCCTCACCCCTTCCTTGTGTGCTCTCGCTTTTATCATGTGCTCAAAGTCCAATCCCATTGTTGTGTTTACCCTTGATCTAATGTCCACATATGAGGGAGAACATACGATTTTTGGTCTTTTGGGCCAGGCTAACCTCACTCAGAATGATGTTCTCCAATTCCATCCATTTACCAGCGAATGATAACATTTTATTCTTCTTCATGGCTGCATAAAATTCCATTGCGTATAGATACTACATTTTCTTGATCCATTCGTCAGTAGTGGGGCATCTTGGCTGTTTTTATAACTTGGCTATTGTGAGTAGTGCTGCAATAAACATGGGTGTGCAGGTGCCTCTGGAGTAACCTGTGTCACAGTCTTTTGGGTATATCCCCAAGAGTGGTATTGCTGGATCAAATGGTAGATCAATGTCTAGCTTTTTAAGTAGCCTCCAAATTTTTTTCCAGAGTGGTTGTACTAGTTTACCTTCCCACCAACAGTGTATGATGGTTCCTTTTTCCCCCCACATCCTCACCAACACCTGTTGTTGGTGGTGTTGCTGATGATGGCTATTCTAACACGGGTGAGGTGGAATCTTAGCGTGGTTTTAATTTGCATTTCCTTTATTGCTAGGGATGGTGAGCATTTTTTCATGTGTTTTTTGGCCAAGGAAATGATATATTTAATGGAGCTAGATGGACAAAAGGGAACACATAAAACCAAAAAGAGCTCTAGAGCTCAGAGCTTAGGATAGTATCATGTAGATATCGAGAAGTTGGTGATGGTGACAAATGATAACTGAGTACCTACTATATGTCTTGCTCTGTGTGCTGCAAAAGTAAGCCAGAAGAAGACTAATGGGGACAGGTACATTTGGCAGTTAAAAGTTATTGGTGACCACTAATGGCAATTTTCATGGAATGGTGTGAGTGAAACAGAGACTATAAAGAACTGAGGAGAAACTGAAGAGGAAAAGATGAAGGATTTTTTTTTCAAAAAGTCTTTGAAATGATAGGAAAATGCTTAGAATATCTACATGCTATATGAAGTGGTACAATGGTTAAAATGTTTAGGTATGGTCTAATATACTATATATATTAGTATATTACCATATTAGATATTTACCATATCTCTGGTAAAACAAATGTTTTTCCAAAAGTATGTATAAAAAAGCATAGTTAATATGCCAAACAATGTGCATTTTCTGCATTTTATCATACTTTTATTGAAGAATAATTGACATAACAGAAAGTTCTAAGAATACGATTTAATCACGCTTTGAAGATTGTGTGTGTGTGTGTTACGATCTTGCATTATACTAGGATTTGCTCCACAAAGTTGTCCAGCATTGTTAAATGTTCACAAGAGCTATGCTGTGGTTAGTTTTTACAGGTGATTGATTTATTGCAATTTAAAAATTTAAGAATACAAATAATTATTTATTGAGCACTTACTACATGAAGTATACTCTATCATGGTCACCACTTTATAGAAAAAGAAACTGGGTACTTGTATAAGGCCACAGAGATACTAAATGGTAGAGCAAAGGTAAAAAATTATAACAGAGAATCATGGCTTAAAGAATGAATAATAGAGCCAGATAATTTGCATAGAATAACCATGGTTTCCAACACTTTCTAATTGTGACTTTGGCATATTTCTGTGCCTGAATTTCTCATCCAAAAAATGTAGATTATATCTTCTCCATTGGTTCTTGTTACATGTCCCTAGCATATAATAATACTTCACAAGTATGTTATTATCTAGTGCTAGTGTCTAAATTTTAGTCATTGAGCTATATTGTCTTCTGCAAAGTCAAAGAAAATATACTCATGTACAGGAGTTGAGAATTATAGAGGAAGATATTTAATTTTTTCCATTCTGCTATAAATGTTGGATGTATATAATCCCCTTTCCCCAAATTATTGAGAACCACACATAGAATAGCAGCGTATATTTGGACATAGTGATTCAGAAAAATTCATAAAATCATATAAAGTATTCCATAGTATTCTATAGTCAATTATAGAAAGTTTTGGGGGGGAGGGCCTTTTTCTCTTGCTGGTACTGGGCCTTGCACTTGCTAGGCAAGTGCTCTACCACTTGAGCCACACTTCTAACCCCTTTTTCAAATAGGTTCTTGCATTTATGCCTGGGCCATCTTGGACTGTGATTCTCCTATTTAGGCTTCCTGCTTAGCTGGATGACAGGCATCCACCACCATGCCCAGCTTTTACTGACTGAGGCTGGCCTCAAGCCTCCATCCTCCCAATGCCTACCTCCTAGGCAGCTAGGATTACAAGCATGAGCCACTGTGCTTGGCTTGTTTTGTTTTCTAGAGTATGCTGTGTTATCTGCTTTTATAGTAAAATAAAACATAAAATTACTCCACCCAAATGTGAAATTCAACAACTGTCCATTTGCACTTAAAGACTTAGGAAAAATGTGGAGAGGAATAACCATTTAGAATGGTAAAAGAGAACATAAGGAAGATAGGGTTGAAAATGAGAAATTAGACATTTTAAAGTATATTAACTAGTTCTTTCAAATTTTGGGAACTCAAAGAAAAAATAAGTAGACTATTTTATTTACATTTTCAATTGTAGATTAAAATTTTTACTTAACAAAAAGTTACATTTGCACCTTCTTTTACTTATTATGAACAAGTGGTCTCTTGTTTATTGTATGACTGAGCACAAAGCCATATTCAAAGCTGGGTATGATATAGAAATATTCATTTTTAATTTCAGGAAAATGTGAAATGTTAATTCCAATTGTTAATAGCAAGATATGCTACATAGTTGGTTTCTCGAATAGATTATTCCCACTGCTTATCTTGCAATTAATCCAACAAGGGCAAATGTTGTAATCTCAAAACTATCAAAGGATAATTTCTATTTCTCACTTATTCCTATTCCCCTTCCACTCCTGTCTCCCTCCCTCCCCCAAGCCTTAAGATATCTTTTTTGATATGCTTTCTAATTTCACACATTAATGGTAAAATTCAGATATGTGTCCTAATTTTTAAAATGTCTGCACTCCTAGATCTATAGAACTTAAAAAACTTTGGATCTACTAATAGGATGCCATTTCAATGTCTAAAGTGACCCTTCAAGAAAAAAGAAAACCAGGCTGATAGAGAATCTGAGGTATCCTTTGCCAAAGGATGAGAGGAGAGGTGGTTCCTTGGTTCATCTGAAGGTTTCCTAGGACCTGGGTTGGTGATAGGGGTGTTTCTTACCTGCAATTCAAGGAATGTTGAAGGTTAGGTAGGCCAGAGAATAAAATCCACCAGAGTTAAGGCCCAGAAACAACGTCAATGACTTTTCAGAGACCAGTGGTTAAGAAGGTTAACACTTGGGAGGCTGAGGCAGGCAGACTGTGAGTTGAGGCCAGCCTGGGCTATATAGTGAGACCCTGTCTAAAGAGAGAGAGAGACACACACACACAGACAGAGAGAGAGATAGAGAGAGAAAGAGAGACAGAGAGCAAAGTTGAATGGGAAGAGCTGGGGAAGCAGTGCTGTAGAGTTGGGGAAATCTCCAGGACTCATTGCAGTTATAGCGACAATAAGGAGGCAGAGAATTGGATAAGGGAGAAACTTCAGAATTTATAGCACAATTGGGATAACAACTTAAGGTCTGAAGTTGTGAGTACAGGGCCAACTCAACCCTCACTGTTATTTAAATATACTTGAACTACAGCACTTGGGAAATCTAAGCTTGGGGTTTCTCAGACTATAAATGAAAGAAGAGACCTTGGATATAATTGTTTAACTTTGACACCTAAGTTATATAACTTCAATAACTTTTTTCTTGTTTGTGTATGTATGAGAACACATGCATACACACGAGAGACAGAGAGAGAGAGAGAGAGAGAGAGAGAGAGAGGATTTGAACTACTTTGGTAATTGTCAAAGTATTCTCTTACATTTGATTATACTGAGACAAAAACCTTAAATTAAATCTAGTTGATCAATATTTTATACTCCAAAGGTATGCTTAGACTAGATTCTGGTCAGCCTCAGTTAAGTTCTGGTCAGAATATCTCCTTAATGATGCATAATTGAGAGTTATGCCCTCATTACCTTGAAACTGACTTGCTTCTTGGTGAATTTCTTCAGCTCTATTCTTCCATTAGTGGACTCTCCGTAAGCTCTTGCATAGCACCAAGGGGAAATGTGTTCAGTCGAGCTCTGGGTTGGATTAGTTGACACAGGGTCCCTCTGATCCTCTGCCAGATGTCTATTCCCAGCTGGCAAAGCTCCCTGTCTCCTTTTCAGTGGCTGTCAATGCTGAGCTTCCTGCCAGCAGGAGTTGGTCTCTTTGCAACTGAGGGCAGCATGCCTCAGTCAGCATTTAGATTCTTGTGTGAAGACATTCATGGATAAAACTCCCCACTGCTTCTCATCTGCCTTATGTTTTTGGAGTTTCCCAGACATCTCCTGAACTGTTAGGCTTCTGTGTGTGGCCACTGTGGGGTGGGAGTGGGAGGACTGGTGACACAAATCAGAGAAGCCACTGGGCATGGAGCCTGAATGTTCACAGACCTTGTTCCCATAGACTTTATGTGTTAAGAAGCGGGCTTATGGTGATTGGCATGTGGCCCAGAAGATTGAATTAGAAATGGGCCTATGGGTTGAATGTTTTGCTTTCTTGAAAACCACATAGGGCCATGGTTAGGAGTGCAGGTTCAAGAGTCAGAGAGCTTGGGTGAAAATTCCAACTCCATCACCCACAAGGGCTCATTACATAGCATAGATGTACTTCACTTTTCTCACTTGCAAAGTGAGAATAACAACAGTAACTTTTTCATAGAGTTCTGGTGAAAAGTGTAAAGTATTTGCCACAGTGCCTGGCACTTGGAAAAGAATATATAATTCTTTATCAAGTAAACTAGGTTCATGCTTCCCAGGTTCCTGGAATTAAAACATTTGTTAATAGAGATGATAAAGTATTCTGCTTGAATGAAGAGTCCTAGCTATTTTCATCACTTATTGGCTGTTTAACATGACCCAAACACTATGCCAATCATTTATGTAATAAAAATGAACACATATGTAACACTTGTGTCTGGCAATCACAATTTCTAAGAACTTTTCCTACTTCCTTCCTTTGTTCCTTATAGCAACGTTAACAGGAGTACATATGTGTCATTATTATTATCATCTCCATTGTTCTCATGAAACAAGTGATGTTAGATAACTTGCTCAGTCACCCACAGCCAGGAATAGAATAAATTTTTGAATCCAGGACAGAATGGTCCAAGAGTCTGTGCTCTTAACCACTGTGCACACTACCTAACATGGAAGCCCTCCTTGTTTCACAGTGATCTTATGAAGAGGTAATTATTACTGCTGTGTACAAAGGTGAAACTAAGGTTTAGGGAAGTGAAGCAAGTTGCTGAAGATCCCACTGCAAGAAAGTGGAGGATACTTGGTTCAAACCCACTTGCTAAAAATACTAAATAAAATTAAGATAAACCACAGAAACCAGATATTTAAATATAGTAAAGGTGGAAGGGGGCAAGAAGGACAACAGCATAAAATGTTTGTTATCAGGACTGCCATGTTATCAGGACTTCAAGATGAGGAATATGTGGGTGTGCTTAAGAGACACGTGTCTATAAAAATTTATCAAGAAATAATTTCTGTTTTTAGCTACTCTTGGTATAGATCTAATTTTGTCTTCTATGGAAGTGCATTTCCTCAAAGAATATTTTAAAAAGCAGCAGAGATATGTTCAATGTTATAATGTTCAGTGAAAATATCTGAGTGCAAAATTGTATAACAACTTCTAGGTAAAAATATTCAGCCATATGGATAAATCCTTGGAAGGGAATCCAAAGTGATGAAACTACTTGCTTTGTTGAAGTAGTGACAAAGTGATTTTCTTGTATTATTGCTGCTATTTGGTAATGAAGATAATTTTAAAAGTTAGCACATTGTATCAGTCGATCTATGTTCAATGTCCCTAGCTCAAGATCGTGTGTCTGGAGTATTAAAATGACCTCTCCTCTCTCCTCATGTAGCGATTCTGCATTTGATTACCAGATCCATATGTATCCCCATGAGCTTTGCACTTCTTTGACTCTATATTTCTATTCATATCATCTGCATGTTTTATCATTTGTTCCTCAGCATACTGCCTGCTATATATAGGGCCTCCACAAAGCCTTTTTTGACCTACATCTCCCAGCAGTCATATTTCTTCCCTGAGTTGCCATTGATACACGTGGTTTGTAACATGTCCATCTTCTCTGTCCTTTCAGATTGTAAGCTTCTTGAGATCATAGTCTCTACTGAATTCTTCACTTCTTGCATGGTATCTTACAAATTGTGGGGAAATTCACAAGAGAGTTTTGTTGATTGAAATAATGTGTTATGACAGAGAAGGCCTTTGTTCACCTTAGGTGAAACCCCAGGGAGTATATGTAGCACTACACTGTGCTTTTTACTTCTAGGAATAAGAGAATATTCCAAAATAATAATAGCAGAACTCAAGAAGTCTAACATTTCAATGAATTCATTGTAAAATTTGTGTCTCTATAATTTTCATTTGTCCTTAGAATTAGAAATATAGTATATAAAGTAATATATCCAAAATATATGGATCTATATACACAGAGGATAGATTTTATCATTCTAGATTACCATCAGATGGGCTGAAGTGTGACATAGCATTTCTGGTGCTTCTATGTTTGTTTTTGTCTGTAAAACCACCGTCATTTTTTTTTTCAGTACTGGGGTTTGAATTCAGGATCTTGCAATTGCTATGCAGGTGCTCTACTACTTGAGCTACGTTCCCAGCCCCTTTTGTTCTCTTTATTTTCATATAGGGTCTCACATTTATACCTGGGCTAGCACAGAATTGTGATCTTCCTGGTCTCTGCCTCCTGAATAGCTAGGATTTCAGGGTGAGCCACCATGCCTGACTAATTTTATATTTTAATAAACTTCATCAGTATCATCTTGCTTGTGATCTTTAAAAATAGCACATTAATTCATTATTTAGAGAGATTTTCCAAAGAAGAAAACTGATATTGATCAGGTGACACTTATGTTCTAAAAGCCTACTAAAATATTATTAGGGAACTTAAGAACAAAAGTTAGGAACCTGGCAAAATTATTTTTACTTATTTCATATTTTTTGTTTTCTTTTTGACATTTTAGGACAATGATTATTTTTCAGATTTATGTATGCAAAACAAAAGATGGTGGTTCTCTTTTATTGCCAATTTCGATAGTATAAGTAGTCACATGTTTTTAAAGTATTTTAAACTTCTAAAGCTTTGTCCACTTGCTCACTACTCAGTGTATAGATGACTTAGAACATCTTCCAGTTCAACCTTAGCTTCCTCTATCAACAAATTGCCCAAAATGCCTTTTCCAAATCACTTATCCATTGTGAAGAGTCTGTCTCAAAGATGGAAAATAAAGATGACTCTGTCACTCCTTCAATGAGAGAACCTATATGTTGGTGCCAATCGACCAGCACTTCACTTCTCTGAGATGTAATGAAAGCCATTCTTTGTGTTTCACTTTAATGGGAAAATAAATGGTCCAAAGATTGAAAAATAAATGTCATTGAAAGAAAAAGGCAATGCAATTTAAAAGAAAAAAGGAAGGAATGAAGAGAAGAGTTATAGAGAATTAGAATAGTTTTATAAAATTCATTGATATTTTGGCATTACCTCCCAGATTATATGCCAATATCAAAATATAATCTGTATCATACAAAAGTTCCTTTATTAATTTTTCCTGTTTTGCTTTCATAAAAATGTTGTCTATGAAAGGAATTATACATGATTAGAAAATAGATGCCTATGACAGTTTAGTCCAACAATGTATTTAATACTGTTTTCAAGATTAAAGAATTTGGTTCATAGTTAACATTGGTTGAGTAGTCCTTAATTTCTAGATTTTTGTACATTTGAAGTTTCTCTAATCTCCATGACTTTGAGGATCTTGAGAAAAGGAAATTGTATTAATGGACATTTGATACTGTCTGAACTGAATGAGGAAAGGTAATCTCTAAAGGATTTCAGAGAAACCGTAGACAAGAATGTTAATTTCCATGTAAATGTATTCAGAGGTCAAGGCTTTTCAGTTTTCCGAGGTGTAAGAATTAATTATCCATTTGCAAGAGCAAAATTTATTCATGGTAAGAGCTATAGCAATCAGAATCCTCTAGGTGTAAAATTCATGAAGTTAATATTGAGTCGATTAATGTTGAATAAACCACCATTTTTTCTTTTGGTGTACTGAAAACTTCCAAATGTTTGATGCTGCCCTTTGTACACTTGCAAGCAGTATTTAAATACTGCTAATGTGTAAATGTGTTCTAACTCCTAGTAAAAACGCATTGGAAAGGATAATTTCTTTTTGTGGTCTAATGTTATGTTTTGAATCTTTAAGGACTTCATGGAACAATATTGGTGTTGCTGTCTGTAATGATAATTAATTCTTATTAATTATAATGACACTCATCTAGTTAATCCCAAGTGGATCAAAAATTTGAGAATATTTTGTTCTACTTTTCTTATCTGTATCTTTAAAAATGGTGATTCATTTAAAGAAATGTTTGCATGCTTATGAAGAAATGAGTAAAGCACTAGTACTTCTTATTGACATGTGATTCAAAAATATTTGATTGTAGTGCTTAATGAGGATGCCATGTGAAATTTTAGCAGAAACTAAAGGAATACATAATTAAAAACCCTGCAACCATTACCTGAGATAATTAGAAAGATGATTTAAGACCATTAGGCTGGGGAAAATAATGGGTCTAAATAACTTTGTAAGTAGAGGCATATTAGGTAAACTTTGTGTGTGTGTGTGGAGTGTGCTTTGAAAATCTCAGAGCTTTGCTTACTCTTAAAGATCATTGAACATAAATGTCTGATGTCTTTTAGAGGGGATTAACCCTAGAAATGGACATTGTAGAAAGCATAAAGATATTTTAGTGTTTCATTTGTCTGCTTCAGTTAAAAGGGATTGATGAAGTTGTGTGTTTCAGTGGAACACATTCAATGGAACTGTGATTTTCTGATATGCTGTCAAGTTTCCACATGTTTCCTGATGAATCATTCTACTTGGCTGAGCCTTGACTTAGTCAAAGGCAGACAGGATGAACAAATGAACACACATTCCTAGACAACAAAGTGAAAATTTCCCTTTATGTCTTCTTTTGGCAATTGTAATACAGGATATGAGCCTTACATAATTCTCAGATAACATTTCTCTGCCTGCAGAAAAAGTGTGAAACAGGCAGGTCTCACTCTTCTTAAATAAGGCTTTTCTTTAACCATCATTTTATTTATAAGGGTCCAGTTGCTGTCTGTTCCAAATTGAAATTCTAAGTGAGATTGGCTCAGGGACATGATATGTGAGAGGATACAAGAGATTTGAGACAAGGCAAGGTGAGAAAAGTGGAAAGAGGTAAGACATTTGGACATAATCATGCCAATAGTCTTGTAGGGTGATTACTGAGCCAAGATAAGCAAACTTCAGTTAACTGCATAAAGCTGGTTACAGTGCGTATGGATTTCTAATTATGCACCCATGTAGACTTAGGGACAAGGTCTTGGGCACCCACACATTCTTCAGGATTGTTTCAGTCACCTGTAGGACAGTGAGTTGTAGTTCTTTCTCTTCTGTGTATTCAAACTCTACTTCTTTATCTGAGATTGAATTTCAAGAGTGTTCTCTTAAATTTCTCAAAATATATTGAAATCTCATGAAACTTTTGCATTTCAGCTTTCTATAGGACAGATTCTCCCAGAATTTTAAAGGAGTAGAATTTTAAGATATCATGTGAATTTTAAAGGAGTAGAATCTTAAGATATCGTGTGAAACAAAAACTTTACCTATCTCTGAGAGACAGACACATAGACAGATAGTAGAATTTCTGAGGAATGACTTAAAATTAGATATGGTGAGTACAAAATTTAGATTTTTGAATCATTGGCATAAGAAAGGACCATATTCCAGAAATATCAGCTGGGAAAAATGAAAAACATATTTTGTTTTATTGTCAAGGTTTCCAGTGAGAAAAACCACAGGTAACCATTGCTATGTGTCCCCAAAATATGAAAACAAAAGTTCATCTCTACGATTATTTGTTTAATGAAAGTCAGTTTACACAGCTTGTGGGAAATCATCTCTTAGGGCTTGAAATGAATTGTTGTTCTCTTTTACGTTCTGCCTAATTCCCCCCCCCCCCGAACTGTAATTCTAATGTCCCAACTGTACACTACTTTTTTAACATATAAGCTCACTGTTGAGCTTGGTGTTGTATAATTATTGCCCTTTGTTTAAATAAAAAAATGTGTCTAGATGGTAGAACTCCCAAGTATTCACCAGGGCCAAAATACTACGCTAAAAAAAAAGAGGAAAGAAAGAGAAAAGAAATAAAGATAAACTGGAGATCAAACATTCTGTTAACTCTTGCCTGGTCTTTCATTTACAGTGTAGAGACAGTTGAGTTTCATTTAAAAAATGCAAAAAGAGAATGATTATCAAATATCGTAGGGATTCTAAAGCTTTAGAATATGAGTCATCTACCCTTAAGCAAGATTTTAGAAACTTAGATTCTTAAAAAATGATTACCCTATATTTTTTATATTTCCAAATAGAACTCAAAAGTTTGCTTGCTGGGGGCATTCAGCAATGATATACAACTATTTATGAAAGCCTTACTTAAGAACAGTCCTTTCATCTAGCACATTATTTTTTGTGTTCCCAAAAGAGAGTATACCACAGGATACAGCAAGGGATGAAGAGATACAAACCCAACCGGCCGTACTGATGAATCCTGATGGTCCCAGGCAAGGAGTGATGCAAAGGATTGTGACAATATCCTAGATAATCTAGAAGAATTTGTTTCCTCTTCCTTTTTTCTTGTTATATAGCCTTGCACTTACTTATGCTTAGATAAATTTAGTATCTTATTAGAATAAGAATAGTAAGAAAGGCTTTTTAGGAGAATAAGGTCTAGTCCTGGCTCTGTAAATATTTCCTAGCTATATGATCTTGGATATGCTACTGACTTTATCTGTAACAATTATATGTATAAGAAAGTTTATACAAATAGAAGTTCATACTGATTTTGTGAAAAATGCATAATTCTTTTTAATTCAGTAAAGCTCACATTTAAGCTCAGTTTTGCTCTATATATCCCCCAAATAAATGACCATTCTTGCAAATTGTGTAACATTTGTAGATGTGTAGATTTTTGCTATAAGAGTTTTCTTTTTGGTTCTCCAAATTAGAATGCCACTGAGCAATTTGAGTAGTTATGGTTGTATATCTTTCTTTGAAAATGTTAGATTTAAAAATTAGTACAAGATAAAATAGTTGGAAAAATTATCAATGATTCAAAAGTAATTGTTTCAATTTAAAATAAAGGAAATTAATTGGTTCACAGATAACTGTCTTGGTAATTATAATATAGTTATCATGTGTGATGCACAAAAAAAGAATATAAGACATGCTTTTAAATTGTACATTGGCTATTCTTTTCTGATTATATTTAGTTTCTTCCTAGGTTTTTGGTTATTATCATGAAAAATAGTGATAATGAAAAACTTTTCTAGTTTAATTCCAGAAAACAGAATTCAATTGATGTTTGAATGGCAGTGGAACCTTGACAATTTGGATTGTCTGGGATTATGAAAATTAAAAAATGTAGAATATTTAAATTTAAATGAATCTGTACTGTAATAATTAACTTCAATAAATACCAGGTTGAAATCATATTTTCAAAGTTGAATGCTTTTGAGTTTGTGTGTCTTAGAATATTGAAATTTATTTTTTCTAGTTACCAAGTAGAATATATGACAGCAGAAACAATAATTTGTTTTGAATGACCCAGTCACATTGAATTTTTATAGAAATATCTGCTATTCTGTGCAAAACATCAGGAAAGGATCCCAGTATTGCAGCACTCTACTTTCTAGCTACCTTAATCACGTTCTGTGTCAAGATATTGAGACATAAATAAGATAGCTGTCTAGCTTCACTAAATAGTGTGAGGCAATTTTTTGCTCAGGCTGAGAAATGTAGAAAACACTTTCTAAGGCAGGATTTGGGTTGTTAATTAAAACTCAGTGCAAATTAAAGTGAAAATTAAAGTCCTAGTTAGTACTTAGGGACTGATATAAGGCTTCTCCCAAGAATTTGAAAATAAGATTATAGAATCTACTTCTTTTAAAGATCAGAAAAGGAATCTGTCATATTAAACACTCAGCAGAAACCGAAGGGCTCTTGGAGGGCAGTCAGAAAACTGCCTTTCAATGAATTCCACTAGTTTTAACTAATTCTTTTGGTTTTAATTTCATGCTTTTCAAATTATTTTCCAATTACAAACTGATTCCTGTTTAGATCCATCCAAAAGCAGTAGTTGGGCTACTTATGCAGATTTAGGTATTCCTGTCTCCAGGATCTTATTTATTTATTTTTTATCATTAGAGTGTTTATTTATTTATTTTTATTGTTTTATTATTCGTATGTGCATACAATGCTTGGGTCATTTCTCCCCCCTGCCCCCACCCCCTCCCTTACCACCCACTCTGCCACCTCCCTCTCCCCCCCACCCCCTTGATACCCAGCAGAAACTATTTTGCCCTTATCTCTAATTTTGTTGAAGAGAGAGTATAAGCAATAATAGGAAGGAACAAAGGTTTTTGCTAGTTGAGATAAGGATAGCTATACAGGGAGTTGACTCACATTAATTTCCTGTGCGTGTGTGTTCCTTCTCAGTTAATTCTTTTTGATGTAACCTCTTCTCTAGTTCTGGTCCCTTTTTCCTATTGGCCTCAGTTGCTTTTAAGGTATCTGCTTTAGTTTCTCTGCATTAAGGGCAACAAATGCTAGCTAATTTTTTAGGTGTCTTACCTACAGGATCTTATTTTTTTCTTATTTCAAATCAATTAAGTGGTATTCTGGAATTTATAAATGAGTTTTATGTGCTGGTTAACAGACCCTCCCTTCCCCCCACCGACAAGTGGATCTGCTCTCACTATGCTGAAAACATCTGTGGGATATGACCATTCTCTGGATGGTGTAAATTCGCTAAGTTCACAAAAGACATGCCTTGAACCCTAGGGTAGGTTAGCCTATGCCTACCCTAATAACATGAGTCCCTGTTAAGGACTCATGAAGCAGAGATTCTTCTAGAATGGACATTCACTAGGGTCTTATGAAAATTACAAGTTAGCATGGATATGGGATCTTTTCTTGTCTCAGAACAATGATAATGATAAAGAATGACAAATTAGTTTTTTTTCCCACTTTATCTCCTGGAAAATGCAGGTTTTTCTCATTTCATGACGCTGTATTTTTCTCTACAGTGAAATTTTACTCTTGATCAAATTCCTCCAAAACCACTTTGGATGAACTGGAGTTGTACTGAGATCTGTTGGCTGAGATCTGTACTGAGATTTGTACTGAGATATGTGTCTGTTGTCACATATGAAAATATGTAGAATTTATATTCATGCTTAAAATAATTTTTGTTACTGAATTAGTAAACCATGTTTAAAATTTTGAAAACAGAAATATCAAAATAAGAAAATAAAAATTCCCTGTAATACCACTAGTTGTAGGTAATCTGAACTTAAAAAAAAAAAACAAACCTGCTTGTTTCTCATGACTAGTTTCCTCTCACTATGCTCCATTAGTTAGTTGAAGACACACTGAAATTAGGAAGAGGAGTGGTACTTTAGAAATAGCCATTGAAATTAATAGTTTCTCAGTTACTAAAGCACCAGCACACATGGCCCAGGAACCATCCAGAGTCTGCTTCAGGATAGATTTGTGAGGCACAAATAAATGGATAGAAAACTGAAAATTTCAGATTAACAAGTGTTTCATCTAATTCCTACATAAACTGTAGCTGTTATTCTCCTCTAATCACTGGGAGAAAATGACTTCGTATTAAGGTAGCTGTCTGATTTGTGTGAATTCTCTCTCTCTGAATCTTAGTCTCTCTTAATTAATAAGCAGGGCATAACTCAAGGGTCCCATTCCCGAGGAGGTCTAACGACTTTTCCTTCTAAGTTTCTCTTCTATGGTTAAACTTTCATATTTTTACTTCAAAATCTCTGGTTCTGTGTAAGTGATTTAAGATCTTCAAAGGCCCTCACTAATGGCCTCTCACTGTGTTATGGCCTCAACACATTTATAAAACAGAACAGCTTCCTAGTCAAGAAACATACCTTTAGGAAGCCCAGGTTTTCTGAACTTCAAACCAAGGCATGAGATTGAACAAAAAAGAATAGTACATGAAGTGGAACTGTTTTAAGACTCTCAGGAGACAAGGCTGGTAGTATAGCCCTTGCGTGGTTATGTATGAGCTACTGCAGTCCTTTACTGAAGAAGTGTTCTTAAGGGCATTTTGGGTTCCCATGAGGAACCAGTCTCACTCTCTATTTTAATCAGATACAACACTTTGGCAGATTTTTGCCATTTTTTCCAGTACTTCAATAGAAAATTGAACTTGAAAATTATGCATTTGTGTATTAGGGTTCCAGGAATTTAAAATTTTCTAAAAATTAGCAGGAAGTTTTAGACAGGGGTTTTCATACCAGGTAAAAGGGCTATGGGAAATGTGGACCTGTGTTTCATAAGCATTTTCTGAAAGTGTGCTTTACTCTCAAACTTTTAGCAGTAAATTACGGTGCAGGCAAAACTGTTATTTTTTTTTTTTCATTTTTCTTTTATTATTCATATGTGCATACAAGGCTTGGTTTATTTCTCCCCCCTGCCCCCACCCCCTCCCTTACCACCCACTCCACCCCCTCCCGCTCCCCCCCTCAATACCCAGCAGAAACTATTTTGCCCTTATCTCTAATTTTGTTGTAGAGAGAATATAAGCAATAATAGGAAGGAACAAGGGGTTTTGCTGGTTGAGATAAGGATAGCTATACAGGGCATTGACTCACATTGATTTCCTGTGCGTGGGTGTTACCTTCTAGGTTAATTCTTTTTAATCTAACCTTTTCTCTAGTTCCTGGTCTCCTTTTCCTATTGGCCTCAGTTGCTTTAAGGTATCTGCTTTAGTTTCTCTGCATTAAGGGCAACAAATGCTAGCTAGTTTTTTAGGTGTCTTACCTATCCTCACCCCTCCCTTGTGTGCTCTCGCTTTTATCATGTGCTCATAGTCCAATCCCCTTGTTGTGTTTGCCCTTGATCTAATGTCCACATATGAGGGAGAACATACGATTTTTGGTCTTTTGAGCCAGGCTAACCTCACTCAGAATGATGTTCTCCAATTCCATCCATTTACCAGCGAATGATAACATTTCGTTCTTCTTCATGGCTGCATAAAATTCCATTGTGTATAGATACCACATTTTCTTGATCCATTCGTCAGTAGTGGGGCATCTTGGCTGTTTCCATAACTTGGCTATTGTGAATAGTGCCGCAATAAACATGGGTGTGCAGGTGCCTCTGGAGTAACAGTCTTTTGGGTATATCCCCAAGAGTGGTATTGCTGGATCAAATGGTAGATCGATGTCCAGCTTTTTAAGTAGCCTCCAAATTTTTTTCCAGAGTGGTTGTACTAGTCTACATTCCCACCAACAGTGTAAGAGGGTTCCTTTTTCCCCGCATCCTCGCCAACACCTGTTGTTGGTGGTGTTGCTGATGATGGCTATTCTAACAGGGGTGAGGTGGAATCTTAGTGTGGTTTTAATTTGCATTTCCTTTATTGCTAGAGATGGTGAGCATTTTTTCATGTGTTTTCTGGCCATTTGAATTTCTTCTTTTGAGAAAGTTCTGTTTAGTTCACCTGCCCATTTCTTTATTGGTTCATTAGTTTTGGGAGAATTTAGTTTTTTAAGTTCCCTGTATATTCTGGTTATCAGTCCTTTGTCTGATGTATAGTTGGCAAATATTTTCTCCCACTCTGTGGGTGTTCTCTTCAGTTTAGAGACCATTTCTTTTGATGAACAGAAGCTTTTTAGTTTTATGAGGTCCCATTTATCTATGCTATCTCTTAGTTGCTGTGCTGCTGGGGTTTCATTGAGAAAGTTCTTACCTATACCTACTAACTCCAGAGTATTTCCTACTCTTTCTTGTATCAACTTAAGAGTTTGGGGTCTGATATTAAGATCCTTGATCCAGCAAAACTGTTATTTTATTTTTTTCCAGTACTGGGGTTTGAACACAGGTCCTATACCTAGGCCCTCCACAAGCCTTTTTTTGTGATTTTTTTTTTTTCAAGATAGGGTATTGAGAACTATTTGACTGGTCTGGCTTCTAACCGTGATCCTTCTGACCTCTGCCTCCTGAGTAGGTAGGATTATAGGCAGGTTTTTTTTTTTTTTTTTTGTCTTGTCAACATAAGAACATCAAAAAAGACTTGATTTAAAGAGATGGGGCCATTCAAGTGTTGGTGCATCCTCTATTTCAGTGGTTTCTTCCAAGTAATTGAGATGTTTGCTATGGATAGAGAATGGTAAGTTTTAGCTAAAATGTCTATAATTTTAAGTAACACTCAGTTTTTCTGTTTAATATATGTAAGACTTGTGAACCTACTTAAATCTCCTGAGCCTTATAAAATGAAGACACTATTAGCCCATAGCACTGTCAGGATTACCCAGAAGATCTGAAGAGATGAAGTAGTGAGCAGAGTCAGCAGGTCAGTTCCCTGGCTTTGCTGTTCCCAAACATTTCCTAAACCAGAGATGGGAGCTGGCATCTGTTTTAGAGCAGCGTTAGAGCTCCATGGATAGAGTTACTGTCTCTTAGAGCTGAGTCAATATCATGAAATGCACTATTAAGAGCCTGTGAAAGTAAGCTTGCAATGGGACTGCAATATTTTGGGAAGGAAATAACTTCAAAATCAAGTAATATTTATTATCATTAAATTGTAAACTTAAAAATTGGGATAATTTTTGATTCATATTAATGTTTCTTAAAATTATCTTAATTTTAAAATTAATTTTAAGCAAACTTTTAGGAATGATGATATGAAATCACATTTTTTAGAAAAGTTTTCACATTTCTCATGGCCCCTACAATGAAGACATAAAGGCTTTCCATCCTCTGACAAATCAGATCTGAACTCCTCCCATAGTCAAGTTTGTCTAAAACCTCACTTCTCTTTACTTTAATAAACATTCTCTGTTTTTTCCTGTTTCAGATTTGCTGCTTGGGTCAGGCTGTCTTCCCATTAATTCCATTTACAAAGCATGTCCAATTTTATCTTTTAATTTTTTGATTATCCTTAATCCTGTTCTAATATAGTAATATTTTGCTTACTTCTCTTCTTCTATTCAAGATGTTTTCAATTTTCAAATGTTCTGTATATAAAATGACAATAAAATTGTCTGGATATGCATTTTCAAAATTTTTCTCCCCAGTTCCATCGGAATCTTTTTCTCTCCTCTCTGCTTTCTTTCTCTATGTACACAGTTCCTTAAGAATAGCTTGAACCCCTTTCTTTTTGTTCATAATTGAAGGCCAAAGCCTTCTTCTTTAAGAACCCTCCTTTTGAACAATATAAGAAAGAACCCCATGTATTCCATAGGATAATAATCTGCGACCATGGGAGAAGAGACAGGAGAGCAAGCACAGCACAGAGGCTAAAATGATAAGGTTTGGCACAAGATAATCCTGGGCTAGAATCTTGGTCTTAGTTGTCTCATCTGTAAAATAGGTTTAATTAGAGAGTCTTTCATAGACTAGTGCTGGGTGGGTATATAATGAGACAATGTGAGTAAGATGTCTGATTCAATGCTTGGCACATGGCAGGAGCTCTGCAAATGACAATGTGGCTTCTATTGCAATCACTACCATAGAAGAACCAATGCAAGGAATGCACTCAACTTTATAAAACACATGAGCTGTCAACATAGAAATGTACTAAAATGTCCTACTGCCACTATAACAAATCATCACAACTTTAGTGACTTAAAACAACACAATTTTTTTTCCCTCTTACAGCTCTGGAGGTCAGAAGTCTGAAATGAGTCCAGGGCTAAAATTAAAATGTCAGCAGGGCTCTCTGAAAACTTTGGAGAGAAATATTTATTTCTTTTTTCTTCCAGCTGCTAGAGGAGGATTCTGTCATTCCTTATTTCATGGCCACATCACTTGAATATTTGTTGCCATTGTTACATTGTTTTCTCCTCCTTATTGTATTCCTCTTATGAGGACCCTTTTTATTGTAAAGAGCCCACCTGGATTGATAATCCAGAAAACCTCTCATTGGCTTTTTATCAGTTTCTTACTCATGCCTAAAGTACCTATGCCACAATAACATTCACAGATTCCAGTGATTTGGAGGTGGACATGTATTATGGGGCAGGGAGGCATTCTTCATTCAGCCTTCCACAGACAAACTGAGCTCTTTTGTGAAAGGGAAGCAGGCCTGTTTTGAAAGCAATAGAAGAGCAGAGGTAACTTGCCATTTATATAGAGCAGAAGCTAGCATTTATAGAAGTGATTGTTGGTCAAATTTGACTGACAGCAAGTGAGCTCTTACAGCTACAGATTTAGTATTTGTAAGTAAGTGCTAAAGTAACATGTACTTTCCTAGGTATGTGTACTTTATATGAAAAGTTTCACTTGTTTTTCGATGTATCTTTCTCTTAAGAGGTTCATTGCTGTTTTTCTGCAACTTGAAAGGTCACCATGGTTTTCTAAATGGCACCTACCATAGATTCAGAAATTGTGTATTTTGGGGTTGGAAGAGAACCATTTCTTTTTTACAAATAATAAATTCTGATAAGTTATATATTATCTCCTTTAATTTTCTCCATGATTACTGAGACAGGTGTTAATACTCTAATTTTTCTGTTGAAGAATTTAGAAATTTTAGAAACTTATAGAAAATTTAGAAACCTTCTTAATTTTTATTATCATATTATTGGTGTACTGGGGGTACATTGTAACATTGACAAAAAGGCTTATAATATATCTTAGTTAAATTTCCCCTATTTCTTAGAATAGTGTCAATAGATCTCATTTTTCCTTTTTCATATATGAGTTGATAATATTTCCATCATATTCCCCTCCTTTACCCCTTACCTATATCCTCCCTCTCTCACTGATGCCAACCCCCAGACAGGACCAATTTTACTTTCCTGTCCTTCATTTTTGAAAAAAAAAACATTTCTTTTTGTTTAAGATAGATACTAAGGGAGTTTCATTGTGGCATTTCTATGCATATATGTATTAGATACTGATTTGGCTCATCCTCTCCATTTTTCTTCTTTCTACCTTAGTTCCCCCTTTATGGTGATTTCAACAGGTTTAAGAATGTATAGTCATTTATATATAGGGAGTACATCAACCATAGTCACCTTATGTAACCCACTTAAAGTGTCACAGTAGGTAACTGGCAATTCATGATTTGAATCTCTACAGTATCTAATGCCAAACTTAGCTTTCCTTCTTTTGCTGATCAGTATTTACCTGTTGTAGATTAAGTTGCAAAAATAATTAAGACCAGGACCAGGATCTAGGTCTCTTTGTCCCATGCCCTATTTTCAGACCCTTCTCTAAGTCACATTGTATATGATATAGATTCAAAATTTTTTCACATTTAACAGTTCTATGTAGTAGCAAGACTTAATTTAATTTTTTAATTGTAAAAATTATCTAGATAGCTTGTGGGCAAGGTATGGGTTTCTCCTTTTGATTCCTTTTAGTTTTAACAGTGTTATATCAGACTTAAATATATTTAAAATTGAACAGAATGGAAAGATTTTCATTGTAGGCATTATGTAACTTTAATTTTAGAATTGAAACAAAATCTGCACATGTAACTATCAAATCAGTTATCCTCTTTATAATGAACACCTTCCTAAAATCTTGCATCTATTTATAGAAGAAAGGAAATAGATCATTTTCCATGACGGCTTCTCTATTTTTAATCTACCATTGTTTTCCTTGCCTACAGTTCAATGAACTTTAGTTTGGGGGAAAAGGGAATAAATAAATCTGGAAAGTAATTGAAGTACATATATGGGCTCCTTTATTTTACATGATTTGTCTAGGAATCAAGCAAATGAATCCTTTTAGGGACTTGATAAGCATTGGTACAATCCACTATTGCAAATGCTCTCTGATTGCAGTAATTAACTTTGTAATCATGAAAGAAAACTCTTGATCATCCTTCATTACCCAACACAGTGCTCTGAGAAGAATTAACATGAAAGTAACCTATGAACAAACATAATGTGTGAGGAAGGGAAGATACCTGTTATTTCCCCTTCAATTTAGAAAAGACCAGTTCTTTTGTAGGGCATCAAACTACAAGTGCTGTCCAATTTTCCACAGGAAAACAATATAACTGAAAAATGACCTTTCATAGTCAAATTAAAAAGTAAGTTCTTCTCAAATGAAGCAAGATATTTTAAAATAAATGTAGCAAGGATCACTAGTTAACACTTTTCATATGATTTCTTTATTTCATGTGTTTTCATTTTATCTTTTTTTATATTGCCAAGAGAAGTCAAAGCAAAGCTCAATTTTGTTTCTCTTTGTGATTTTTAAGGGTGCTATTGTACTTTATTTCTGAGTGAGCTATTTAGGTAATTGTTATCAGAGATAGTTCCCATTCTTATTTTTAAAACTATGCATCTAGGTGAAGGAAGTAATTCTTATGTCGATCCAAATTGAATTAACTCTACTCCTCTGTTATCATATTGCTTTAGCAACCAGCATAATGATTCAGTTGTCTTCTACAACTAAGTATTAATGAAAACTCTGCAATTCATAGTGTGGATGTGATTTATGAACTTCATATAGAATTACCTATGTGAAACTGGGGTTGTAATGAAAGGATGATTATCTTTCATTTCTGGTGTAATGACTTGAAAATAGACAATGCTGTTATTAAATGACATGGTCTTCAAGCTTAAAGATTAATGTGGTTAAAGTGTTTGGAAAATATAGCTTATATTTTGGTACTATTAGGTCCAGCCCACCAGTATTCTATAAAGAGTAGATGCTAAGTAAGTACTTGTTGCAGTGAGTTGCATTTTTATGACATATAGTCTAGCTGTCTTTGAGGCTTCTTTCTTTCTAAGATCATTTATCTACTTTCTACCAGGTCACATCACAACATACTCCAGGAGTTGTTCTTGGTTTTTCTTGTGAGGGATTTCAGGAATTCCAGATGCATTTGTGTGTTAGCCTTGAGGTTCTGTTCTAACATGCATTGGTTTCTGGAAGTAAACTCTGATGTTGTTCATTATGATTAAGCCCTATTTCCCATAGACTTTAGGATCCTGTTTTTATTTTATGAATTGGTCATTTTTCCTGATCCAGAGGGTGGATAAATTTCTGTCAGGTTTCTTTCAATCACCTAGTTTCACTGAATTCTTCTACTAAATCTTACTTCAGATATCTGAATTTCTTTAATGGGACTGCTTAATGTTAACACTTCCCTACTTATGTACCTGTTTCCTGCTATTGTTTGTATAGAAGAAGGTATAGGGAGTAGTGAAGATCAGTACAAAGTACATGAGCTTCAAACTGATGCATGCCCTATAACAGGTTCTGGTACTTACTAGTTATATGCAAATTTTACCTCCTGAAGCCTTGGCCTCCTTATTTAAAAATAGGTTTTTTTTTTTTTTTTTTTTTTTTAAGCTGGGTTCCAGTGGCTCGGGCCTATAATTCTAGAGACTCAGGAGGCAGAGATCAGGAGGATCATGGTTCGAAGCCAGCTAGACAAATAGTTTGAGAGACCCTATCTCGAAAAAACCCATCATAAAAAAGGACTGGTGGAGTGGCTCAAGATGTAGGCCCTAAGTTCAAACCCTAGTACCACAAAAAAAGGTGTTTTATTACTTTCCTCAAAGGATTTTGATGAGAATTAAATGAGATAACTTAGGAAAATTACTTGATATGGAGCTTCACACAGAGCAAGTCTTCTGGATAGTGTTCTTCCTCAAATTACCTTTAATTTATGTCTGCCCTCTCTAATATCTGGTACCTAAAAACAGACTCATTTCTGACAATGAGATTCTACCTGCCTGGACTTGCTCCTATTACATCTCTGAGATTCGCCTTTATTTTCTGCCATTTTTTGTAGTGGAGCTGTCCAGTAAGTAGGTGCTGAAATAATGTGCCCTTCTCTTCCACACCAAAAAAACAAAAGTAAAAACAAAAACAAACAAACAAACAAAAAAACCCAAAAGAAAAAAGAAAGGAAAAAGTCAGACACCTGCTTTGTTATTGCCTCTTTGGAGTCAATTTTTTACTTATTTATTTCATGAAGTCAGAAATAGTATTTTAAGAGAAAAAACCACTTTAATTTTGAGATGTTAGGTAGTGTTTTCAGTGTTAATTCAAAACTATTTTGTGTATGCCTGTTATGTACCAAGCTCTGTTAAAATCACCAAAGATACCTTGAAGAACAAAACAAGCAAAATTTCCTTAACATTCTAAGAAAGGAGGCTACTAATAAAGAAGGAGACATAAAAAAGTACTATTATGTCATATCATGGTAAATTCGTTAAAGCAAAATAAAATGTGATGTGATAAGAAAGATGTGCATGTAAATGATGTGAGCACACAAACAATTGCTAAGTTTGGTGTAAGAGCAGTAACAAGGGAGGAAGCAAGAGTAAAGGGTCTGAAAGAGACACATTTGAAGAACAGCAAGATCACTGTATTAACGTCATAATGAATGAGGAGGAGAGGAGAAAGATGCAGAGATAGTTAAGGGCCCATTAGGTAGAGTCTCTAGCCCTTGATAGGGAATGTGTTATTCTAAAAGAAAAAGGTTGAAAGAAGAGAGGAATAGAGCCTTATTTATGCTTATTGAGGAAAGTTATCATAAACTTGGAAACAAAACCAAAGGATGGCTATGTGTGCATTCTCTACTATACTAGTGCATTGTATAATTATCCCTTTCAAGGATTGTTTGATTTTCTATGGGACATACCTTACTTTGACATTCACTTTATTTTTAATTAGGGTCCAGACTATGAAATTACATATTAACTTATAGATTTTTGTTCATTAGAAATGCAGATAATTTCTAACCAGCAAAAAAAGATAGAAAAGAGAACTGCAAAGTTACAGTTTTATTGCTGTAGGTAATTTACTAGTTTTGTATTCCCATCAGAAAGCTTGTTTAGTATACACCCTACTTATTTAATTACATTTTTAACTAGATTTACAACCTTTCTGCTCCCCTTATCAATGGGTTAAAAAAATTTAATGTGTATTCTGTATTCGTCTGAGAGTTACGGTTCTAGATTTTTGGAAGTTATGTACTTCGGCATGATAAGAACACTCACTTTGGCTGCTGAGTGGAGAGTGGAGTGTATGAGGGTTTAAGAGAGAAGATATGAAGAGTGGAAGCAAGAAGATGGATGAGGGTGGTGCAGTGATGCAGTTAATGGGAATAGTCAAGATTGTCTGGGTAGATGCTGGTGCTGGTGACAGTTGACTGGATTTTACATTTGATTTGGAAGTAGGAATAAGACTTGCTAATGAATGGCTGTGGAGTGATTTTTGATTTGGCAACTGGGAAATTGTGGTTGGGGAAAGAGTAGGATTTTTGGAGAAAATGAAACATTTGGATATGTTAATTTTAGATATAATCTATACTTCTTGGGCAAATTTCCTTAGAGTAAAAATATTTATATTTTTGTGACAATCACAAAATCCTTAGGTTTTAACAAATGTCTGTGTTCTTTATACATAAGTATGTTGGTATAGATACACATACACATGCAAACTATCCATCTGAGGTTTAAATATACACATGTGCATATAATGTTGGCATTATTTTCTGGGGAATTGATGAAAACACTCCCTTCTCCCAAATGCTATAGTTCAGGTTCTAGAATTATTTAGGTTAAATTATTTCACCAACTTTAAAGACTCTTGACTTTAAAAAAATCTGTAAATGTTACAATGTTATAACTTATACTCAACTTATTGTTTGAAAAAGATAACATCAAATTGGATTGGCTGCCACATGCCTAGTCCTAGCAACTTGGGAGGCTGAGGCAGGAGGATTGTGAGTTTGAGACCAGCCTGGACTATAAAGGAAAATAAAACAGAAAATCCCTTATCCTTATTGAAACTTATTTTTTATGAGAGAACAATTTCTGTCCTACAGTATTCATTCATATGTATGCTTAATGAAACAAGCAATATTTAAAAAATTCAAGGCACTAAAGATATATAGATTATTATTTTGCATAATTATTTTTGGAAAATTTGCTGAAAATAGTTATTCTTCTGAGAATAGGGATCTTTGTCTCCTTTATTTACAAAATTATGGCACATATCTAGAGTAGTGCTCAGCACATAGTATGTGCTCAGTAATCTGATGACTGACTGAATGTAAGACTTCCTACAATTGGAGAATACTTTACAATCTTAAAAATTGGAACACAAAAAGACAATTCAATTTGATGACATGTTATTTATAATAATTATTTATACAACAGAGCCATGTTGCCATTTTGTGTTAGGCTAATGTTAAAATTATATTTAATGTCATAGAGGCATTATGGTCAAAGTCTAAGCAAATAATCCCAAAATGTGCTTATTAAATATGTAATTTAATCTTTGGTAAGTAACTTACCAGAGGTTTTCCTCTCTCCAATTGTAAAGTATGATTAATCATAATACCTGCTTTGTAGAATTATGAAAATTGAATCAGCCAACATATAAAAGAATAATGTTCTGGTAGATAGTAGGCACTCTGTATTAGTTTTAAACCATCATAGTTGTTATTATCATTACATATGAATCACTAGCTTATTATGGTAAGGGTTTCAGGTAAGTGCTATTTGAATCTGTGAAAATTATACATTAGTAAACCTGTCAAATGGATATAAAAACAAAACAAAACACTCACATCAACTATATAGAGAAACACTCAAAATATGCACAAGACTTTAATTGATCCAGGAAAATGATAGAAGTTTTTGTATATAAGAAAATCAACTCGCATATTATCATGAGTTTTGAGTTAGTATTTTACTTTCCTACTTCTAGATGATCAATAGTTGAGAATAAAGGATTTTAGAAAGAACTTGTCTTTTCATCCATTTTCACTTTTTCAACTTTTTTCCCCTGAACCTTCACATAGATAGGAAATCAAAATGTAAAATTAATCTTTAAAGTTTTAAAGACAAGAGAAATAATACTCACCCAACAATATGGGAGTACAGTAGATGAGAACAATGTCTAGCAAAAAAATTGCCTCTCTTCAGATTTCTCGTGTTTGTAATAACTTCAAAACTTCAGAATTTTATGGAAAAGAGTTCACCCCTTTTGTCCACAATGAATAAAAAACTCCATTCAAATATATGCTGGTATGCAAATAATGGATTTATTTCATAATGTAGATCTTTAAATTTGTGTATGCTACCCACATCCTTTGGCTTTCACATAAATTAGGTATATTCTTACTGCCTGTTTCTATCCTTTTCCTTAGAGCTGTATCCCCTCTCTATATCTGGAAGAGGTTTAACACCCTTTCTTATTCTTTGAAATTTTCAATCAAAATTTTCTATCTAGGCAAATCATATACTTCTGTAAAGGAACGGGGTCACATAGTCTAAAATATCCAGAATGAGTTCTCATCTTTACATGTATAGATAATGTCTTTTAGCTTACCCCAAAACATCCTCATTCTTAAATTCAACAATTTTCACTAAAATTTTAAGCTTAATATGCCAAAAATAAGTCTCTCAATTTGCCCTCCTCCTAAAAAGCTATCTTTTCCCTTCATTCTCCCACCTCTAGTCTTTTCAACGTCAGTAAATTGTTCAACTACTTAACTAGGTGGTGAAGCCAGAAACTTCTGGAATCATTCTTGTTTTCCCTCTTTTCCTTCCTTGCTATACACAATAGATCAATAAAGCAGATTTACAGCATCTACATTTTGAATCTGTCTAATTTCCTTTGTTATGGTTCACTTCAGTACGGGCAAGCATTATCTCTGACCTTTTCGCCTATTTTCCCGCTTCATCTCCTGTCTTCTCTAAATTCATCCTTTATTCATTCTTAAAATGTAATTCAAATCATATCCATTTTCTGCTTAAATGCTTTCACTTGTCACTCATTGTGGTTATAATACAGTTTAAACTCCTCAGTCTGACATCAAGTCCCCACTTTCCTCACCAAGCTCACCTTGCCCACCCTTCCTGTCACTAACATGCTGTGATTTCTCAGGCCTTCTTTCAGGTCCTTGAAGCTATCTTTTCTTTCCTGACTTGAGACCTGAGCTATGTGCTAGGAATGGCACTTTTCTCAGTGAAACAGCACCTCTTCAGCAAAAGCCCCTTTATGACCTTTCTACCTAAAGAAGGTCACTGCATGCAATTGTTAGTTTATATTTTAGAAACTTGCTCTTATGTGCTTCATTCTATCTCCATTTTTATTTTATTCAATGACAAAATCTCTCTGATTCATCATTTTATTCCCAACATTTAAGACAGTCCTAGAATAGGGAAGACACTTAATGAATGAGTGTTAAAGGGATGATAATGAATTTGCAAAATATAGTCCATGATGATATTTTAAAAATTCTTTATGCACAAAAATAAAAGTACTTTTTATGAAAAACAAAAACCTAATGGGCTGATGATGATCTTCTTAGACAAAGGTAAGTAAATTTCAGTTTCAAATTGCCTAATTTCTCCTGTAATGCCCAGTCTACCGAGAGACCTCCATGTGGATGAATTCTCACTGTTCTTTTGCTTATCAGAATCGTTCTTTTAATTTTAAAAGTCACGTAGCTATTCAGTGACTCTTCATGCCCAGTATCTTATGTTTTCTTCAAATATTATTTATACAATACTGTATATTCCAGAAATGTTTTCTCTAAGTAAGTATAAAATTATCATGCTACTCCAGCAGAACTATTATGTCCCCAGACTTTCAAAGTTAAAGTTATATAGCAAGTAACTTGTACTTGAAGGGAAAAAAACCCTTAATCCTTTTTCCCTTATAAATTTATACTTAGGCTCTTCTTACTATTTGTGATTGATTTTCTGCTACATTTCATTAATTTACTTAACCTCATAATAGGCTAACATTTGTTTGAAAATGGGACTAATTTTGGATTAAATAAATCTATTTATTGCCCTCTCTCCTTTTTTTTTTAGTCACAGAAAGTTGATAGTCCATGGTAACTTTCTATATAGTGTAACTAAAAAGGCATTCTGTAAGAGATAATTGCCATATAATGAGAGGGACAACTCAGAATTATTTCCTAAGAATGCCTGGTTTTGAATATACATAAACAGAAATAATTGACTGAGGCCAGATCTTGGGACTCCAGAGCCTTGAAAAGACTGACTTAAAAACTTTTGTGTTATTCCTTAACCCTTAATTTGACTGGAAATCAAATTTTAAACAAGTTAAAAACTTATAAAGATTACAGTATATCTGGATGTATGCATGTGTATATGTATATAAATATGTGTGTATATATGCATATGTATATAAAAAGAATACTCTGCAGCTGTTAGGAATATTCTATAAACCAAATTAAGTCAAATTGGTTAATAATGTAATTTTAAAATTCTTCATCCTTTACTGAATTTTTTTGTCTACTTTTTCTATTAGTTACTGAAGATGTAGGTTAAAGATTTTCCCCATAATTATGCATTTGTATATTTCATGTTTAGTTCTGTAAACTTTTCCTTATATAATTTAAATTTATGCTATTAGATAGCTATGAGTTTGCTTTTATAACTTCCTTTGAACTGAACTCTTTTATTGCTTTAAATTGTACATCTTTATATCTTGAAGTTTTACTAAAGCTCTCCTTTGCCTAATATTAAAATAGCCATTTAATTTTTCTTTTGATTACTATTTGCTTTTAAGTTTGCTGTTTGTATGTTTTAGGTTTTTACTGAATTTTCCCAAGCTTTATTTATCTTTATTTTCTTGAATATATTAATAATGGCTATTTAAAAAAACTGTAATGATACTTTTAATGTTTGAAATACTTTGTTATCTCTTTCTGCTGTTTGTGATTCTTCTGTTTTCTAGTGAGTTTGGTCTGTTTATAGCAAACCTTACATGTTTAGAAGGAATGCAAATAGTACAGACATCAAGTGAAGTCTTAGATTTTCTTTTGCTGGGCAGATACAGTGATAGTGGGTTACCTCCATCTCTTGGGTGTTTGTTCTTAGTCTCCAAAGGGTCAGACTCTATCTTATTTGCCCTTACCCTTGGGGGAGGCTTTATGGAATCTCAACTGAGCTGGTGGTATTTACCAAACTGTTGTAATTTCAAGGGACTCAAACACCAATTTTATTTTTTCCAGCACTAAACACCTTTGGAAAATTTTTTTAGCCCACTGTTGCTTTGTGTTGAGTTTTCTTGAATACTAGCTTCACATGAGTTACAAAAATTTTGGAACCATATTTTGAGGCTTCCTGGTTTGGGGCTTCCTTCTCTCTTAGATTTTTTCCCCTTTACTTACAGGTTTTCAGGCAGTCTTGAATCCTTATGTTTTTGTCTCCTCATGGAAGCAAGAGCTCTCTTTCTGCTTCAGCTATTTTCCCCACACCAATGTAAACTAGAGTGGCTACAGAGAAAATGCATCTACCTAAATCACTTCTCACTCTGGAAAGGATCACAGACCCTCACTTTGCTGCTTGCTTTAGTTGTTCCTCAAAGATTTCAAACAATTAGTTTTTATATTTTGTTTAGGATTTTAATTATCTGTACTTTGAAGGTTAGTCTGATATAACTAACCTGTCCTGTTTACTATTGAAACTGATGGTTATTATTTTAAATATATGTAGTGTGTACATAACAATCATTTTTTTGCCTGGTATGTGCTCAGTGTTTTAATTGTATTATTTTATTTAATCCCCACAGAGGTATTTGAAGTAGTTATTCTCACTTTCATAGATAAGAAAACTGTAACTTAGAAAGGATAATAAAGTAATCCTGATCATATTAGTTACTTATAGGTTTATTTGACATTGCAGAAGGAAGACGATGAGGCTTCTAAAGCCAAAGTCCTTCATTGAGAGATACAGAGGAGAGAGAGAGAGAGAGAGAGAGAGAGAGAGAGAGAGAGAGAAAGAGAGAGAGAGAGAGAGATGTTTCAAGCTCTTACCAAAAACATGACTGTTTCTCCAGTTGATGATGCTTTAGCTTCATAGACTAACTTTACTTCTGTTAGAAACTGATCTGTATTGGCCTATTAGTTATATGAAACAGCAGTAAGAAAACTAAACAAAACTAACTTATTGTTTTCTCAAAGCCTTATTTAAGAGCACTTTTGAGGAAACAATGTATGTTTTCAAAACAGCTGTCTTTGTTGCTTTAATTGGTACTTGAAGAAATCTTCATATAATTTGATACAGTTTAAAACATTTTCTGCAGTTCATTAACCGAGGCTAGAAGGCATGCTGGAAGTATAAGCAAATTGAGATGCTTTAAAATGAGAATCTTAATTTAGTGACAACTTTGAATATATAAGAAAAGTAAGTAGCAAAGATTGAATAAGTATTCAAGGAAAGAGGCCATGACATGTTTAACATGCTTATCTTGTGCCTTGTACTATAATCACTTTGCACACTTAATCCACATACCATCTTTTTGATGCAGATTATCTTGTTATCACCATTTAACAGATAAGTAAACTGAGGCACAGAAAGGTTTAATAAATTGGCAAAAAGCAATAAATCTAGAAAGTGGAAGAAGTGGAATTTAAAGCTTGGTTGAATGCCTGCTAATGGTACAGAAATATGAATACTCAGTGAAATTTTAATTAACCTGAATTATGGAATGTGATGCTATTATGAATTTATCCTCTAAGTAAAGCACAGCTGTTTATTTTCTATTTTAATTCTAGCTAATTTTTTGCCAAAAGATATTAGTTCATTAGGAGAAATAAGAATAACTGAAGACTAATTTTCTAGGAATATGGAGTAAAGTTTTGAGGTGAAAAAGGAAACTATAGATGTGGAAGAATATTAGCAGAATAAGTAGTGAAAGTTTCAAGGATCATAAAGAAATTAGAAAACTATTATCAAAAAACAGACTGGCTACCATTTGATCATTTATTGATTCATTAATTAATTTATCCTGCAGATGTGTATCACATGCTATGCACTGAAAAAGACTAACCATCATTGATTATTTATCATTTTCCAAATAATGTATTTGGTAGTTTTATAAACATTATCACATTTAATACTCTTAATAATGATCTGTATAATATATTATTATTCCTATTCAGTTGTGGCAACTGTGGTTTAGTGGGCATTAATAATTTGTGCATTGTCAGAAAGAAAATGGATGTGCAAGTGTCTAAGATGGGCTTTCAGCCCAGGATTGAGCAACACAAAAAGCAAGGCTATAATGTTGTAAGGTGCTGGTTCAGCCACCGAGGAAGGGGGTGTCAATCTCCAGTACAATAAAACACAGTTTGGGATCACAAAAAGAGCTTTACAATCTGGTAGGAGAGATAAGGAAACAAGTATCAATCTAGCCTAAAATGAATGTGTTACCTATCATAATTGAGATAAACTATTTAGATCTTCAAAGGGAGAGTTTGCTTCCAGCTGTGATAATTAAAGTTCTGGAGAAAAGCAGTAAAGATCTGAAGGATATCATGTAAACTATAAACCTTACTCATGCTTTTATACCATATCATTGCAGTATCACTTCTGTGCTTGAAATGGAAATGGAAATGCTCTAAGCTCCTAAGCATTTACCCGAGCCTTCATGAAAGGCATCCATCATGTTCTATCTTACATTGTGATTAAGAATGCACATGCTTTCTCATTGATCTCCTTCATAGCACAACTCATTACTCAGTGGATTCCTAGTGCCTGGCATGGTGCCTATAGCACAGCAGGTGCATTCTGAGATCCCTTCTTCCTTGGTATCAGCGATGTCAGGATCTTCTGGTATCTTTCAATTTTTCTGGACTTTCCTCAGTCTCCTTAGGCGAGAATGGTGTCCTCAGTGTTTAGTCTTCTGGCATCTGTCTCTCACTCTCATAACACCAATGATAGGCTATATGCTGACATCTCCTGAAATCAGCAAATATTTCTTCTAAGCTCTGGATAGTTTGTGCAATTTCTTGGCATATATTTCCAGCTGTGTGTCCCAAGCCTCTCTTATGTCAATGTGTCTCCTACAGAACTCATTAACTGCCCCTCCAACAGATGTCTAACTATTCCTACATATCCATCTCAGTGACTGTTCATGGGAAGGCCATCCAAGCACCAGGGTCACTTGGTTCCTTTCTTTTCTCCTCTCTTGCTTTTCTACACCTCCTTTGTCATGGTTCTGTCACATTTCAGGAGATACTTCTCCAATCTCTTTATTTCCATAAATCTCCATAGCCATAGTCTGTGTTCAAACCCCACCACATCTCATCTAGATTTCTTCAGAATTTCAGTGATTAGGAGCTTGTCCTCTTGTGATCCATTTTTTCATACAGCTGCCCCAAATCATTTTTAAGTGCAACTCTGAAAATGTTATCCCCTTTCATATAGTGGATCTTCAGTACCTATAGGGCAAGAATTAAACCATTTTTCTGTCTTGTATCTCTGCTTCAAACCCATGTCCTGTCCATCGAGTTGGGCTTCTTTGTTCTTGGCACATTGGCTCATCATTTGATCTGGAATATTGACTTTTCTTTGTTTCATCAAATCAGCATTTAATAGTGAGATTAAGCCTTTCTTCTTGCAGGAAATTTTCATGATATTTCTTCTACTCTGTATTAGGAATACCTCCTGTTTGTAGGACTAGAACTAGGCCTTGTGCCTCTCACTGTTCAGCTCACTCTGGAGTGTAGTTCTTCTCATCTAACTATAATCTTTCCTATTCACTTTTATGTCAGTATTTTGGGAGAGGAAACCTTGCTTTCTCTCTCTAAACCACAATGGCAAGCTCATTCTCTGACACTTTGCAAGACCTCAATAATTAATTGCTGAACAAATGAATAAAGAATGCTTGACATGTAACTAAAAAGTCTAAGGATAAAGAATTCATTCCTTTTAATGTGAAGAATTGGTTCCGTTTTTTGGCATGCTGTATGATTTTCTACTTTATGGCAATATGCCATGTCACATAGACAAAAATTTCTGTCTATCTACTGTTGTTATTTCCTAATCCTCATCAGTTGTTCCACCAGAATTTTAGCCAAACAAAAAATAATGCAAGTATAAACAAAAGTGTAATGCAAAACTAAGAATAATAAGCAGATTTTAGCCCAAGTATGCATTATCCTGAATCTAATGGCTACCACTTTCTTTGTAATTTATTTTATTTTATTTTTTATTAGGTACACATACTTGCAATGTGATAAAGTATGGATTTTTTAGTATTGTGATAGCATTCACACAAAATATAAGTGCTAATTTTATACACACACACATATATAATGCATGATTAAGACTTGCACTATGTTTTGTTTCTGTAATACTTTGCTTTTTGTGATACCAGGTATACTGACATTTTTTCAGCTGCCTTATGATTCTTTTTGATAGACAAAATGTGTGCATAATCACCTAGATTTTGCTATGAAAAACTTACACAAAATATGTCTGCATATGTGTTGATGTTATACTCTGTCTTTTGCAACTGTACTATGTGCAAGTAAGAATTACCTAACCATTCAGTGTGGTAATTATAAAATCCTAGATTTCTTTTTGTTTTATGAACACTGGGATCCTATTCTAGAATTAATAAATTTCCAAAACTGGGGCTCAGCAGTGCTGATAAACATCAGACAATATCGCTGGTCTATACCTTATGCTTTGTTAGAACTCATGATTCTTCACTTCTGGCATAAGGTTGTAAGGTTACAAGTTACAGTTCCTGCTTATCACAAGAACTTTTCTCAATAATACAACCTAAGTCTATGTTTTTAAATGGGTTATTATTTCTTTGAAATATGGTACTAATTCTACAATTAGTTTATCTTTGTCATGATAGTTTTTAAAAATAAGAACATGAAGAAAAGATAAGCCTCAAGCCAGGAAAATCCAAAGGTAAAATGTTATCTCACCCTTCAAATGTGTGTCAGTGACATGATAATATTTCCTCAGGCATGTATTAAATGTTGGGCCATTGTTCCATTTGCTTATGCCTGCCAGCTGCTGTTATAATTCCTCACCCCACCTCACCCCCTAGCACCGAAACCTATGTTAAATTAAAAACAGAGCCATTGGTAAATAAAGTACACAAATTGGAAAAACAGTATATTCATTCCTTATTTATGCTAGGACACAATAATATTTAACTTTATTTAATTCCATTGATGTGACATAGTATAGGAAATGTCTAGAGAAAAAATGAAATGCAAATGAGATTTTTTTTAATACTAAAATTGGGTGGGATACTAGAATTAATATAAATAGTTTAACTGTCTTGGCCAGTGTGGAGATTCCTGTATATTCTGAATTGTGGGTCCCATAACTTCTACTAGAAACTTTTTAAACTCATGGAATTGCTTTATCAATTCTGTTATAGATCCAATTTCTTAAAAACTATTGTGAGGAAAAAAATTGTCCCCCTGCTGTGTAGGTGTGTTAACCCTGCTGCAAACACTGTGACAGTTTTACTGCCTTAACGTAAAGTTGAGCCATAATGTAGATTTAACTAGAGAAAAAAGAGTGACTGTAGGTAGAAAGAAAAGAGGCTTTACTTTTTCTTGATTTGGACCGCCAAGGGGATGGTCCATTATGTACAGGCAAGCAAGATTTATAAAGAAAAGGAACTATTTTTTTTTAACTTGGTGACCAAAGTGTAGCTAATTTTTCAGAGTATGTGAAGTAAAAATGGGACTGTAGATCAGAGAACAGGCCAGTTATGTGTCTAGTACTCTGAGCTTCTCGTTTATGTAATTCTTATACTCCTGTGATCTTTCTTCTACAATCACTTTATATTTAATAAAGTCTTATTGAAAGTTTTAATCTGTCTAAATTGCAGATATTTGTCCAAAATTGTCATATTATAGTGGGATGTATTAGAGTAAGAAAGGGACCACCTAAGCATGCTTAGTTGAGGCAGCTGGAAATAAGTGGTAAGGAACGTTAGGGTGAAGGTACAACTTCAGAGGATAAAGGCAATACCATTAGTTGTCTCACTGTTCATTGACTTATCCTTTAAGACCAAATCTTTGACATTTGAATTTTAAATTATTAAAGTAGTTCATATTGTCCAAAGGTTGTTCTTCATAACTTTACCATAAGTTATGTTCACTTATACTAGTTTATCCTTCTGGAGATTTTCCATGAATAAAGTCAATAGCAAATATAGACAATAAGCCTTAGAATATAATTTCCCAATCATGTATCTTCTTTCAAATCTTCTTTTTCAAAATGACATGATCCCTCCAGTGACCTCATGCTTTGTGATTCCTAAGGTGTACTATATCTTCATGACCACTCATTTCCAGAACCTCATATGCCTAAAGAGTGGCTTGTAGAATTGTTCAGAATACTCTAGCTGAGCTAAGGACCCTACAGAGACAGTGAGACCATAGCTTTTCTGGTTTCACACACTGAATTTCTATTAGCAAAGCCCAAGTCTACATTTTGATTTTTTTTCTTCAGTGGGGAATATAGAAAATTTTCTAGAGAATATTGTGATTTATTTCCCTGTGAGCAGAGAAAAAGAAAACAAAGTTCATGTTGAATATTTTTTGCTTTAAATATGTGACTTTGAGTAAATAAACCAGAGATAAATTTGTCTGTATTAGCTAGCCTGATCTAGCCACCAAAATAATTTGATTCCTGTTTTTTAGACAAGTTTGTCTTCCTTAACAAAATAAGTCAATTGAGTAATTAGATCTGCACTTCTCTGATAGGTTTTAGAGTTATAAAATGAGAGCCATGGGAAAGAGAATTCAGGGAAAAGTCTCTCTTTCTGCTGGAGAAGATCAGGGGATGATGAAGGGAATGAGGAAGACGAGAAGGGCAGTAGTGGGAACCTTACATCTGGTGCCCACACTGTTACTTCTTTCTATGTTTGTCCAAGACTGACATACACAATAAAGAGATTATTCTTGCTTCATAAAATATTTGTAGTTTGGTGTGTTCAATTTTATTTGTTCATGTGAGTCAGGTAGGATTAGGCTAAGTGGCTAATTCTCCTTCATTTCTAGTTACTCTGAATAGCTTGGTATGATCACCTACAACAAATTTGGGGCTATATTGAATGTACAGATAACTAAATCCATAGGTCTGTTTCGTAGGAAATGCTACCAAGGCAGTTCTATTATATTTTTTTTGCCAAATATTTTTTTAAAGGTACAGATATTTATATTTAATGAAAGTATTTACTCGTGTGATTACCGTTAGTTTTGTCACATAGTAACTTACACCAAATCTTTCAGAGAACTCACATTTACTCAGCTATTTAAATACATTTACTTCCACACATTGATAACATCTGTAGATATGCTATGCCTGTCACCCATGTATTCATTATCCTGCTCAATGATAAAATGGTCAGACAAGAGATTACAGCCCCATGAAAATCATTATAGAGTGAGATGAATCTAGGATTATATGACATATTAATCAATATGATGTGGACCATTTACCTAAACATCAATATGCACTTCTCTTATTCTCTAGTCTATATATCTATCTTGCCCATAGTAATGAGACATTTTCAAAAGCCTTGTGAAATCAAGAAAACCATTCCTTATCACAGAATTTCAGAATTAGGAAAGAGCTTAGAAATCATGTACTGTATCCTTGTCACCTTGGAGAGAATAATATTGATCTACTGACTACTAACCTTATCATGAAAGCAGAAATGCCTTTCTGAAAACTTGCTGATTCAAGAGCTCTGTATCACCTTCTCAGGGATCAAAATCTCCTCAGAGGACCATTCTAGAAACAGAGTTAAGATCAGTACATTACAGTTTTTATAATACATTCCCACGTCCTTTTGGAAAATGGATGAATATTTTGTCCAGATTTTTCTCACCTTCTTCATTGCTATGATTTCTCAGAGATGATGTCTGGAATGCCATGACTAAATCTGGAAATACCTGCCTGACACTGGGATATAAATTCCTTTGCCATGGAGACATGAAATCATTGAACATAGATGCTCTCTTACAATGTTTTTAGATATCCTGGAATTGCCCTTGGTCTTCTGCTGTCCTTCCAATGTGATGATTATCTTTGACAGAAAAAGTGAAGCAATGTTAACATGACCTTGTCTGCTTGTAGAAATGGGTTTAGCACATCCTTATATTCTTGTTTTAAACATAATTATTATAAGCCTGAGTTATTGGTTCTGTATTCCTGACACTGTTCTTAAAGGTTTATACCATTCTTTTATTTTCCATTCAGAGTTGTGTGCTCTGTCTTCTACCTTTTGTACATGACCTTTAAAATATGTTTTTTTCTTGTTTATAAAAGGAGTATTTATTGAAGACAACTTGAAAACCAGGGAATAGTGTAAAGAATAAAACAAGAATTAACTATAATTCTACCACTTAAAAGTAATGATTTCTATTTTAATATACCTCATTTTTATAGATACATATATATCTTTTTAAAGTTAGGATCATATTCATGTATTTATACTGGATTTTTACCATGCAAATTTTTCCATAATATGTAATATAATATAACTTCAATGTTTTCTAAATATTTTTAATTATGCACATTAGGATTTACTTATGAGTCCTTTTTTTAGGAAATTAAGGTTTTTCTAATCTTTTCTAACAAAATTGTATTGAATATTTTTATGTTTTAAAAAAATCACACTTTTTCAGACAGTTCCGTACCCGGATATAATATTTTATTTAGATAAATTTTTATTTTTTCCTCATTTGATCAAAATTATGTACTGTAGTCATAATTTAGTTTTAGGGTTTCCTACCTTTTGTGAGTCATTTTTTTCATCTGAAGAAAGCTGCCTTGCTATTTTTCTAAAGTTTTTGAAATCTTTCCTAGATTAGAGCACTCATCAATTCCCTAGTCAGTTCTTCCTTCTTAGACAATTGAAAATTATATTATAATGAAGTTTTAGAATTTAAAAAGTTATTAGAAATGATCTATTATGATACCTTATTTTAAGATAAATATGTAATTTTTCTGTGTTTTTCTACAAGAGCAAATTAATGGCAGGATTTTGTCTTATATAAGTCTGGTGACAAATCATGCTTGACCTAGCATCAGGCTACTGGGACAAAGAGAAATCTGTTACTAGAAAGAATGGTTCAGTTAGGTGATGGGAACAGTGTCTCCCAAAGATGGTAGGGAGAGCAGTACAGTTCTGATTGGCTTACCAGATTAAAGCAGGACATCAGCTGGCAACTCGATGTCTAGTCCTTGGACTATTTCTCTAAAAGATGCAGTTTTAAAAGTTGTCAAGGTGCCAAGTGGACTGTGCAAAAGTTAGGCGTCTTCATCTAATTAGTAGCAGTAAATGGAAAATAAGTGGAAATAATCTAAATGGGAAAATGAAGAATGGGATGGTAATGACTCAGAGACTAGGGTTTGACTAGTTATGTCAGCATTAGGTTTGGACTACTGTGGGGGTTGTATTAAATACATATGATCTGCTCTAATTGAGGTAGGCTTAAGGATTATGCGAAGCTGAGAATGCAGGCTGAAAGTCTTGGTGAATTCTTCTTTGAAGGTCTAGACTGAAGAAAAGGCAGGCAGAAGTGAACAAAATTAAGGCATGATTGTATATGATGCTCTGATTTTGGCCAATAGAGGTTTTCACAGATGAAAAGATGGTTAAATATATGCAATCTTTTTTGTTATTATCTTACTCCACCTCTGTACAAGTGTTTACTAAAAAGCTTTATTCCTATACTTCATCTAAGTGTGTGTTCTGCATTATTGCTCAATTCCTAGTAGCATTTCTACCTCTTTCCTTTTATGCTTACTTAAGTAAATTTGCTACCATTATGTTTATGACTTTTAATAATCTTTATATTTTTAAAAAGAGTATAGTCTCCACCCCATTTTAATTTTTTAACAAGGTGCATATTTTATTCTTTAATTACACCATTAAAATTAGAATATGCCCATAAAATTATATTTGGTTTTAAACAAAATGTATTATGCTTGTTAGACTTTTTTTTTTTTTCTGTGCCTTGATATATTGATTGGAGGACCTATCTGCCTCATTCCCCATATTCCTCCTGGTGTACCTCAGGTTTCACCTTGTTGCTGGTTTCTAAGTGTTATTTCATCTATTGTTTCTTGTGGTATTCAGTCTTATACTTTTTTGGGAAATTTTTCTCTTTTTCATATTTTAATCTCGTATCCTTTAATCAGATCAGCAGCTCTTCTAACAGACATTTTTTTCCAAGTTCTTCTGAGATATACTTTATCCCTTGCCAGAAGCTACATCAGATCCTTTGGTAATCTTTACAGAATTTCTTGGCTTGGGTTCATATAAATATGTTGACGAAATTCATGTAGTTTCTACTGAGAGCTTTAGATTGGGGGAAAATGGCCTACAGCTTAAGAGGGTTTTTGTTTTTCCCTCTAATGAGATGGTTCATTGTAAAATGCAGTCATGACCCTTTTTTGATATTCCAGACATTACTTACTGCTTTTACTTCTGTTTTTTTTTTAAACACACATTGTTCATATTTTCCCAAGGTTAAAGAGTTAACAGAATAAAGGTATTTTTAAATTGAAGAGAATTTAATTTTCATTTCACTAAAATTCATATTAATTATTCTTGGTATTCTAATTTCTTACACAGATTTCACTAGAAAATATCTGATTCATTGGAAAAATTTTAAATATGTTCATTGCTTCCTCTACAAAAAGAATCTTAGTTTTCTTATTTTTCTTTGGATTTAAGTCCCTACCCCAAAAATGGCAAAACCAAACTTGAATGGAAATACATCTAATCATTATTCTATTTAGAGTATAATTCTTCAGGATAATGGTTTCAGAGGATTGATAATAATAGTTCACCTTCATTACTTACCCTGCCTTCAAGTCTGTCAAGGACATGTCAAGCCAGTACCCAGCTGCAGAACTGAGAGCCTCACTCCCCATGTTTTTCTTGCTTTTCTAGGATGGTTGATGGTTTATTAGCTTTCAAAGTACTAGGATTTTTATTGCTCCATCTATTTTGAATGATAGCTTTGCTGGGTAGAGTATCCTGGGGTTGAAGTTATTTTCATTCAGTGCCCGGAAGATCTCACCCCACGCTCTTCTTGCTTTTAATGTTTCTGTTGAGAAGTCTGCTGTGATTTTGATGGGTTTACCTTTGTATGTTACTTGTTTTTTCTCTCTTGCAGCCTTCAATATTCTTTCCTTAGTTTCTGAACTTGTTGTTTTAATGATGATATGTCGTGGAGTAGTTCTATTTTGATCTGGTCTGTTTGGTGTCCTGGAGGCCTCTTGCATTTGTATGGGAATATCTTTCTCTAGATTTGGGAAATTTTCCGTTATTCACAATAGCCAAGTTATGGAAACAGCCAAGATGCCCCAGCACTGACGAATGGATTAAGAAAATGTGGTATCTATACACAATGGAATTTTATGCAGCCATGAAGAAGAATGAAATGTTATCATTTGCTGGTAAATGGATGGAATTGGAGAACATCATTCTGAGTGAGGTTAGCCTGGCTCAAAAGACCAAAAATCGTATGTTCTCCCTCATATGTGGACATTAGATCAAGGGCAAACACAACAAGGGGATTGGACTATGAGCACATGATAAAAGCGAGAGCACACAAGGGAGGGGTGAGGATAGGTAAGACACCTAAAAAACTAGCTAGCATTTGTTGCCCTTAATGCAGAGAAACTAAAGCAGATACCTTAAAGCAACTGAGGCCAATAGGAAAAGGGGACCAGGAACTAGAGAAAAGGTTAGATTAAAAAGAATTAACCTAGAAGGTAACACCCACGCACAGGAAATCAATGTGAGTCAATGCCCTGTATAGCTATCCTTATCTCAACCAGCAAAACCCCTTGTTCCTTCCTATTATTGCTTATACTCTCTCTACAACAAAATTAGAGATAAGGGCAAAATAGTTTCTGCTGGGTATTGAGGGGGGGAGCGGGAGGGGGTGGAGTGGGTGGTAAGGGAGGGGGTGGGGGCAGGGGGGAGAAATAAACCAAGCCTTGTATGCACATATGAATAATAAAAGAAAAATGAAAAAAAAAACAAAAAAAACAAAGTACTAGGATTTGATTTGCTGGTTCTCAGTCTAAGATTAATTGAGTTTTAACTTCTATTCTTCTTGAAGCTTGTAATTTAGGCAGACACACATCACTCTGGAAGTAGGGGTATAGTGGGTTTCTTAAAGACTTAGAACTGCACATGGCTCACCACTTCTGACCTGCTTGGGGGTTGCCGTAGATTCATAAATCCTACTTGAATAGGATCCTTTTCCAGAAAGGACTAACGAGTGTATCCTACCAACTGTCAGACCACCTTGATTTTATTCTAGATTCTCCAAGAAGTCCTAAGGAAGAAGTATATCATCAAAACAGATATGCTTTGAGATTTGGGGCACTGTTATAGGACTACTGTTGTCCCAATTTATATATGTATTCAAAATAATTAATATGCTTTCCTCAGTGAACCTACATCCTATATATATATATGTAGAGAATATGAGCAAGTTATTTTATTTTTTTTTCATTTATTCATATGTGCATACAATGTTTGGGTCATTTCTCCCCCCTACCCCCCTGCCCCTTCCCTCTCTCCCCCTACCCCTTCACTTCCAGGCAGAAACTGTTCTGCCCTTATCTCTAATTTTGTTGAAGAGAGAGTATAAACAATAATAGGAAGGACAAAGTGTTTTTGCTAGTTGAGATAAGGATAGTTATACAGGGAGATTCCTAGCATTGCTTCCATGTACATATGTGTTACATTCTAAGTTGATTCTTCTTGAACTGACCTTTTCTCTAGTTACTGATCCCCTTCTCCTAGTGGCCTCTGTCATTTTAAAGTTTCTGTATTAGTTCTTTGAGCAAGTTATTTTAATAGAAAACAGAGTTTTAATGCTAAGAGCTTTAGTAAGCAAGGAAGAGATGAGTCCTGTCTGTAGGGGTAGGTATCATCTTTCTGTGGAGGCTTCTTAACATAAGGTGTGTATTTGTCTTTAACAAATGAATAGGTAGTTTAGTCAGTTATCCAGGGTAGCGAGTTCTTTGCAGCAAGTATAATCTAAGAAAGTCTTAAGGTCAAGAAATAGCATGGTGTATAGTGAATGACAAGTAATTTTGTACTCATAGAAGGTGATATATGATAAAGGAGTGATGAAAATTGAAGTTGTAGACCTACTCAGGGATTAGATCATTGAGAATATTATAAGCTAAAGTAAAGAAATTCTTACTGTTGCCTTTGCTGATGAGAGGCATCTTTGAGTTTTTCAGTAGGTAAGATGACACTAACAAATTTATGGCTTTTGCAGATTTTTATACAGATTGAAAGGATACTTGCTGTGGTGACTTAAAAAAATGTATTTGGAAACTCTATGATACATTTTCAGAGGATAGAGTCTAACTTCCTTCTCTTTCAATGTGGTCTAACCTTAATGGTGCACTCCTAACAAAGAGAATAAAGTAGAAGTGATGTGCAACTTTGGAACTAGGTCAAAGAAATAGTGACATTCTCTTTGTTCCTGTTCTCTTGGATCACTGGTTCTGGGGTAGATGCTGCCACATTGTAAGGACTCTCAATAAACCTTGTAGAGAGGCCATGTAGCAAGGAACTGAGGGATTCTGTCTGCAACCACATGAAAAAGCTATTTTGGAAGTGGATTCTTCAGTACTGGTTAAGTCTTTATGATCATTTTATACACAACCAACAGCTTGACTGCAGCTTCTGGAGTGACCCTGAACTAGAATTACCCAACTGAACTACTCCTGGATTCTTGATCCTAGTATACTGTTGATAATAACTCTGTTGTTGTTGCAATTCATTGCACAATAAGTGGTAAATACACTGGTTTTTGAAGGGAACAGGATTCCAAGTTCAGAAAGATAGGTTAGGAGGCTGTTGTAGTTGGGCAAGTCAAAAATGACAAAGCTATGGTCTAAAGAAAATGAAGGTATGTATTAGGAAAGATATAGAAACAATAGGATTTAAGAATCTGTTGGACCTATGAAATGGTTAAATGTGGAAAGGAGGATGCAAGGTTGATTATGCACATATTTCTTGCTTGGACTTCCAGAAGTATAGTGGTGAGACACAGAAAAGGAGCACATTTTTGGAGAGAGGATGGATTAAGTTTTGAACATTGAGTTTGAAGTCACTATGAGACGTTTGACAGGAATTCCATAATAGATCTATCAATGAAGAGATTGGAATTAAAGAATCATCAGCATAGAGGAGATAACTGAAATGATAGACAAAAAATATCATTTAAGGAAAGTATATAGAGTAAATAAAAAACCAAGTGTGGAAGGAAGCCAGAAGTAGTGATAAAAATAGAAAAGGTAGATAGGTTGGTTTTAGACATTAGGTAAGAACCTTATTCTCTGCACTGCTGAGAAGGTGGCAGGAATGGATATCTGGAAAATTTTGAAGTGGATGCATAACTGAGAGGAAGCATTCTTGATGATGCTAGTTTTCCAGATTATTCCCTGCTGTGCATAAGAGAGCTACGGATAAGGGTGGTGCCAGATGAGTAGAGAGGAAAAGCCCTGGAATATCTATAGAGGGAGAATAAAGGACAAAGTAGTATGTAAGGATAATTAAAGGACTGGATTAATTGTACTGAGTACTGAGCCATCTCTTTGATGTAAGTGTTAATAATAAGAAAATATGATAATATGTATAATTGGGTTCTTTCTAGTTTAGTTCAGCTGGGTCCTAAAGCCAATAATATTATTACAGATAACAACTATCTATGTAAGACATGCTGAAAGGTTATGAAATTGGTTTTCTAATCTTCAGTTCATTGCCTTTCAGCACTCAATAGTTATCTAAAAAATATTGAGGAAGAGGTACTATTTTAGGGAGAGTTGTTGATTTTCTCTATGTTTACCACTTTCCACACACCTATAGAGACGGGGCAAAGGTGCTTTTGTGTACTTTTTAAAACAATTGATAGAAAGTAATTTGTGAAAACAACTTAGAAAGCTTTGCTAAAGTCCTCCAGAATTTAGGAGACATGACCAAAAATTAAAAGCTTGTCGGAACAGAGCTGGCAGAAAAAAGGGGTGCTATGGGAGCTAACTGCATTCTATCAGTAGAGGCTAAAAGTTTGTTTCTAGTATATAAGATGTGTTCCCCCACAAGGGAGCCAACCCATGGTCTTCTTAAAAGGAACTCTTGAGTTGACCACCAGTGGCTCATGCCTGTAATCTTAGCTATTCAAGAAGCAAAGGACGCTCACATTAGGTCTTTTTAATTGAGACGTATTATTTTTAAGGAGATCTGTACTATAAATATGGTTATATCTTTACAAGTAATCTGTAAGGTAAACTATTTGAGAGGGAAAAATTAGCTTTATAGTAACTATAGTCACTACTTCCTCATAATACATAAGGGATATAAGTTTGTGTATGTACATATATATATATATATACACGTATATATAAATATATTTTTACTTTTAGCTTCTTACCCAGGATTACACTGTTGTGCCTGTTTGTCTGCAGTGCTGTTTATATTTTGGGTGATGAAATAGGAGTTTCCTAGGATAAACCAGATTACTCACCCATGCATAGAGTAATAACTAATGAAATAATAAAAATAACTTCAACTTTTAGTGTTTTATATTGCTTGCACTATAGGATTCATAAAAGGAATTTAATTAAAATGTATTGGATTAATGAACATTTGGGAAAATATGAGCCTTATTTTAAATTTATGAGGTCTAAGGAAACTAAAAATGTCAACTTAATTCTTGTGCCTAGAAACTACAGCACATATGAAATATGTAAACACCAGCCTTATTGCTGTGCTTGTCTGCTAATTTTACAGTCTCAAATACTACTTATTTCATTTTCTTGTGATTTTTGTTCTTCATGCTTCATGCTTCTCTCTGACTTTTAATAATGGTAATATTAGGAAAACGAGTTCCAAATCTTTCCAGAACTTCAGTGTGAGGTTTCCTAGATGGACAAGTTATCATTGTGTAAATACTCAGGTTTTATAGTAGATAATTTATCTAATAGATCAAATTTACTCCTGGAGATAAGATGTAAAACGTTTAGAAAGAGTTTTAGGATGTCATGAAATACAACGTCACAGCTTATTTAAACCAAATGTAGTTGACCATATAAAGATACATTATCACAGAATGACCGAATTAGTAGCTTCTCTGGTCACATATGAACAGTTGAACTTTAAAAATATGTTACATCCATATGTGGTATGTCTAAAAACATAGGGGTTTATTTAAAATTAAGATTTTGAAATTTCTGCATTTGTAACAAAAATTAGGTTTTAAGCTTTACTATAATAAATGAGTGTCAGATATTGAGTATCAGTTAATCATGTTTCCATTTTTAAAACCACCAAATATTTTTTCTTTGCATTTTAATCATAATATATAGAAATCTTACATAAATGAAATTTTGTCATGTTTCAGATAATAGAAATGGTAACACGCAATTACTTAATGTTTAATTTAAACATTTGGGGAAAAGCTAATTGTGCATTGAGTGTGTACATTTTAGCCATTTAAAGTCTTTGGATTCCTCTAATGAGATCACTACTGAACAAAATTGTTCCATTTTGTTTTGTTTTTAAATGACTATTCAAATAAATTATTTCCTTCTTGTTAAATAAATTACATCTTCCTTTTATGGTAGTCCTTAATGTAAAAATTTAAACATTCCATTCTAGAAATCATACTGCAGCTTTCTTACTGGATGATCTACTAAGTTTTCACTTCCTACCCTAAAAAAGGGATAGGGAAGGGTCTGGTGGATTCCAGGCTGTTCTTAAAGTTGTGAGCTGTGCATAGTGACTCACACCTGTAAACCCAGCATTCAGGAGGCTAAGGCAGGAGAAAGGATTGAATTTAAGGCCAGCCTGGGCTACATAGTGAGATCCTGTTTTTGTTTATTTGTTTGATTTTAAAGGAGTTCTTTGGGTCATTTTTCACTAGTACATAAAATCAAAGTGGTAGTGAGTACTGACATACAACTTTTGCTTTCTTATTCCTCAGTCAGAATAGGAAAGTTTTTGAAGTTCTATGTTTCTCTTCTTTTATCCTTAACAAATAGTAAATAAAACCAAGCAAGCTTGAACGTAAAGGACAAAAGTGATTCCTTTAATACAGCAATTTACCAGTATTTATCCCTAATATGGAAACTTCTTTTAATCACTATTCCTAAATGTTTGTATTCAAAATGATAGGGATTAAGTTTTAGTATTAATTTTTTTCCCTACATGTGAGTATAAATAACAGACTAAAGGTGGACCTCATGGAATGTGTCCTGCCAAATGATTAGTGAATGTATAGTTCAGGTTTGCTATTCTTTGAAACACATAACATTACTAATTTCTTAATTAGTACTTCAATTTTGTGACTGTGTTTGTGACCACTAAGTCTCTGTCTTATGAAGCTGTTACCTCTACAGAATCTGGCAGAACTTTGTAGAAAAGTCTGAAGATACAGAGAGAGAATGGGTCTTGTGTGAGAGAGGATTCTCTTTTCTTTTGTGCTTCTTACTGTGATCACAGAAAATAAAAAACCCAAGTGTGCTGTAGATTTCTTGATAAACATTTTATGCTTGCATTTAAACTTGTATAAGCAGAATGAGACAATCAGTTAAAATCAGAAATGAGAAGTATTATATAATTTAATGGCCTTATTTTCGCTGTAGCAATAAAATGATCAAGTGCAATGACTTAATAAAATCGTCTTTTAAAAGTTGCTGCTATGAATATTTCTAGCTACAAAATTGTACCCTTGTTTTAGCCTGACTTGCCTTTGATAACTGTAATGTAATGCAGTTGTTTTGATAATCTAACATTCCAAAAAAACTCAATATATATATGGGATCTCTTTTTACAGGTGCTGTTAAAAGAAAGCATGCTTTTCCCTCAAAAAAATTAATTAAAAAAACCTGTATTGCCAACTTTGTCAATCTTTATTGGTTATTCTTCATTAACTTCAGCATATGCTTGTTTTAGAGTATGATGGAAAATTACATTACTTTGAATTTTTCAAAGAAACAATAAAAGCATTAAAAATTCTAAAAAAAAAAAAAAAAAGAAGCAGAGATCTGGAGGATTTGACTTGAAGCTAGCCCTGGGCAAATAGTTTGCAAGACCCTATTGCAAAAAAAGTCCATCACAAAAATGGACTGGTGGAGTGGCTTAAGCAGTACGAGTGCTTGCCTAGCAAGAGTGAAGCTCTGAGTTCAAACCCCAGTGCCACCAAAAAAAAAAAAAAAAGGAACTCTGTCCCAACCACTGGAGATGAGGTGACACATGGAGAAAATGGCATCTAGGAAGCTGTAGCAGTTCCCCAAGGCTGGGCAAGGTAGGAAAGAGAGATGTAGTCTGTGGAAACCAGAAATGTACACCAAAATCATCTTTGGATATATATTGTGATAGAAGGACTGATTGCAGGTTACAACTGTGCCTGCCATCACAGACTTTTCTTGGCCATTTATATCTTTTCTCAACCTTCCCTACCTCAGCCCAATTATGGAAAAAATCCCACTATATATGGGGGGAGAAGGTGGTGTAGGAAATGAAAAAGTTCTAGTTTCAATCTTTCTTCCACTAGAGGCCTCCTAAGTGTCAACAGTTCTAAGCTGGAGGATAGAAATAGCTTTATAATTTCCTAATAGATTTTACACTAGAGTAGGCAGGATGGGATACTCTCTAGTGAACTAGAATTTTCATCACTTAACATTGGTTAGAAAAATCTGTGTGATCTGGCTGAGATCTTATTTAGGGTTAGGTAAAAAAGCAAAACAGGAACAGCGGCAACAATACCTTAAGGGATTTGTCAGTAGAGCAGAAATTAAGGTTATTTCTATTTGAGTTGAACTTGCTTAATGAAGAATAATGGGGTTTGTTGTTGATGATGATGATTGGTTAGTTGCTTGGTTTCTAGTAGTGCCATATTGCTTGGTTGTCTACTTAAGCTTTTTTAAAGATCAGATCAGTAAATGGATAATATGATTAGGAAATTAAGGATTGCAGTAAGAGAATGGTTCAGGTGATTAACCATAAAATTTGGATTGACTAGAGAAGGAAATGAAGTTGGACTGAAGCTGAGGGGCTTGAATCAAGGGTTGGCATTCAATGAACAGAAATCAGAAAGTGAAAAAATTGGAAGCAATGGGGACTGTAGTTAGGAATCTAAATTAAAGCAATTCCTGATGTTGACAATTCCTAAGTTTTCTCAAATGACTTGAATAATTGAATTCATTTTAGCAGATATTGAGAGAGAATGATGTGATTAGAATGGAATCTATGCTCAAGAAGCTTGTAGGAACATAGAGAGGAGTAATTGGGAAAGTATAAATATGAATTTTAACTAAAAATTAGCTGGAAAGTTTCTTTAGTAGAAAATTGGATGCCATGAAGGTTTCAAGAAGAGGAGAAACACAGCATGGAAGCATGGTAAGACTGATCTTCTAGATGTGTTCAAGATGATCTGGATGGAAAAGACTGAAGGGAATCAGGCAAGGTATGGAATTCAAGAGTAAATAAAGTTCCAGAGCAAGATGGTGAAAATGAGAATGGAAAAGAGAAGTGGATTCAAGATACCAATTGGAAATGGAATCAACAGGATTTATTAACTCAAGATATGGGGGCAGAAATTTTAGAGGTTTTCAAGGCCACATTATTGGGTATATGAGAATATGAAAATACCATTAAAAGACATAAGAAAGTGGAGAGAGTGTACTTGTTGGTGAAGTAGCATGTGATGAATTTGATGGACAAGCTGTATATCAAGTAGAATTGTCTGACCTGCATTTGGAAATGTGTGTGGTGTTGGGAGGGAGATTAGAGTGATAGCAGCTACCTGTTGATAAATTGATAGTGGTAGCCACTAAAATGGGTGAGATTCTGGACCAAGGAGATTTATCCTCAATTCTTTACCCTATTGGGGTTATGAAGTCTTTTGAGACTAGGATGAAAACTCTGCATGTCCTCTTCAGAAACATGGGCAAATAAATGGAAGAAATTGTAGTCCTTTATTTAACATATAGATGCTTTGAAGAATTTAGAGCTGCGAAAGATGCAGAGTGTTTTAAGTCTGAGAGTTGGTTGGATTTGGTGTTTTTCAAATTTGGAGTACATTATTGATCTATGACTAAGAAGAAATTATTTAGGAGTGGTGGGGACACAAGCCAAACTACACAGAGATAAGGAGTAAATGAATTGTGAGACAGATACTAAGTGGAGAGACTAAATGTGTTTTGCTTTTATATTTAGTGTAATCATTCAGATATGAAGAGAGAACAGTGAAGAAAAATAAAGGCTTGAGAAGATTTTTTTGAGATAACTTTTTAAATAATAGGCTTAGTTTTAGACAGAAGAAAATGAATTAATCTAGATGAAATTATAAGACAAAATAGTCATTAGGGAATTTTAATTATTCCTGCTCTGTTGAATGTTATTACTAGCTATGTTTGAACTTTGAGAAAATAAAATATTGCTCACTCCACACTAATAGCAGTGACTCACAGCTAAGTATTATAAGGATCCATTTATGGGAAGTAAGGACATATTGAAAAAGAGAAGTGAGTGAAGAAGTGTTGACACTGTTGAAGCTTTTCTAGCTCTAGATCTGTCTGAAGTGTTCCAACTGGAAGACATAATCATGGATATTGCAGAGCAGGAACATCATCAGCAGAAGCCCACTAGTGTATCACAGTGTTCTTGGTTCTCAATACCTGTTATTTCTCTGGTTCTTAGTATAGTGTTTCTCAATTTTGATTCCCTAGTGGAATCATGTGGGGAGATTAAAAAAATACTGATTATTGGGTCCTGTCCCAGTGATTCTACTTTTAATTGAGGTAGGGTGGGATGTAGCCAGTGAAAGTTTTTAAAGTTTCTGCTATGTGCAGCCAACACGGAGAAGCACTATTTTAGCATATTCACTTTGAGTTTCAGTTTCTCCATTTAAGATTATATATTTCATTTAGGTATTTTCCAAGCAATGCTTGAGGAAGATAACATCCTTAACCAAAGTCTTGAGAGTGTTAGAACTCTCCAAGAAGAAATACTCATTTCCTTGGGATAGTAAGGCAGGAAGTTCCCCTCCCCCCTGCCCCCTTTTTTTAACCCATCTTAACCCAGAGTTTTTAATCCATAGTTATTGGAAAAGCAACCACAACCTGGAGCTTATTCTTTGGTTTAATCATTTGTAAAAGTCATGTTCAGAGGAAATCTCAGGATAAGGAAAGGTCCTCATGAAAAAGACTTTCTCTCCATTCTAAAATCACTACTTGATGATCAACCATGCTTCAGGAAAGCTACATTGGTTTGTTTTTGGTTGAGTAGACCAAGCCTGACAGATGGGAATGAGTCTGTTCCTCAGTGACAGTTACTCTTCAAGGGTGGGAGCAGTCAACACACAATTCTGTTTTCAGAATGTATTTTCAAGTCTATACTAAGCCAGTAATTCTCCAAGACTCTTCCTGCTCTTTCTTATCCTTCTCCTCCTCCTCTTTCTCCTTCTTCTCCTCCTTTTCTCCAAGGTTCCCTGTTCTCTAAAGAAGGGTCATTAGAAAGTGTGAGAGTTGCCCAGGGATTATATGAAGTTGTGGCCATTAAAGTGAATACCTCATTAACATGTGAGAGAAAAGTCCAAACAACACTATCAAAGGGTGTTAATCCCATGGGGACATGGAGGTTGTGGCTAGAATTAATTTAAATCACTTTAAAACTAACATGAATGAGTTATTTCCCTAATAGTTATTTAGCCCACATGTGAGTGAGGTGTATATTCTCATGTAAATACAAACCTGATTATCTAAATTTGTTCATAACTGGTGGCCTATAAAAACAAAATAAAAATATCTTGACATTTAAGCTTTTTGTGTGGAAACTAGAATATTAAGGAAGCAAAGCAGGCTAAGTAGAGCACCTAAAGTAGCATATTATAGCATGGTGACAATTGAAATAATGAAGTCACAAAAGACAGAGTAACAGTAAGATGGGCGGACCTGAGTTAAGGGCCTAATGACATCACCTACTTTTAATTTGTACTCATAAATCAGACAAAAGTTTCTCATTAAACAGGATCAAACTGGAGGATTTGGAGTAACGATGGTTAGTAATATAGATAGGAATGAAAAAACAAGCACAGGAAAAAGGGGGGCTCTGATTAGCTGCCAAAATTTCCCTTAAAACCAACAGTTTGGCTCCTTCCAGTGTCTGCTTAAAGAGCTTGTTTATTGATTGGATGAAATGACTAAAAGGCTTGGTGGGTCATTGTTAGAGCTTGTAGCCCAAAAGATGTGCTAGTTGGTATTACTGAAATTTTTGTGTTCCAACTAATCTGTCTCAAGATCAGAGCATTTGAAGAGGCAAAAAGATTCTTCAATGTTTCCTGGAAGTTTGGGCCTACTAACAAAGGTGATTCATAAAAGATTGGGGCCACAGTACTGGAGCAATTGATAGCCCATTACTTAAGCATGCTCAGTTTTACCTCTGCTGTACACCCCTGCTCTAAGAAACAGCAACTGAGAGCCAAATAAAGCAATGTGAACTTTCACTCTCCCCAACAGTGACTGAAAGGCTATTTTGTGGCTATATTGAAAACTTGGTCTCATAGAGAGATAATATAAAGTTTAAGCTCTGCTTAGTATTTATTGAAATAATCTACTTGATAGTCAGAAAAAGTGAAGGAAAATCCTATAGGACAAATTGAAGTTTTCACTGTGATATGCACTGGTATTCCTTGACTAACAGAGAAGCAACATATATCTTAAACCACAGGTATTTTCTCTCTCTCTGCTGTAGGAGTCTAGTTGACTCATCCAATATTCTATGACCTTAATTCTGTAACAATCTGGGCCAGTCAGGCAACTCTACTATTTAGGTCAGGTGTACAAGTACTGCATTGTTAGTTATCTGGTATATGTGGAACATCAGTCATTTCACAAAATAATTTTGAGGGATTTTGACGTTTGCAATAGAGATGATCTGTAAGTCTTTGATTTGATAAGTTGCTTCCTGCTGTCTTCTTCCTGTCAGAGGTACTGAGCTTGAAAATAAGATCAAACTTCAGGAAAGAAATATGCTTTATATAAATGTTCCTACTCATATTATTTCATAGTCTCCTATGACAACCTTATCGTCAAAGATTTATTCTGGGTAGTTAAGTTACACAACAAAATAGCTGATGTGAATTTTGGCAAGAAATGAACTAATTGAATAACTTTCCAGGAGCAGGTATCCATACAGAATAAACAGAAATCATGAGAACAGGTAAGAGGGTACGCACTAGAGAGTTAATTTCCTAATTTGCCCTGATAAAATAAATATTATTAAGTTCACCAGTGTCTCAATCTATCTTCTTATTGAGATGAACTTCATAAATAAGCCAATATTTTTCATGGAAAAACAAGAGCTGGTTTGAATATCACAATGATTGGGGCAGGGAAAGGGATCTGAAACTCAAAGGGCTATTTGGGGAATGTGACTAACTAAAGAAAATAAAGAAATTGGCTTCAAAAGATTAAGCTCTGTTCCAAGTGACTTCCAGAGAAGAATATTCACTTTTAACTATAAAAATCCCCTCATTTAACATTACAGGTTTTAGGAGAAAAAAAAAAAAAAACCACAAACATATCTATTATGACACATTTTAGTTTTAAAGAGACTATTTTAATTTTCTTATGGTTGTGTATGCTAAGCCTGAGAGAGGTAATATTTTGTGAATGAAGTCATATTTTTGGCTAAAGATAGTGTGATATCTTGATGTATTTTTCCAATTGCCTTTACGAGTAGACCATTTTCAACAGTTGATATACAGAAAAGGGAACCTAATCAAATCATTTTCTGTGGTGTGAGTTGCAAGACTCTTTCTCTATATAAAATGGGTTATTAATTCCCAAAATTTTATCCTAGATTTCTCTGCTTTTTAAAGTGAAGCTTAAAACCTCCAAAGAATTACTTGACTTTTAATATCACATGCTTTTGTTAAAATATATTTCAGCTTGCTCCTGTAATTAACATTAACATCAAGTTCTTATTTCTAACTTCAAGGCTTTCAGAAAGCTAAGATTACAATATAATTTAGATAAAAATGATTAAAGGGTGAGAGTATTCACAAAATGTGAATCCTAAGATTTTGCCGAATGTAAGTAAACGTCTGACACTCTGAGTTAACATTTAAAAATACGCATTAGTTTCATAATCACTGCAGTGCAGAAGTTATTAAAGCTACAGCAATTCAGCAAGAAAGAAGCCAGGAAACTTCTACATTATTTTGCTTCCTTATGTGAAGTCATAATTTACATGAAATCCTAACTTTCATAATTTTAGATCACACATATAATCTTAATAAACAGAAAAAATATAACATGATTTATAGAGAAGACTATAAAATTCATAGTGGGGGTCTATAAAAGTTCTACAAGGATAAATAGAAAGCATTTGATTATTGAATGTATTTTAATTAACATCTATATGGAATTATTAAAGATAATTGAATTAGTATGATTGATTTTGAGGATATTATTAATATTAGAACAATACACACCTGCAATCCTAGCTAATTAGGAGACAGAGATCAGTAGGATCATGATTTGAAGCCAGACCAGGCAAATAGTTAATGAGACCCTATCTGGAAAAAAACCATCACAAAAGAGTACTGGTGGAATGGCTCAAGGTACAAGGCCTGAGTTCAAGCCCCAGCACTGCAAAAAATATATAGAGAGAGCAATGTATATGAAATTTATGTCAATAAATGTTACTCTAGGTGTATACTTGGTTCACCTGTGGTAGGGTTCAGTTAACACTTAATGAACACCTGCCAAGTGCTAGACCCTACTAGGTATTTTTATATGACTTTCCTTAATCTGAGCAATTTTATGAGGTATACTTCAGAAATTTCATGCATACTTCAGATCCTACAGCTTCTAAGTGATAGAATTGGGATTCTTAGTATGTTCTTCTAACATCATGTATGGTGCTCATCTACCTGACCATATTTTCATTTTCAAATATATTCAGTTTTGTAACAGTGGAAGAAAACAGAACTAAGAAATGGATTTCCCCATGTATCAAGTGAAGTTTGACTAATGAAAAATGTATCTTTCCAAGCAGACTCTCACAGCTACTGCAATCAATAATGATACTAAGAATAAAACTCTTACATTCTCAGATTTAAATTAGTTTTAGCTATTCTTCCCAGCAAGTGGAGAAAGAGAAACAAGAAAGCTCATCTTTGTATCTTAGAAGTAATCTCTCATTGGTATTTAAATGATGATGTCCAGACTTTCTGAAGGCTAAGCTATCGTCCTGTTGTAGGAGGTTTAACTAAGAGAGAAATTAGTACTTTGGTACTAAATTGTGATTTTGGTTTTATTAGCACTATATGTTAAGAGGAGATGAGTACGTAGTTGAATCTTGTGGTTGTGTTGGTGAATCACCCTCTATGGACTTCCCAACCAAATGTAACTATCATCTGTTTGCACCAGCGTTGTGCAAGCTGTACTGGGTAGAGATGATCTTTGTCATTTCTTTTGGATGAGTCTAATGTAGCTTCTGAATGCACTCTTTGTTCCAAAATCCCTAGGACACAATGGGTATTCATCAACAATGGCTTGTTTCTTTTTAGAGTGTCAAAAACAATCCATATAAATAATCTCTAGAATCTGATTTCCAATTCTAATGCATAAATAATTTGGAGCTTTCCATAAAAGAAGGAAAATATCATTGACTGATTGTTTGAGTCATTGTGTAGGTCCTAAACAAAGGTCAAGATAAAATCTAATATCTATAACCCATGCATCAATTCCTTTCAACTTTTAACTACTAAAATGCTTCTATAAACCATCCACTTGTTATAATTTCAAAAATCTGCCAACCTACTGTTTTCTGTGTTCTGCACAATTGTAAAAGTTCCATAACTGGTTCACCTAAATCTGTTCTGGACTCTCAACCCACTTCCAAATTCTTAGTGTTAATCTTTTTTTTTTTACATAAATTAATGGGTGACCTGATTCCTTTTCTAAGTGCTTGAATGATTTCCCATTATTATTAGGATAAGGACAACTCTCAACACAAACAATGTTGATGACCATTCTCAATGTTCCAGCCACACTGATTGATTGCCATTTTTTTTCTTTCATATGACATACACTCTTACTAATCCCACTAAATACAACTTGAATTCTTCCCCTCTTCACTTAGTTAACTCTTACTTATCTTCCATTTTTTTCATAGAAGCCTGACTTTTATGATATTAAACCCTCCCATAGCATTGTGTATCTCTTAATTTTAGCAAGTGTCACAGCTGTATTTTTGTATTTCTTTGAGACATTTGATCATCTCTATATCCTCACTAGCTAAGAAGCTCCATCTATGCAGGATCTGTTAAAAACATGGCAGGTTTGTTGTAAACACACTTCTTAATAAGGTCTTTTAAGGCCTTCGGATCTTATCTTAACTTTTGATCTGGCCCTAATCCTATTTGTTAAACCTCACATCCAAGAAATTATAAGACATATATGTCAGTCAAATTTAAGTAATATTTATTTATGGATTCCTTTTTGATCAAGCTTCCCCTGTAGGTATTCCATCTCTTGGCCAACCTTGATGAAAAATTACACAAATTAAGAGCAATCATTGCATCTACTTATTCAAATCCAATTTTCTCCTTAGTCTCCTCACAGACTCTGCTGTAGTAATTTCCAGTGACTTTCATGATTATGAACATGTTGGTCCTATAAAAACTTGTAATCAATATGCTAAACACAAAATGTGTTGATCCCATCAATTTCTCACCTAACTTCTCCCTTACCCCCACAGCAATGTCAGTATAGTTTATTTTGTGTTCTGGAAAAAAACTTTTCTTTTCTTTGTTTTCTTGATACCATGTACTCTTTTTATTTATTTATTTATTTATTTTTTAAATTTTTTATTGTTTTATTATTCATATGTGCATACAAGGCTTGGGTCATTTCTCCCCCCTGCCCCCACCCCCTCCCTTACCACCCACTCTGCCCCCTCCCTCTCCCCCCCACCCCCTCAATACCCAGCAGAAACTATTTTGCCCTTATTTCTAATTTTGTTGTAGAGAGAGTATAAACAATAATAGGAAGGAACAAGGGTTTTTGCTGGTTGAGATAAGGATAGCTATACAGGGCATTGACTCACATTGATTTCCTGTGCATGTGTGTCACCTTCTAGGTTAATTCTTTTTGATCTAACCTTTTCTCTAGTTCCTGGTCCCCTTTTCCTATTGGCCTCAGTTGCTTTTAAGGTATCTGCTTTAGTTTCTCTGCGTTAAGGGCAACAAATGCTAGCTAATTTTTTAGGTGTCTTACCTATCCTTATCCCTCCCTTGTGTGCTCTCGCTTTTATCATGTGCTCAAAATCCAATCCCCTTGTTGTGTTTGCCCTTGATCTAATGTCCACATATGAGGGAGAACATACGATTTTTGGTCTTTTGGGCCAGGCTAACCTCACTCAGAATGATGTTCTCCAATCCATCCATTTACCAGCGAATGATAACATTTCTTTCTTCTTCATGGCTGCATAAAATTCCATTGTGTATAGATACCACATTTTCTTAATCCATTCATCAGTGGTGGGACATCTTGGCTGTTTTTATAACTTGGCTATTGTGAATAGTGCTGCAATAAACATGGGTGTGCAGGTGCCTCTGGAATAACCTGTGTCACAGTCTTTTGGGTATATCCCCAAGAGTGGTATTGCTGGATCAAATGATACCATGTACTCTTGGCTTGCCTCTGACCCCATTGACCACTACTTATTAACATTTAATGAGCATCTACCAAGTGCCAGTACCTAATAGGTACTTTTATATTTATTGCTTTCCTTGATCTGAACAACATTGTGAGGTAGACAGTATATTGAGATACAACTCCACTTATCTGTATTTTTTAAATTATACTTTCTTTGCATGACTGTAAATAACTATGTAGCAAGGCTTGCTCTGGGATGCTCTATTCTTCCACATTTGCATTTATATCCCAAATGATGTTGGTAAAATGATCTCTGTTACTAGATAATGAATAGCTTATCAATGCAATTTTTTTCTAGTTAAAGGTCATTGTGTATTTGCAAATAAGTATAATTTCATATTACCCATTGTATTATAGTTATATCTACTGTCCCAAAATTTGGAACAGCTTTTAATTTTTTTTTTCAGTACTGAGGCTTGAACTCATGACCTTCATCTTAAGCTACTCTGCCAGAAATTTTTGTAATGAGTATTTTCGAGATAGGGTCTTGCAAACTATTTGCCCAGGCTGGCTTCAAATCACTATCCTCCTTCTCTCTGTCTCCTGAGTAGCTAGGATTATAAGTGTGAGGCACCAGTGCCCAGCTAAGTTTAATATTCTACTTTATCAGGGAAAAACTTACAACAGAAGTGAGAGACTATAGTAAACTATCTAAATGAATATGTTTACTTTAGAGGCAAATGCTAGATCTGGTGACTTTCACAGGTACTGGGGTTTAGATGTGCTAATACTAAAATATAAAGGCAATGATACAAAAATAAATTTTGTTAGAATATACTTAGAAAATAATCACTTGAAGAAGGTTATATTTCATATGAAGCCGATAGTTTCAAAAATTCCTCTTTAAAATAGTCAATTATTCAGGAGACATAGTTTAACAGACAATATTAGAAAAATGTTTAGAAACAATAAAATTTGTTAGAGCCAATGACTGGTACAGCAAGACTCTTAAATACATAGATTTCAGATATACATGAAAGAAAATATTAAAATAAATTTTTATCATTAAAATTATTAATTTCCTTTTGGTGATACAAAGGCAAACACTACAGAAAGATATTAAAGCTTTATCAATGAATATGGTAATATACCCTTGTCATTCAATGTAAGCAGCTCATTTGTAATTCTACAAATATTTATTGAGGGCTCCCTCCCTTCCCCCACCCCCTCTTTCTCCCCTTTACCCCCTCACTACCAGGCAGAAACTATTTTGTTGAGGGCCCATTGTGTCCCAGATTTTTATTCTTCCATCTCCTTCTCTGTTATTTTATGTATTTATTCAATAATCATTTAGTATTTTTAAGACAATATAATGGGCTCCAGCAATACAGAAGTAATCAGGACATAGTTTTTAGTATAAGAAATGTATAGAAATTAGTAAGAGAGCATTCTTATTTTCAAGCTGAAATAATGAAAGCATTGATTGGTTAATTTAATTTGGGAATAAGGTATTTTTCAAAGCACTAATTTTGTTTGATTTTGAAGATGTGAAAGAGGAGAGTTTGTCTTTCCATTCAAAGCAAAATGTAAGCCATTTCAAAGTAAAATTGGTTAAAATATTTACAATTATTTTTGGAAATATAGTTTATGAGATACAGTGTGCTTGTAACTAATTTATTTATCTGATATCATTTATTATAAGATTTGCCATGAATATAACAATAACTTTTTTGGTAAAAACACATTATTACATAAAATGTGTAAGTAAATTGAATTATACCTCAATCATAGAAACATTAGACTGTGAAAGGAAAGTGCCTATTATGCTTTATGAAAGAATTAGATAGTAAATCAATTTACTAGCTAATGGTGGTTGCTAGCCTTATTTGATTTATTGATTGGTTTCATGTTTTTGATGCCATTAAAAAACACATAATTAATTTCAGAACAATATTTGCCACAAAACACCTTTTATTCTGGGAAAATTGAATTAATCTTTTCCATGTTTTCCAGTATCATTTGATTCAGAATACTTTTTCCTTTTTAAAATTATTCAAGAAAGTGTTGCTTTCATAATTATACAAAATTTTTTCTAACCTCAAAGGAAAAAAATCAGAAAATATGGCCCTCTTAGTCTAGGTGCCAATGAGTGTCTTTTGAATCACATGTGATCACTAATAAGTTAATACTATATGTGACTTATTTTCTACAATATCTACCCAAGGGGCTCATGGGCTACTTGAGGTAAAATATACAGATTCCCAATACCTGTGGGACAGTCTGATAAATACAGAAGGTGCTTAATGTAAATTCCTTAGAAGAATGGATGGATGTACCAAAGTGTATTAAGTTGAAGTAAGCAGAAACATGTTTGCACTTGCTAAGATATTAAGGACTTGACTCCCAGAAGATTTGCTCAGTAACTTACAATGAGTTTTCTTTTTTTAACCATTAAGCAAATCTAAGAGAAAAGGAAAAGTTCCATGGGGTGACTTTTAGCCCTCCATCCAAAATTTCAAGGAAGCCCAAGGAAGTCCATTTCACCATAGATTTTATTTCTTATGTATGCCTGAAATTAGCTAAAGGACCATGATGCCATTCATACTTTTAGAATTGTAAACAAAGATCTTTGGGCCTTTTTTATCTGTTGTTTTTCTTGTGCTTCTATATTCAGTGCCTAACATAGTAACAAACTTTATATATGTGCTTAATAATACTTACTGAATGGATGAATAAATAACATTGATGAAATATAATATTGATATTGTAAGGCCAATATTATCTAGCTAACAAATGGTATGCACATGCATGGGAATATTCTGAGTAAGAATCCTGTGCTTTCATTTTTAATAAGAAAATTAATAGCCAGTCATGTTGCAATTTACCAGCAAATGCTCAGATCTCTCCTGTTAGATCTGCAAGGCTTAGTTAACATTCAAAAATAGATATAATTTTTACTAAGTGCTTTTGTAATCAAATCAACCAAGAAAGCATTTAAGCCACAGATAAAACAAATTTGGACTTTACAATCAGACTTCTGATTTATATGGTCTTTCATTGAGAACACTTATAGCCAAATTATCAAAATAAAGGTTTTTAAACACTCTGTTTTCTCTTTTCCTTTTGCCAATGGATTGTTTGGTTCACTTTTTTCCTCTTTGTTTGTTTTGGAAATCAGGACTTACCAATGAGCTCATGTGGTGGTAAAAAGTATCTCTAGATATCGAATTTATATTATAAACAAGGGAAAATTCCCAGTCTGTCAGAGATCTTCTCCTAGGATACATGGAAAAACAAAGTTCAGCTAAACTGCACAATTAATTCACAATCACTTCTGAATAGAGAGAAAAGGTTGCTTAAAGCTGCTCTGTTCTCCTCTTAGGGATTTAAGGTCAGTTTCAAGAAGCAAAATTACTATTCTTTCAAAGTTGTCTCTCTTGATTTGTATTCCTCTAATTATATCTTCCTCACCACTTCCTTTTTGACCTGTAAACTCAACTTAATAAATCTATTCTAGGATTAGTTACATGTAAATATACCTATTCAGATAAGAATAAAGTAGGAGAGTTTCATTACTGACCAATGCTCCTCAATACATCAATTATTTTGTTTTCTGTCAAGTAATCTGAGACTTTTTTCTCCCCTAGAATGATGGGAATAAATTTTTTATTGCTTTAAATTCTCTTGTTCTAAGTATAAAAATAAAAACATTATCTTGAAGCAGTGGACAAATTCTAGAGATCAAAAGAAGAAATAATTTATAAAGAAATAAGTTCTTAGAATACAGTTCTTTAGCTTCAACTGTTATTGAAATTACACTTCTAATAAGCAGTTAACTATATTCTGCCCAATAATATTAGTCCATTGAGCCAATGTTTGACTATACTTCTATTTTTTAGTTTTAAAAGAGTACAAACTGTCACTAGGTTTTAAGGGTTTTTTTTTTTTCCTTTTAAAATAAAGGAATATAAAATAGTTATTAAATTTTTGTGTATTATACATTCTAGTTTTGAGATGCTTTCCCAAAAGAGGTAGGAGTATAATCCACTCATCAACTTCATAAACTCTAGAGCCAAATGCCAGCTCTAAAACCCAGCTGCTCCCATAAGTATGTAAATGTGTATTAGTACTCTAGTTTCTTCCTTTGTAAAAATGGAGATAATAATAACACCTCCTCCAGAGGGCTATTATGAGGATTAAATGAGTCATTATAGGTAAAACAAATAGAATAGTTCCTGGCATATAGTTAGCATTCAATATAAGTTACTGTTGTTCACAATAGCTTTATCACTCTCCCTAGTATGCTGAGGAAAATATGTATAGGAACCACACTTTCATTTTGAGAAGTTTTGTGACAGAGTTTCATTAGGTGGAATACCTTGTGGTGTTACTTGCTGGCATTGATGGAAATTAGCACTGTGAAATAAAATTTATGAATCCTCTATTATGAAATTGTATGAAATGTGCTTTTATTCTTGGAAATTCTAGGGAGGAGGAAATCTGCTTAGAAGCTTACTTTTTTGAGAAGTTTACTCAGCTTTCAGTTTTTATGGATATTTTCCTGTTTCCTATTATTCATAACTCACTGACTAAGGTGATGTAAACAGGTGAAAAATTTTCAGAATAAGGACAGGTTGAAAAATAAGGAAACACATTTCCAGCATTGTTATTGACCTTGCTTTTAGACAACAATTACAATTTAAATAGGACTCTTGTTTTTTGAGTATGATAGTACCAATTCAGACTTCAAATGCTGAATTCTGTCTTTTGTATTGAGTTTACTTATAGAAATTTTATGGCTAAAAGAGATCTTAAAGATCAATAGCCCAATTTTAAAGATGAGTAAATGAGTTCAAGAGTGATTTAATTAACCACTACTCTGTTTATTTGATAAATATTTATTGATCTTTTGCTATGTGGTACTTGCTCTGCTGGGTAATAAAGATACAACTATAGATAAGCAGGCCTTGTCACCATCTCTTTAGCACTTACAGACAATAGTGGGGAGGTAGACAGTCATAATCAAGTATGATGAAAGGACGTAAAGGAGAGTGAAGATCACACATCAAGAAGAACTAACCTTTAATAGGAGGTCAGAATTGATACAGAATTTAAAGTAAGCCAGTGCACTGGGAAGTTACACATCCTGTGGAAAGGCTTAGGGAGAGACAAGGAAAAGTATACAGCTATTTGGTTTGAATGGACAAAGAGAGTGGGGGGAAGAATGAAAGATGGACAGATATGTGATCTCACAGTGGGTCAGGTAAAACGTATTTTGATTATCTAAAGAACAATGGAAAGTCTCTGAAGAGTTTTAAGCAGAGGACAACATACTCAGATTTGTCTTTTTAAAAGATAATTTTGGCTACAGCCAGGTAGAGGAAGACAAGTTATGAGGCCAGTGAGTGCTCTTTGTAGAACTCCAGGAGAGACAGTGGTAGCTTAATCTACTCTCTAAGGATAAATCTCATAAAATCATAGCTGCATAGAAAATATTGATTTTGTTTCTATGCCTTGGTTACAAAGGGTTTGTATTTTTTAGGGTTTTTTTTTTTTTTTTTTTGAAACAAGGTGTCTATGTAGCCGTGAACTTGGTACTCTTCTTCTCAAGTGCTAGGATTACAAGCATGAACCTCAATGCCTGACCTTCAAAGGGCTAGTATTTTGACTCATTTTCTTTTCACACAAGTTCCTGCAAAACAACCTTTAAAAATCTCCCCCTCCTTTTATTAAACAAAAGATTTGAGATAGCATGCCCTTTTCTACTGTGGAAGAAGGAACATGATTAGCTTAGTTGTTCTGGCTGGTGTTTTTTACTCAACAGCTAATTCCATCCTACTAGGCACTATTCATCTTTATGTCTGTTAGATTCATTTCGTGTTTCCTATTCCCATTGCCACTGTCCTAGTTTAGGTCATCATTACCTCTCACCTGGAGTGTTGCCATAACCTGCCAACTCATCTCCCTGCCTCCCAGACCTTTATTTCCTCATATTTATCTTCATATTATACTTTCAGATTCCCCTTCTCAAATGCCTTTAGAGATCTCCCTTTGCCTACAAGAGAAATGTTAGCCATTTTCCTAGCTTCCCTTAGAGCTTTACCTTCTACCCTGACCCCTGTATACTCTACTCTTCAACTAAGCCAGATCACACAAGGAAGTCCTCTTTACATTTGCACAGGTCTACAATGGCATTTTCTACTTCCTGAGACCTTAGTAGTTTTCAGGGTACAAGACACAGAAGCAAAATTTCCATGATGCCTTCTATACTTATGTCAAATAGAAGCATTATCACCGTTACAGGGCCTCACAGCCTACCTCCTGAATTTTCCTGTTATTGTAGTTACAATTGCACACACTTCACTCTCCTACATGATGTAAGTTCTTAGGTCAGGTACAGTGATGATAATTAATGATTTATTTCATTGAATTCATGTCACTTTTTAATGCTAAATTTTAAAATATTTATATGAAGTTATTTTGTTTGAGATATAAAATGCCTTCAGGAAAATAGTGCAATTTGTAGATTAAAATTAAAAATGTAACAATTCTTTTTTTAAAGTGCAACGTATGGAGGGGAAAAGTACATGAGTAGTTCAGCATGGAAGGTCCCCACTGATTAAATTTAAAATTAAAATAGGGTTTTTTCATTCTGTAAATGTGCTAAATATTATTATGTGTTCCATGCATTACTATAAACTCTGATAAAAAGATAAAGGATATCTTTGTCCTCTCTAATGTGTGAGACAGATAAATGTTATAAATCCATCTTAAATTATTTCATAGACTCTGATATGGGTAAGTCTTTATATAAGTAGCACCATATAAAAACATTTTTATATTATGAAGGGCTTTTAGGGCCTGGTGGTAGGGAGTGGTACAGAGGGGTCCTGAGCCGTGGGTAGAAGGTGAATGGATGTGATCAATGTATGTATGTATGAAGATATTGCAGTGAGCCTCATTACTTTGTGCAATAAACATGTATTAATAATAGAGGGTTTCACCTATGTTTTCTTATAAATATCATAATCTTTTTACTTAAACTATATTACTAAACTTATACATTCAGTGAGGATCTATTGGGACACTAGTACCTAGGCACTTTGCCAAATCATGGTCTTCATAGTCAAGTAAGAAGCAGCAGGAATCTAAGCAAGTGTATGCAGTGCATTTTATTAGGTTCTGAGGAAGAGAGTATCAGAAAACGCTTATGAGCACCAATCATAAAATAGACTAACTGATGCCAGGCTGGGAAATAATAGAAGGTAAGAGAAGGACCAGCTGCATAGATGTTTTGACAGTGGAGCAGTAAAAAAAGATATTGATATATTGGAGGAACAAATAGAGAACTAAATAGAAGGAAAATTGTCTTGGCAAGTCCAAGATTTTGAACTATTTTCTGGAGAAATGATGGTCTTTCCCTTAGAATCTGTGAAGGACAGAGGGAAATTACTGATTTGGAGTGCTGATGGGCTTTGACTTTATATATGTATATATAGGACTTGCTTTGTCAGTTGGAGAGTTCAATGGAAGTGCCACCACCAGAATGAAACTCTGAAACCAACATAGAGGTCAAGAAAGCCAGGTTTTAGCTGGGTGCCAGTGGCTCACACCTGTAATCCTAGCTACTCAGGAGGGAGAGATCAAGAGGATCATGGATTGAAACCAGCCCAGTAAAATAGTTTGTGAGACTCTATCAAAAACACACTTCAAAAACAAAAAAAAAAAAAGAAAGAAAGAAAGAAAAAGAAAGACAGGCTTTGCTGGGAGCACTATGTAATTTCCAAAAATTTAACATTTTTTGTGTCTGAACTAAGTTTTAAAAATTAAAACTTCAGTGTTTAGAACATTGAGAGTGTGGTGTGTATTTTTATTGCTTTTCCTGTTGTGGAATTTGAGGGAAGGCAAAAAAGTAGGGTAGACCCCATAGGAGCTGAAGCTGGTGGCAGATTGAACCTCCTGAACGCCCCATCCACCATTCTCTCTTCAGCATTTTTCCCATGTGGTTCTAAACACTGCTTAGGAAACTATCTTTGTGAGGATTGCCAGCTTCAGCTAAGCAACCATTCACTTGTACAAAGCAGAAGCTGAGGAGAGAATGAGTAAGTTGCCAAATGAGGTTCTTCCCATCCCCTGCCCCTACCAATTCAGAGAGCAGTGAGGAGAATTGTGACAAAACAATGATTTCCCACATCCCTTAGCTGACAAGGATATAGCCATAAAGACAACTTGAGTTTTAAGTGGGCAGTTATTCAAATCAAGAAAAGATTCTATTCTTCAAAATAGAAGCTTTTTAATTAATGATACACATGCAATGCTAGTAACTTCTCTTTCTAGTATCTCAATATCACAGTTACAAAATACAGAGTAAAAGAAAACAAGAAGAAAGTTTCCTAACAAGAATATCCAAAAGGTATGTAGTGTATGTGTTTGTGTGTCTTTCAAGAATTTACTATAGGTGATAGAAGAAAAACTCATTTGCAACGAAACTATGAGGATTCTAGAAAGTCAATCTATTTGTACAAGTCATAGAAACAATACTTTATTAGCTAAGTTTACTTAACAAATTCATATTTGTCTTGTAAAATTTAGTTTAGACAACTGGCTAATCCAATTAGAGTGGAATTGCTGCAAAAAATAATTTGGCACAAGCAATTCACTGTGTGTTCTCTCTATGACCATCATTCTATGTGTGATTAATACTGACTGAATATTTGTCTCTCTAAAATTCATATGCTGAAGGCTTAACTCCCAATGTCTAGTATTCTGAGATGTGGTTTTTGGGAGGCAATTACGTTTAGATGAGGTCTTCAGGGTGGGGTTCTCATGATGGGTCTAGTGTTCTTACCAGAAAAGGAACAGAGATCTCCCTGTTTCCCTGCCATTTGAAGATACAGCAAAATAGCAGACTGCTGAGAAGAGAGACCTCAACAAATGTTGATCTTGAAGTTTTCAGATTCCAGAAGTAAATGTTTGCATTTATGGCATTTTGTGGTAGCAGCCTGAGTAGACTAAACCAGCAATGTTTCTCAAAGGAATTGTGCCAAAAATAATATGAAGCTTATTTAATATGTGGATTCCTAAACCCTATCTTAAACAGAATTTATATCCATTAGTCTGGGATGCATCTGCCCACCATTCTTCATTTTAAGTAAAATTCAAAGTGATTTTGATGCAGGCTCTCCTGGGTAATTATTGGCCAAACACTATTTTCAGCAGAGACAAGCAAATGATTATATTTATTCAATAGTGTGTGTGTGTGTGTGTGTGTGTGTGTGTGTGTGTGAGAGAGAGAGAGAGAGAGAGAGAGTGAGAGAGAGAGAGAAAGAGAGAGAGAGATGGGGGAGTAGAAAAGGGAGAAGAAAGCCTCTCTGACTTTGTCCTTCTACTTTCTTGCCAGTCTTACTTGATAGAAGAACCTAAAACTACCAGCTTCCTTCCCATTACTTAGCAATGAACAGAAATTTGGGGTCTTAGAAGAAGAAAAACAGGGAGGGAACACCCTGTAACACCTCGATCCTTTTCCTACCAGAACTCATTTTTAAAAAAATAATTACAGAGAAGGTCTATTTCCTCTCAAATTACAACATTGTGAGCATTCACAAAACCATATTCAAGGAAGGCCTTATTTTAGAAAAAATTGTGAAGTAAATAATAATTCCTAAATTATTAATTAGTCCCTCCCCACCAAACTGGGGAAGTTAGTTTGCTAGAAAATGAGCCTATAAATTCAGTGTGTTGGAGAGTTAGTGTACTTAGGTGGACCTAGAAATGTATATTCTTTTGCACTGTTTGAATGACAAAGTTTAGCTTAAAATTTGGAAGATTTAGTGAACCAAGGCAGGTATGGAAGAGATTTTGGGGGAAGGTCCTGAACATGGAAAAGTTATCTTCAGATTTAAGTTCCATGTGTTAGCTCATTATCAGTTCTGAAATGAGGTATGGACTGGTCACCAGTATTTCTGAGCTTGACAGAAATCACCAGGATTAGGAAATGAGCAAGTAAAGGGTCTCTGCTTTTTCAGGAAAACTAAGATGTTTCAAAATAGAAACAGTTCATTATATTCTCCAGATCTTATTTTCTCCTTGAGGCAGATACAAATTCCAACTGTTTCTGACCTTGTAGTGCCATCTCTCAAATTGGCATGTATTTTTTGAAAGTAATTTCCATTATGTTGTATTCACCAACACATGGTGTATTGAAACTGTTAGGCAAAATACAAAATATTACTGATAATCTATCTGCTATGTAATATTAATAATCAAAAGAAACAGCTTTCACCAGATGGAGGGACAGATCTGTGATATCCATTCATTTTTATGTCCATGAAGTATTCTACAAATCACAAATTAGAGAAAGATCCTTAAGTAAAGACTCATTTTTCAGCTCTTTGGTTGTGTGAAAATAAGTATACATTTATGTAACTAAGACAGCTGGGGAAAACACCCAGGTCAGAGAATCTGAGATGGGAATTTTTCCAGAGCAGCCCTTACTATCTGAACCCTTGAACTAACCAGTAGGACACTTTTCTTCCATTGCTAGTGTGTTTAAAATTGAAAATCCCTGGGTCTCTCTAGTTTTATGGACCGATCTATCTAGATATATATAATAGATAAATGCCCCACTGTGTAAAGTAGTGTTTCTTACATAAAGATGAACAATTAGTTTTCCAACTGGGTAAAGAAATTTCAAAATTTTACTAATTTACAAAACACTTTTAGCAGCTTGTTTTCCTGGTGGCAAGTAATTAAGTTGTAAGAGGAGAGAAACACCAGTATTTTAGTTAGCCTTAATGAGTAGAAATGCTATTCACCTCCATGCTGGTTCTTTGTGAGACTATATTTTTGCTACTGTATTTTGTTTTACATATTGTGATGTTCACTAACATCAGGCTCCAGGAAATGTATTTCCCTTGTATTCTCAGAGCTGGTGTTTACTTCCAAGCTTGTTAATAAGACTATCATATCCATAGATATTTCTGTTTCTCTAATTTTTTTTGCTTAGTCCTAGTTAATTGTAAGTAATGTTTTAGCTTATTTCTTTTAAAAAATTTTTTTTTTGTTTATTTATTCACATGCATACATTGTTTGGGTCATTTCTCCACCCTTCCCCCCTCCCCCACCCTTCCCCCCCTCTCCTCCTCAGTTTCAGGCAGGTCCAGTCATTGCATTTCTTTCTTTTCAGGAGGGACTCTGGGGATGGAGAACAACCTAGCCTGTGGGACTCTATTCTGGATTCATTTTCATTGGCCATGGCTCCCGTTCTTTATGAAGGCATGTTCTTGTACTTGGAACTCAGAAAATATTTGATGAATGAAATGAAACATGGCAAAGAAGCATAAAATGGGTGGGTGGGTGGAGCAAAAAAGCTTAGTTGTTCTCAGAATACACCTTGGATTAAGAAAGTAAGTTCTGAATTCCTTGTTAACTTCTTGCACTTGAGCAAGTTACTGAATCTCGCTGGGTTTTCACTTCTTCTCCTGTAAAATGGGGCTCATAGTGCCTGCTTCATATTGTAGCATAAACCAGCTAATTCAGGTCACGTTACACCAGAGTTCTCACCTCAGGGAAGATGGTCAATGATTATCATCTATTATTAAAACATGTGATTAATTTTGTCACCTCACAGTATAGTACCTAAATACATAAATATTTTAAATATGTCCTAGATCTTAAAATACATCTTAAGTATGTAAAACATCAATATATGTATATAAATATGCATATGTGTCTTAAATCTGAATTAACCTGTTAAATGAAGAATTGGACTTGTTTTGTTGTGGTACTGGGGATCAAATTTAGGACCTCACATTTGCTAGGAAAGTGTTCTCCTACCTGAGCCAGTCCTCTCACCTTTTATTTTGTTTTGTTTTTAAGACAGGGTCTTGAGTTTTTACCTGGGCCAGCCTCAGACCACAATCCTTCTACCTTGCTAGTAGCTGAAATTACAGAGGTGAACCACCATGCTCAGTTTGCCTTTGAAATAGGGTCTCACTAACTTTTGCCTGAGCTGGCCTTGAACTGCCATTCTCCTGACTTCCAACTCTTAAGTAGCTGGGATTGCATTCATGTTCCAACATGCCTACCACATGATCAGAGCTTTTCTTTTGATTGATAATTCTAGTAACCCCTTCTTAACTGTAAAATTTTAAGCTTAATTTTTAGAGGACTTGCAACTTCACAAATATTTTGGAAGCTTTGTGAATATTTTAGCATTTTGTGTTCCTGATACAAAATTATTTGGGTCATAATAGGTGCTTAACTTTTGGTCAGTTGTTTTTCTTTTAACTACCTTATGTTCTGGTGGCAGTCTCCTTATTGGAGTGTCTTTAAATCCTACATCTACACTAAAATTAATCACTAGACTTGAAATTGTTATGCTCTTAACATTGCTATTATATATCTATATCTATATTTATATCTATCTATCTATCTATCTATCTATCTATGTATAGCAATTTTTTTTTCAAACTCTGTCTAGTAACATGTTTTTGAAAATTACTGTCTGGTGGATACCTAAACTTGCCCAATTGCACTTATTCAAATGTGGTGTTTATTTATGTGTGGTGTGCACAGACAATGACAGTGAAAGTAAATTCAGACAAGGAATTAAAGATGAGAGCTACCTTTTACTTTCTGAGGATATATGTTCTATATATGTGGCTTTATTTTCAAGCATGATATTTTAGTCTATGTTTTCTATAGGTTTTATCTTAATGTTTCCCAAGTTTATCTCTCTCTTTCAAGTATACTGTTTAATTTCCAGTTCCATAACAAGATTGCTCATTTTGATGAAAAGTGTATCTATGTAGACACTGACTTCTTAGAATGCCTCTCTGTTCCAGGGTGAGATCACAAGTATGTTATTAATGACCTACTTTTCCTATGACAAGAAAATTGATTTCCCCTTTGTTTCTAAGGAAAATCATTCTGAGTGTACTTACCACTAGGTGATAAATGGCACTATAAAAACACTTTGGACTTTAAGAGGGAGAATACTGATTTAAAAATTGTTTACTCCATGCAGTCCCATTTTATTCCCTTAAAAACACATTTAGTTTTGGGATGACAGTTCTCCTTACCGCTTTGTTTTTTAAACATTTAATCCACATGAATGTTTCTGTGTACCATCTAATGCTCAGAAAACTGTAAAGATGACAGCACCAAATTGTGGTTTTAGCTGCTGATTCACCTTACTCTTAGTTCTGTGTTCCTGGCCTTGCCAAGTGTACCTACCTAGGAACTTCTTTCCTGATTCAAATAATCTGGTCTTGTACTGTATTGCAGATCTGTGTTTCAATGCCTGGGACTTAGAGAAACAACTGAGCAGGATGGTGAGTCTACCAAGACATTTGCTTAAGAATCTCAAAGAAACCTACACATGGATGTTTTGGAACCAGATTTTAAGTGAACAAAAAAACCTGTTTTTCTCTTGTGGCTATTTTAGGCTTTTTATTTTTAAAGTAAGCTTGACATATGGTACCTCCATATAAATCTAAACATATTCCATATTGATATATGCATGACTTAAGCTTACTTTTCATGATATAGCACAGTGAAATGTTTGGCCTTAATTCTCCTGGCTTTTGCATTTGGTTTTAGTATGAAGGGGCCACTGAAAAGCCTAGCAGAATTACTATATTGCATTCACATGCACAGCTAAACTATGTACATTATTACATTCCCAACACATTCTATTAATTATGGAAATAACTTTCATTTCAATGGTGAAATTTACATGACAACAGCTTCTGGAGCTCAGTGGAGCATCAGACCAGCATGTCACAGAATTCCCTTGTAGTGTGGGTGTTGACAGGGTTTTGTTGAGAACACATTTGCAATGAAAATGTGCGTCCACATAGAATATTATTTAGAAGGAATCATCTCAATATTCACATAGGTCACTAATGAAAAAACAAAGGCAATCTCCTCACTCTTACATTAGTAAAGTAAATTATTAGGAATATATAGCCATACATATAAATGACTTAAAAGATGAATCTCAAATATTTAGCAAAGATATCTGGATAGAGAACTGTCACCCTTGTGTTCTCTCCTATAACTGTGTAAAGCTTTTGTATTTTACAAGTCCTGTGTAAAGGTCTGATGAAGATCTTGAATCACGCAAGAGGGTGAACTAACCCAGAGGGGTTATGATATGGAGCTAGTAGAGATAAAATCAAGAAAAAATTAGTCTGAATATCACAACAGAATTCTTAATAGGGAGAATCATTACAGTGTGACTCTGAAGTCTTTACATTAGCCATTTAAAATCAGACTAGACTGAAGTACTGCAAAATACAGTAATACTATAGGAACCAAGCCTACATGAGAAGTGGAAGGAGGAGGGTGACCTAATGGTTTCTACTGTCTCAGTGATTACTATGATTGTACTCATTTTATGTGTTCAGTCCTGGTAGATAATCTTCTATCATTTTATGCTACTTCTTGGGAGCAATTTCAACAAATTCGTCTAATGCAGAATTGGATGCATTTAGCAGAGTCTCAAAGGAGGTTAGAAGGCACAATGAGCTCAGTAGAAAATAGCAAAATGAGAGAACTAATAGTAAACACCTACTTCTTTTAGCTATTCCTGGAGAAAATAAGCTTCACCCTGCAACTCTGGCCATATTCCATGTACATAAATGTATCCGACCCTCAGGTATCAATTTTCATGTCTTTTAATGGTTCTTTGGGATGATGTTGAGTACAGGAAGACAAACTAAAACATCTCAACCCCAAGCAAAGAGACTGTATTTTGGTAGGAGGTCATGTTTCATTTTGCAACTTAGAGGAATGGACAAGAAAGGGAAGATGTTTTAATTTGGGAAAAAATAATGTTGATATGAAAAAAGAAGAAAATGCTCCTAAGGAAGTTGTAAGATATTATTGATATGAATCTTTTAAAGTAAAGCCATGCCCAGTTTTGTATGGTTCTGATTGATCACCTGTCATGAAGAAGAGATATGGGACAGGTGACCTTTTGACAATTATTGTAGTTCTTTCATATGACAAAAATATTAATTTCAATTTAAATAAAAATAAAGATCACTTAATTTTATGCTATCTTTGCATTTGTTCAACTTGCCAATTTTAATTTCAGTAACAATCAGAGATAGGCTCGTCATTTTGATATTTTATTATTATGGGAAAAATCATATGACTTAAAGTAAGCTTAATATTTTCATATTACAGCACAACTTTTTATTTTAAAAAAAGTCCATCATACACAGATGAGTGAGTCATAGAGCATATTTTCGTTATTTATAATTTTATCTCTTCATATAGCTTTCCACACATTTTCTTGACTTACTGATAACATACTCTTCAAGCGAGAAAAATACCATTCAATTTAAAGAAATAGAGAAGTACCATTCTCTTTTATTTTGTGTGCTGTCAAAGGTTTTTATGATTTAAGGTTTATCTGTCATTGGTAAGGGTCTAGCTCATAAAAGTAGAAGATTTATACCAAACTTTTTTCAGCATGGGTCTTATCAATACAAGATTTTCTTACCATCTTACTTTAGGTCCAATGAATGTAGATACTATGCTTTTCATTGTTCCTTTTGTAAAAGTGTAAATTTCAAGATTTCCTCTCCTCATTGTGCATCCTGAGCACTTTGTACTCAGTACATAAATCAAAATAGGCCAGATCATGTGTATTTAGCATATCTACCTACTCCTGCTGAGCAATCAGAACTCAAAAGGATAGACAGCTAAAACCTACAGATGTGGGAAATCTTTGTTAATATAAGGCACTGCCAATATAAAAGGCAAAACACCACTTTATTAAGATCTGGTATATAATAGCTTCCAAATCTTCAAATTCTATTGGTCTGCTTTAGAAAAAAGGAACATGGCCACTCAGAATCCATAACCGATAATTCAAGTGTCTTAAAATATCTTTGGTAGGAACTGTTATCCACAGGCATTTAGTGTAATGGTGAACCAGATGTTTTTGGTAATACCTGAATTAAATATACTTATGCACACAATAGAGTTCAGGCAACAGGCTTAAAATGTGATTAGATAAACTAAAAGAAACTTAGACTTAGGTAAATGAGTGTTTCTCTCCAATGAGTACTTATTCACACACTTCCACAAAGAAACAATGTAACTCTACCAAACAGTTCTAGGAGCCAGTAACACAAAGAAACTCAAAAGTAATGAACTACAGCTAAAGTGCTTAAGGCACACCAACCTGAACTCACAATAATCTCACACTGCCATATTCAAATTTGTTATTATATGGGTATCTATACCCCAAATACATATCTATTACTCTTCTAATTTTACAATGTTCCAAGATATTTGTAAAGCAGGGGCTCACCACCTTAAAACATTTATCTGAAAGTATTATACCTTAGAGACTCTTATGTTTGCTAATCCAAGGAAGAACTAGAAGGACATCAAAATGAAATCCTTAAGAGATGCCTTTATTGGCTATATTACTTAGTCTATGTTTGGATCGCAAATCTCCCGCCTCTCTGAGTTATCTCACTGTCAGAAAAGAAAATGGAACGGGATCAATGAAGAGATATGCTCCCAGACTGGCTCTTTGATTTTTCCCTCAAGGCAAAAGGAGCAAAGGATAGCAAATTAATGCTCCTTTCCAAGCATGCGTGCAGGAGGGCAAACCTCTGGCTGCTGGTGGCTGCAGAGCTTATCCCGACAGCACCCGTCCCGCTGACCGCGACCCACCTCACGGACAACCTCCACCCACAAGATATTGCCAGTGTGTCCACCCGTCCACACGGTTTCCTGTGCACAAAGCTTTGCAAACCCCTGAGTAGAAACGAGTCTCTATCCCAGAGCGAGCTGGAGTTGGCTGGCTGATGAGGTGATCTCTCTGGGGGTCTGCACCACCTCTTGCTCCCTGACCGCAGATCTGCGTCCTGAAACCTACCTCTTCTCAGAGCCCCAGGCGTGCGTGCACTCACACAAACTCACTCACGCACACCCACATTGCCAGTGCCCGCCACCCTTCCCACCTCCCAGGCAGGCAGATCTGTAGGGTCCAGTCGGTCGGTGCTCCTCTGCCTCAACTTTCCCGGGTTCGCCTGCCCCACGCGGCACCCGAGCTCCCGCGCCCTCTCCGGGCGCTCTCCAGAGAGACACGTCCTCCTCTGGGCTCCTTACCTCGCACCGACGACTCCTGGCAGGAACTGGAGCTGACCGCGGTGGCAGCGGTAGCGTTGAGCCAGCACCCGGGCTCTGGCTCATGGTTGGTCCTCTTCATCTGACACAAAAGAGGTAGCTTGCTGCCTTTGTCCTTTCCAAATCCAAGGGAGAACTTATTTTGCCCCCGAAATGGCCAACTTGTGCACGAAGCTTCCTGTTACAGTGCCCCCTGCCCCCGCCCCTCTCAGCTGCGCGCTGGACCACAGCCCAGTGGCAGAGCATTCAAGCCTCCGAGTCAAGGGGGAGTGGGAAAAGGGAAGGGTGGCGCAGAAGAGAGGGAGGAGGTTGGGAAAAGGGGGGCCCAGTGGTCTTCTGCAGAGGGGAGGGGAACACTTCAGAGCCGAGTCCCCCTCGTTCTTCTTTTTACAGGAAAACCCACTTCCTAGGCGTGGAAGCAACTTTCCGTCACCTTGGCCAGGGTGAATCCGTAGCATCTAATTGGGACTCTATCAGCAGAGGCTCGGACCTTCTGGCATCCGCTTCTTCTCTTCTTTCCTCCCTTCTGCTTTTCCCTTCCCTCCTCCCCTCCCCCTCTTCCCTCCTTTTATAGGGGTGTATCTGCAGAGTCTTCAGTGAGCCAGGGTACCTACACTGGAGGATTATTGAACAGAAAGCATGGGCGCTTTTGCTGAATGCTTTGCCCACTGTTTGCAATCCTTAGGCAGCGCATGCAAAGGTCGTGAAATTAAAGAGCGGGGTGAAGGGTCGTGGGGCGACAGAGAGGGCGGTGGCTCTAACTTTGAAGCTCTGCAAGACCTCTTGGCTTGCGGTTGAGCGGGGACTAACAGTCATTTCTAGGAAGAACTCTCCTGTGGCTTATCCCATGCCAGTGGAGACAGGGAGAGTGGGAGCGAGTGAACCCGGAAGGGCTGTGCGCAGGTCTGCCCTACACGCGGCTCAAGTACACATTGCGAACCCCTGAAAAGGGCTTGTGCAGAGCAATCTCTGGGTCAGCAAGGAGGAAGACGCTCCTGTTTCCTAGCAACCCTCATCAATCTTCTCCAGCTAGCTCCCTAGGAAGGAATTCGATTGGACAGTCCCTAGAGAGAAGCCACGCCCCCCTCAAGAATGCTGGGTTGCTGCTTTTTCGCAATCTCCAAAATTTCTTGGGCGGAATAAGATTTTAGAGAAATGCTGAAATAGCGTCCTTTTTTCTTGTCTCCTATGCAGCCACACTGCCCCCTTGCAGCTACCCCTTCCGCCCCCACATTAGTCCTTCACTAGTCCTACTTGAGGTTAGCAGAGTCAATGTTCTCTACAGAACCTCTTCTTTCTTCTTAAAATTAAATAAATAAATACCTTAAATCGGTGACGTAGGCACAAAAGAGAAAAAGGCACACGGAAATAGCTATAATAGGCTCCAAGCTACAGATAAAAAAATCCTAAAGATAAAATTCCACGCATTCATTCTATGTTTAGAAATGCATTGTGCTTAATTTCAAAATTGAAACTTCATTAATTTTTGCACCCTGATATACTTTGTTTTAACCAACGACTGAGTTATATGAAGCCAGACACAATTAAACTTAATGCTTTAATTGCTACATTTATTCTTTAATGTGTAATGTTGTTTAACAATTACTGTCTTTTGTAATCTAGCCAGAATATTTAAACTACAGAAATAATTTACCTGGGCTGGTGATATTTAAAAGACAAATATGCTTATATATTTCATTGTGAACTTCACTAAATCTAGAAATTTGGATATATTAAAAATTAAAATGTTATGTAGCGAAATGCTTGGGGTGCCCCTTCCAATACCCCTTATTTCTGGAATACAATAATGTTCCTTTATATTTCATTATGGTTATGCAGCATGCACTGTTCATTACAAACACGTAAGTGTTCTTTACAGACACTTAATAATGTCTGCTCAATAGGCGACTGATATCAAAGAACAATGACATGAACAATGGGGAAGATAAAGATTTATATATTTCAAGGGTTTCAGATACTTAGGAAGCCATGCTTGCAGATTTTAGTCTCTTTCAGAATGCTCCAGAAGATATCACTGTGAATTTCTAACACCTTATTGGAACTAGTTAGAGTAAGAGAAGAAGAGATCTGATGTTTTCATCTCATTAAAAAAAGAAAAGTAGCTGTATTTGCGTAAAGTGCTGATGTATCTCCATAGCCTGTGTGTAGGCTGCTCACCACACACATTTGTGATGAGTAGATGCCGAAATGCTGACGAACATTATCAGTCTATCATCAGATACAGTCTCATGGGGCACTTTTTTCTCTCCACCTTTGTGCTATACATACAAAGAAATAATGAAAGAAAGGGCTGCTCAGCCCTGTGGAAGCAGATTAGCTGAAATAAATCCTGAGCTTCTGTACTTCCTAACTGGAGCCTTGGACAATTTTTTTTACCTCATTCTATTTCAGTTTTGTCATCTGTAAAATGGGAATCATAATTACTCCTACCTTAGAGTTATTGCAAAGATTAGTAAATCTATGTAAGCAGTACGTAAGTATAAATTACTACTATTAGTCTCTGGTTAATGGTTAACTAATGGCATTTTCACTGGTGAGCATATAGAACATTTAACTGAAAACAATTAATCTTGAACTTTAATTTTCCCTTCATAATTAACTTTCATTATTGACTGGAATTATAACTTAGTTTTTAATGTTTATGTGTGTGTGTGTGTGTGTGTGTGTGTGTGTGAGTGTTTAGTTGCTTTTTAAAAGCCTCAAGAGATGGGACTAAATAATAACTAAATAATGACTAACCTGCAAGCAAGTAAACTACATTAAGTCTCTTCCCCCTCCCTCCCAAGCATTCTAGCTGGGCTTTATTTCTAAATAATTCTAGCTCCTTTTAAAAAAGTCACTGGTGTAGTTTCTTTTTCAAGTCAAAATATGTGTTTTACATTTAGGGTACTCTTTTTAGTTTATATTTTTTATTAGATTTAACTTTGCTAATCTTCTACATTTCTTTGAATGATTAATCCATGGTAGTTCTTCCAAGGACACTTTACAGTTAACACTCTTACTTCGATACAATGCATTTAAAAATATGGCCCATAAAGTATAACATCTTTTCACTACAAGTAACTCTGAAAGTTGATGTACTGTCATCATTAATTAGAAATAAAATGCCTCCAAGTCCTCATTCTGATTCATAGTTTACTGTCACTAGAGCAAATTTCTATTTGCTCAATCCAGAAATTATTTCATTGCTGACTTTCTACTACCTGTAAGGGATGTACAATTATTTAGGTCGTGTAAGTGCCATACGATAAGGCATCCAGCTTTTATAGACCAGTTCTAGTTTATATGTATTGTTTCATTGTATTCATCAATCCAATTAATTTCTCAAAAGTACCAGGTTTGGGTACTAAATCATAAGGGTACCTGAACCTCCTAACCATCTGGCCAAGCCTCTTTCCTCAGCCTTCACTGGCTTCATCTTGCCCTATGACTGTTAAATTTCTTTGTCAAAATTTTTTTTTTCAGAATAGGGCTGGCCAATTCTGATGGCTTTATATGTGCACATAAAATATTAAAATCTTTCTTTAATTTGATTATAAGCATCCCTCATTTATTTTTCAACCTCTTCCAAAGTGTGTCCCTTTGGATCATCTGTAAATTTTGACTGTAATTATTGCTACCAATATATAAATAAAAGTATTCTAGCCTTGGTTTTGACTGAAGCTCCAGGGCAAAGATGTGCCAACTACTCCAGATTCCAAAGTGAGAGTTGTCAGATCCCATCGTGCTCAATTTGAATAGGGTATCATTAAGCTATGTGGGCTATAAAAGAGTTAAGTTCTAAGAAGTGGAGAAAGAAAATTGGAGTAGAGTTTTTTGTGTGCTCTAAATATGCAGGGCTTAGCTAAAATGAAGGGTTTGCTAATACAGAGAAACCTTTCCTGTGTACCCCTAGAATTAGGGAGTATAGTGGACTGCTTTTTGTTTCACAACAGAGAAACATAAAGCATTGTGCCTAGATCTTCGTCTCAGAGGACTGATGGAAGAGAGGGCTAGTACTTCTACCTATGAGAGGTAAAGAGGGTGGATGTTCTGAGCCCTATATGTGGGAAAAGAAGCATGAAGCAGGAGACGTGCTTTCTTAACCTGTCCCCAGAAATGTTTGGTGGATTCCAGTAGATAGTCTGTGCAGGGTACAGGGCTGTGGTATGGAACCATTTAGGTTTTTCTTTGCAGAAAGGTGTCTGGCTGAGGAGTGAGAAAGAGCTGCTTGCCTATGCTCTTCTATAGGGCTACTTCAACCTGGTGGGGGTCCCCTATTTGTACTGCATCAGTCTGAAGGGGGTCACCTTTTAAAAATTCACATAAAGGTTAGTAGGAGAAGCCTGAAGAAGTGGATAGGGTAGTAAATGGCCAGTCATGAATGCCTCACCAGAATCAGGTCAGATTCTGCAGTAAGACATCCTCAGAGCTGGAGAGTCTTCAAAGGACTGACTAAATTGCCATCAGGAAAGGCAGCTTTGAGCACCTGCTAAGCCCAAGAAAAAGCAATGCTAGATCAGTAATGGACAAATGGGGTTTTCCTTGTCCCCTCAGACTTTCTATCTCTAACCTCTTCAACTTAGAGGGATCAAAAGCTCCAGTTGCTGTTTGAGGTGGAGAGAGGATGAGGACAGGAGGTTGCCTGAGCAGAGAGAAGATCCTGTCAGGTCCTATTATAGCTTCCCTTCTGCCACCTTTCCTGGCTGGCTGATGGGAGATGCATTAATTTTGATAGATGGTGGAGTGTTTGTTATTACTCTGCCTTAGACCTCATTCCACCAGAATCTCTTTTTGTTGTTGTTTGTACTAAAATGAATGGAGGAATTTTTATTTTAAAACAGTCTGTAAGTCAAGGTGCTTGCCCTGAATTACATCTAAGAGAGTAGTGAAAAACAAGTCCCATAGGCAAAATATGTAGAGCAATAATGAGAAAAGAATAAAGTTGTTTTGTGATGCTTTATAAGCCTTACTTATTAGGTATATAAATACCTACCTGATGAACTGATGAGCAACTTTGATTCTTTTGCATTTTTTCCACTTAGTTTTCACAAGGATGGGGGAAAAATAGAAAGAAAACAAATAGCCCTTACTATTTAGTATACAATTTGCTTTGTTTTTTTTTCCCTGTATATTGTGTAGTTGAGCCCTTATGGTTGGTTATATATTTAAATCTTTGCCTATAAATGGCTGCTTTCACAATTAATTAAAATGCTTATTTGACTTCATTGTGGCAGGTATTTTCTGTTGTACTCCTGCTGCTTATGGATCTGTGTGTGTTTGTGCATGTGTCCATGTGCCTATGTGTGTGCATGTGTGTGTGTGTGTGTGTGTGTGTGTGTGTGTGTGTTATGTTGGGGTAGTGGGAAGGAAAAGGCTAGCCCAGTAAACATTAATTCAGTAAATGAATTAACCTTTAAGCATTAAAACATCATCTTGCCTCATACTTTATGGCCAAGTAAAGTGAATCCTAAAGAACATGGATTCTTGAATTTTTATATAAGTTTAGAAGTATTATCCTGATTTATCACATTGTGAACTTTGCAAGTGGATGGAGTGTCTGTGCTGTTCTCCTCTCTATCTTGAATGAATGAAACTGCCAGGCATATTATAGACATTAACAGTCACCTGATGAAGGAAAGATTAAATGACTAAAAGATCTTTCTAGGAGTTTTGTATCAAATTTGTGTTTTTATAACATGCAAACTCTTTTCAGTTTTATGTTCTCTCAGGTAATTCTGTTGGGGTGGGAATGGGGTGGGGTAAAAGGATATGGGGAAGATATTGAACATTGCAGGGAAGTTAAAGCCACTGCCTCCACTGCTTGGAGGATCTAATTTGTATGGATAATGTATGTAGAATCACTGTTGTTACTCTGGGCCTGTGACTCCAGTCTAAATAAATGATGCAGAGCAAACTCTACAGGAACACTGAAGATAGAAAAGCATGAAAATGAGTTTGTTTATCCACCTATAAATTTGTTTTCAGAGATTTTGGCAGACCTAAGGCAGTCATCTGAGTATCCCATCCCCCACGGAGAGCAATATCATTCCTGCATTCTAAAGGAGAAATGCAGTCAATCTGCCACAGGGCTGATAAGCAAAATGCTCTCAAGATTGTTTCCCCTCCCCCAATAAAGGGCAAACCAAACCAGTTCACCTGAGAAAACCCGCGAATCCATGGCCAATGAGAAAACCTGCCTAGCTCAGAGTTAGAACGTCCATAAAAGCCCCAGCCTTCACCTGAGCAGAGAGCTACCGGCTTCCGGGTTCCACTGCACTTCTCTAGCTGTAGCCTTTCCTTTCTCTGTAATAAATCAACTTTATATACCAGCTTTGGCTCATCATTCAGCTGCCTCACGAGTTGTCTTGTGAAGGCAAGGATCCTTATCACCGGCACGTAACAATTTGTTGATGTTATTTATTGAAGTCTTAATGTTGGTAATTTCCTGACAATTCAAATATAGTTTTCTTACCTGAAAGTGACAATATTGTGTTATGGCATCTCTAATTGGGCCATTCGTTTCAAAGTATGGTCTGATTAGTTATGTATGTGTATGAGTGTGTGTATACATATGTATATAATTGAATGATATTCATTAAGAACTATCCTGGGCCGAACACAGTTTCCAGTACCCAGGATACCAAGAAGTTAGATAAGATGCCTACCCTGAATATTTTCTCCTGATAGCATTGAGCACAAATGCAAAAAAATTGTTAAAAAATATAACAAGATGGAATATATGAGCAGTCCTTTAAGAAGAAGGCTGATCTGGTACAAGTGGACACTATATATTATTCAAGGTAAAGACCTCAGCTCAAATGCCTTTGATTAGGATGATTGAAGGGAAGAGTTTACTGTCCCATGAGGATATTACTTCAAGACTAAAATTTAAAGTGCATATGTGTGAGAAAGGGGAGCATGCCAGTTAGCAATATTTTTTTTGGCTGCAAGTAACAAATAATCTAGCTAGCAATGTCCTAAACAAATATTGTTTTTCTAGCTTGTTTATTTTCATATATCAAAACTATAGAAGCAGGCAGCATTTGGGGTTATGTCAATGGTTCAGTGTGAATAGACCCACTGTCTATTCCTTCTGTCTATTCTCTCTGTCTTTCCTTCATGTTGCAATATTGTGGCTAAAGCTCCAGCTATCATGCTATCAACTCAGGAGGCAGAAGCAAACAGATCAGTGGCACAAGCTATATTGGCCCCGTTTACCAAGAATGTACAATCCTTCTCACAACCACACAATATAGACAGTTCTGCTTGTCTTATAGGCCAGACCTGTTCATATGGCTGCCCCAAGAACTAAGTTATGTTGGAAAATTGTATCATTACCTTTCTAGCTTTCTTAATGTAAGACATTTTCAAAAAGGAGAATGAGATTTGTTGTTGGGCCAATCAACCAATAATACCTGACCTGAGGAGTAAGCTCAGTACTTTCTTCTCATGTCTTTTCTATAGTGGGGATAGTTTTCTGGCCCATAATTTAGGTGTGATTGATCCTCAAGAACAAATCTGCCTTCAGTACATTTGTTCTTGAGGATTCATTTAATAATAAGTATTTATTGAGTGCTTACTCTGTGCCTGCCAATGTACCATATGCTAGGTTCACAGGTAGATTGGTTGAACAGAGCTCTTGGGATTGGGGAGAATATAGCCAAGAGTTCTTTCAGTCAATATAAAATTTTATTTTTAGGAATGTTCCAACCATTGTCCTTATGACTGTAGGAGATGTCACAAACTTCAAGTATTATATTTCAGGCTGTTTTACTTTAATTCACAATATTTTGCTTTTTGATTTTTACAACTTTGCAATTTTTAATGAAAAAGAAAAGCAAACATAAATATATTTCTATTTCTACCTCCTAATTTCCTCCTTTAAGCTTGCATATATTTGAACTGTATTTAATGTTTCCAAGCTTCATAAATGAATCCATTTTCCAGTGTGAATCACAATATACCTACTTGAGAAACCTTTGTCACAGGAAAATAGAGGCCTTTCATAATAAAGAAGAAGTTTTCCCCGCTTTAACGCAAAGGCATCTTCAGAGAGGAGAGGTTTGAGTTGGAGATACTATTGGAATGAAATGAAAGACATTAAGTTTTGCTATAATTTCTAAGTTAGAATTTAATAAAATAAATTCAGTGTTTAAGGGAAAAATTTATGTCAGGCAAAACATATTTGGCTTGAATTACCTTATCGATTGAGAAAAAAACATTAATTAGGTAATTGCTTCTATTCTCTGGTTTAGTTTGTTACTGGAGAGTCAGTGACCTGGGACATGTGACTCCTGTTAGACATAGTGCCAAATTAGCAGCAACCTGTGACAATCCTGCTATCTCACCAAAATTAAAGTTCATACTACTCAAATTCAAATGACTCAAACTAAAAAAAAGAAGTGTAAGACTGAAAATGATTTGATTTAAAGGGATTAAAGTTCTGAGAAAATGTTTATTATGTGTTAGTCATAAATCTTTCTTTTGATGATTGATTATTTTTCCTAAAACATAATCATTCTGACTTTAAAAGTTGCAGACTCAGTGTGTTCTTGTTAAAATGATTAGAATGTAACCAGACAATGTCTTTCTTCTCCTTTGCAGGGAGGAAAAGTTCAAGACCCCCTCTTCAGGGATTTACTTTTGTTCTTTAGTTTACTCCTAGACCTTCTCAAAGGTGCCTGTAGGTTTATTTTGAAGTCCATTGTGAGTTATCACTCCACTCCTCTTTCTCCACAGAAGTTGGATATTGGAGTGCAAATGAGTAAGAGCAACTTCATTCTAGGAGCACCCTTGTATCCCTGCTAATCTACATAAAAAGTAAAACATTCAGGCAAAGAAAATATACAAAAGCCTTATCACTTTATTAAAAGAACTGCTGATTGCTTCCATTGTTTTATTCCTCTTGCTGAAGTAGAGTAAATCTATGAAGTCTGTGACGTCCCCTCCCTATTTACATAATATATTTTTCTTTGAATATTACTTTTGAACTGTTAAAATGCTTCGACTTCTGGATTTTACCACAACCTCTTGAATGTAAAAAATCTTATTTTTATATTTTTAGATGAGGAATGTAAAAGAATTTTTTACATGAGGCTAAACGAATTTAAGTGACTTATTTAAGGTCATATATAAAATGAGTTGTAAAGTCAGATTTTTAATCTAGGATATGTTCCAGCATGCCATTCATTGCTTCCTACTCACTGGGTAGTTCCTGACTATATCCATTCTCACCATAAACTAATCTATCATTATGTGTATGCTACACTTAGATTATTCCCTATAGCCAGACCTTGATTCCTCCTTAAAATCCTACTGAGTATATGTTGTCCACAAGGATTAATTTGAATAACTTTACAAGGTACAAAAAAGTGTTAAAGAATAAATTCTGCCTATTAAAGTCTTAACCAGGTAATAGTTACCTCTCCAAGGTAAGGTTTAACTTTAAAGAATAGTATCATTACTGAAATTTCAGCTATTTGGAAGCAATTAGATTATAAACCTCTTGTGAATATAATTATTGGAGGATGGTGGTGATACATCTCTCCATTACTTAAAATTTAAAAAAATCAAGTCAAAATCTCATGAAAACATTTAGTTAATATCTATGACCACCCATCTCCATGATCCAACCAACCTTATGGTAAAATATGAGGAAATGTATCATTTCCATTTGTTCAGTGTTCTTTGCTTGGAACATAGTGCAATGTCAGAAAATTTTGTAGAATGAGTGAATGGCATAGATATTACCAACTACTTGTTGATCATAACCATAGCAAGATGACATAGGGCACACATGGTTTGATTTGAACATTGTGATAATATAATTATCTATATATTAGAGATAAGTTTAACTAGGTGTATCTATCAAGGTTGACTAAATTGTGCTGCAGTAAGAAAAAAACTCCACATCTCTTGGTTTAAAGCACCACTCACACTACATGCTGATTAAAGGTTGGCAAGGAGCTCTGCTGTCCTTACTCTGGGACCACTATCTGGAACACTGTGGCAGAGGGTAAGAAACATTGACAGAGTCTCCTACCGGTACTTAAATGATCTGTCTATGAAGAGATATGCATAGATTCTATGTACAGCTCAGTGTTAGACCTAATTCCAGTAATCACAAGGGGGACAGAGATACAATCCTATCCTGTGACCAGAAGGCAGAGACTTTGTGTTTTTGAAAATTCTTGTACTGGGGGTACACTGTGACATTTACAAAAGTTCTTACAATAAATATATCGCAATTTAATTCATACCCTCCATCATTCTCCTTTATCTTCCCTCTAACCCCATTCCTGAAATAGTTTCAACAAGTCTCATTTTTCCATTTACAAACATGAGTACATAATATTTACACCATATTCACCCTCCTACACTCTATCCCCACACCCTCCCCAATCCCATTTTACCAACCCTCCAGGAAGGACCTGTTCTGTCCCTCCTCTCCCCTCCCTCCCCTGACCTCCATTTTTGTAAAAAAAAGCCATTTTTGTTTGTTTAGGATAGCTATACAGGGGGACTTCCTTGTGACATTTCCATGTACACTTGTAATATAACCCGAATAGTTTCATTTCCTCTATTTTTCTCCTTCTACCTCCCCTTCTTATGGCAATTTCAACAGGTTTAAAACTTTTATATTCATTCTTGTATAAGAAGTACATTAACTGTATTCACCTTCTTAACTTCCTTGTTTTGCTGTCTCTCTCATAGGTGACCTCCCCTTAGAGTGACCTGTGTTTCATAATATTGCTGCATTTGTATTAGGTCTATATTCCACATATGAGAGAGAACATGCGGCCTTTCACTTTCTGAACCTGACTAACTTCACTGAAGATGATATTCTCCAGTTCCATCCATTTACTTGCAAACAACAAAATTTCATTCTTCACGACTGGTTAAAATTATAAATAAATACCACGTCATGAACAATGAACATGGGTGTGTAGGTGGGTGCCTTTATTGTAACCTGACTTACACTGAAATAATTTTGAATAGCAATAATGACTACTCCACAGTAAAAGAGTATTCATCTTGTGTGGGAACTGTTTCTGTATGGTGTATTCTCCCACAATATAAAAAATGAGTATTTCTTATGTATTTCTACTTTCTATGGGTCATGAACTATGCTAGTCATTTACATACATTGCCTCATTAATTCATACAACAATCCCAAGAGGGAGATATTATTTGTATTACTTATATAAAGATGAAGAGACTGAATACGTGAGGTTAAGTGGCTTGCCCACACAGTAAATGGTGGGGCTAAGATTAGGATTCAGCTCTGTCTGACTCCAAAGTTGATGGCCCTTAAGAGTGACATTGCATTTATTTAATACCTCTGTATCCTTCAGTTCCCATCATTCTGTTACTAATTTGCTTTTGAAGGTAATTTTCCCTGAGCCCTTGAATGTCCTTTTCTCCACAATGCAACAAAAGCATGTTTTTAAAGTCAATACAAAGTGGAAAATGAGCAATCTGCTCTTATCATAGACTGAGGCTAAAACATCTGAACTAAAGGGAAAGTTACCATGAGATCATTTAGACAAACAAATAGGCAAGATTGATTAAACTTATTAGGGAAAACATGAAATTGTGTTGTTATGGCAAGATCAAGTTCTAGATTCTATTTCTGTGGTCTATATAAAATATTGGTTTAATGTTTGAAAATTACAAGTAGTAGTTTGAAAATGTTTACCTGCTTTAATGATATTCTTAAAATAGAAATTTCCACTTAGTAACATAGCTTCCAATCCTTAAAAACATTACTTCATTCTCTGATTTTTTTCATGTGGATTATTTCTTCTATGAAGGATGGGTTTTGTTTTTATTATATTGAAAGTTTTAGAGATTACTTGAGATATCATCTTGGTACTCTTGAAAATTTTTTGAAATGCAACATCAATTTTTAGTTAGGTGAAGGCATTTCTTTTTTCCTCGTTTTACTTTTCCAAAGTCTCAGGACTGAAACAGGCCATTGCCTGGCCTCCCTGACCTGTCTTTCAGGGCTCCCCGGGGGAGGAGGAGTCAATTACCACACAACCTACCAACATACCTGGGAGAATGAACAGGCCATGAGCAGTTTACCAGCTCACCCTTACTTTCTGCAGGATTTTCCTGCTTGTAGAGATCCTATTTTATAATTCTTCAACTCTAAAAAGCATTTTAAACATTTCTGAGTATATATATATATATATATATAAATACATACACACACACATATATATTTCATGATTTAATGGCAGGTGTTAATTTAAATGACAAGAAAGATTAACTTCTTTCTTTGAGGTACATGAAATAATGGTCTGCCTTACAAACTTGTTGCCTTTTATTAGATGAAATATGGTATTTGGCTCTATTCCTTAACATATGGTAGGTGGCCTGCCTATAGGGTGCAGTATAAGGAATGCATCATGGCTATAAATCTAAGTTATGACCCCAACAATCACTTCAGTAAATAATTCTGGCACCTGTATTCTCAGAAGATTTTAAACAGCTCTCAGTCAGTTCTGAACTTCAACAGAGAGAGAAAAGTGTTATAACCTAAATCTACAAACTCCCAAATCTTATACACTTGACCAAACACTTTGGAAATAAGGAGTAGAAGTTGGCAAGAAAGAGAGTTGTAGAGATCAAGTTATCTTGCTAATATAAGAGCCTACATGATCTAAAAGAGTGGCTTTGGGTTTTGAATAACAAGCAAGAGTAGAGGTGGCAGTCATGGTGCTTTGCCTTTGGTAGGTGGTAACTTTCAATAGCATGCCATATGGTTCCTTTTTACAATTTTTAAAATTATAATAGAATTTACCTCAAATACCCTAGGTGGGTTGTGTTAGGCCTCAGGCTTTAGTAAATTGGTCAGGTGGGATTTTGACTTTGATGGGTCACTGAAGCATATTAACTCCATTCCAGGAAAGTGGCAGTTTGTATATCTGTCACTGAAAGTACCCATGCCTTAGACTGTAACCATACAGACAATGCTAGTCAGCATTCCTGCATGTAGATGCCTTTAGGTGAGACAATGACAGAAAGACTATGAAAATACATAGGCATAGTTTGGCCTGGTATTTCAGGTGAAGCTGAGTTGAGATTAGTCATTTTAGGACTTGGAAAGAGTAACAATATTTGTTGCTTTTAAACAGCAAGGCAGTGGATTTGTTCATATTCTATAGAAAAGTAGTGAGGTTCTGGCTTTGAACTGTGTGTGCCAGGCCTGTGTAGGAAGTGCTAGGCCAGCTGCATCACATTCTGTTAGTTTTTATGCTGTGTCACCTACTTTTAAGGTCCAGAGAGAAAATTGTGGAAAGGAATAAAGTAAATGGTCTAAAGTTGGCTAGAGATTTGTCAAGTAACTAACCTGTGGCTAAGGATCTCAATTTCAGGCACTCTCATTGCAAGATTTCCAGAGATGTATGGTAGAAATTTATGAATGAATGACTAAAATGAATGGAAGACCTTCTTCTGAATAGGATATTATACTCTGGTGTGAGGTAAAGACATATGACTCAAAGTTATGTTGTTGAAAACCCATAGTCTTAGAAGGAAATTAAAGAGATGTACCTTTTGGATCTAGAAATCAAGTTGTTCCAGACAATTGGAAAAAATTTGGAATGATTAGTTAAAAATAAAATAAAGAGTTACTTACTGGAAAATTGATTTTTAATCAATAGACTAGACACATACATTCTTTTATATCTGACAAATAATACTATTCAGCTATAAAATGAAAAATAGTTGAGCTAGCCCTAACTGCTCTAAAAAAGACAGAAGGAAAGGAACTTTGGTTTAGTTGTTGCTAGGAGAGAAAGAATGATTGAGACCCAAAGAATTTTGACATATACATAATAGCAAAGTATCAGACAGCAGATTGATTAACTGTGCTAGAAATAATCAAGATCCAAGCAGCTATGGAGGGTAGCTTTTTGAAGCTGTAAATGAAGAATCCCTTGTAAAAATGATTGGCTAAATATACCCAGATGATTGGGATGAGTGTAAATTTGGTTGTAAGAAAATTTAGACTCATTCAAAAGGAAAAAACTAGGAAGGACAGTGACAAGATGTTAATGTCATTAGAAGGTGAGCTTTAAAATGATGGTTACTATGTGAGGTGTCAGGTATTGTCTTTGTGGTGAGGGAATATGACTAAGAAATTGATTGAATTTATGTCTATAGGAAGGCAAAACAAAATGAAAATCACAACAGATTGAACTTTGCCTATTAGTTTAAGAAGTGACTTTCTACAAAATGGGATTATTCAGCAAAGGAAAATGAAAATGAGAAGATATTTTGGCTAGATGTAGACTCACTGATTTTATATCTGTCACTATGGTAGACTCCAAAAGACAAAGTCTAGATAGAGCGTATTAGAAGAACAAGCTTCTTCATTAGAAAAACATAGGAAAAGCAAACATAAGTCACTGAAACTCAGTAAACTGTACTAGCCATACATTAAGTAGAGAAAGAAACCAAGTTAAGGAAAAATGGGACGGTTACCAACACTCCGTAAAAGAGTGTCCAGGTCACCAAAACAAAAAAATCTGAGACAGTCATGGCCAAGAGTAGCCTTGGGAAATGTGACTATTAAATGTAATGTAATATTCTGAATGGGAGCACAGAACAGAAAAAGGGCATTAGATAAAAACTAAAGACACCTGCAAAAAGCACAGACTTTAGATAATGTGTTAATATTGGTTAATTAATTGTGAAAAATGTACCATGCTAATTACATAAGTTGTTAATAACGGACGATCTGGATGTTGGTAGGTGGGAACGCTGTCCTATCTTTGTAACTTTTCTTCAAACTAAAATTAGTGTGGAACAAAAACTTTTATTCAAAAGAGTGACTGTTGAAAATCAGTGAGACTTTGGACAATTACAAAGGAAAATTCTAGGAATGACCATGTTCTGAGAAGCCCTATTGGGTTGCAAAGTGCAGGGCTTCAGTATGGATAGTAACTTTCATATGCAAGTCCACTGATGATGATTATTTACATCTGTGGGAAGAAACAGGAATGTTTTTAAGAAAAGGATTTTAAAGTGTTCTAGAACAAGAGGCAATAGAAATAGCTCCTGATACTCAGGACTGAAAACACCCATTATGAGTCATTACAGACACTGTGTCAGTAACCAGTGTTGACAATTCAACACTGGGGTGCCAGAGTCACAGGTATAAAGGAGAAATGAAACTTAAGAGAGTTTGAATATGCTGAATGGGAAAGAAAGGCACTAAAATGAGTGGGACGAACACTGCTACCATATTCTAAACACTGCAAATACAAACGTGGGAAAATGAACTTGAGGATGGGGATTATATAATTGTATGATTTTCTAACTGACAGACTTCTTGCTATCATACATCTTTGGTAAAATTGAGTTTAACCTCACAAGTTGTAGATTGTGGGCATATCTCATAGACTGATGGGCACATCTCATAGACTGATGGGCACCTTGGCATTGCCAAAGCTAAGATTCTCTTAGTCCATCTCCTTTCCTCAGATACCACTGAGAACCTACTGTGTGATATTTGGCCTTATTATGTACAGAATTTGGAAGCATAATTTTGTCTGTTTGCTGAATGGTTTGTTTTCTAAATTTCATAGACATGGGGCAAATATTATGACAATTTTGTAAGTCATGTCATATTAACTTTCTAGATTCTGAAACAATAACTCATGAGAGACTGATTCATAAATATATTCAGTATTGAGTCACCAAAAGAATTACCAAGGCTGGAGCAGCTGCTGAAGGTTGCTTCTCCCCAGAATTGATGATCTACCCTGTTGAGATTGAGTGGAATAAGACATTGAGGAAGATGATTTTCAAGTACTAATTTCTTGAGGATTTTAACTAACAGGGTAATGGGATTTAGTTTCTTTTTACTATGAATTACAAGATTTCTATTTTCATGCTTAATTTCTTCCTAAGAAATTTCAATGAGGGTTATGCTTAGGATAGGACATATCTGTATTTTGGTTTTGTAGTTGGAGAATCTTAATATTGTCATTTAATCACACTGTATAACTTCTGATAAGGAGTAGTGAACATTGTGGCTGGATATTATTTGGGATGGAGAATCAAAGTGTCTCAACATTCTAAATAAAGTTCCAATGTAGCTTGACATAAATTAATGCAATGTGTAAAATCTAATTAGCTTCCATTACTGTGGAGAAAAAAGCCCATTATGAAAGTAGGTAGATACTTAAATATCCAAAATCAACATTGGAATATCACTTTAAATTTTATGAAGACATTTTGTGCACACTGTCATTTATCATTCTGTCTATCCATTCATCCAGCCATTCAGCCCTCACCTGCCTTTGCTTCCCAAGCAAATAAAAATCTTCAAGCCTCGACTGGCCATAGCAAGCAATAAAAATTTGAATGATTAAACAATGAAAAAAATGAGTTATGTGATAAAATGCAAATAATATCTTATATTTATAAAAGCATTTAAATGCAACTTGTAAGATTAGCTCTAAAATTTATGTTGTATAGCAACACTGTAGGAAAGTATTTTAAAGAATGTTAGTCTCAGGTTGGGCATGTTGGTGCACACCCAGCTATTTGGGAAGTAGAACTAAGAGGATCTCAGTCTGAGGGGCTGGTCCCTGCAAAAATATGAGATCTTATGTGAAATGAAACCAAAGCAAAAAGGGTTGGGGGGGGGTGCCTTAAGTGGTAGAACATGTGCCTAGCAAGCATGAGGAACTGTATTCAATGTTTAGCAGTACTGACAAAAAAAAAGAGAATCAAATGCTTTGTAAAATCAGATGACTTTTTCAAGATCACACTGTTAATATGTGGAGAACCATGAATCACAGGCTGCTTTTTCTCTCATGGATACTTTCTACTACACAGAACTATAGAAAACATGATTCTGATTTCTTTTACATTGTTTATTGTTTTCTTTTTTTCATATCTGTGAGGATGTAAATTGAAAGGAAAATGTTTATGGCTGGTAGTAATTTACCTTCCTTAAGGTGCCCAGTAGTGACATAATTGATTTTGTTGCCATTGATTAAAAGTCACATTAAGTTTAAACCTGTCAGCTGAGCTCAGAGATAACATTTTCATAATAACTTTTAATACACTCGGAAGAAGTGATTTTGTTGCATTCATAACTATGATTAATGGTATTTTCCCAGAACCAAAATAAATGAGCTTCTCATTTGCATACTTAATTACTCTATTACAAGTAGATTCTCCTGTAGTAAATTTTGGGGATGGTTGAGTAGTATAAGGAAAATGGTACAAAGCTACAGGGTTCAATAAATTATGCATATGCTTCTTAAGACTGAAAATTATTTATCAGTGAATGGGGTTTAGAACATATGGGTAGATACTGGAGAGTTAGAAGCATTTGTACCATGCATCAGATTCCCCCAACTGAGAATTGTAAAGTTATGTTATGCTTCTTTAGAAAAGTGAGTTGATGCTTCCCAATGAGCCATGCACTAGATAGCAACATTCATGTATTTTTCACAGGACAGACATGAATTCCCCATGGGATAGCAAAATGGTGGCTATGGAGTTTCTGGGATGTTAGAACATATTTCAGGAGACCTTCCTGAAGTGGAAAAAAAGCTGGTGACTGTTAGGAGATTTCCACATTTCCACCATGATTGGAGCATGTATGCATGCATATAAAACAAAGCAAAGCTATGAGATCAGTAGAGTGTATGTTGCAAAGGAGAGCTCCATACTTACTCAAAGTCTGGAAGGGAATGTGGCTGTGCCCAGTGAGAAAACTTACATCATACACTATTGAGAAATATAGAAAATATTGGAAGTCCTGGTGAAACGAGAAAGTTCAGCTTTAGAGTTGCTTATACTGTTGATTGTAGCTCTGAAAGAATGTGGTTCCCAAATATGGAACCTGACATCATCAGTGAAAATCAAAGCTAAGTCAGTAATGGAAACTAGGGGTCATATGACCTTTGGGCTCTTAGAATATTGATCTTTGTACACCCAGCTATCAGAGGAATGGTTCCCTTGCACATCTCGGAAAGGGACACATGTTAGGAGGAAAAGCTGACCTCAGGACATGTGAACCACATTCACACTGGCTCTGGGAACTGTTAATAAGCATGTTTCCAAATAAAAAGCAGCCAGTAGGATAAGGGTACATATCAGGCACTTGACCATTTAATCTATCGTCCTTATTTTTTCATAAATCCAACTCTATTTATCTATTAATTCTGCAAATATCCATTGTGTGTTACCTATATTTTAAATATAAATTTATTTCCTTCTTTCTCACCTCTTCCCCTTATTTTACAAAGGCACAAGAAATAGTTTTCAGCCAAGATACTTTCAAAAACAGACCTACAGTCTCTATAGAATATCTCTTTAATTACATTGTTTCCTCTTAATTCTGGAGTTATCTTTATAATTGAGTTAACTGAAAACTTATTCTAGTTTTAATGTTGTTTAAATATATTTGCTTGAGTACCATTTTATATCAAGATATAGATTTTATTAAGAGTAGATTCAAAGCCCTTTATTTGCACTTCACTGAACTTCCTATATCTCATCTTAGGATGCCTCATTGAACATTTATTTTGTATACACATAGGTATACAGACAAGTGTGATTCTGCCACTTTCAGGTATAAACCAGAAAAGGCCATTTAAAACTTTGATTCAAAATATATTTGTAAAGACTATTAGTTATTGAATCTGTGATACTGATATAATTTTTTGAGAAGTCTAATAAATATTATTTCTATCCTTATCTTAAAACAAAAGATGGGATTTGTTAAGAATTATTTGAAAATAATTTAGACTTTAAGAAATTGAATGACAAGCCAGAAGTGGAAAGAGGCCAAAAATAAATTTCATTTGGATTAAAGTTTATTTATATTACTTGAAAATCAAAGCAATTAATTGTAATAGATTAATTTTTAATTTCATTTTTATAGAGATAGGTTAACTACTTATAATTTCAATAAGATCACAGGATATTGTAGTTCCAAAGCTAATTAAAAAAAAAAACCCAAGGTATGAAACTTCTCTGAACTTGAGTTTACCTTACGGACAGAATCTGGTTTTGATCTTTGAGTTATGTTTTTCTTGTACTTTATACCCCTTATTTCCAATGTGAGGGTTCAAGGATCCTGATATATATAGTACTAATACATAATAATACATAGATACTAATACATACTAATACATAGATAATACCATAATTTATTTTCTGACCTAATATGATTTTTGGCAATAATTCTAAAATTTTTTTAACAGAAACACACACACATATATTATATATTATATTCCAAAGCACAAAAATTCATTGCTTGATTGTAATCTATGTCTTAAAAATATAGGATGAATTTACATGTTAAGATAGCTGATATTTTATATACTGAAAAGTGACAAGTGACGATCTGATTTTGGATTCTTTTGTTCTAATCATTTCTTTCAAAAAAGATATTTACAAAGTCCCAAAGTTGAGTAATTTAGAAAAACTAGACAATGCATGTTAATTTAATCCCTCAAGCAAGAATGATTTTCATAGATGACTGTGCCCACAGAAATTCTCAGATTACCATGAAAGAGAAATAGTTTCCAGACAGAATGCATTGTGGCACAGGCTGGAAGAGGATATTCTTAAGACCTTTGACTAACTGCTTGTGGCTTTGAAGCTTGATGAGCTATCTATCCAAAAATGGCAGGTACACGCTTTTTCAAAGGAGCTCACTCATCAGTGGGACTGGATGCTCTGAGTATGACTGGACAGAGAAAAGGCTAAGGATTTTTTACTTGTACTGCCAACATGGCACCTAAGAACCTGTGATTTCCTGGAATTCCAACTATGATTTGGCTCATACAGTCATGTTCAGGACTCCTAGCAAGCCTGCTTCACTTATAGCTTCCCGTGTATTCTTTCAAATAGATGTGCTCTTCCTGTCTCCATTTTATCACATAAAATATTTAAAAATCTCAAATGTTACATAAAATTAGTTAAAAAATCAAGTGGGATAGAAACATCTACAATAAAAACCAATGTTCATTACCTATATTGTTCAACAGAGTGAAGCCTATTAATTCTTTATTTTGGGGTCTTCTGGTGCCTTTGAAATATTGTGTCTATACCACTATTTTTTTGATCTATTGATTATCATAATCATTTATTTCCTTCCTGTCATTCTACAAAAGGGTTTAGCTCACTTACATTACTTTTTACTTGCAGACTTTGTGACATAGTTGTATCATCATTTTCTAGTTTTCTTTCTTTATGAAATTTCTAACTACACAATATGAAGAAAATAAGTAATATAGACACCTTATTCTTTCAAATGTAATCAACATCTCTTGGATCTATAATTTTAGAAGACTATTAGTACTCCTGTTCTTTTGACCTCTTATTTCCCCATATCTATATCCCAACTTTTGTCAAATATATGTTTACTTTTACATTAACCAAGGTTGCTAACATTCAGATTCTGTTTATTTTTTTCAACAGGATGTTTTCTCTATAGGTTAATTCTAAAAATTGAAAACCAGTGAAGATAATTCTTATATGGTTGTACAAATACTTTTCAGTAATGAGGAAGTTAATTCACTAACATATCCTGTTCTCTCAAATTCCAGTGGTAAATTCCCATATCTAGTATCAAATACAAATGTGTTCTCTTACTTTTTGATTCTGAAAGTTGCCTAAATCCATGCCATGTTTTAGTTTCTGTTATATTCTGAAAACAATCTTGTTATACAATTTATGACTTGTAGCATTTCAGATTGTCTTATTTTTTAAGGGAAGAAAACCATATGTCTTTATTACTATTAACATTTCCTTACTATCTTTTAGTTTCTTAATTATTTTTGTCTATATTTTGGGTGCATTTTACTTTTCTTAAAGCACACTGACTTCTTAATCTAATTTGAAATCAGATTTGAACGATGACTTCTGCATAATTTCTTTTTTTGCTGTTCTCCTGGGTGGGGAGGTACATTGTGGAGTTTACAAGAGTTCTTATATCTTACTTGAATTCACCCTCTCCACTATTCTTGTTCATCTCCCTTGCCTCTCTTCCTGGAATAGTGTCCACAGGTCTCATTTTTCCATTTACATTCATTTGTACACAGTATTTGCACCATATTCACCTTCTTTCACCATTTCCCCACCTCCTTCCCCATCTCAGTGGTACCAACCCCCTCCAGGCAGGACCAGTTCTGCCCTCCTGTTCTCTGATTTTGTATAAGAAAAAAAGAAGGAAAATAAATGACATTTTTCTTGTTTAAGATAGCTACATAGGTGTTTCCATTTGGCACTTCAATATATATAGGTATTATAGCCCAATTTGGTTCATGTCCTCTAATTTTCTTCTTTCTACCTTAGTCCTTTCTAAGGGACTCAACCAGTTTAAAAGTTCGATATTCATTCTTGTATATAATTTTTTCCTTTTATAGTTTCTAATTGCTTTTCATTTTCTTTGTATCCTGCATGCCATCATTTATCATTCAAGCTCTCAATTATAATATGGACTCTAGAAAGTTATCCCTTCCACTCCTACACTTTTTTATGGATTGCTGCTGCCTTTTTAGTGCTACATTTGTTTCTATCCATTCTGGTTGTGATTGATTTTCTCTTTTGGAATTATAACCCAATATTACCATTGTACACTCTCAGGTGGACCATCCTAATGTGAAGCTTGTGGGAGATAAACAACTGATCATTTTTCATTATAAAAATGTTTTTTATCTTAAGCTCACACTGGGTAACATATTTGGCTAGAATCCTAGACTGAAAATTGTTTTCCCACAGAAATTGAAAGAATTACTATAATTGTTTAAACTTTAATATTGCTGATGAAAATTCTGATGCCCATCCAACTCCCTATTTTTTGGAAATGATCTGTTCTTTTTGTTTGTTATGCCTTTTTGAAATCTTTTGTTACTCTTGGTGGTCTGGAAGTTCACAATACTGTATTTATTTTAGTGACTTTATCATATGTTCAAAGCAATCCTGGGCTACATAGCAAGTTCAAGGTTAGTCTAAGCGATATAATGAGACCCTGTCTCAGAAAAAAAAATCCATGCTACTTATAATTTGGAATTTATATCCTCAAAATTCTCACCTCTACTTATAGAGATATAAACAAGAAGTTCATACCTCTAATTTCTTTATTTAATTTCCTCCAGTTTTATTTCTCTTCTGTCTTCTTGGAAGTCTAGTAATTGGATAGCTGGACTTTTGAGCCAAACCACTGTATTTCCCATCAAGTATTTTGTACTTTCTTTATTTCAAACTTCCTATTGAGGAATTTTGTTTTCTTTAAAATCATTTATCATGCCAAGAATACTTCACATGGGATATGCCCTCTTAACAAATTTTTAAGTGCATAGTATTTATCATTGGTTATAGGACAATGTTATACAGCACATCTCCAGCGCTTATTCATCAAGTTACTTGATTAGTAACTTCCTACTTACTGGGGAAAGACTAATCTTTCTAATAAATGGTGCTGAAAACCCAGATGCCCATGTGAAGAAAAATGAAATTAAATCATCTTACCCCATCTAAAAAATCAGCTCAAAATTGATTACGGATCTGAAATTATAAAACTACTGGAAGAAAACATGAGAGAATTGAGAATGGAGCAAGGTGCCTGTCTAGAGATACCTGGTTTACTTTCTTCCACATAAAGGACCCAAACAAGAGAAAAACAGCTATTTCACTAGAGTGTTGAGGCAGCGCATTATAGCAGAGTATGGATTTGGAAGAGACATTGCAAAGCATGGAGACGCATAATGCCGTGTTGCCACAAATGGCAAGATTTCTTTTTTTTTTTTTAAGTCTGAATAATGTTATGTTATATATATACTTCATTTTCACTATTCATCTGTGCATCTGTAGATGGACCTTTAGGTTGTATAAAATTGTGCTATAATGAACATAGGGATCCATATAAGTCTCCAAGTCGTATTCTTTCAGACATATGCCTAGGTGTGGTATTGATGCATTGTGTGGTAATGCTATTATTTAATTTTTGAGGAACCTCCATATTGTTTTCCTTAGTGGCTGCACCATTTTCCAATTTCTCTGTAATGTCAATAACACTTGTCCTTTGCTATCCTGACAAGTTTAAGGTAATATTTTATTGTGGTTTAATGTTATTTGGCTTTTTGTTTTGTTGGTTTGGCTCAGTAGTTTGAGCTAGGGTCTTGCTATAAATCCCAGGCTGCTTTCAAATTTGGGACCGTCCTGCCTCAGCATCCAAAGCTCTGGGATTACAGATGTGTGCCACCATGCTGGACCTCACTGTGGTTTTAATGTGTGCTCCCCAAGTGATTAATGACATTGGCTATTATTCATATGCCTGTTGGTCATTTGCATTACTTCTTTGAAAAATGTCTTTTAAAGTCTTTAACCCATTTTAATTGTAGAAATTTCTACAATTGTTAAATATAGAAATTCTTCATACATTTTAGAGCTTAACCTCTTATCAGAAACACAGTTTGCAAATGTTTTCCCTCATGATATCATTTGCCTTTCACTCTGTGGATTATTTCTTTCACTGTGCAGAGACTTTTAGCTTGATATAATTTCATTTTTCTATTTTTGTTTTTGTTGTCTGTGCTATGGCATTGCATATATGAAATGATTGTTAAGGAAATTATTATGAAGATTTTCTCCTATGTTCTTCTAGGAGGTTTACAGTTCCAGGTTTTGTCTTTAAGTCTTCATTCCATTTTGAATTGATTTTTATGCATGGAGAAAGTAAGGACCTACTGTTACTCTTTTGTGTGTTGGTATCCCAGTTTCTCAAAACCATTTGTTGAAGACACTATTATTTTTCCATTGTTTGTTTTTGACAAGCTTGTAAAAGATGATTTCTTTCTGGGTTCTCTATTCTGTTTCATTGGCCTATGACTGTTCTTTATGCCAGGAACATACTGTTTTGATTGTTATAACTTTCTAGTATTTTTTATAGGAAGTGGGACACCTCCAGCTCTGTCCTTTTTGATGTTACTACTCATGGTCTTTTGCAGTTCTATAGTCTCTCAGGCTATTGAGGCTGAAAGAACAAAATACCACAGATTGAGCAGTTCACAAAAAGTGTAAGTGGAGGTTAGGAAGTGCAGGGTTTCCAGTTCAGTGTCTGGTTAGGACCTGTTTCTTGTTCCATGGGTGGCACCTTCTTGCTGTGTTGTCACATGATGGGAGAGACAAGTGCACTCCTGGGGGCCTATTTTATAAGAACATTTATCTTATTTATGAAAGGTCTCCTCCGTGACTGAATCACTTCCCTAAAAGCCCCACCTCCCAAATCTACTACATTGGTAATTAGTGTCAGCATGAATTTTGGGAGAAATTCAGATCATAGCCTATGTGAACAGTAGAATTGCATTTCTATAAAAAGAATGCTATTGGGATTTTGTAGAATTTATATATTGCTTTAGACAGTATGACATTTTGACAATATTAATTTTTCAATCCACAAAAATAAGATTTATTTTCATTTATTGTGTCTTTATATTTCTTTCATTAATGTTTCATAGTTTTCAGTACAGGTGTAGGACACCTGGTCTGAAAGTACAAAATAAAAAATTCTCCAAAATATGAAAAATTTCAGTATTGACATGATGCCACAAGTGGAAATTCTACACCTGACCTCACATGGTGACCACAGTAAAAATTAGGCATCTTTAGGCAATGCATAATTCTTGTTCAGAATTAGGTCCCCTGCCAATATGTATATGCAAATATTTCAAGTAAAAAATACTTCCCAAACTCTGGATTCAGGCATTTTGAATAGGGGATGCTCAATCTGAATATAAATCTTTTGCCTCTTTAGTTTTATCCTGTAATATTTTATTCATTTGGTGATATTATAAATGAGATTATTTTACTCATTTCCTTCTTAGTTGGTTCATTGTTAGTGCATAGAAACACAACAGATTTTTATCTCTCAACTTTGCTGAATTTATTAGTTCATATGAAGACTTTATGATGATTTCATCTGTAAATGGGAGATTTAACTTATTCCTTTAAAATTTGGTTGATTTATTACAGTAATATTATTGGACATGGGTCACAGACTAAGGGGAGAACAGGTACAGGAGGAATAGGGAAAGGGAAGGAAACCTAAAACTTGAAAGTGTTTGATGTGCCTACTGTGGAGGAGTTAATAAAATACTCTTAAACTGACAGAGGCCATTATGGGAAGGTGACCAGGAAGTAGTGTAGAGGTCTGGTAGAGATGAACCAAGTAGGGTTGCAATACACAGGTTCATGGAAACAATGCTAGGAATCTCTTGTGTTTTCTCTTCAATAAAATTGAAGAAAAGGGCAGAACAGGTTCTCCCTAGAAGCTGGGGGGTGGGAAGCAAGGGGAGGGTATAAGGGGTAGGGGGAATGGGAGGGAGTACATATGAATACATGAATAAACAATAAAAAATAATTTGGTTGATTTTCGTCTTCTTTTTCTTGCCTCATTACACTACTTAAGACTTCCATTAGTGTGTGAATAAAAGTGGGGAGACTGAATAGATATCTTTGTTTTGTTCTTGATTACACAGAAAAAAATTGGTATTTAACCACTGAGTATGATGTTAGCTATGGGAATTTTCATATGTTGAGGTAATTTCCTTATGCTTCTAGGATTTTTTGAGAATTCTTGTTATAAAACTATGTTGAATTTTGTCAGATAGTTTTTCTGCAACTATTAAGAAGATCATGTGATTTTTATCTTTTATTCTGTTATCATGGTGTATCAGGTTAATTTTTGTATGCTAAACCATCCTTGTAACCCAGGATAAATACCACATAGCCATGGAGTACGATTCTTTTATTTTGCTGTCAGATTCACTTTGCAATTGTTTTGTTGAGGATTTTTTGCATCTACATTCATCAGGGATATTGGCTTGTAGTTTTGTTTTCTTTGTCTAGCTTTAGTATTAGCATAATTTTGGCTTTATAAAATGAGTTTGGAAGTGCTCTCTTCTCTGAAATATGTTGGAAGAGTTTGAGAGGGATCAGTGTTAATTACTCTTTAAATGTTAGATTTCACCTGAGAAGCCATCTGGTCCTGGCTTTTCTTTTTTGGGAGGTTTTTCATCACAAATTCCATCACCATAATGATGATAGGTTTGTCCATTCTTCTAGGTTACTCAGGTGATTGATCTATAAATTTTTGTTGTAGTCTCTTATAATCCTTTATATTTCTGAGGCATCAGTTGTAATGTCTCTTTTTTCGTTTCTGAATTTATTTCATCTTTGTTTTTTTCTTAGTGAGTCTAAGTGCGGTTTAATTTTTTAAAAAAATCAATCAACTCTTTTTTTTCTAGTTTTTCTTTTTCTTTTTTATTATTCATTTATTCACATGTGCATACATTGTTTGAGTCATTTCTCCCCACCCCCTTCCCCTCAATCCTCCTCGCTTCCAGGCAGAACCTTTTCTGCCCTTATGTCTAATTTTGTTGAAGAGAAGACATAAGCATAAGAAAGACATAGCATTTTTGCTAGTTGAGTTAAGGGTAGCTATACAGAGAGATTCCTAGCATTGCTTCCATGTACAAATGTGTTACAACCCAAGTTGATTCATCTCTAACTGATCTTTACACTGGTTCCTGATCCCTTTCTCATGTTGACCTCTGTTGCTTTAAGGTTTCTGTATTATTTCCTCTGGAGTCGGGACATCAAATGCTTTCAAGTTTTGGCTTTTCTACCTATCCCCATACCTCCCGTATGTGCTCTTCCCTTGTCATGAGACCCAAGTCCAACAACATTGCTGTGTTTTCTCTAGATCTAAAGTCTGCATATGAGGGAGAACATATGATTTTTGGTCTTCTGAGCCTGGCTAACCTAGCTCAGAATGATGTTCCCCAGTTCTATCCATTTACTTGACAATAATAAGATTTAATTCTTCTTAATGGCTGAGTAAAATTCCGTTGTGTATAAATAACACATTTTCTTGATCCATTCATCAGTAGTGGGGCATCTTGGTTGTTTCCATAACTTGGCTATTGTGAATAGCATTGCAATAAATGTGGGAGTGCAGGTGCCTTTGGAGTAACCTGTGTTGCATTCTTTTGGGTATATCCCCAGGAGTGGGATTGCTGGATCATATGGCAGATCTGTGTTTAGATTTTTAAGAAGCCTCCAAATTTTTTTCCACGGTGGTTGTACTAGCTTGCATTCCCACCAGCAGTGTATGAGGGTTCACTTTCTCCACATCCTTGCCAACACCTGTTGGTGGTGGTGTTTTGGATGATGGCTATTCTAACAGGGGTGAGGTTTTGATTTACATTTCCTTTATGGCTAGAGATGGTGAGCATTTTTTCATGTGTTTTTTGGCCCTTTAAATTTCTTCTTTTGAGAAAGTTCTGTTTAGTTCAGTTGCCCATTTCTTTATTGGTTCATTAATTTTAGGAGAGTTTAGTTTCATAAGTTCCCTGTATATTCTGGTTATGAGTCCTTTGTCTGATGTATAGCTGGCAAATATTTTCTCCCACTCTTTGGGTGGTCTCTTCAGTTTAGAGACCATTTCTTTTGTTGTGCAGAAGCTTTTTAATTTTATGAAGTCCCATTTTTCCATTCTTTTTCTTATTTGCTGGGCTGCTGGGTTCTATTGAGGAAGTCCTTGCTTATACCTATTACTTCCAGAGTGTTTCCTGCTCCTTCCTGTACTAACTTCAGAGTTTCGGGTCTGATATTAAGGTCCTTGACCCATTTTGAGTTGATACTAGTACAGGGTGATAAATATGGATTTAGTTTCAGTTTCTTGCAGATGGATAATCACTTTTTCCAGCAACATTTGTTGAAGAAACTGTCTTTTCTCCATCATATATTTTTGGTAACTTTGTCAAAAATAAGGTGAGTATAGTTGTGTGGATTCATATCTGAGTCCTCTATTCCGTTTCACTGGTCTTCATGTCTGTTTTTTTGCCAGTACCATCCTGTTTTTATTGCTATTGCTTTGTAATATACTTTGAAATCAAGTACTGTGATACCTCCAGCATTGCTCTTTTTGCTAAGTATTGCCTTGGCTATTTGCAGTCTCTTGTGTTTCCAAATGAACTTTAGGGAAGATTGTTCAATGTCTGTGATGAGAGTCATTGGGATTTTGATGGGAATTGCATTAAACATGTAGATTGCTTTTGGTAGTATAGCCATTTTTGCTATGTTGATTCTACCAATCCATGAGCATGGGAGATCTTTCCATCTTCTGTCGTCTTCCTTGATCTCTTTCTTCAGGAGTTTGAACTTCTCCTTATAGAGCTCATTCACTTCCTTTGTTAAGTTTACTACTAGGTATTTGATTTTTTTTGAAGCTATTGTAAATGGAATTGTTTCCATATATTCCTTTTCAGTTTGTTCATTGTTGGTGTATAGAAAAGCTAATGATTTTGTAAGTTGATTTTGTATCCTGCCACCTTGCTATAGCTGCTTATGATGTCTAGGAGTTTTTGAGTAGAGTTTTTTAGGTCTTTAAGGTATAGGATCATATCGTCTGCAAATAAGGATTGTTTGATAATTCCTTTACCTATTTGTAATCCTTTTATTTCTTCTTCTTGCCTAATTGCTTTGGCTAGGAATTCCAGAACTATGTTGAGTAGGAGTGGGGATAATGGGCATCCTTGTCTCATTCCTGATTTTAGGGGGAATGGTTTCAGTTTTTCACCAATAAGTATGATGTTGGCAGTAGGTTTGTCATATATAGCCTTTACAATGTTGAGGTACTTTCCTTCTATTCCTAGTTATCTTAGAACTTTTATCATGAAGTGGGGTTGGTTTTTGTCAAAGTTTTTTTCTGCATCTATTGAGATGGTCAAGTGGTTTTTGTCTTTGCTTCTGTTAATTGGTGTATTACATTTATAGATTTGCATATGTTGAACCACCCATGCATCCCTGAATGTAGCCGACTTGGTCAAGCCGGATGATCTTTCAGATGTGTTGTTGGATTCAGTTGCCATTATTTTATTGAGGATTTTTGCATTGATGTTCAATAAGGAGATTGGCCTATAGTTCTCTTTTTGGAGGTGTCTTTGTCTGGTTTTGGGATGAGAATAATACTGGCTTCATAAAAATGAGTTGGGCAGTGTTCCTTTCTATTTCATGGAACAGTTTAAGGAGGATTTGTATTAGTTCTACTTTAAAGGTCTGATAGAATTCAACAGAGAATCCATCAGGTCGTGGACTTTTCTTTCTTGGGAGAGTCTTGATTGCTGCTTCAATTTCATTTTGTGTTATAGATCTATTCAGGTGATTAATATCCTCTTGGTTCAGTTTTGGATGGTCATAAGTATCTAGAAATCTGTCCATTTCTTCAAGAGTTTCAAATTTATTAGAAAATAGGTTCTCAAAGTAGTCTCTGATGATTTCCTGGATTTCTGTGGTGTTTGTTGTTATCTCTCCTTTTGTTTTTCTGATTTTACTGATTTTGGTTTGTTTCTCCTCATTTTAGTCAGGTTTGCCAGGGGTCTGTCAATCTTATTTATTTTTTCAAAGAACCAGCTTTTTGTTTCATTGATTCTTTCTATTTTTTTCATTTCTATTTCATTGATTTCAGCCCTTAATTTTTTTATTTCTTTCCTGCTTGTTTTGGGATTTGCTTGTTCTTGTTTTTCTAGGAGTTTGAGATGTAGCATTAGGTAATTGATTTTAGATCTTTCTGACCTTTTAATATATGCACTTATGGCTATAAACTTTCCTCTTAGGACTGCCTTTTCTGTGTCTCATATGTTCTGGTAGGTCATGTTTTCATTTTCATTAACTTCCAGGAACCTTTTAATTTCCTCTTTTATTTCATCAATGACCCATTGACCTTTGAGCAATGTGTTGTTCAGCTTCCAATTGTTTGCATGTTTTTTTGCTGTTGTTTTTGTTGTTGATTTCTCCTTTTAATGCATTGTGATCAGATATGTTTTGAGGCTTGCTTTGTGCCCTGTGATATGATCAATTTTGGAGAAGGTTCCATGGGCTGCTGAGAAGTATGTATAGTGTGCATAAGTTGGATTAATATTCTGTAGACATCAGCTAGGTCTATTTGATCTATGGTATGATTTAGTTCTAGAATTTCTTTATTGATCTTTTTGTTTGGATGACCTATCTATTGGTAATAGGAGGGTATTAAAGTCTCCCACTACCACTGTGTTGGACTCTATATATGTTTTTAGGTCCTTCAGAGTATGTTTGATGAAATTGGGTGCATTGATGTTGGGTGCATATAAGTTGATAATTTTTATATCTTTTTGGTGTATTTCCTCTTTTATTAGTATGCAGGGTCTTTCTTTATCTCGTTTGATCAGTGGAAGCTTAAATTCTACTTTGTCTAAGATAAGTATTGCTACTCCTGCCTGTTTTCGGGGGCTATTGTCTTCATAGATCTTCGTCAAGCTTTTTACCCTCAGCCAGGGCTTGTTTCTGTTGATGAGATGGGTCTCCTGTAGGCACAACATTGTTGGATCTTCCTTTGTAATCTAGTTTGCTAAATGGTGTCTTTTGATGGGGGAATTAAGTCTGTTAACTTTTAGTGTTAGTATTGATAGGTATGTGGTGATTCCTGTCATTTAGTTTTCTTTGTTTTTTAAGGGTTTGGTTGCAGCTGAATCAATGTTACTCTCTATGTTCTTGCCTTTTCTTCTCCTGTGGTTTGGTACTGTCTGTCTCTCATGGCTTTATTTGCTTTTACTTTCTGTGTGCAGAATTCCTTGAAGAATCTTTTGTAGTGGTGGCTTGGTGGTTGTATATTGTTTTAGTTTCTGCTTATCATGGAAGACTTTTATTGCTCCATTTATTTTGAATTATAGTTCTGCTGGGTAGAGTATCCTAGTGTTGAAGTTATTTTCATTCAGTGCCAGGAAGACCTCACCCCATGCTCTTCTTGCTTTTAAGATTTCTGTTGAGAAATCTGCTGTGACTTTGATGGGTTTACCTTTGTATGTTATTTGTTTTGTCTCTCTTACAGCCTTCAATATTCTTTCTCTATACTCTGTGCTTGTTGTTTTAATGATAATATGTTGTGGGATAGTTCTATTTTTGTCAAGTCTGTTTGGTGTCCTGGAGGCTTCCTGTACCTTAATGGGCATAGTTTTCTTTAGATTTGGGAAATTTTCTGTTATTATTTTGTTGAATATATTATGACTTCCTTTTGCTTGCACCTCTTCTCCTTCTTCAACACCCATGATTCTCAAGTTTGGTCCTTTTATGGAGTGAGTGAGTTCTTGCATATTTCTTTCACAGGTCTTGAGTTGTCTGACTAATAGTTCTTCAGTTTTTCCTTTAATTACCATTTCATCTTCGAATTCTGAGATTCTGTCTTCTGCTTGTTCTAGTCTGATGGAGTGGCCTTCCATTTTGTTTTGTATTTCTGTTTCATTCTTTTTTCTGAGGTTTTCCATATCATGGGTCACTTCCTCTTTAATATCATCAATTTTCTTCCTTAATTCATTTATCTCTCTATTTATGGTGTTCTCTGTTTCATTTTGGTGTTTATTTAGGGATACTATGATTTCATTTATTTGTTTTTGTGTTTTCTCATATTCTTTATTTTTGTTGTCTTGGAATTTCTTGAGTGTCTCCTGTACATTTTGGTTCACCATGTCTAGTATCATCTCTATGAAATTCTCCTTGATTACTTGCAGAATTTCTTCTTTCAGGATGTTCTTGTAGGCTTCATTGGGTTCTTGGTATAGTTTATCTTTGTTTTGTTGGAGTCTGGATCTGGGTATCCATTTTCTTCATTCCCTTCTGAATCCTGTACTAATTTATCTTTTTGGAGAAGAATGGTTTCCATCCTTTTTTCATCTTACCATCATTCTGGCTGGTAGTATTTCTGTCTGGCCTATGTGTAATTTAGTGTTAGCTAACTTACAATAGTAGAACTAACAAAACCAAGAAATAAGGAGAAAAGAGACAAAGAAAAAGAGGGAAAAGAAAAATAAATGGAGAACCAAAGAAATCAACAGGGAGATATGGTGGATATGGTGTTTGACTGTGAACAAGACAAACACTTAAAGAAAAGAGAAAAAAGAAAAAAAATTCCTGGTCAGGAACAGTAGAATTTCAGTCTTAGTAGTTCTGGTGTTACTTCTTTAGCATCCAGTCCTGTTTGTCTTTGTCTCCTAGGTAGGTTTGGAGCCAGTGTCTGTTGGTGTTGGAACCCTCCTGTAGTGGGCGGTGGCTGGTGTGTTGGCGGTTTGGTGGGTCTGTGGGGTGGCTGCCTTGTGGGCCAGGGAGCTCAGCCCAGAAGTTCTTGGGGTGGAGATAGGTGGGACTGTGCAGCAGAGGCCTGACAGATAATGGTGACGTGGGCCCCACTTGTTCTTTCGGTGTATTGTGGCATGGAGTAGCCTTCCACAAGCTGGGGGTTCAGGGTGCCGAAGTTTCAGCTCTCCCTGGTGCTTTTCCTCAGCCAAATGTGTCTCCAGTATCTCAGCAAGTTTCCTGATTCATGGAGTTCATGCAGTCTATGTCTGTGTCCCAGTTGCCATTTTGGATCCTCTATTTTTTCAATTTCATTTATTTCTTCTCTAATCTATATAGTTTCATTCTTTCTGGTAAGTTTGGTTTTGTTCTTTTTAAAAGCTTCAGTAGATGTTAAGTTAGGGTATTCATTTGAGATCTTTCCTTCTTTTTAAATGTAGGCATTTATCACTGTAAACTTCTCTGTTACTGCTGCTTTTCTGCATCTGATAAGTTTGTTTATTATGATATGCTCTAATTTCTCCTTTGATTTCTTTTAGACCTAATGTTTTTTCCAGAATGTGCTGTGTATTTTTTTTTTTTTGTGGTCCTGGGATTTGAAATCAGGGCCTACACTTTGGGTCACTCCATCAACCCTTTTTTTGTGAAGGGTTTTTTCAAGATAGAGTCTTGTGAACTATTTGCCCAGGATGGCTTCAAACTGTGATCCTCCTGATCCCTGCTTTCTGAGTAGCTAGGATCACAGGCATGAACCACCAGCACCTAGCCACCAAATGTGCTGTTTAATTTATACACATTGGTAAATTTCCAATTCTATCTGCTATTTGATAGGATGGTCTATCTATATTTGCAATGTCCATTTATTTTATAGTACTGCTTAAGTCTTCTGGCTTTGTGTTTTGTTTTGTTTTTGGTATTTGCAGCATTGGAGTATGAACTGAGGGCTTGAGCTTGCTAGACAGAAACTTTACTACTTGAGCCATAGCCTCACATCATGGTCCTCAGCTTTTTATTGACCAGATGGAGTATGGTTAACATTTTGCCCAGGCTGGCCTCAATATCATGCCCAATTTTTCTTTCTTTTTAAAAATATTTCTACCTGGATGGCTTTTGATTATTTAAATGAGATATTAAATTCTCCTACTATTATCATATTGATTATTATTACTTCCTTCAGTTCTGTTGATATTGCTTTATATGCTTAGGTGCTCTGATATTGGGTACATATGTATTTATAATTGTTTTAACTTCTTGGTGGATTGGTTTTAAATAATATATAATTCCCATTTTTGATTCCTGTGACAGTTTTTAACAATGTCTTTTTTTGTATTATATATATATATACATATATATAGCCACTCCTGTTTACTATTTTTTCTTATTCCCTTTAATTTAGCATTTTTATGTAATATCTTTTCCCATCTTTTCACTTTTAGACTGAGTCTTTATATTGTAAAATGGGTTTCTTATAGACAGCATATAGTTGGGTCTTACATTTTTATTTTAAATTCATTCAGCCATGCTCTGCTTTTGCTTAGAGTTTAGTTCCTTTATATTTAAAGTAATTGTTCATTTGGAAAGATTTATTATTGACATTTTATTCATTGTGTTCAGTTGATCTTGTAATTCTTTCATCTGTCTTTTTCTCTCTTTCTATTTTACTTTGTGTTTTGTTGATTTTAAAAATACTAGTGTGCTTTAATTCCATTGTAGGTTTTTTTTCAGTAAAAATTCCAAAGATACTTTTTGGTGATTCTTTGTGACTCACATGCCTTGTGGTTGTAACAATATTTTAAGCTGATAACATAATTCCAATTTTGTGCAAAAACCCTACATTTAAGATCTCTTCCTTTACAAACTTTGTGTTATTGTTGACATCATTTACATCAGTTCATATTGTATGTCTTTTAACACATTAATTAATATTTTAAACCTTCTTGTCTTTCACTTGTTAATTATAATTAAAATTCTTTAGCACATACTATTATATAACATAGTATTCTGCATTTGTCAGTGTTCACCTTACCATTGAATTCACATTTTCTAGTGCTACTGTGTTGCTAATTAGAATTTTTCTTTTGTTTTAGTGGTGCCAGGACTTTAATTTAGGGCCTTGCATTTGCTCTCCACACCCTTAGCCCTTTTTGTTTTAGGTTATTTTTTAGATTGGGTTTTGTTTTTGGCTGGGCCATGATCCTCCTACTTATACCTCCCAAGTAGTTGGGATGACAATTGTGCACAACTTTGCCTAGCTTATTGGCTGAGATGGGGTCTTTATAACCTCTTGCCTTATTGTCTATGAAACAAAAACCTAAAGATGTCTGATTTCTGGAGCTGGGATTACAGCCATGAAACACTGTGCCCAGTGTTTTGACCTGAGGAACTTTTATTAGCATTTCTTGTTGGCAGAAATCTAATAGTGATAAATTTTCTTAGCTTCTGTTTGGGAAAATATTGCATCTTCATTTTTGAAGAATATTTTTTCTGCTTATAGCATTCCTGATGGGAAGTTCTTATCAATTGGCAGTTTGAATATAATAATCCAATTGCTGCTGACCTGAAGATTTCTATTGAGCAAAAATCACACTGACAGTCTTATGGAGGTTTCCTTGAGACAAGTCACTTTTCTATTATTTCATTTCAGTTAGTGTGTTCTTCAACTCCTTGATTTTTCTTTTAACATTTTCTATCTCTTTTCAAACCTCCACTTTTTTTCATATATTTTTCTCCTTACTGAAAATTTTTATGGCAGTTATTTTAAGGTCTCTGATAGGCAAATAGTATAACTATTTTATTTGAGATTGTTTCTCAAGCTGGTTAATGTTTTGTTCTCTGGACTCTTAGTTGCCTCTTTGCTGCTGCCAGAGATAGAAGTCCCAGAGACTTGTCTATTCTTTTTGCAACCAGTCCAACTTCCTCTACCTGTTATAAAGACCACACATATTTTGGGGAAGCCTTTATTGGACCTGTGGTGTGTGTGTGACTATAGTAAAGCCCTCCCAGATTAACAAAAAGAATGGCAACAAACAGCCTGCTTTACAGTCAGAAGAGGGACATATCGTACTTGTGCTCTGATTATAATTTCACCACTCATAGCTCTACAGGAAGACCACTCTCAAGCTGGCATACAGTCCAACCATAAGCCTTTCATTACACCAATCACAGGATTTTACCTAAGTCACCAAGGAGATGCTCCACTTCCTGTCCTGAGTGAGAAGAGATGCAGGGTGAGTAGGGTCATCTAGAGTTCACTGCTGCTGGTTTTGCTTAGAGTGGAGTGGAGTCTTCCAAACCTGTGGAAGTTTCCTGGAGTGGTCATGACTACAGCAAGTCCTAGTGAAGCAGAAGTTGATGACTTTGGCAACACTGTGGTTGCAGTGTTCTTTTCAAGTGGTGTATAGTTTTCTAGAGGTATCTGTGATGTGTTCAAAGCAGTCATAAGGCCCTAAAGACAGTCTGGTCAGTCACCAGAAAAGGGGGTGCTCTCTTGACAGATACCTGCTCAAGGTAGCTGGGTATAAAGGAAGGATCAGTTAGATGTCATTCAGAGCACCAAATGATCTTGATCCTGATAGTCTTGCTTATTCATAGGAAAAGACACATTAAAAGGTGCTTACAATAAAGATGTAGGAAATTAACATTCTTAACAGTATTTAGTAATGTTTAATGCTTAGCCAAATGACATTACAAAGGGTTGGGTTTCTCTAATCTTTGTCAAGTCCATTGAGAGCTTTTCTCATTGCAAAGACAAGCTTCATTTTCCCATTCTGATCTTCTAAGAAACAAAGTACCTTGGTTTCAGGGAAACAAAACACAATTAATAAAAGGTCTTTTATACCTCATTAGTAGGCACTGTAGAGATATGCATAGGGTTACTATCATTTAGCTGAAAATTAACCCTACCTTTACACAGTGAAGAACTCCCTGGGTTTATTCCTCCTTAACTGAAGGCCCTATGACATTTGTTCTAATCTATGTTTTCTCTGTTTTGCTTGATATTTTTCCCAGTTTTTCTTCCCATTACTTCTTATTTTCCAGAATTTTGTTGAAATGTCTTGAATATCAGTAAACCAGTGCTTTTTTTTTCATTTACTATCATTTTAATAGTAATTTCATTTATGAAAGTAGATGAAATAAATGACTGTATTGTTTTCCATCTTGAATAGGATATCTGTTTTTCTTTATAAAGGCATTTTAATGTTTTGGTATATTGATTTTGCTTAAAATTAGGCAGTGGAATATGGAGGAAATGTGAAGTCCTAGTTTAACAGGAATGATGGGTTTATTAAGTTCTAATTTGTAACTCTGTTATTTGTCTATTAAAGTAAATACTTAAAATGTTTCTATTTCATTGTAATCTTAAAATATGCTCTATATATGACATATATATATATATATATATATATATATATATATATATATATATGATATGTAGTATGTATTAATATTAAGGTTTGATATCATGCCTGGCAAAAAAAATAGTTCATTAAAATTTCCAAATTACTAGAATTGCAAAGAAATTTATAGATCAAAAGTTACTGTTATAACCCATTGGTTATGTTGGTAACAAACCATGTTGCAGAATTATTCTAAATAAAAACTTAGTCTGGTAAAAGTCTGTTTAATCAGGAATCAGATTTCTTTTATTTACTATAGAGTGCATTTAAATTTAAAGCTCATTATTAATTTATAAGAAATATGTAATATTCTCATAATATACATCACTTTAAATGGTGGGTTTTTTAGATGTAAAGAATTTGTATGTCCTTAAACTGACCTATATATTTAAAAGTTGGGGTAAGTGTTGTTAATGGTAAATATTCATTGAGGAATTTTTTATAGTTCCTTTGTTCTTTGTCTGTTATATATCAAGTGGAGATAAAGTTAAAAAAATCCATTAATGTAAGGTGTGAAGTTCCCTGGAAGGAATGCAATTATACCCTAGAGGCAACCAGATTTCTGAGACTTAAGTTCACCACTTTGGCTATTTTAGTTACTTTGTTCTACTCATTTCAGATTTCACTCACACAGAGAGACCATCTGTATATATACCAGGGTCTGAATATTTGACCAAGATGTTAACTCACTACTAGTTAAAGTGAAAGAAAATCTGCTCAAGTTTAGTTTATCATTATTTTTATGATCACAAGTTTTAGGTCAGAGTTGGCTACATGGTGAGACCCCATCTCAAAAACAGATTATCTATCCATCTATCAGCTATTGTCAGTCTATCTATCTCTCTATCCATCCATCCACCTTGTATATATTTACATCTGTGTCTCATATTAGATAAGATTATAAGACTAAAATATAAAAATTAATGAACAGTCCCCTATTCTGAAAATCTTGGAATAGACAAAAACTTGTTACACTTGGCAAACTACAAATCAAACAAGAAGAGAAAAGCTAAAACATATTTTTGGGATAGTCCTTATTCCTTTAAGGTCACTTATATAAATTAATATCAAATAAATAATTTGCTTGTGAAAATGTGCTATGTATAAAGCAAAAAATCCACTATTTCTTAATCATTCTCTACTTCATTTATAGCTTCCTCTTACCATAATTTTATATTTCCAGATTTTTAGGCTTATATCTTTTTGAATAAAATTAGGTTGATAATATATGTATTGTTTCACAGTTTTTTACTTGATACATCTTAAAGACTCATATTAATAACTATCTTCTCTCAGTTTTAAATGCTTTATTGAGCTATGCTTGACATGAAACAAATTGTACAAGTTGTGAAATCATAACTACAAAAAAAGCTGAAAATATAATTCACCAAAAAGTATTCTCATTTTCACTATTTCAGATATTCCCTATACTCCCTGCAACCAACATCCCCAGGCAGCAACCAAACTGCTTTTCTTCACTATATATTCATTTGTATTTATGGAAAGTTACATAAGTGGAATAATTCCATAATACTCCTTTCTCTCTGGGTTTTTTTTCACTTGACATCATCCTTTAAGATTCCTTATATTTTTAATTGATATAATATGTTTATTTATGGTATAAAGTATGACAATTTGATATATATATATATAGTATCTACCAATTAAATCAGGGTTATTAGCATTTACATCTCAAATATCATTTCTATGTGTTAGGGACCTTCAAATTCTTCTCTAGTTATTTTGAAATGTATAATAAATTACTAATGTGCATATGGATGGGATGGTCCTTTTTATTGATGAAGGGTGTTTGATTGTATGGACATGCCACATTTGTTTATGCATTTGCCTGGTGATGCACATTTGGATTATTTTCAATTTGGGTTGTTGTTGATGCAGTAGCTGTGAACATTTGCTTCAAGTCTTTATATGGACATAGACTTTGATTTGTCTAGAGTAAACACCTAGAAGTGGAATGTCTGGGTCATATGGTGGGTGAATGAAGAAATATGTTAGAACCTATAAAAGGTTTTTTCAAAGAGAATGTAAGTGTATAAAAATTCCATTTCTTCCACATCCTTGCCAGAACTTAATATAGATCAGTCATTTTAATTTTAGTCATTTTAATAGGTATGAGCAGAATATCCCTTAGGTTTTAGTTGAATTTCCCTAATCAATAATGATTCTAGATACATTTTCTCCCCATGTCTTTTTGTGACATGTATGTGTTTGTATGATTGTAGAGATTGAAGTCAAGACCTTGCACATACTAGGCAAGTGCTCTATGCCCTAAGCCATACCCATAGCTCTTTTGTTTTATTTTGTTTTACTACTTTTGCTGGGACTGGCCTTAAGCTTGTGGTCCTCCTGCCTCTGCTTTCTGAGTAGTTGGACTTACAAACATGTATCACCATGTCTGGCTCTAATATGTCTTCTTTGACAAAAAGTATGAACAAATTTCTTAGACTCAACTGTTAACAGCTCCAACAAAAGAGTTGCTGAGATGTTGATTGAGATGGTGCAGAATTTGTTGATCAAATTTGGGAAGGTAGATATTAACAACATTTGTGTAACGTACTGCCGAATAAAGACCACACCACGTGTGGAAAAGAAAGATTTATTGGAACCAGACCACAGGACTGCCACTCTTGGGTTCAGAGTGCAGCAGCTTGGCTGAATTGGGTAGTGGGCTTTATAGGAGGGGCCAAGCCATCGGGGAGGGAGAAAGTCTCTGGTCTTGATTATCTGTGATCACCAGATGGAACGGGTCAACATGTCTGGCTAGTTGAGTAACTGGAAGTTCCTGAGGTGTTTTTCAAGCAGAGAACAATCAAGGGAGAAACAAGCAGGGAGGGTTTGGCTAGCAGTCATAAATCGGGGGGGGGGGGTGCGGGGGGGGTGTCTGGTTTTGGTGCTAGCCTCGGGACCTTCTGCCCATCCAAAGAATGCCAGGGACCTAACAATTTGAACTTCCAGTTTATGAACATACTATATCTCTTCAATTTTAGTTCTTCAATTTATTTCAACAATAGTTTTAGATTTCAGTATGTAGGATTTCCATTTCCTTGTTAAATTCATTCCTGAATATTTCATAGTTTTTATACTATTGTGTTATTGAATTTTAATTTCCATTTCTATTTTCTCATGGCTACTTTATATTCACTTGGTTTTTATACTGATTTTGCTAAGTATGTATTTGTGGGAACAATTTTTGTATAGAATTAATAGGATTTTTTAGGTGGGCAATCAATTGGTCATCTGTTAATGTGAAGAGTTTTATATATTTTTTAGCAGTATGATTGACTATGACTCTACATTTTGGTGTTAATGTACAAGCTAGAGGAAATGAGCCTTATTTTCCTACTCACAATCTTAGAAAGAATGTAGTTACCATTAGTATTATGTAAACAATTTTTTTGTCTATGTCTATTATCAGGATGAGGAAATTTTACTTTACTACTAGATCACAGAGAATTTATCAGAATTGTTTCTAAAACTTTGTCCAAATCTTTGTCTTCCATTATTGAGATTGTTGCATGAATTTTCTCTTTATGTTTGCTAATATGGTGAATTATATATTGACTTATTTCCAAGTGTTAAGCCAAGTTTCATTACTACATTTAGTCATGGTATGTATTATTATTATTATAATACATATTATGGTGTATGATTATTTTTGATGTTTATGGGATTTGATGTGTGTACAGTTTTCTGTTAGTTTTATATTACAAGTAACTAAGATAACAAACTGATAAAGAGAAAAGATTTATTTTGGTTCACAGTTTTGGAGATATAGTTCATAATTGGTTGTCCCAGTGGTTTTGGCCCCATGGCAAGGCAGCACAACATGATAAAAAACCCTGGTGACAGGGCTAAAGTGTTCACCTCATGGCCAGAGAGAAAATGAGAGGAAGCAGCTAGGATTCCATAATCCCCCTCAAGGGCATGCCCCCAATATTTAAGGACCTCCCACTAGTCTTCAGTACTTAATGCTTCTATCATAGTGCCTTCCTTTGAGACAAATGTGCATTTCTATATCTCTGAACATGTGATAGTTGTGATCTTGCCAATATCCAATTAGCTCTTGTGGCATTTTTGTATTGTTTCAGTGTAAAGCACTTGGCTTATTAACTGTACCCTCTTAGACTGAAACTTGGAGTACAAACCTTTTCTGGCCAAGCTACAAATTTGAAAAATATTTCTTGCTGTCAATTCTCCTTATGAATTTGTCTCAAAATGCCATTAACACCATACCAGAGACTGATGTCATGCTTAAAATTTCCTCCACTAGGTAAACTCTTAAGTGCAGCTTCCTATGAAGTATCAGGACATAGACAAAAATTCCTCCAAATCCTTTGCCATGTTGAAAAAGTGGCAATAATTGGCTTCTAGCTCCATTTCCACAGAAGTTCACTTCCATCTGCAACCACCTCAGCATTAGCTTTACTGTTCATAATTCTGTCAAACATTCTGGTCTTCCAAACCTTCACCAGGACCATCCATAGACTCCCCTTCCTGCATCCTGGGTTTTCTCTAGCTCACTTCTCCAAACATTTCCAAACTTCTGCTATCAATTCCAAAGGATTTTTCACATCATCGGGCATAGTTACAACAATGGTCTTATTTGCAGTACCAATTTTCAGTGTTAGTCAGCTTTGCGTTTCTATAACAAATATGTGAGGTAATCGACTTATGATGAGAAACTATTATAATTTTGGAGGTTTCAGTCCATAATCCATTGGCTCTGATGCTTTGGGCCCCATGTTGGAGCACATGGTGATGCAAAACTTCTTACCTTATGGTCAGAGAACAAAAGAGAGAGGAAGAAGAAGGGACTTAAAAGGAATACCACCAGTGACCTAAAGACTTCCCACCAGGCTCCACTCCTTAAAGCATCTATATATCTCAATGGCACCTTTCTGGGTAGCAAGTTTTTACCACATGAGGATACTTAAGATAAAAACCAGAGTATTTTGTTAACAAATTTTGCATCACCTATGGTCATAAAAGATATTAGTATGAGGTTTTTTTTGGTACTGATTTTGGATCTGTAATTATAGTAGTTCTGGATTATAGTAGTTCTGGATTTTAGAGTAAGTTGGAAAATATTCCTTCTTTTTCAAATATCAATTTTAAGATTGACATTAATTTTCCATAATTTTTCTGCTAGCACTCACCAGTGAATGACTGAGCTTTTTAGACTTCTTTGTGGACAATTTTTAACTATAAATGTAAATAACTTTAACTGATACAAAACTGAAATTATTTATTCATTCTTGACTGAGCTTTCAGAAATTTGAGTCTTTCAAGGAATTTTTCTCCTTGATCAGTAGTCTTGAATTTATTGACATAAAGCAGTTTATAATATTCCTTTTAATATCTATAAAATATTTAGTGATGTCACTGCTATCATTCTTAACATTATTATTTTGTATTTTCTCTGTTTTTCATGATTACTTTTACTGTAGGTTTTTAAAATTTTATTGTTCTTCTTAAAGAACCACCTTTTGATTTAAATGACTGTTTTCTATTCAAAAAAATTGTCACCCTGATCTTTTCTTGCTTTCTTCTGCATAAGATTAGGTTTACTTATTTTGATTTTCCCAGATTCTTAAAGTGCATAGTAAGGCCAGTGTTCTTTATTGTTTTTTGTACTTATTACTAAATTTTCTTCCTAACTTCTCTTTAGCAACACTATAAATTTTGATACTTTAAAATTTTTTTATTTAGTTCAAAATACTTTTTAATAAGCTGTTTGGTTTATTTGTACATAGATTATTTAGAAAAGTGGCATTTCTCAGTTCTGCATTCCAGTATTTGGAGATTTTTGACAATACTTTCTGTAATTGGTTTTTAATTTAATATTTTCATGTTTTTTTGAACATTTAATGACGTAACTTTTTAAGTCTCAAAATATATTGATATATGTCCTTTGTGAAATAGACAAAGAACATTTATTTCCTGTTTGGTGGAGTGTTCCATAAATGTCCATTAGGTAGATCTGGTTAAAATGATTTTCTTCCTTTCTATACCCTCTTGTTTGTCTTGTGTATTTTCTCAAATTTTGAGAGAGGAATATTGAAATCTCTTACTAAATGCCTTTGCACATTGAAGCTCTGTTACTAAGTGCATGTGTATTTAGGATTGTTATGACCTCTTGGTGAAGATGTTTTTGTTATTACAGAACAATCTTCATGCCAGGCTTTGGTGGCTCATGCCTATAACAGGGCAAATAGCTCCTGAGACCCTATCCTGAAAATACCTAACACAAACAAAGCTCTGGCAGAGTAGCTCAAGTGATAGAACACTGGCTTCCCAAGCACGAGGCCTTGAGTTCTAAACCTCAATGCCATTAAAAAAAAAGTTTCATGTACAAAGAAATATTTATTTATATAAATAAGAATTTACTGGTGTGATTACCATTGCTGGTATTTTTCTTCATTCAGCTATGTTGATTAAGGTTTTAAAATCTGATAATAGTTTTTTTTGAGTTTAAAGAAATTCCGGTAATTTATTATTAATGCAGTTGTGTTTGTGATGAATTTTTCATTCTCCCTGCCTTTGGGACCTTTAACTGAATACACATCTTATTCTTAAAATTGTTTTATAGTTCACTCATTATCTTTGTTGGAGTCTTTTTTTCTCTGTGTTCAATTTGGAATAAGTTATTAATATTCCTTTAAATTCACTAATATTTTCTCCTGCAATAACTAATCTGCTATCAAGACTACTTACAGTGTTTTCATCAATTTAATTTTATTTTTATTTCTCCCATGTCTTTAGAAAATATATTCTGTTTTCCTCCAGTTTCCTGATTGTAAGCAATAGAGGAACGATAACTGCTTTTGTGTCTGTGTCTACTAATCCTATCATGTGTTATTTCAAGATCAGTTTCAACTGATTGCTTATTTTCCTCATTATGGGTTGTATCTTCCTCCATCTTTGCATGTTTTAGGAATTTTCATTGGATGACAGAGCTTGTGACATTACTTTTTCAGGCATTGTTTCAATTTCAAAAAAACATTTTTGAGCTTTACTCTTGGATACAGTTATTTATAAACGTTGATCTACTGTGGCTTTCCACTTAATTTTTAAAGTAAATTCATGAAAGATTAGAATAAACTTTTCTATAGTACCACAAAAGGACCCTAGTTGATAATATATGTCCTATGAATTATGAGATTTTCTGGCATTATTCCCAGCCCTGTGTAAACTGCAAGCACTGTTTCCCGAAACTCTTTCAGGAAATTACCTTTCAGTCCTTCCTGCTGAGTAGTTTCTCACACCCCTGCACTCATGAGCATTTAAATGACTGCTGAAGGAGAACCCTACACATCTTCAGAACTCTGTCTCTGTGTAGCTCCATTATCCATACTCTGATTTGCAAATTCTCTACCTTCCTTGACTTCATTGGACTTTTAGCTCTGTCTTATGCATACTCCCAGCACCATCTGAGTTTGTCTTCCTGAGTTACTGAATGGAAAATTACTCCAGGCAGAAAAACAGAAAAATCATAAAGCTCACCTCCTTGCTTCCAGTGCCTAGTGTATAATGTCTTGAGAGCCTTCATTCCATGTATTTTGCCAATTTTTTTAAAGGGGTTTCTAGTGAAGTTGATCTGGTCATCATTACTCTGTGTTGGCTGGAGGCAAAAGTCTCCCATATTTTGCTATAGTACACATACCAAAATTTATTGGACTAGACACTGGCCAAGGGATATTAAGATAGTTTATCATGTTTTAAAATGATAAATGGTATAGAAATAAAAATTCTTGTATTTGTATTTTAAAGTTTAATAGAATAAAAATTTTTATTTTTAGCTGGTAAAACAACCAATAAAATATTTTCAACTGTGTTTAATTTTAAAAGCTCCAAGTTAGATCTAGGAAAAAATTAAAAAGTCATACTTTAGAAGTTATTATAATAAGAACAGTCATAATTTTCACACAGTTTCAAAGTAGGGGGAGGTTGTAACAGAGTAAGGCATACGCAAGTACTAACTGGTTTTGAAAAAATTATTCATAAATTCATTCATTTAAAAATATTTTACTGACTTCCAGTTATTTGATGGCATTGGCATACCCATTATTTATTGAAAAAAGTTATATATAATATGGACACATTGAGTAGAGTCTTCATTACATTTCATATTTTTACATTAGCTTTAAATATTTCCTACTTTAATTTTTTATTTAAACAAATGCATGATGCATTTTAAATAAGGCAAAACCACATTCAACTCCCTGTTTCACTACTGACTTAACTTTATTAATAACGATAGTATTGTAGTGATAACTAGTCATTTAACACTAACATTAGATACTGGAATTTTATATGAATAATGAGCTCAATTTAATGACACACAAGACTGGGGGAAGAGCTGGAGAATCACCTGTAAGTGTTTTAGGAAATAGCACTTGGAGTTTACATAGAACTGAGAATAAAGTATATTTTGCTCATCAGGAAATATCATAGTAGATACTATGTAAATGAACATGTGAGGTCCTTTTTGCATAATGACATTTATGTTAGGAAGAAGCCTTTCTTCAGTGATTGCAATATTCATAGATTGAATATTGTAGCCTTTCCACATGTGATAATATCTTCCATGCAAAATATCTATCTCAATATTTTTCTTGAAAAATGATCATAATTAATTGGTAAAGGATTTTTTGGTTAAAAGGATATTTTAATTTAATAGCTATGGATTTCTTCTCCTAGAAGAATACTTCAAGACTTCAAAAGGTGAAAGTAGTTGAAGAGTAATACTGTTGTGAGTCACACTTCCTAAAAGAGATATATTTCATAGTTGTGTGCTTCTTAATTAATTAACATGCTAATAGAATTTTGCAACTAGGCCTGCCAATTGCCTTTGTATTGTATGCAAGTAGCACCAATTTTTGGGCCGCATATAATTCAAAGGAGGATTCCTGTTGAACGTAGGACCAAGGGCAGATCCGAGTTTCCAAGGACCTGTAAGTTATTCTACGTAGTCAGGGGACTGGCACTTAGAAAAAGCTAGTAGCAAATTTAAAACAAACAATTTATTTATAAAAGGGGAATTTTTTTAAATGAAGAAAACATTGAAAAATGCTGTAAAATTAAAAATCTGACAGTATTAGGCATGAAGTGCAAACAATATATATTATTAATTTACTGCCTGACATACCTCTCTTACCATATTCTTCTATTTTGATTCATACTTTCTTACTGATTTCATTTTCCCCTTTCTAGTGAAGTGGAGTTTTTCCAGCAGTATTATTGGAAGATATTTTCTTTCTTGTTTTAATTTTTCTTGTATCTTTATCATAAACCACTCGATTGTACCTGTGGGTTCTATTTTTGAATATGTGATGTATTGGTTTATTCTTTATGTATTGTATTGATTTATTCTTTCACCATTACCCACTACATTGAGTATTAAAGCATTATAGGAAAGCTAACTCTTTCAACTTTGGTCTTCTTTTTAAAGACAGTTTCTTTGGTCCTTTGTGATTCCAGACAAATTTCAAAGTAATCTGTCAAATTTTTGAAAACAAATGCTAGAAGATTCCATTGAACCTATTTCTGGGAGAAGTGATATCTTAACAGTATTTGGTCTTCTGATCCATAAAAGTTTATATTTCCATTTAAGTATCTTTAAATGATCTCAGCAATATTTCATGATCTTAATATATCAACTTTGTATTCTTTTCATTAAATTTATCCTAATTTTTTTACCTTATTTTAAAATTTTGTTATTAAAAAGTTCAGTTAGTATATTAAAATATAATTTGAGTTTGTCTATTTAATTCTATTTCCTTAACATTTCCAGTAATAGCTTTTTTCTTTTTTACTTTTGGAGATTGATTAGGATTTGTGAATAATTTCACTTTCTTCCTTTTTTCACATATTTGCCTTTTTCATTCTTTAACTGACTAGCAATCCAGAGTTCAATAAATGTGGCTAGATCAGGTAGCCTGCCCTTTCATTTCATCCTATAAGAAAAATAACTAATATGTCAGTTTTACATTCTAATTTTAATATTTTATAAATTATGTGTCATCACAATGAAGAAGTTTCATTCTGTCTCTAGTTTTCTGAGAGCTATTATCAGAAATTTTCTTTTGTCAAATGTCAATTTTCATGTGATAAAATAACTGTAATATTTTGGGGGAGACCTAAACTGTTAAATTCTTGAATTATAATAATAGATTATCATGTACTAAATAACCTTGAATTCCTGTCACATTTTCAACTTCATCATGGTATGTAATCTTCATATATTGCTGGAATTTATTTATGCTTATATAGATTCATGAATATATTTTCTAAAAGTATATTGTCTGTAAATTTTTTTCTTGTAATATTCTTATCTGGTATTGATAATGAGAAATACTAAACACATAAAATGAGCAAGTTAGACCAGAGTGGTGGCTCATGCCTGTAATCTTACTCACTTGGGAGGCTGGGATAGGGAGGATTATGGTTTGAGGCCAGCATTGACAAAAATCTAGCAAGACCCCATTTCAATCAATAAGCTGGGTGTGGTAATGTGAGCCTGTGATCCCAGCCTGTGGGCCTGACATTCAATTGGGTATTCTTCCTTATTTCTAGGTAATGCTATTTATCCTCAAGTCTTTTTGGCTGCTATTGGTACAGCTGTATCAGACTTATAAATCTTCATACTTACATGGTGAATCTTTGTAAAAATCCTTTCATTTTAAAACTTCTGGACATTTATGTTTAAAGTATACATAATTTTTATAAATAAGCATAATTGAGTCTTTCTAAATATGATTCACAGTCTGTATTTGTTTTCAAATTTCTAAATTAATTATCAATGTGTTTGAATTTAAGTCTATTATCTTGGCATTCAATTTCATTTTTGTTCTATCTGTTCATTGTACTAAAATTATTTTCTTTTTGTCTTCTTTTGAAGTGTATTAAATATAAGTTTAGCATTTTTACCTTATTTTCATTTTATTCATTCCTCTTTTTGTGCTTTGGTGGATGTTTCTTTAGATAATAAAAAGTGCAGGTGAAATTTATCATAGACTCTAATAAAATCTTATTATTTCATAAATAATTTAACAAATTTATGACAATGTCTTTTCAATTGTTATATTTTTATTTCCATAAAACATATTGTTATTTTTAATTTATTTAAATGGCTATTTGTCTTGACAGAGACAACTAAATAAGTGGTAAATACAGAAATTAATAATTTCAAAGAATGTGATCTTTACTGATCAACTTACTTTTCTGGTTTTCTTACTTTCTTATAATATCTTTTTTCTAGGTTTTTTTGTGGAGACAGATTCTTTCATATTTTCAATTCTCCTAAATGATTTCTTGTGAAATAATTTTTTACTGATAAAATTAACAAAAGTAAAGAAAAATCTATTGTTTGGTAGACTTCTCAGAAATGGGTACTCTCACTGTTATCAGGAATATAAAAATGATAGTATACAATACTGTATTTTGAGCATAAAATGAAAAACATTTTATCTTTTGCCTTAAGTATTAAAAATTTTAGAATTTACAAAAAAATTCAAGTGTGTGCAAATGTATGTTTATAAAGGTGCACATTGGGGATTAATTTTTAATAAGAAATAGAAATAACCTCAAAGTTATTTAGTAAATGACAATATACCAATATGATCATGAAATGATTCTTAGCTATTAAAGTTGATATTGCAGAATACCTTTGTAGAGTTGAAAAAAATGTTAAAAAAACTGTTGTGTACAATACAAATGACTTAAAAAATATACATTTTTTAACTTGCATAGAAAAAAAAGAGACATGTATCACATTTTTGCAGTGGTGATTTTTTTCCTTTTTGTTGTTTTTTTGTTTCCAGCTATTGAGCCTTGAGTTTGTAATTAGACAAAAGTCCTATAATATTTACTTTAGAAAGAATTATTAAGGATAATAGGAAATATTAAATGTACTGTAGAAGGGAAAAACAACTGAGAACTCCTACTGCTCTCTGGAGCCTAGATAATTCTCTAGAGAGTAAAGATGTCTATTTTGCCCAAAGGGCCAACAATGGAACCATTTAATTTGTATTTCCTATCTTTCCTCTTCCCTGCTTAATGAGCTGTGGCAAAGGGACAAAAGTTAAGCTGTGAAAGACACAGAATCCATCCAATATAGTCATAAATTTTAAAAAAACAGTTCTACGTGAAAGTGTCATTAAATCTTGCAGCACTAATGAAAAGGATGGTTTATATTTTTGCAGGTTTCCAAAATGTTTTAAAGGTAGTATTTTATGTTTTCCAGAAAGCATTAGGATTCTTTTTTACTATAGAATTCAGAACTGGAAATTGTTAGCTTGGTGACTAGAAGTGAATTATTTTGGCCTGAGGATTGTTGGTTGACCTGTCAGGAAAATGGTAATGAACAGAAGAGTATGTTCTATGCAACACTTCAATTTCCATTTTTGTGTATGCACACATGTACCACCTTAACACTGAATATGCTATTATACATTTTATGGTCAAGTAGTGTTATGGAAAACTAAAATTTAGATCCTATGGCAATAAGTTTATACTTTTAATACATTTTGATATTTTGTATTATTAAGATATAACTTAGCGCTTGATGTCTGTGGAATAAAAAAAGTTTTGCCCAGCTACTACTTAATTAATGATATTGCTTCCTTTTAGGAACAAATTAGAAATACTTATGCAAGATCTAGAAAGGAGTTTATAGGAAAACTTAAATATGATGAGTGTATATGTAGATATATAAGATGTATGTCCATAATCTCTCACTTAACATTGTATTATAACCATTATCCACAGTAATGAATGTCAAAAACATTTTCAATTGATGTACAACATTCTAAAGGGGACACTTATTTTTTTCCATCAACCCATGTATTGCTGATGACCTATCCATTGTTTGTCCCAGTATGACAGAATATAAAAACATAAGGCTACTAAGTTTTGAGAAAATTGTATGAAACTCCAAGTGGCAGTGATTGTAGCATGAGATTACAAAACAAACAAGAAGTAATTTCCTAAGCAATTTCCTTTCTTTCTTTCTTTCCTTCCTTCCTTTTTATCTTTCTTTCTTCTCTCTCTCTTTTCTTTCTTTCTTTTCAGCTGTTATACTAGTTACTTTTCACCACACTATGAAAAAATAACCTGACAGAAACAGGAAAGAAGAATTTATTTTGGTTCTTGGTCATTCCATCATGGTGGGGAAGGCATGTGAGACAGAGTAATTCATAGCATGGTGTTCAGGCAGTAGAAAAAGAGGAGGGAACTGGGAACCCAGTGTAACCTTCAAAGGTGTGTCCCCAGTAATTTACTGCCTTCAGGTAGGCTCCACTTACCCAAGTTTCCATAGCCTCCCAAAATAATGCCACCAGTTGGGAACCAAGTGCTCAACATAAGAGTCTGTGGAGGACATTTGCTACTTAAACCATAGCATCTCTAGATACTATGTCTTATAAATGACTATATTTTAATCCTTGCCTGCTAGAAGGCTTAAGTGAAGCTGCAACTATCTATGGAAGTTTTACATAAATAATTTCACTTAGTCTTCCTACACATCAACTTCCCTCTAAATTTAACTTAGCTATGCTCATGTACCATTTTGAGATATTTTTAATTTGTTGAAGAAATTAGTATGAAATAACAATACCAGCAATAAAATTATCATAAAAAATCTCTTGAGGAGAGGTTCCAGGATGGTGACTAGAGGGAGGAAGCAGATAGTGTGGGCTCCATAAAGCAAAAATCTTGCTGAGATGCTGGAGACATACCTGGCAGGAAAAACCACCAAGAGGTGGCAAAACTCCAACACTCCAAAACCCCAGCTTCTCCATGCCATGTTACACAGAGAAACCAGGAAGGCTCCTGCGCTGCTAGATGCTGGCTCCTAACCTGCTTGGGAGACGCAGACCAACAGGTGAGCAAATAAGTGGCATGTGGTATCCCCACAGCCACCCCTGGGATAAACCAACATAGCCCCCTGGACAGTCCGACTCCTGCCCTGGGGAAAAAAAACTGAATAAAAAACAAAGAACTGAAAAGGACATGTAGCAAAAAGGGCAGGGTGCCTTGAGCTCCGGACAAAGGGGAAGGGACAGGCACCCATGCGAACTTTAAATAAACAAGCCTGCCAGAGAAGGTGGAATTGGTGGCTCCCCACAGTGAGCTTTAGGTGGGCAAGGCTTGCAACAGTGGCTGACATGCAGCATGCTTCACCAGAGAGTGGGAGAAGGGCAGTTCCCCATACAATCTCTAAACAAACAAGACCAACTGTAGCAGGCTGGTAGGACTCTACACTGGAGAAAAGGGGAGGAGCAGGTGCCTGGGAGAACTCTAAATAAACAAAGCCTGCCAGAATAGGTGGGTATGACAGCTCCCCCCCAGCAAACTGCAATAAATAAAGCCTGCAGTAGTAGCCAGCTGGCAGTCGGTGGCAGGTGAGATACAGCCTGAAATGGGCAGATAGCTGTTCACAAAGCTGTCTCCTCACCCAACCACCTGGCGAGACAACCACAGGGCTACTGATTAAATACCAACACCAGGACTGGATGCTGAAGGAGCAACATCAGAACTACTAAGAATGAAACGTCATGGTTTCTGAACCTGAAATTTTTATTCTTTTACAGTTTTATATATTCTTTTTTAAAATTATTTTCTTCTTCTTCATTATCTTTGGTGAGACAATGACAGAACTACTACGCAAACACCAACAACAGGACTGGATGATGAAGGAGTAACACCAAATCTAGAGAAAACTATGCCCATTAAGGTAAAGGAAGCCTCCAGGACACCAAACAGACTTGACAAAAATAGAACTACCTTACAACATATTATCATTAAAACAACAAGCACAGAGTATAGAGAAAGAATATTGAAGGCTGTAAGAGATAAAAAACAAATAACCTACAAAGGTAAACCCATCAAAGTCACAACAGACTTTGATTTCTCAGATTTCTCAACAGACCCCTTCTTAAAAGCAAGAAGAGCATGGGGTGAGGTCTTCCTGGCACTGAATAAAAATAACTTCAACACTAGGATACTCTACCCAGCAAAACTATCATTCAAAATAGATGGAGCAATAAAAGTCTTCCATGATAAGCAGAAACTAAAACAATATACAACCACCAAACCACCACTACAAAAGATTCCGCAAGGAATTCTGCAAACAGAAAATGAAAGCAAACAAAACCATGAGAGGACAGATAGTACCAAACCACAGGAGAAGAAAAGGCAAGAACATAGAGAGTAACATTGATTCAGCTGCACACAATCAAACCCTTAAAAAACAAAGAAAACTGATAGGAATCACCACATACCACTAACACTGAATGTTAATGGACTTAATTCCCCCATCAAAAGATACCATTTGACAAACTGGATTAAAAAGGAGGATCCAACAATTTATTGCTTACAGGGGACCCATCTCATTCATAGAAACAAGCATAGCCTTAGAGTGAAAGGCTCCAAGAAGATTTACCAAGCCAATGGTCCCCCAAAACAGGCAGGAGTAGCAATACTTATCCCAGACAAAGTAGACTTCAAACCTACATTGATCAAATGAGATAAAGAAGGACATCCCATACTAATAAAAGAGGAAATACACCAAAAGGAAATAACAATTATCAACTTATATGCACCCAATGTCAACACACCCAATTTCATCAAACACACTCTGAAGGACCTAAAAACATATATAAATGCCAACACAGTGGTAGTGGGAAACTTTATTACTCCCCCCATCACCAATATATAGGTCATTCAAAAAAAAAAAAAAAGAAATCCTAGATCTAAATCATACCATAGAGCAAATGGACCTAGTCTACAGAACATTTCATCCAACTTCTACACAATATACATTCTTCTCAGCAGCCCATGGAACCTTCTCCAAAATTGATCATATCCTAGGGCACAAAGCAAGCCTCAGCAAATATAAGAAAATAGAAATAATCCCATGCATTCTATCTGATCACAATGCATTAAAACTAGAACTCAAAAACAAAAATAATAGCAAAAAACATGCAAACAGTTGGAAACTGAATAACACATTGCTCAATGATCAATGGGTCACTGATGAAATAAAAGAGGAAATTTAAAGTTTCATGGAAGTTAATGAAAATGATAACATGACCTACTGGAACCTCTGGGACACAGCAAAGACAGTCCTGACAACAAAGTGTATAGCCATGACTGCACATATTAAAAAGACAGAAAGACCTCAAATCAATGACCTAATGCTACATCTCAAACTCCTAGAAAAACAAGAACAAGCAAATCCCAAAACAAACAGAAGGAGAGAAATAATAAAAATAAGAGCTGAAATCAATGAAATATAAATTTAAAAAACCCATACAAACAATTAATGAAACAAAAAACTTGTTCTTTGAAAAAATAAACAAGATTGACAGACCCCTGGCAAACCACACTAAAATGGGGAGAGAAAAACCCAAACCAGTAAAATCAGGAATGCAAAAGGGGAGATAACAACAAACACCATGGAAATCCAGGAAATCATCAGAGACTACTTTGAGAACCTATATTCTAATAAATTTGAAAATCTTGAAGAAATGGACAGATTTCTAGATACTTATTATCATCCAAAACTGAACAAAGAGGACATTAATCATGTGAATAGATCTATAACACATAATGAAATTGAAGCAGCAATCAAGACTCTCCCAAGAAAGAAAAGTCCAGGACCTGATGGATTCTCTGTTGAATTCTATCAGACCTTTAAAGTAGAAATAATACAAACCCTCCTTAAACTGTTCCATGAAATAGAAAGGAACACTGCCCAACTCATTTTTATGAAGCCAGTATTATTCTCATCCCAAAACCAGACAAAGACACCTCCAAAGGAGAACTATAGGGCAATCTGCTTAATGAACATCGATGCAAAAATACTCAATGAAGTAATGGCAAACCGAATTCCACAACACATCAAAAAGATCATTCACCACAATCAAGTTGGCTTCATCCCAGGAATGCAGGAGTGGTTCAACATATGCAAATCAATAAATGTAATATACCAATTAAAAGAAGCAAAGACAAAAACCACTCGATCATCTCAATAGATGCAGAAAAAGCCTTCAATAAGATCCAACACCATTTCATGATAAAAGCTCTAAGAAAACTAGGAATAGAAGGAAAGTACCTCAACATCATAAAAGCTACATATGACAAATCTATAGCCAACATTATACTTAATGGTGAAAAACTGAAACCATTCTCCCTAAAATCAGGAATGAGACAAGGATACCCACTATCCCCACTCCTATTCAAGATAGTACTAGAATTCCTAGCCAGAGCAATTAGGCAAGAAGAAGGAATAAAAGAAATACATATAGGTAAAGAAACTGTCAAAATATCCCTCTTTGCAGATGATACGATCCTATACCCGAAAGACCCAAAAAACTCTATCCAAAAACTCCTAGACACCATCAACAACTATAGCAATGTGGTAGGATATAAAATCAACATAGAAAAATCATTAGATTTTCTACACACTCATAATGAACAAACTGAGAAAGAATATATGACAGGAAGGTATGAGGATAGGTAAGACACCCAAAAAACTAGATAGCATTTGTTGCCCTCAATGCAGAGAAACTAAAGCAGGTACTTTAAAGCAACTGAGGCCAATAGGAGAAGGGGACCAGGAACCACAGAAAAGGTTAGTTCAAGAAGAATTAACTTAGAAGGTAACACACACGTACAAGAAATCAATGCATGTCAACTCCCTGTATAGCTATCCTTATCTCAACTAGCAAAAACCCTTGGTCCTTCGTAATTGCTTATACTCTCTCTTCAACAAAATTAGAGATAAGGGCAAAATAGTTTCTGCCTGGTAGCGAGGGGTTAGGGTGGGTAAGGAAGGGAGTGGGGGGGTAAGGAAGGGGAAGGGGGAAGGGGAGAGAAATGACCCAAACATTATATGCACATATAAAAAAAAAAGAGAAGTGAAATTCAAAATGTAAGGAAAAAAAAAAAAGAAAATGTGGTGTTTACACACAATGGAATTTTACTCAGCCACAAAGAAGAATGACATTTTTTCATTTGCAAATACATGTATGAACACGTATAAACATGTAAAAGATGAACATCATCTTAAGCCAAATTAGCCATGCTCAGAAGGCCAAAAATTGTATGTTCTCCCTCATATGCAGATATAAAACAATCCAGTAATATTATTGGACATAGGTCACACACTAAGGGGAGAACGCATACAGGAGGAATAGGGAAAGGGAAGGAAACCTAAAACTTGAATGTGGTTGATTTGCTGACTGTAGAGGAGCTAATAAAGTAATCTTAAACTGACAGAGGCCACTATGGGAAGTTGACCAGGAAGTAGTGAAGAGGTCTGGCAGAGATGAACCAATGTGTGTTATAATACACATGTTCATGGAAGCAATGCTAGGAATCTCTCTGCATAGCTATCTTTATCTCAAACTAGCAAAAATGCTATGTCTTTCTTATTGTCACCTATGTTTTCTCTTCAACAAAATTGGAGAAGAGGGCAGAAGAGGTTCTGTCTGGAAGCGAGAGGGGTTGGGTGAGTGGGAGGGGAGGGGAGGAGGGCTAGAGATGGCACAACAATGTATGCACATATGAATAAATGAGTAAAGAATAAAAAATAAACTGCATTTGGTATGAGTCAAAAATAAAAAGAAAAGCTAAAAATAGGAGTTGGAACTCATCAGAGCAAATGTTAGCAAATATGAGAATGAGAAAATTAGTTTCTTATGCCTTATTAAATTACTAGCATCCATTTTGTTTCATACTATAGATTCACAAATATGTATTACTGAATATTAGGATTATACTTTGAGCTTTTGTGGTGGTGGAAGGATTGATTTATGTAGAGACAAAATTCCTGTCCACAGAGTCAAATATTTTTGCCATAACAAAAATTTGTCTATAATATCTGTTCATTATTCAGAACTTTGATATCTAAATCAAACACATTTTGTTTATTTATTTATCTTAAAAGTTATACTTGTGAATCAAGGTCTCTGGGGTTTATTTATTTATTTATTTAATTCTGTTAGGCCTAGGTATCCTTTTAGCAAAACATATACTTCTACTTATCATTAGATATAGAAACCAGGAGTCCAATCTCTGTTTTTTTCTAAATCATTTATAAAATTATTAAGCAATATCTGTACCAAAAGATGCTTTTGTTACCAATTAGATTGTTGGGTACCTCACCCCAGAATAGGTGAAGATTAGCTCTTCTAGTGTTGGCTAACTTGGGCCCTTGAGTGCTGAAGTTTATGGGTTGGATTGTAAGACTCTGAGACTTACAACTCCCAATTCCTGATAGCAAGAAACATATGGTTATAGGTTTAAGAGGCCAGGGACCTATGGTTGGTCAGGTTGGGTCAGGTGGGTGGTCAGGCTGGAGGCTTATTTCTCTAGGCTTTGATTGCAAGTGGCCTGACTTTCAGCAGATAGTATGGTCCTCAGCTGCAGTGGTAATAACCACCAAGTCAGTGTCATAGCTCTCAAACCTTGGAGTCCAGACCCACATCTCCTAAGAGTGGCTAGTGTCTCAGCTCTTGAGCCTTGGGTGACAGGACCCTCTTACAGTGACTACTCCTCAAACTTTTGAGTCTTGGATATTAGAACCTTCATCTCTTGGTGCTTGGTAGCTCCCTGGAACTCTTTAAGTGATTGGGAAACACAGCCTTTCATCTTTGGCTTTTCATACTCTTCTCAAACTTCCACTGTCCTTTGTCATATGTTGTCTCTGCCATCTCTGTTACCTAATGATTCCGCTCCTGTCCACTGTCTAGAGCTCTTCAGCCACCTTCCTATTCCTACTACTACTGGTGCTACTGCTGTTACTGCTATCACTGTTGCTGCATAATGCCATATATCACTACCACTCTTCTATCTCCTCATGTTCAACTTCTGATAAAAACCAAAAGTTTTCAAAAGATTCAATGTTACTACCCCAAGGGAAAGCACAGGAGGGTGTGTAGGAGCTGACTGGAAAAATGAGTTGAACAGTAGTCTGCTATACAGTCAGGAGGGGGGGTTGAGAAAAGGGTGTTTCCACCAATCTCGGCACAGTCCTTCAACAAATGAAGGATTATGTTTGCATTAATCATAGGCCTTTTCCTAGGCCCCTGGGCAAAGTACTCCCCACTAACTTGGGTTAAACTAACTGCAGGATTATCTAAAATTCACCAAGGTTTGTTTTGCTTAGAGTACTTCTTTCCAAGGCAGGCATGGGAGCTGTTTGGAGTGGTTATGACTAGAGCATGTCTTCAGTCATGGTGGTATTAGTCATCTGCAGATGCTGGACTGTTCTCAGAGTGATAATAAAGTGTCAAAAACAGGTGAGCTGCAAGGAGGGCAGTTCAACTGGCTGCCATTAAAAGACTGCTTGCCTGACAATTTTCCTGCTCATGAATTCCGGGAATAAGTGAAGGGGCTCACTTTTAATCATTCTCAGAAAACATTAACATTATGTTTACAATAAATTTTCATCACAGGGTGAACAATTTTAATGCCATTTAAGCATACTTAATATTACTTAAAATGGTTAACAATGCTTAACTTATGCTGCAGTTCCCCAGGAAGTGGTGGGTATCTCTGATCTGTATTTTTTTTGTATCTATTGTATTCTTTTGCATCTTAGAGTTCCATTTTAGAGAATCTATTTTGGTTTTTGTTTCTGTAATTATAAAGTTATTAATTTGTGTTCTTGTCTACAAACTATTATTGCTGTCTAAGTTGACTGAATACATGTACAGAAAATAAACTATTTTTCCATTTCTTAAGGAAGATAATTGCATTATAATTAAATTAATGTAATTATGAAATTCTGAGGTATTTACCAAGACATAATTATATTTATGAGAGGTTTAAAAAGTCTGAATACTATAATTGTCACCAATATTTTAAATATTTTCCCATTTGCTCTGCATCATCTGTAACATCTTCAGAAAGAACAGTTGAATACCCACTGCGTACCAAGCACTGTGTCATTATTTTTATTCAATATTTCATTTCATCTTCAAGGTATATTTTAATTTCTGTTTCATGGATATTTAGAGATACAGTGTTAAGCTCCTTGCTCAGTGTCAGTCATATAAGTGGTAGAATCAGGATGCCAACTTAGGCTCTGATTTAGTCATTATGTTTAGTTACTACACTGTACTGCTCTTAGTAGAGTCTCTCTAAAACATTTTAATGTGTGTATGAATATGGTGCAAATACTGTGTACACATGTATGTAAATGAAAAAATGATACCTGCTGAAACTATTCTAGGAATTGGGATTAAGGAGAATGGGGGAGGGGTGAATTCAAGTATGATATATTTGATACATTGTAAGAAAGTTTATAAATGGCACAATGTGTCCCCACCCAGCAAAACTAATAATTATTATTATTAATAATAATGAAATAAAGTATGTTTTCCCACATTCTCTGCCTTTCCCTTAAAAATAATTAAAGCCCTTTCTCTTTTAGTCTTCAAAGATATACTGTCATTTCATTTGTATCATATTATCCTGTGAATGCCTGTCACTGTTGCCCCTTTATATCCAAAGAGATTTGCTTTCTTTGACCTGTTGATAAATCTGGTATATCCTTTATCTTGTGTTGTGTCATTACACAAAAAAGCACTTGACAACTTCTAGCACAGGGCTTTTATCAATTCATGATTTTACAGCATGCATTCTTGAAACAGTAAAAACATCTTTTTAAAGAAGTGCTAATGACATATTTTTAGACTTCTCTTTCTTCCCTGGAGTATTTTCCTTTTTTATGGCTGATTTTTATCTGAAAGAATTTTTGCTACTTGTAATTTTAGCATGTACTTTCACATAAGTCCATTTTAATAAAATATGCTATAAATTCGTTTGGACTTTTGCATCTTTTCTTAGTATTCGTTTTTTCTTTCTGGAAGGAGTTTGTTGTAATTATTCTTTTCCTTTACTTTTATTTTCAAATTGTTAAAAAATTTAAAATATTATAAATGAATTCTTACCTGACACATAATCATTGTACATATTTATGTGATGAATTGATAAAGATATACAACATGTAATGAAAAAGTAGGGTAATTAGCATTTCCATCTTCTCAAACATTGATCATTTCTTTGTGTTTTGCACCTAGAGACTCTTTCTCTTGCAATTCTTTATAAAGTATGTAAGTTTTGTGAAGTACAGTAACCCTAATGTGCTGTAGAACACTGGAATTTAGTTATCCTATCTAGTGGTATTTTGGAACCCTTTAACCAACTTTCTCTCCCTTGACTCACTTTTTCTTCTTAGCCACTATAATTATAATTCTACTATCTTATAGGTGATCAACATTTTTAGTTTCTACACATTGATGAGAAAATGCAGTTCAAATCACTAAAACTTCTAGCTATTGTCTTTTGTTTCCTTAGTGTGTCTTGCATTACTTCTTTATTTTTATGCTATCTCCTTCTTATTTACTCTAGCTGTACTGTAATTCTGGGATTTTTCCTTTATTTCCCTTGTTGTTAATACTGTAGGTTAATTGGTTTTAGATATCTTCTAAATGTGTAACTTCCATTGTTTCCCTTTCTCCACCCACTTTTTCATTTTTACTTTCTTGCTTTTGATTGTTTTATTTTTCTGTTTTTCATATTATGCCTCAGTTAGCATTTTTCTCCTTATTACTGTAGCAGGCATAATGCATCCTTTTGGATAAGTTAAGGACAACAAGGGAAATACCAAGATTGCTTCATCTTCACTACCCTATTTTTCTCTGTTCTTCTTCCTATCGTCCATGTTTTTAGTGATTATGCTTAGTTATTTTTGATATTAAACTTTTAATATGATACTCAAACATATGGGAACGAACGAACTAGTAAATTCAATCAAGAATACATCTGTGTGCCTTAGAAAAAGAAATTACAAATCTACTCCTTATAGGAAATCTTTTTCTATTTATGGGAGAATGCTATGGGCAAACCATTATTTTGAAATACTATTCCTTATTCTTTGATTTAATCATTGTTAAGGATTATTGCTGGCATCATAATGCAGTCTAGGGAAGGTCTTATTTATGACAGATTGAATTTCTCATAGAAAAATCTACTGGGGTTTTCGAGTTTTCAGTATCATGTGAAAGTAATCATCTATAAATTAAGAATAGGAACCATTTTACTGTTGACATTTTTATTCTGAAAGCATGTGGAAAAGGACTGGCTCTCCTGCACCAATGTGAAAGCTTTCTGAGCTGCTACTTCTTACACTGTGGTGAAGCAGAGGTTTTCATTTGTTGTTGCCGTCTGCAGTCTCTGCTGCATGGACCTCAGGAGCCTCGTTAGTATTTGTAACTCAAACTTCTGTGTTCCTTCTAAACCCACCAGGCATGCTAGAGAGAGAGAGGGTGCAGGCAGATAAATAAATAAATATGTAAAGCCCAGCGTGGGCACATCATCCTGTCTGGTAGAACGATAGGAATGAATGGAGTGGGACATACCATGCTTGCATAGCTTGAGAGGATGGTTGAAATAAAATTAGTCATAAGCAGCAATACTACTAATGATGATAAAACTGAAACATATTGAATGCCTAATTTTAAGGATCAAAAAGTAATGCTTTGCAATAATAATGATAAAAACTAATATGTATTTAATGCCTACTATTATCCAGAGTTTGTGCTAGACTTACTAATCTTTGTTTAAAAATACTCTGGAGTTTATATGAAAAAAATTGCTATGGTTAAGTAACTTGCCTAGGGCCACAGAGTGCAGAAATTTTTGAAATAAACTTTATAGCCATATCTGTCTGGCACCAGAGAGAATAAGCTTCTCAAAATTCCTCAATGTTTATACAGTACATGTTAAGCTTCACAAAATGTGTTGTTTCCTTTTCTAAAATGATTGGATTCTGGTAATCCCTATTTTCTCATATATTTTAATTATTGAGGAAGATGAAGTGCATGAATTAGATGAGAGGGAAAGCAAAATTTATGCCAGCCATGAACAAACGCTTCCATTTCCTTGCTAATGATAACCCTTCCCAATCTCTGCATTAACACATGTACACAAATCAAGCAGAGGATCTGCTTCTTGTTTATTTGAAATTTAATGTATAATACTTTTTGTTATATTAAAAGGCCCATATTCTGGGTGTTTAAATGCTATCAGTTCTATTAGTTGATTACACTTAAGTCACCCTAATATTTGTCATGAAGAATGTAATCACTGTTACTGTTGCTAGTGGGAAATAATTAGTTAGAAAATTTTGTGGAAGTAATGAAATGGCCCCACAGAGTGTGGAGAAAAGAAACAAATCAGGAAAGGATAATCAATTTTCTGTACCATGAGGATGAATGTTGTTCTAATAAATAAGAATTCCTTTCTATTCCTTTGCATATTGCAAGTGAAATCAGTTTTGTAAGTTTTGTTTTTCAAAGTTTTTGCCACAAACTTGTGTAAACTACTGATAGTTTTAAAATCATTTTCATAAAGTAATTAAACTTTATCATTTCTTGTTGATACAATAAACCAGACAATAAATGGAGAGGAAAGGCCATGAACACAAACTTTTAGTTCAATATAACATAAAATTAGCACCCTCTGCACTAAGGAATATGCTGGAAAAATGCATGAAATTAATCATGTTTAAACAACAAAACAATGGCAACAAAAACCTGAGGGAAAAATCTCCTATTTTTTCCTAACTACAGAGCTACAAGAATTTTTTAAAAATAGCTACAGTCATGCTATTGTTATGCTGTAATTACATGAGATAGATTGCCAAAGACATGAGAAAGATGAGCTCTTTTAGTACTTTAATACAGGACAAATGACATTCCTTGGAGAAGCTAAGCTAGTTCATAAATTCATAATTCTGGATAAATCCAAAGATTAATGACTTTTATGTGTTAAAATATACATTATATCTGAAAGCTACTCAACTTGAGGGGTATGTTTCTTTGATAAATGGAGTGGAGGATCATTTGGGAAACTGTTAGTTCTCATAAGGTAAATAACCTGTTTCCAAGTAGAGTTACTGTTGTCATCAATTAAAAATTAAAGCTCCAGTGGATTTTGTGGCACAAGACTAACTGTAGGTATAGGTGCTAGTGCTTATGGTTTATTGCTGATAAGCCTTTAGTTTGAATTTGAGAACTTCCATTTAAAATTGGACATGGAAGAATTGAGTTTGAATTTCTCCAATTGTTAGGTGATGCAAACTTCACACACATATAAAACAGATGTACATATGACATACATACTTACATAAATTAATCCATTCTGAAGCTCTACATCTCATACAGACTTTTTGAAATAGTGTAAAAGTATTATGAAGTTCTTTTTTTGATAACACCATCCCCACACACTTCATAATTTTTAACACTGCAAAATAACTAAAAAATTACTTTAAAATACTTTTATTTAAAAAACTGTTATAAATTGTTGCATACACAAAATGCAAAGGTTTTAATGGCACATGGGTTTATGATGTAAATAAAGAGAAGCAGCCCATTTACTTCCATCAATTACTAACTATGGAGATGATAGTAAGACTTTGTACTTATAAACAATTATTTGAAATATAATTGTTATTAGAAATAACAATTATTAGAAATATAATTATTAGAAATATAATTGTTAGAAAATATAATTGTTAGTAAAAAGGAAGACCTTATCTCCAAAACAGCCAACAAAAGGATTGGAGGCATGGCTCAAGTGGTGGAGCACAAGCATGAAGCCCAGAGTTCAAACCCCAATACTGCCCTAAATCAAAGAATTTGCTTTAGACCAGTTAGATTCACACCAAATTTGAACAGCAGTTACAGAGATTGCCCATATACTCCCCCTCACCCCATGCATAGCTTCTCTCAATATTCCCCACAAGGATGGAAAATTTATTACACTCAATAAAACTACATTGGTATGTCATATCTCTGATACTGTGTAGTTTACTCTTAGAATTATATATTCTATGCATTTGCATAAATGAATAATGACATGTACCCATAATTATAATATCCTACAGGGTAGTTTTACTGCCCTAAAAATTCTCTGTGCTGTCTATTCATCCTTCTTTCCCCACCTGCCCTTAGCAAATATGGATCTGTTCATGCCTACATAGTTTTGCCCTTCCAGAATGTAATATAATTGGAATCATATAGTAGGTAATCTTTTCTGATTTGGCTTCTTTATAGTAATATGAATTTAGGTTTCCTCCATGTATTTCCATGATTTTTTAGCTCATTCTTTCTAGTGAGTACTAACTCATTATCTAGATACACCAACAGTTTATCCATTTACCTACTGAAGAATGTTTTGTTGCTTCCAAGTCTTGGTAATGATAAATAAAGATGCTTTAAACAGTTGTGTGAAGGTTTTTATATAAAAATATTTTAACTCCATTGAGTAAGTACCAAGTCATGCACTTTTGGATTGTATGGTAAGAGTATGTTTAGTTTTTAAGAAACTGCCAAACTGCCTTCCGACATGTTTATATCACTTTGTATTCCCACCAGCAATGAATAAGGGTCTTCTTGCTCCACACTCTTGCCAATGTTTGATTATATCAGTATCTGGATTTGTCCACTCTAATAGAAATATAGTGATATTTCATTGTTGTTTTAATTTGAAATTCCCTGATTGGAGTACATTTTCATATGCTTATTTGCCATTATGTCTTTAATGAGGTGCCTGTAAAAATTTTTTGCCCATTTTTAAATTGGATTGTTTGCTTTCTTATCAGGCTTTAAGACTTCTTTGTATATTTTGGATAGCAACCCTTATCAGATAAATCTTTTACCCATGTTTCCTCTATCCTTTCATTCTCTTGATAGTATCGTCCACAGAGTAGAAATTAAATATCCTGCATCCTGCTTTAATCTTCCCTCCCTAAGTCACTGCTTTAGTAATATTTCCTTGGACAGAGCCTGAATTTTCTTATGATTTCTTCTCACTGACTCCAACAGTTTTTGGAAAAGTATGTTGTCCGGTTTAATTCTTTGGAGTGTGAAATGGGAAGGGAGGAGAAGAAAAAGGGGGAGCAGAGAGAGGGAAAATTTCATGAAGAAAGGACCTAAGGAAAAAACCTGAAATTATTAATAGCACTTCAGAATTCAATTATAGGTTATTTTAAAAAATAAGCTTTTCTGTATTCTTATAAACTTTCTACAATAAACATGATTTTTCTAAAGAAAATTATTAAATGAAAGAATTCTGACAAAATTAAAGAGAGTTTAAAGCATTTTTATCTGAAGATTGGGATTATTAATTTTTCTAGTAGCTATACTGAAAAGGTAACAAAAAGCACATAAAATTGATTTTTAAAGCTATAATTTAGTTTGATGCAAAATCATTTGCTTATCTTTGCTTTTATAGCCTGTTTGTAATGTCATACAAAAAAATTTCATTACTAAGAACAAGGTTTGGAAGGTTTTCCTCCTACCAGTTTTACAGTTTCAGATTTTAAAGTCTTTAATCTGTTTTGAGTTTAGTGTAAGATGAGAATCAAATTTCATTTTTCTACATGGGTCTATCCAATTTTCCCAGTTTTATTGTAGAGACTTTCCTAATTATGTGTTCTTATTAAAGATGAGCTAATTTGTATATTCTAGGTTCTCTTTTCTGTTCCATTTATGTCTATTTTCATGGGAGTGTTATACTTTTTTGATTATGGTAGCTCTGTAATATATTTTGAAACCAGGAAGTATAATGTCTCGAGACATGTTTGTGTTCCTGCATAGAAGAAAATTCCTCAAACTAAATCAACCTATTGACACCAACTAGATCTATAATGTGAAACAATGTACTACTCCAATGTGTGAGCAGTAATAAAATACTTTATTTTACATAAAAGTTAAAAGGAAATGTAATCCTGACAAAACAATGATCAAAATTTTAACAAATTATATGAATGAAAGTAACTCAAATTGTATTAAGATATTTTCCTTTAAGTTAAAAATTCATTTTCTCAGTCATACTGCCTTTCATTCAACTGTTTGATAGCTAAATGTGACTAGGAGCTATTTATTGACAATGCTGTGTATAGATAATAATACTTTTCAGAAAACTAGTTAATTCATTTAAATACTGAAATAAAAATTCATTTAGACTGCAATATTTAAATGTATTGCATAGCATTCATCCTTCTTAAATATTTTTGATGATTTAGTTAATATTTATGTGCATAAATCATATTTCTGGGCATATATTAGGCACACAGAAGTTGCATATTCTGTGTTTAGTTACAGTTAGTGTAAACTCATCGTTTCCTAAACATACAGGTACTTACCTGCTTTTAGCATAAATCTTCTCACCTGTTAGGTGGGGACAGCAATAGTACTTTTTATCCCATAGAGTTAAATAGCATGGTGATTTTAAACCAACTACAGCAGTATCTGTCACATGGAAAATGAACATTAAAATTTATATATATTTAAATTACATTAATCACTGTTTTTATTAACACCTAAAAGCAACTGTCAAAATGACTTATTTTTAGTGCAATTACTGTTAATTAAACCTTTACTCTCTTATTTCTCTTCTATTTCTATTTTTTTCTTGAAGGACAGAAAACAATCTAGCTCTAATTGCGCATTAATTCAAATGACACAATTCTTAGAAAGGAACTAAAGCTTTCTTTGATAATCAAAGAATATGTGTTAAGAAAGCATTGACATATATATTTTCAAATAGTTTTTAGATAGATGAAGCATTACTATATTCAGTTCATTACTTAGATAATGAATGGAATGTTTCCTATTCAAGAATTGTTACAGAGGCTTTTAAAAATGAAATAAAAGAAATTTGGAAAAATTAAAGTGTTAAAAGATAAAGAAATTGATGAAAACTAGTGCATAATATTCACACATTGTAGCAGAGTCCCTTAATTTATTTTTCTTTTTTATTGACATATTAATTGTACATATTAATGGAATTCATTGTGATTTTTCCATACATAGAGTATGTACTGATCTTATTATCTACGACCCTTCTTCTACCCTTAAGTCTCTGCATCTGTCTCAGTCCCTAGCAGTTACTATTCTACTTTCAGATTGACATTATTTTGTTTTGACATATGAGAGAAAATGTATGTGAAACTTCTTTTTTGTACCTAGCTTATTTCACTTAACATGATGCCTTCTGATACCATCCATTTTGCTACAAATAATAGGATTTCATTTTTCTTTATGGCTGGATAATACTCCATATTAGTCATATTTTCTTTATCTATTCATCTGCCGAAGGGAACCTAGGCTGTTTCCAACATAGCTATTGTGAGTACTGCCACAATAAACATGGGTATGCAGGTTTCTCTTTGTATGCTGATTTAATATCTTTTGGATATATACTCAAGAGTAGGAGAGTTGGATCGTATGATAGATACAGTCTTACCTTTTTGAGGAACTTACATACTGTGTTTAATAGTGGATATACTAATTTACATTTCCACCAACAGTGTATAAGAGACCCTCTGTCTTCACATCCTTCCCAATTTTTTTGTTTTTTGCTAGTAGATATTCTAATTGGGATGAGATGTTATTTCATTACAGTTTTGATTTTCATTTCCCTGGTGATTAAAGATATTGAACATGTGTCATATATTTTATTTCCTCATTCAAACAGTACCTGTTCAGATCATTTGCCCACTTTTAATTATGTGACTTATTTATTATTTAGTTCTTTATGTATTCTGGGTATTCATGCTTTGTTAGATGACTGGCTGGCAAACAATTTCTCCCAAAATTATTTCTTCCATAATTTAGGTTGTTTTTCACCATGTTTATTGTTTCCTTTGCTGTGCAGAAGCTTTTTAGTTTGATGTGATCCCATTTGTCTGGTTTTTCTTTTGTTTCCTGTGCTTTTGGAGTCATATCCACAAAAATCATTACGTATACCAATGTCTTGAAGTGTTTCACTCTAGTAGTTTCAAAATTTCAGGTCTTACCATAAGATCTTCAATCCACTTTGAGTAGACTTTTGCAGTTTGCACAAAAGGGGACATTTCAATCATCCCCTTTGTATATCCAGTTTTCCCAGAACCCTATACTGAAGAGGTTGTCATTTCTCTAATGTATGCTTTTGGCTCCTTTGTTAAGGTTCAGTTAGCTGCATGTGAGTGGGTGTGTTTCTGGGTTCTTTATTGTTTTGCATTTGTCTATGTATCTGTTTTTATGGGAATACCAGTTTGTTTTGTTACTATGGCTCTGGGGTAAGTCTTGAAATTATGTATTGTGATGTTTCTAGTTTTGTTCATTTTGCTCAAGATTGCTTTGGATATTTGGTGTCTTTTGTATTCCCACATGAATTTTTGGATTGTTTGGTCTAGGACTTTGAAGAATGTCATTGGTATATTTATGGGGATTGCATTGAACAAAATCATCCAAAGTGATTTTGGGTAATATGGACATTTAAGTTATGTTAATTCTTTGAATTCATGAATTAGGGAGAGTTTTCCATCTTCCACTGTCTTCTTTCAGTTCTTTCATCAATGTTTTGTGATTTTTCACTGCAGAGATATTTCACTTCTTTAAATGTGTTTAGTCCTAGATATTTTATTGTTTCCTGACAATTGTGAATGGAGTCACTTTCATTTCTTTTTCAGCAAATTTGTCATTGGTGTAGAGAAAAGCTACAGTTTTGTGTGCTGAGTTTTTCAGCTATTTTTATTAACATACATTTTACCACAAGGGGGTTTCATTGTGATTGTTCTGTGAAGTACAGTGTACTTTGAATACTCTCCATTACGTCATTCCCTTACCCGACCTTGCCCCCCCTCCCCCCCACCCCGTCAGAGCATTTGGAAGATTTTATTATGTGATCTCTCCCCCAAGTACTCTCCTTTTGCCCTTACCTATAACTGATTCCCCTAGACAGTTACCCTTTTATACTCTTATCTCCTCCTCCTCCCACTGCCCTCTCTCCCTCCCATCCCTCTTTTCCCTCTTCTCCTCCCCCTGACCTTCCTTCTCATCCTCCTACTTCTTCTTTTCTACATATGATAGAAAACGTGCTATTTGACATTTTGAGCTTGACTTAGCTGGTAAACATGATGATCTCCAGTTTTATTCATTTCTATGCAAATGACATAATTTAGTTCCTCTTTTTGGCTGAATGATATTCCATTGTATAGATATACCACATTTTTGTTAACAATTCATTACTTCTTTTGTACCTAGGCTGATTGCACAGCTTGGTTATTGTGATGGTGCTGTAATTAATATGGGAATGCTGGTATACCTCTTGTAAGTTGATTGGCATTCTTTTGGAATGTGGTATACAAAAATCATAAGGTAAGTTTACTTTTAGTTTGTTGAGGAACATCCATACTAATTTATATAGTGGCTGCACTAGTTGACATTCCCACTAACAGTGTATGAGGGATCTTTTTTCCTCTTCCATCCTCACGAGCATTTGCTATTGTTTGTTTCCTTGATGATTGCCATTCTGACTGGTGTGAGATGAATCTCAGTGTAGTTTTGTTTTGCATTTCCTATATGGCTAAGGATTGTTGAACAGGTCTTCATGTATTTATTAGCCATTTGTATTTCTTTTTCTCAGAGCTGTTAATTTCACTTTCCTATTTATTAATTGGATTTTTTTAATTTTTTGAGCTCTTTGTTTATTCTGAGTGTTAGTTGTTTATCCATTGAATAGCTGGCAAAAATATTCTCCCATTCTGTGTCTCATCTTTTGTTTCTGGTAATTTTTTCCTTTGATGTGAGGAAGTTTTTAAATTTGATACACTCCCATTTATTAATTCTTGCTCTTATTTTCTGGACAATTAGTGCCCCATTCAAAAAACTTATTGTCTATGTTTATATCTTTGGTGTTTGACTTATGTTTTCCTGTAGTAGTTTCAAAGTTTTATGTCTTACATTGAGATCTCTGATTCATTTTGAATTGATTTTTTTATAGAGAGAAACAGGATATAGTTTCAGTCTGCTACATGTACATAACCAGTTTTTCTAGTACCATTTGTTGAAGAGGCTATCTTTTCTCCAGTGTATGTTTTTGGCTCCTATAACTATGTGGATTTTTTTCTGGATCTTGTATTTCATTCCACAGGTCTTTCTATCTGTTTTTCTGACAGTACCAAGCTTTTTGTTACTATAGCTCTGTAGTAAAATTTGAAGTATGGTATTGTGATACCTTCAGCATTGCTAATTTTGCTCAGGATTGCTGTTCAGGCTCTTTATAACTTCCATATGAATTTTCAGGTTCAATTTTCCATTTCTGTGAAGAATGAAGTTGGGATTTTGATGAAAATTGCATTGAATCTGTAGATTGCTTTTAGTAGTATAGTAATTTTTACATTATTTCTTCCAATCTATGAATATGGGAGTTCTTTCCATCTTCTGATGTTTTTTATTTCTTTCTTCAAGATTTTATAGTTTTCATTGATGAGGTTTCCTCATGCTTAGCTAAATTTAGTTATAAGCAGTTTTTGATGCTATTGTAAATGGAATTATTTGTCTGATTTCTTTTTCAGTCTGTTCATTGTTGATAAATAAAAGAGCTGCTGAATTTTGTATGTGAATTTTATATCTTGCTAAATTGCCAAAAGTGTTTATCAAATATAGAAGCTTCTGTTGGAATCTTTAGGGTCTTTGAAATATGGAATCATATCATCTGCAAATAGGGATGATTTGACTTCTTTTCTCCCTATTTAAATCCCTTTTTTCTTTCTCTTGCTCTATCTCTCTGGCTAGGAATTCTAGAACTCTACTGAATAAGAGTGAAGAGAGTAGACAACCTAATCTCATTCCTGATTTTAGAGGGACTGATTTCAGTTTTTCTTTGTCTCTTCTGACTAATACTGGTTTGTAGTCTATTGTATCAGCTATGAGTGTAGCTTCTCCTGCCTGCTTTCAGGGTCCATTTTCTCAGAAAATATTTCTCCTTTCTTTACCCCTAAGTCAATGTTTGTCTTGTAAGCGAGATGTGTTTCTTATAGATAACAAATGATTGGATCTTGCTTTTAAATCCAATTCACTATTCTATGTGTTTGATTGGAAAATTGAGAACATTAGCATTCAGTGTTAATATTGAAATATATGTAGTAATTTCTGATATTTCATTGTTTTGTTATGCTTATTTGTATTCTAATTCTCATTTGCTAATCTACACATGTTGTGGAATTTCTTCTTTTCTGTATTTTCTTGGTTGCAACTATCTTTTCTTTGTGTAAGATTCCTTTTAGTATCTTCTGCAGTGTTAATATAATGGTCATGATTTCCTTTAGGTTTGCTTATCATGAAAGGATTTCATTTCTCCTTCAATTATGAAGGATAACTTTGCTAGATACACTAATCTGGGTTGACAGTTATTTTTCTTTAGGGGATTGCAATATATCATTCCATGCATTGCTTGCTTCTAGATTTTCTGTTGCAAAAATCTATTATTCTGATGGCTGGCCTTTATATGTGACTTTTTGCTTCTCTCTTGCAGCTTTCAATATTCTTTGTATGTCCTGTATATTCAGTGTTTTGACTGAAATATGTCCTGGGGTGTTTCTTTTCTGACCTTGCCTCTTTAGTGTTCTGAAAGCTTCCTTTACCTTTATGACCCTCCTTTTCCCAAGGTTTGCGAAGTTTTCTGCTATTATTTTATTGAATATGTTTTCTGTTCCTTAATCTCATGTCTTTTCTCCTCTATACTCATGATACATAGATTAGCCATTAGATGGTGTTCTAGAGGTCCTGAGTGTTTCCTTTGTATTGTCTTAGTATTTTTTCCTTGTCTGATTGATTTAATTGCTCTGCTTTATCTTTCATCTCTGATACTATATTTTAAACTTGTTCCATTCTATTTGTGTGACTTTCAACTGAATGTTTTTAATTTGGGTTATTGAATGATTTTTGGCCTTCTGAGCTTGACTAACATTGCTTAAGATGATGTTCACCAATTCCATCCATTTACTTGTGAATGAAAAGATTTCATTCTTCTTTATGGCTAAAGTAAAATTCTATTGTGTATAAATACCAAATTTTCTTAATCCATTCATTGGTAATGGAGCATCTTGGCTGTTTTCATAGCTTGGCTAATGTGTATAGTGCTGCAATAAACATGGGTGTGCAGGTGCCTCTGAACTAACTTGAGTCGCATTCTTTTGGGTATATCCTTAGGAGTGGTGTTGCTGGATCATATGGCAGATCTATGTTTAATTGTTTTAAGAAGCCTCCATATTGTTTTCCAAAGTGGTTGTACTAGCTTACATTCACACCACCAGTGTTTGAGAGTTCCTTTATCTCACATCTAACCAACATTTGTTGGTGGTGTTCTTGATGATAGCTATTCTAACAGAATAGCTATCTGAACTAACTTGAGTCGCATTCTTTTGGGTATATCCTTAGGAGTGGTGTTGCTGGATCATATGGCAGATCTATGTTTAATTGTTTTAAGAAGCCTCCATATTGTTTTCCAAAGTGGTTGTACTAGCTTACATTCACACCACCAGTGTTTGAGAGTTCCTTTATCTCACATCTAACCAACATTTGTTGGTGGTGTTCTTGATGATAGCTATTCTAACAGGAGTGAGGTAGTATCTTAGTGTGGCTTTGATTTGCATTTTCTTCATGGATATGGGTGGTGAGCATTTTTTTCATATGCTTTTTGGCCATTTGGACTTAGAAAAAGTTCGATTTAGTTCATTTGCTCACTTCTTTATTGGTTCATTAATTTGGGGGGAATTTAATTTTTTGAGCTCCCTGTATATTCTCCTTATCAGTCCTTTGTTTAATGTGTAACTAGCAAATATTTCCTCCCTCTCTGTGGGTGGTCTCTTCAATTTAAGACCCTTTCTTTTGTTGTGCAGAGGCTTTTTATTTTCATGTAGTCCCATTTGTCTATCCTTTCTCTTAGTTGCTGGGTTGCTGGAGTTCTACTGAGAAAGTCCTTGCCATACCTTTTGCTTTGAGAATATTCACTGCTCTTTCCTATACTAACTGCAAGGTTTTAGGTCTGATATTTTCTTAATCCATTTTGAGTTGATACTAGTACAAGGTGATAGGCATGGATCTAGTCTCGGTTTTCTGCAGGCAAGTAGCTGCTTTTCCCAGCAACATATGTTGAAGTGGCTGTCTTTTCTCTATTGTATGTTTTTGGCGCCTTTGTAAAAAATAAAGTGGGCATAGCTATGTATATTCATATTCAGGTCCTCTAATTTGTTCCAGTGTTCTTCATAGCTGTACCATGCTGTTTTTATTGCTATGACACTGCAGTATAGTTTGAAGTCAGGTATTGTGATACCTTCAGCATTGCTCTTTTTGCTCAGTAATGCCTTGGCTATTTGTGGTGTTTTGTGCTTCCAAATGAATTTTACATTGGATTTTTCAATGTCTGTGATGAATGTCATTGAGATTTTGATGTGAATTTGCATTGAACATATAGATTTCTTTTGGTAGTATAGCCATTTTTACTATGTTGGTTCTATGAATGCATGAGCACAGGCAATCTTTCCACTTTCTATAGTCTTCTTGATCTCTTTCTTCAGAGGTTTGTAGTTCTCCTTGTAGAGGTCATTTACATCCTCTGTTAAGGTTACTTCTAGGTATTTTTTTGATGCTATTATAAATGGAATTGTTTTCTACATTCTTTTTCAATTTGTTCATTGTTGGTGTGTAGAAAGGCTACAGATTATTGTAAGTTGATTTTGTATCCTGTTACACTGCTGAAGCTGTTTATGGTGTCTAGGAGTTTTTGGGTCTTTGAGGTATAGGATCATGTCCTCTACAAATAAGGATAATTTGACTATTTATTTACTTATTTGTATTCCTTTTATGTCTTCTTCTTGCCTTACTTCTCCAGCTGGGAATTCCAGGACTATGTTGAATAGGAATGGGGAGGTGGGCATCCTTGTCTCATTCCTCACTTTTGGGGAAATGGTTTCAGTTTTTCTCCATTAAGTATGATGTTGGCTATAGGTTGTCATATATACCTTTTATAATGTTGAGGTACATTCCTTCTATTCCTAGTTTTCTTAAGCTTTTATTATGAAGTGGTGCTGAATTTTAGCAAGGCTTTTTCTGCATCTATTGAGATGATCAAGTGGTTTTTGTCTTTGCTTCTATTAATATGCCATATTACATTTATTGAGTTGCATATGTTGAACCATCCCTGCATCCCTGGGATGAAGTCAACTTGGTCATGGTGAATAATCATTCTGATGTTCTGTTGAATTAGGTTTGCCATCATTTTATTGAGGTTTTTACATCAATGCTCATTAAAGAGATTGGCTTATAGTTCTCCTTTTTGGATGTGTCCTTGCCTGGTTTTGGAATGAGTGTGATATTAGCTTCATAGAATGAGTTAGGCAACTTTCCTTCCCTTTCTATTACATGCAAAAGTTTAAGGAGTATTGGTATTAGTTCTTCTTTAAAGGTCTGACAGAATTCAGTAGAAAATCCATCAGGTCCTAGACTTTTCTTTTTTGGGAGGGTCTTTATCGCTGCTTCTGTTACATTACAAGTTATAGATCTGCTTAGGTGGTTAATATCCTCTTGGTCCAGATTTGGACTCTCATAAGTACCTAAAACGTGTTCATTTCTTCAAGGTTTTCCAATTTATTGGAATATAGGTTCTCAAAAGTAGTCTCTGATGATTCCCTGGATTACCTTGGTGTTTGTTGTTATCTCTCCTTTTTCATGTCTGATTATACTAATTAGGGTCTTTTCCCTGCTCATATTACTCAGGTTTACCATGGGTTTGTCAATTTTGTTTATTTTTTCAAAGAACCAGATTTTTCTTTCATTGATTCTTTGTATGTTTTTTTTTTTGGTCTCTGTTTCATTAATTCCAGCCCTTATTTTTATTATTTTTCTCCTTTTGCTTGTTTTGTATTTAGTTTGAGATGTAACATTAAGGTGTTTATTTGAGATCTTTGTCTTTTTCATGTATGTATTCATGGATATGGACTTTCCTCTTAGGACAGCATTGGTGTGTCCCATAGGTTCTGGTAAGTGGTGTTTTCATTTTCATTAACTTCCAGGAATCTTTTGATTTTCTCTTTTTTTTCTTCTATGATACACTGAATTTTGAGGAATGTGTTATTCAGCCTTTAATTATTTGTGTATTTTCTGTTGTTGCTTTTGTTGTCGAGTTCTAGCTTTATTGCATTGTGATCAGATAAAATGCAGGGGGCTATTTCTATTTTCTTATTTGCTGAGGCTTGCTTTGTGCTCTAAGATATGATCTATTTTGACGAAAGTTCCATTGGCTATAGAGAAGAATGTATATTTTGTGCTTTTGTTGGATGAAATGTTCTGTTGACATCAGTTAGGTCCACTTGATGTATGGTGTCATTTAGTTCTAGGATTTCTTTGTTGATTTTTTTTGTTTGGATGACCTATCTATTGGTGATAGAGGGGTATTAAAACCTCCCTCTACCACTGTGTTGGAATCTATATGTGCTTTTAATTCCTTTAGTGTATGTTTGGTGAAATTGGGTGCACTGACATTGGTTGCATATAGGTTAATAATTATTATCTCCTTTTGATGTATTGTTCCTTTTATTAGTATGAAGTGTCCTTCTTTGTCTCATTTGACCAATGTAGGTTTGACGTCTACTTTTTCTGATATAAATATTGGTACTTCTGCCTGTTTTCAGGGGCTGTTGGCTTGGCAAATCTTCTAGCCTTTCACTCTAAGCCACTGTTTATTTCTGCCAATAAGATGGGTCTCTTGTAAACAACAGATTGTTGGATCTTCCTTTTTAATCCAGTTTTCCAAATGGTGTCTTTTGATGGGGTTATGGAGTCTGCTAACATTCAGTTTTAATATTAATAAGTATGGGATGATTCCTGCTATTTGTTGTTTTTGTTGTTTAACGGTTTGATTGTATGCAGACAAATCAATGCTACTCTCTGATTACTTTTCTTTTATTCTCTTGTGGTTTGATACTTCCCATCCCCTTGTAGTTTTGTTTGCTTTTATCTTTTGTGTTCAGAATTCCTTGTAGAATCTTCTATAGTGGTGGCTTGGTGTTCATGTATTGTTTTAGTTTCTGTTTATTGTGGAAGATTTTTATTGCTCCATCAATTTTGAATGCTATTTTTGCTGGGTAGAGTATCTTATGGCTGAAGTTATTTTCATTCAGTGCCGAAATACCTTGCTCCAGGTCCTTCTTGCTTTTAAGTTTTCCTTTGAGAAATCTGCTGTTATTTTGATAGATTTACCTTTACACATTATTTGCTGTTTCTCTCTTACAGCCTTCAGTATTCTTTCTCTGTTCTCTGTGCTTGTTGTTTCAATGATAATATGATGTGGGGATGTTCTATTTTGGTCAAGTCTGTTTGGTGTCCTAGAGGTTTCCTTTACCTGAATGGGAAAAATTTTCTCAAGATTTGGGAAATGTTCTGTTCTTATTTTATTGAATATATTACATATCCCTTTGGCTTACACTTCTTCTTCAATGCCCATGATTCTCAGGTTTGGTCTTTCGATGGAGTTACTGAGTTCTTGTATATTACTTTCATAGCTCTTGAGTTGTTTGTCTAAGATTTCTTCTGTTTTTTTTCTTTAATTTCCATTTTATCTTCAAGCTGTGAGATTCTGTCTTCCACTTGTTGTTGTCTGCTGGAGTGGCCTTCCACTGTGTTTTTTGTTTGACTTAAGGGACTTTTTATTTCCAGGATTTCTGTTTGATTCTTTTTTCTGTTGTTTTCATATCTTTGGTTCCTTCTCTTTTATATTTTGTGTTGTCACCTTTAATTCATCTATCTCTTTTTTTTATAGTGTCCTTTGTGTTACTTTGGTGTTTGTTGAAGTCCTCTCTGATTTCATTTATTTGTTTCTGTGTCTTCTCATGGTATTTATTTTTGGTGTCTTGAAATTTCTTGAGTGTATCTTGTACATTCTGGTTAACCATATCTAGTATCTTCTCCATGAATTTCTTGGTGATATCTTCCAAGATTTCCTCTTTGAGGGTTTTTTTTGTGGGTGTTACTGGGCTCCTTAGTGATATTTATTATTGTTTTTTTGGGGTCAGGAACTGGGTATCCATTTTCTTCATTTCCCACTGAATTCTGTATTGAATTATTTTTTTGAGGAGAGTGGGTTCCAACCCTTCTTCTTCTTCCCCTTGCTCCACTTGGTTCTGTGCAATGCTCTTGACAGGTTAATTGTGGTTTTAGTTGTCTCTTTTCTTTCCCTTGATTTAGTTTTTGTGTTGCAACTGACTTGGTTGTAAGCTAGGTTGATGTGCTCTTTCTGTCCCTGGCCTGGAGGTGTAATTTAGCAATAATAAATTCACAGATTCAATACCAGACCAGTTGTTTATATATTATATAGAAAATCTCTTAGTGATAATATTTATAAACAGTGGGAGTTGTGGGGATTAATGGTTATTAGGGTAGATATAGAAATTTGGGTAGTAGGTAAGGTGTTACTAATAAGGGGGTGTGGGAAAAGTGGTACATTGGTGGGGGAAGTGGTATGGGTGCTGCTAGGTTTTGTGGCCCTTGTGCATGTATGTGTATTTCTGCTGTTATAGTGGAGAGTGATTATGTCAGGGATTGCAGGGGGCTGGGGTTGTCTACACTTGGTACAGTATACTAGTCAGTGGGTGGTGAATGTGTAGGAGGGAGAGGTAGTGTGGTGACAGGTTAGAGGATGATAGAAGGGGGAGGTGAAGACATAGGCAGAGAGTGGATGAGAAGGGGCAAAAAGAGTAGTTGGGAAGGAGAACAATGGATTGTAGTACAGGAAAAGGAGGGAAAGTGAAGGGGATAAGAAAATAGTGTTGGTGAAGTTAATATTACAGAAAAATATATGCGCACACACATACAAAAAAACTATAACCAAAAACACCAGGTATGGGAACAACAAAAAGTTCAGTCTTTTGGTAAAAGTTCTGGAGTTATTTCTTAGGTGTCCAATCCTAGTATTGGCATAAAAGAAGGAGCTCTAATGTCTCACCAGGTGACTGGCTTATGAGTAGGATTTGGTTCCTTTTGTCCAGTTTTAGTTGCAATTGGGAAGTGAGGTAGACTGCCAGTTCATGTGGGGTGGTCAGAGCTATTGTTTTCACCAAGTGGCAGTTGCATTGCCCTTCAGCTGCAATTCTGTCTGGTCAGCTCCTCCTCAGCTAGGTGGGGCAATTCAATTTGGAATACTGCTTTCTGTCCCAGGAGATCAATTCTGGGATCTACCACCTACCCCTCTTTAGGAGGTTGGCCTGTTGCCACACCTCTGCTCTTAGCCTTGTGCCTCTCCAGACCTCTGCTATGTGCTAGCGGCTCCTCTGGGAGGTTGGCTTGTTGCCCTGCTCCTGCTTTCAGTCTTTGTGCCTCTCCTGACCTCTGCTCAGTGCTAACAGCTCCTCTGGGATGTTGGCTTGTCATCCCACCTCCACTCTCAGCCTTTGTTGCTTTACCTGCATTCATTCACTGAGAGTTTGGCTCCTTGCCCACCCCTGTTCTCCAAGGCAGGTTCAGCATTCCACCTCCACCTCCACTGTTGTTGTTAGATTACAGTTTGCTGGTTATACTTTTCAGTTTTGTTGGGAGGGTTCAGTCTGCCTACGGGCTGCACTGGATTATGTTCCTGTGGGTGGGTAGGGGATTCAGTGTGTGATGATCACGTGTTTGTTCTGCAGATTCACACAAGCAGCTTTGAAACTGTCTGATGGGGAGAAACGGCAGGGCATAGGGAGTTTTTCCATAGGTTAGGGATTCAGGATGTTGCAGAGTTCAATTCTGATTGATACTCTGTCTTCTGCTTGTTGGAAGAAAAAGAAAAAGAAAAAAAGAGAAAGAGAGAGAACGGACAGGGAGCTTTTTTCCCAGGGCCAGACATGTCTTGCTGGCTGTGCCCTGTGGGATTTTTGTGGCTGTTAGGTGCAATTAAAGGCTAATTTAAGGGTCATTCTTTGAATTTTATGTGCACAGAATGTGATGGGAGTTATTATTTTGGCTAGAAACAATCAGAATTACCCAAATGTAGTTCTGACGTCTCAAATTGGTTTCTGGAGTCATGGAGCTTAGGATTTCTGATTCCCTACTCTAAGCACCATCTTAGATCTTCTCCAGTGCCTCTATTTAATGTTAGTTGTTAGTTCCTTTTCCTCTGACTTGGGGAGATCAGAAAAGGTATGAAACAGCAATTTTCTCCCAATTTAGCTAATCATCAGAATCATGTGAATGAATCCTCGTGTGAATTTCAAGGTTCTCCTCATTCAAAATGAAGCAGAATCTCATTGGCTGTTATTAGAAATTTGCATTTTTAATTTATATGCTGTTCCAGGTGTTCTGATGAAGAGCCTGACTCCAAGAGACACTTATGCATCCTCTCTCTGTTACCCAGTGGACTATGCAGAAAGAAAAGGAAGGTGTGTTGGAGACAGAGCAGAACAGTTTTAGTATAGTATATGCCTCTATTCTTCATATGATTTAGCAGATTATTTTTAATTAATTAATCCTTTGCATAGGATCTGAAATATTGTTTGTTTTATATTTAACATAAAGTGAGCTTATCATCTCTGAAAATTTTGGATTTCAGCCCTAAAATTCTGAGTAATATGCATTTAGACATACTGAAATCCTTAATAATTTCTAAATACCATTTCAAGAGCAGAGTAGATTGGTCAGTTGGCTTTGAATCATAAGTATTACACTTGTAAGGTCCTTTGGAATAAGATTTATGTCTCAGTAAATTCACTTTGTGAGGTCCTTAATATCCAGGCAGCATTTTTCATCTGTCCTAAGTTCAGTGTATATTTGATAATAAGATAAAGATGAAAGAATTTGTCATCTTTGTGGTTAGAGCAATGGTCAATCATGTAGGTGTGATTTAGCAAGTTTAGATAATATGTTTTCAACATAATTGAAGTTTAGTAGCTGCAGCTTAATGAAATAAAATTCAAATAAATCTTTTTTCAGATATTTAGATTTTTGCTAGAATAAATAATGCCTGGAGTTTTAGGGTATATGGCACTATATGTATGTGTATATGAAAGAGTGATAGAAGAGAGAAGAAAGGGAAACATGAGCTATCAAGCTATCAATGAGAAAAAGGTAAAACCAAAGGATGAGGACCCAGGTCTCTGATTCTTCCTCTTGAGGGACTTAAAATTTGTAAGTCAAGCTGTGGGATAGAGTGATGAGGGCTCATTTCTGCCTTTTCAAAATTACAGCTTCTCCTTTCCAGTGAGTGGTTTTTAAACTTTTTGCTGCAGGATCTATAAAGCATAGTCATTCAGCAAACACTGTTTATTTAGTGCCCTCCAGGGTTCTCAGAGCTGAACTAAAGAAAATTTATAGCATTAGATGCTCCAGCTTTGATGCTGTTTCTGAAATACAAAGCCTCTTGTTATGTATTTCCAAAGGGATATTTATACTTCTTTTAAATGTGCATCAAAGGAAAAATTATACACCAGGTTGTGAACACATCTTTAATGTCTAATGCACTTTTTCAAAGTCAGACATATTAAGGTAGAATTTGAAAGTGTACAGTTTGATTAATTTGATAAGCAATTATGATCATGTTACCACTACTAAAATCAAGATACAGAACAGTTTTACCCCCATAAACATTTACATATGTCTCTGGCATTATTCCCTTCTCCCCATAACTAACACTTGTCCTAAATTAATTTTTTTTTCAGTGTCAGGGATCAAAACCCTTTGTTTCACATATTCTGGGCAAGTGTTTTCCCACCAAGTTACATTCCCAGCTTAAGTTCTTGTAGTTTTGCTTGTCCCATGTGTTATAGGTGAAACATACATTATGTGAATCAGAAATTGTTAATATGATTTAGTAATACTCCATTATGGTTTTATTTGAAAGACTTTTGAATTGTTTCCAATTTTGGTGGTTATAAATAAAACAACACAAATCTCACACACAGGTTATATTTCTCTTGGTAAATATTTAAGAGTGGGATTATTGGGTTATGTGGTAAATATATATGAAAGTTTATAAAAATTGGCAAATTATTTTACAATGTGGTAATATTCCAGTTTGTATTCTAGCTAGCAATAAATGAGAGCACCAGTTTCTCTACATTCTTTCTAGAAAATTTGAAATATCACTATTTTCATTGCTATATCATAGCATGTCATTGTAGTTTAATTTTCATTTTTCTAATTAATAATACTAAGCATTTTATGTGCTTATATGTTATCTGAAAGTTGTTTCTTTTGATGTGCAGAAGACTTTTAGTTTGATGCATTCCTATTTGTCAATTCTTGCTCTTATATACTGAGCAATTGGAGTCTTATTTAGAAATTAATTGCCTGTGTTCAAATCTGAGTTTTTCCTGTTTTTTTGCAGTAGTTTCAAACAGTCAGGTCTTATATTTAGGACTTTGTTCCACTTTGAATTGATTTCTTTATTGGATGAGAACTAGGCATCTAGTTAAAGTCTTCTACATGTGGATATCCAATATTCCCAACATAATTTGTTGAAGTGGCTGTTTTGTCCAACATATGTTTTTGGCTCATTTGTCAAAAATCAGATGGCTGTTAACTGTGTGGGTTTGCTTCTGGATCTTTGATTCTATTCCATTGGTCTAGATATCCATTTTGTGACAATACCATACTGTTTTTGTTACTACGGCTCTATAGTGTAATTTGAAGTCAGGTGCTGTGATACCTCCATTGATGCTCTTTTTTGCTCATAATTGCTTTGGCTATTTGTGGTGTTTTACACTTCTGTATATAGTTTTGGATTTATTTTTCTAGTTTTTCAAAGAATGGCATTGGAGTTTTGATGGGGATTGCACTAAATTCATAGATTCCTCTCAGTAAAATAGCCATTTCAATTTACAAATATTTTTAAGGAATTTTCTCCCAGTGTTTTGGGGACATATTGGTCTTCAGGTTGTTTTTCAATCTCTTTCTCTGGTTTTGTTCAGAAGAAAATGCTGGATTCATAAAATGAGTTGGGGAATATTCTTTCTATTTTCAGAGGAGTTGTGCACATATTCAAATTACAGTGTGTAATAGATGTAGGTGTTCTCAGTAGACTCACTTTTTTTCTAGGTAGGCTTTGGGATTTTGTGTTTTTTCAAGGAATTTAACTTTTTTCAATTTATGCTGTTAAATTGAAATGTTAAACCAATAACTGTTTATAATAATTTCTTATTTGTATTTTAACTTATGAAGAAACTATAGAATTTTGTGATTTTTTTTGTGTGTTCTTAATAGTAATTTGTGTCTTACCTATTTTTCTGAGATCATTTTTACTACAGATTTATAAATATTATGGGTATTTTCAAAGAATCAATTTGTAGTTTCATAGAATTTCTATTTTTCATTTATTTAATTCAATTTCTTTTATTTTACAGTGTAGTCTAATCCATTTTGATCCAATTTTTTTACAAAATGAGAGATATGAGTCAAGTTTCAATCTTCCACATGTGAATATCCTGTTTTCCAAGCACCATTTGTTAAAAAGGGTAATTTTTCTCAAACATATGTTTTTGATTACTTTGTTGAGAATCAGATGGTTGTAGATGCCTGAGGTTTTTCTTGGTCCTCTACTCTATTCCATTGGTCTACTTGTATGTTTTTGTTTTCATACTTTACATTTTATCCTTTTCATTATGACTCTATAATGTAATTTAAAATCTGATATTATGATACCTGCAACATTGCTCTCTCTCTCTTTTTTTGTTTTGGCTGTACATGTTTTTGTGTTCCTGTATGAATTTTAGGATTGTTTGTTCTATTTTTTTGAAGATTACCATTGTCATTTGGGTATCTTTCCTGTTGAGAAGTGATTATTGAACATTTACTATGTACCAGGCTCTATGAATATATATATATATATATGTTTATACATATGTGTATATTTATATTCTAAATATACATATGCTTAAATATGCATATACCTAAATATATACATCTAAATATATATAATATCTATCTCTATTATATATCTATATCTCTCTATATTATATATATTTAAATACTTATAAATATATAAATATATACATCTAAGTGGTAGATCAACATCATTTAATAATATCACAGAATATAGAAAAGGGCTGTCAAATTGTTTTTAAAATCTTTTAAGATCAACAATATTTGGTTAAAGTGCAGAGTGATGGTGTTGGTACTCAATGTGCTATGAGAGGTGATTTATACATATAATGTCATTATATTTAATCCTCACAGCATTCCCAAAATGTTTATTTTTCTTTTTTATTAGTGTTTATTTATTAATTGTGCAAAGTGGTCTTATCATGACATTTCCATACATATATATAGTACACATTCACCTCACTAGTATCTTTTAATTCCCCCTCCCACTTTTCCCTTTACACATAATCCTAATAACCCCCCTTTTACTTTCATGTCCTCCCCCTAACCAGATTTCATATATGAGAGAAACACGAGATACTTGTCTTTGTAAGACTGGATGGAGCTGGAGATCATATGAAGAGCGATAAGCTATGTTGTCTTGTACAAGTCACATCTTAAGCGTGATATCATTTGGGCTTAGAAAATTTATGTTTGTCCAAAAATATAGCAATAGAAGCAGAATTGGAACTTTTACTTCTATCTGGCTCCAACTCTGTGCTTTCATGATTTTGCAAAAGTAAATTTAATTCATTGGATCAATCATATTATGTACTAAAGTGCCAAGGACAGTGATGGGGACTTGGAATCTAAGGCTAAATCATGAAAATAAACATCAAATGACATTGGGATTCCATCTCATCCCAGTCAAAATGGCTACCATTAAGAAAACAAACAACAAGTGCTGGTGAGGATTTGGAGATAGGGAAACCCTCATACATTGTTGATGTGAATGTAAATTATTATGGTCACTATGAAAATTAGTATGGAGGCTCTTCAAAAAACTAAAAATAAGAACTATTGTATGATCTTACTATGCTACTCTTGGACATATATACAAAGAAATGTAACTCAATATAAAACAAAGGTACCTACACACTCATGTTTATTAGCAGACCTATTTATAGTAGACAAGCTATGAAATTAGTCTAGGTGCCCAACAACTGATGAACAAATAAAGAAAATGTACTCATACATAATGGAGTATTATTCAGCAATAAAGAAGAATGAAATTCTATCATCTGCAGGAAAATGAATAGAAGATTCATTTCTATTCATTATCATGTTGAATGAGATAAGTCAAGTTCAGAAAGAGAAATATCACATTTTTTGCTAATATGCAGACCTAAAGATATAATAATATGAGATGATTGCAGAAGGGGGGTTGTGTGGGGAGGGACTAGTGAAAGAGGTGGGAGGAAGTTAGGTGTTAAATATATATATATATTTCATATGTATAGTTCATGTATATTATGAGAATAGCATAATGAAAGAATCCCGCTAAAAACTATTTAAAAGAGAAGGGGAGAGGGCATCTAAGAAAGAATAATGAAGGGTGAATTTGAACAAAGTACATTATAATCAGGTATGCAAATATCACAATGAAACTCTTTTGAACTAGTAACTTAACACTAATATAGTTCATATGTTTTCCAATGTTGAGTCTTGAAGAGTGCTAGAAAGTAAAATGAAAAGAGTAATAGTATTTCAGAGTATATATTAGAAATATCAGTTTTCTTGTGAATGCTCAAAGGATGGAGTGATTGATCCTCCCTTTGAAAAATGGCTCAGAACAGATCTCCTAATAGATGTGATATCTCAGTTGAGTACTAGAACATGAACCTGTATTCAATAGTTCAAAAACTAGATAACAGAGGTAGGAAAGGTTATTTTGAGAAAAGTGTGCAGCTTGAGCAAAGAAACAGATGAGTTTTCCAACAAATGCCTTACAATACACTAATTCATTAGAATAGCTTTGGTGCCCTAAAGAAATGGGACACACAGAATTGTTTTTGATGCTTTATAGAGCACAGCTTGGCAAAATCAGGACCAGGTGATGCACTCAGTGGGATAATGTCTCTCTGACATTGTCATACAAGAGGGATTGCTTTTTGGACAAAATAATTTTGGGCAAATATGAAAACCAGAGAGAAGATTTTTGAATCTTGAAAACATTAAAAGTGATACTTTGATCAGGGAACCTTATAAAATTCACCTAGAATTAGTGGACTCTAAGGGCAAGTACAGCCTTTTAATATACAGTGGGTGAGTTCCAACTTCAAAAGTAAATAAGTACTCAAGAACTTAAAATCTGATTCAGAAGAGCAGAAATTCTGTTGATAAATTTCAGCAGCTAAGTGGTGATTGAGAAGGAAGACTGAACTAGGGTTGGGCAACTGCTTAGAATAGTGGTTCTGAAAGTTGGCTTTACATTACATTCACCCCAGCCACTTCAGAAGAATTCAAATATCCAACTTTCACTTCATACCTTAAATTAGTAGATTTGGCAATGATAGACAAGCATCAGCATTTTTAAGGGTTCCTAGGTTATTCAAAAAATTGGAAATCAATTTTTGTTGGTTCTTTGTTGGCTTAAAACCAACATCTATTATACTTTGCTTCCTCAGGTTAGTTTATGTTACATTACTTTGCTTTCAAAAACAAATAGCAAACCTGGCTATTTTTTTCTTCTAAAACTTCTCATTAATGCCATTTTCCAAATGAGGAACAGAAACATCTGATGGGATTTTTAGAAGCTTACAATTTTTAAGTTGCTCCCCTGATCTGTTGATAAAATACTTGTGCAGTCTTGTCTATCATCTATCTCAGAATAAGACATGACTGATGACTCATTATTCTGTGCTGAAAATCTGAGATGACAATGCATACTAAATACTGTTTACATAGCACCTTTCCCAGAACAACTAAGCCACAAGAAAATATCATGAATTCTCACTTTGTTCTATGGATTAGGTAGGGGTAATGATCTTACCATTCTTTTATGAAAGAGAAAAGTCAGATGCAAGAAAATGAAGCTAGAATCTAGGTTTATTGATTTTCACACCCAAATAGCATCAATTGTTCCTGAATTACATAGTAGGCCACACCTTAACTGATCACTCACATGATGAACGTGGGTGCCAGGAATGCTACTTTTAGGATAAAAATAGTTTTTCTTTGCAATTGATATATTTTCTCTAAAGTTATTGTATTTCCAAACAAAGAACTGGAAATTAATGCAGGTTTTGTACATAATAAATACTGAAAATGTAATAAAGAATAAAATTTATTATTCCTAAAGGCAATTCTCAACATATCAATCCATGTATAAAACAAGAAGTATTCATTGTGCATACAATATCCTTAATATACACTGGGCACCACCATGCAAGTGAACAGAAGACAGTTTCTTCACTTAATGGGGAGGGTGTGGTATGTTTAAGTTAGTTTCTTGTTGTAAGGATTCAATTTATTGGTGAGTAAAGATAACACATGCCACGGATCACAATGTTTAATAATAGAGAGTAATTTAGAGAGGGAGCTAATGGGAATTAAGCTGATCTTGGTCTTCCTGTTTTATTGTATAATTTTTATTTTCTCTCTTGGGATATTAGTTCTGGAGGTAATAGACTTTGGTCTGTGTAAAATAGACTGAAGGTTTAAATTATGTAATTTTGATATGAAATTTTAAATCTTTCACTTATCATTTGGTTACTTTGGCATTGTATACATGAATCTTATATTAAACAACTTTACATATAGTGTATTGAAAATTCACTGAGACATAAGGTGGTCTGGATGACATGAGTGAATTAAGCAGCTTAAGAATTTTGCTAAGACAAGCATCTAATTTACTAGTGGAACTTCTCAATTAGAAATAAAGCCACCTATTTTTCTACTGGGAGTTAAATTTTGTTTGGCTTGGCTACTTACAAAGATCTTTACACGTGTAGTTTTAGTTTTGCATATGTCTGTTTCTTGGAAAGTACAAACTCTAGATCTTAAATGAAAAATCATGGTGCCCTCAGATTTGTTAATTTTCTGTACTGGATCACTAGCTTTCCTTTCTAAAGTTGCAGTAAAAGTCATCCTAAAGTGATACACATCACTGCATGGCTTAATTAGACTGGAAATTAAACTGTTAGGGCATTTACTTAAAGGTTTGAGGAGAACTCTGTATGCCCAAAGGAAGTTTAAAGCTAGAATTGCATAACTTCATGTAGTAGCCAGTAGGCAATTCCTAAATATGAACCAAAAATAGAGTGTATTCCAGGTATAAAATTAAATATTTCTATCCACATACCTTTATATTTCTGGATAGAATACTTTTGATAGGTATTATTTGAATATTTACTATGTGTAAGGAACTTTATTGTTTTATTAACCATATAGAGGAAATAATTCAGGGTGAGTACAAAGTGAATTAGTTCACAGAACAAAGGCTAATTTGATCACAAATTATTAGGTTTTGCTGTTTGTTGTTTTCCTTGCCTCATTTTAAAGGTACCAGATAAATTTTTAAAGGTACCAGATAAAATCTACCAAAATTGAGATACTGTGAAGTTTCATTATCTCAAATATTTCTAATACTCAATTGTAGGAAAACTTTCTCCGTACCTAGCTAGGCTTTCTGAATTTTCTCTTTTTCTTTTTATCGTTGTGCTGGGTGGAGGTACATTGTGGCATTTACACAGATCTTACAATGTATTAAATATATCATACATGAATTCACCTCCTCAACCATTCTCCTTTATTCCCCCTCCCCTATTCCTGGAGTAGTTTCAACAGGAAACATTTTTGTATTTACATACATGTGTACACAGTTTTTGCATATATTCACCCTCTTACTCCTTTTCCCTAACATCTCTCCCCTCGCACTGGTGATAGCCTTTCCCCGTGGGCAAGACTAGTTCTGCCTTCCTGTTCTCAGATTTTGTATAAGACAAAAGAGAATGGATAAAAAGAAAAGCATGACATTTTACTTGTTTGAGATAAACGTTGCTACACAGGGAGTTTTCTTGTGATATTTCCATATATTTATGTATTATAATCCCAACTGATTTATCTCCTCCAATTTTCTTCATTCTACCTTTCTTGTGGTAGTTTCAGTCAGTTTAAAATTTCTATATTCTTTCTTGCATAGAGAGTATATCATCCATATTCAAGTTCTTAGTTTCCCTAGTCCTCCTGTGTGTAAACTCCCCTTAGTGTTTCTGATTGCTTTCTGAATTTTTTAAATGACCTGAGTTACAAGAAAATATATGTATATTTTCTGTTCTTGAATTTAATATAAATTAAATCATTCAGTATGCATTATTTTATATCAGACTTCTTTGTCAGCATATGTTGAGAGTCACTTGTGTGTATCATTAGTTCATTTGTTTTTAGCACTGAGTAATATTTCACTGAATGATTATACAGAAATTTGTTCATCCCTTCACTTATTGATGCTCACTTGAGTTCTTTCCTTATTTTAGCCATGATCAGTAAAGCCGCTATGAAAATTTGTGCTCAAATATTTGTGTGGACAGTGTTTTCATTTCTATTGATTGAATTCCTTTGAGGGGAATGACTAAGTATGAAGAAAGTACATGATTAGTTCTTTGGCAGACTGACAAGTTATTTGTTCATTCCCCAAACCAAAGACTTCCTGTTGGCCCCACATTCTCACCAAAATTTTGTAGTTCTTTTAAATTTTTGACCATTCAAATGAATCTCACTTAGTTTACATTTAATTTATATTTTCCTGATCTGATGATATTGAATCCCTTTTAATGCAATTACTGGTCATACTTACTCTTGTAAAATGTACATTCAATTTTTGAAAGATAAATTATATTGTTTTGCTTCACTTATTAATGAGTTGGAAGAACTTTTTAATATATTCTATGTACCACTTCTTTGCTAAATATATATACCAAAGATAATGAAGATTTCCTTCCAGTCTATGAATTGTTTCTTTTTTAGCTTTTTATCTTAATGGTGCTTTAAAAAAGATTATAAGCTTTGATTTCCATGAAGTATGAGTTTTCAATATTTTCTTTGAGTGATTTGTCTTTATTGTCTTTTTTGAAGTCTTTGTTTTATACAAGTTGTTCTCTTATTTTTGTTTTTGGCTGTGTGATACATTTCAGCTTTATTTTCATATGTGATGTGCTATAAAGTTGAGCTTCCTTTTTTCTCCCATATGGATATTTAATTTTCCCAGTATGCTTTGTTCAAAAGACTATTTTTTTCTCTATTGGTTCAACTTGAAAACTTTGTTAAAAATCAATTAATTATATATGTGTGTTTTAATTTTTGCATTTTCTATAGCTTTATTGACCTATTTATCTCCACACCAATATCATACTCTGGTTGTTATATCCAGGTTATTTCCATTTCTATTTATTTGCTGTATAAATATAAATATACTCCTTTTTTCATTAAATCCCATTCCTACATCAGTTACATTAAATTTTCATAAATTTTCAAATTAGCTTATCACATCTGCTGACAACCCTGCTAGGAATTTGATTGATATTGTTGAATCTGCAGGTCAATTTAGGAAGAATTAATATATGAACATTTTGAAGTTTTCAAATATATTTTACGTTTTGAATGGTTTTTATTTATTTTGTTTAATTTTCCAAATGACTATTGAAAGTATATTGAAGTATATTTAACTTTGAGGAACAGTGCTTGTGTTTCATAATCTTGTAAAAATCAATTACTGGTTGTAGCAGCTTTTTAAAAATAGATTTCTTAGGATTTCCTAAATACATTATGATGTGAACTGTGAATGAAGAGAATGTTTCACATCTTTCTTTGAGTCACTTGTAATAACTTTTGTAAATTGTTGCAATATAACAATGATATGATAATGAAATAAAAAATAAATCGTTACTTTTAATTGTCGTGTTGCACTGCATGGACTCACATTCCCATGTGGAATAGAAGTGTTGACAATGCATAGACTTTGGTTTCCTTTTTTTTTATCTTAAAGGAGAAACATTCAATCATTTCACCAAAAATATTTTCATAGCTGCCCTTTGACAGGTTGAAATCTTTATATTCCTAGAATTGTCTTCCTTTCTACTCTATTCTAGATACTAGAACATTTCCTTCTATTCCCTGTATCTATTGCCTAAAAATACTTTTCTGGAGTAGTTTTATAAAACAGATTATGTATTTTTAAAATTTTTATTTTGTTATCATATTATTGTTGTACTAGGGGTAAACTGTGGCATTTACAGTATATCTCAGTTAAATTCAGCCTCTATATCATTCTGCTTTATTCCCCGCTCCCCATTGTTATAATAGTTCCAATAGGTCCAATTTTTCCATTTTCATAAAAATACACAATACATTCTATCATATTTTTTATTTCAGGGTAATGATGGCATCTCAAATTAGGACATGTTTTCTTCTCCAATATTTTATGAGATGTTTTTGTGTCTAGTTACACTCAGCAAATATTGGTATATTTCGTTTTTGTTACCATATATTAGTTGTACAAAATAATGGATTGCATTATAGCATTTTCACACATATGTATAATGTACTTTGATCATGTTTTGCCCCACCCCATTATCATTATTTTTACCTCTCCCTCCCATTGGTCTACCCAAATAGTCCCCCTTCTACTTTCATGTCTTTTTAAAAAAGATCTTCATATGAAAGAAAACACATGATACTTCCCTGAGTATGACTTATTTCTCTTAACATGATGAGTTCTAGTTCCATCTGTTGTCTTGCAAACAGCATGATTTCATTGTTACTTATGTTACTTATCGCTAACTAATATACATTTGCATATGTGTGTGTGTGTGTACATTTACTTAATACATTCATCTATTGATATCCCCCTAGGCTGATTCCATTACTTGGCTTTGTGAATAGTACCACAATAAAAATGGATGTGCATATGTCTGTTATACACTGCCTTTGAGACCTTCAGGTATATACCCAGGAGTGCTAAAGCTGGATCATATGATAGTTTTAGTTTTATCTTTTTGAGGAACCTCTTACATTTGGTACTGATTTCTACTTTAATTCCATTGTTGTTTGATTTAATTAATTTAAAATTTGTGTGTGTGTGTGTGTGTGTATGTTACTGAAGATTGAACTCGGCCTCACATTTGCTAGACAGGCACTCTACCTCCTGAGCCATGGCTCCCAGCCCACTTGCTTTGTTTATTTCTAAGTAAGGATCTTGCTTTATGCCTGGGATGACCTGGACTGTGATTCTCCTGTTCATATTTCCTGTATAGCTGGGATGACTGATGCACCTTACCATGCTTAGCTTTTATTGGAAGCAATGAGATCTTGAGAAATTTTTTCTGGGGCTGGCCTCCAACCACAATCCTTCTCTGCCCCCTGAGTAGCTAGAGCCATATACCAACCTAGCCATTAATTTTAAATTTTATGAGACTATTTTCTTGGTCCCCAAATGGTCTATTGTAATGAATATTCCATATACACCTGAATACAATGTGGCTGTGGAGTGTTCTGTCAGTGTGAATCAATTTGGCCATTTTGTCCAAGTCCCACTTATCCTTACTGATTTTATGTCAGCTCTTATTATCTGTTACTAAGAGTGGAGCATTGCCTACAACTTACAATTTTGGATTCATTTGCTTCCCTTGTATTTTATTCAGTTCTTGTTCATATATTTTGAATCTTTTGTTAGTGGCATACACATTGAAAATTTTTGTTTTGATTAATTAAATCTTTATTAACATGAAATGTTTCTCTGTATCACTGCTGATAATTTTGTTCTGAAGTCTTCATTTTTTTCTGTTATTAATTTTGCTATTCTAGCACTCTTTTTCTTTTTGACCAGTCTCCAGGATCAAGGCCAGAATGCAAACTAAATTATGACATGGGCTTTGAAATAACAAGCAGGAAATTTAAAACTTTTATTAATATTTTAAGGGCTGTAATGGAAGAAGCAAGCATGATGCCACAATGACACAAAGAATGGGGGCTATTAATTTGGAATACTCTAAAAATTGCCCACATCATTGTGAAACAATATTGTATTATTTGGAAGTGGCCTAGAGCAGGTGTAAATGTATATTGCAGAGTTTTGAACAAGCAGTAACATTTTTAAAAAGTGTATTTATAGCCTTTAAAGCAATTTTTGCAAATGATACTAGGTAAGTTCTGCTACTTTGCTACAAATTATGTGACAAAGATGATTACAGATTTTTTCTTTTTTTTCTTTTTTTGGTGGTACTGGGGTTTGAACTCAGAGCCTAGTGCTTGCTAGGAAAGTGCTCTACCACCAGAGCAGCAAGGTAGCAAGGCTGGCAATTTTAAGATTAGAGTTTGTGTATTGCCAAAAAAGATTAGAGTTTGTGTGGTATTTCCATTATTTTATTTTTGACCTGCGTTTCTATTTTTAAAGTGGGTTTCTTGTAGACATGATATAATTGGCTATTGATTTTGTTATGCATTCTGGACAGTTTGACCTTTTCATTATGACATAGAACATTTACTTTTAATGTGATAATTTGAATCTATAATCTTGAAAAAAGTTTTGTTTTTTGTATCTGTTCTTTCTTCCACCTTGGTTTGGATTGTATATATTTTTTAGTATTATGTTTTATCTGCAAAATTAGCTACCTCTTTTAAAGGAACAGATACCTCTCTTTTACCGGAGTTTACGATGTGAACATTTAACTTTAACATACTCTGCTTTCAAATAGGACTACATCACTTCACAAATAATGTAAGAAATTTGTGACAACATAGTCCAATTTTTCATCTTGTCTTTGAGCTATAGTTGTCATAATTACTTTCACATAAGCTATATGTTCTGCAGTAGGCTGTTAGTTGTCATTGTCAGTTTTTGTTTGTTGCTCACTGCAGTCAATTATTTTCTAAGAAACTAAAATTTGAAGACAAATATATTATGTGTTCATGTACACATTGATCATTTCATTCCTCTTCCTCCCTTTATGTAGAACCAAGTATCAACCTGACATCAATCTTCCTCTTCCTGGAGAACTTTGTTTAGTGTCTGCTTCTCTCCTTGTCTCTTCTTTCATTAATTTCCAAACTTCCACTGAATATGAAGTGGTATGAATTGTTATTTGGTAGATAAAACTATGAGGGATATACTAACAAGCATTAATAATCTTTTATTAGCAGTTTAAGAATATGCTAAATTTAGAACCTTTTATATATAAATTTAGATTTATAATTTAGGAGAAAAATGAAGGACAAGTTATATTCTGCTATGTTTTTAGATATTATATGGTGTAAAATAATAACTTCACATCTTTCATGAAAAGTAAACTTTATTACTAGATTTCTGCTTGTTGAAAATATTTACAAAACTTTTAAAAAATATTTTTTAAAGAAAAGACCCAAAGTATGTACATGTGAATAAATGAATAAAAGAGAATAAACTTTTAAAAATCTGTAAAGTAGACACACTAAAGACAGATATTACTTCTAGTTGGATATCTAGTAAAGCTTTCATCATTTCTTATGATGTAGGTTCAAGTTTATTGGAAAGGCTGTCAGCTTGCTAACTAACTTTATTATAGTGTTTACTTCTCTTCTGGATTGGTAATGTATGTGTCCCTTTGGTTTCGACATAGGAAAAATAACAGACTCAGATTTCAACAGAAATATGTGGATATGAAATTGCTTCATATTACATTACTCTCAGGGAATAGAAATGTTCATTTTAGATGCATTTGGGACAACCTTCTTCAGGAAGAGAAAAATGTAAGGTCTATAAACCTAAGATAGTCGGTAGAGGTTTAATGACACCTGAAAAAAAATAAGGATTTGTGAGCTGGTTTATTGATATGGAGAATCTAAGCACACAATTTCCCTTTTCTATTCAGTAAACAACCCTGGTATATTTTATTTGTTCAATAATATCTAACATCTAAGAGAAAAGAAAAATGATATGTTAGGTATTTGATAGTGTCTTATTAAATTCTTCCAAAAGCATTTTAATAAATAGATAAGTCTTTAAAAGACATAAACTGAAACCAAGGAATATAAAATGAATTGCTTAAAAAAATGGAAGAACTAGTATGTAAACTGAGCTCTTTCCTTCTCATTTATAACATCCACAAATTGAAACTAATTTAATTTTTCTTCCTCTCTTTCTGCCTGTCTCTGTCTCCTTAACTTTTCCTTTCTTTACATGTACTAGAAATAATGGTTGATGAATAGAATTAGTGATTTATCAAGTCTAAAACCTTATCATCTTTCTACCTTTCTTCTTTATCCACTCACCCCACAGCAATTTGGTCAGAAAATCCTATTGACCCTTACATAGACATATCTTCATTTTATGACCTTTTCTTATCAACTCTAATAAAATAGTATTACTACTTGGTCTGAGCCATGATAGTATTTTGTTAGTAGTTTCAGTTTCTGCATCTTATTTTCATGATAGTAACTTGAAAAATTAAAATGGGTTTTGTCAATCTTCTTTCCTGGTTCCCATTGTTTCAGAGTAAAAGCTTCATTCTTTATAGTGGCCCCTTAAGTCCTCCAGTCTATATTCTTCTCTCTTGCCTTAACTGCTATTCTTCTTTACCTTCTGGCTCATTTTCTCCAGGCTCAGGGACATTCTTTATCTGGCAAGGCTATGCTACTTTTATTCCTACTTTAAGGACTATTAGATGTTACTCATTAGATGTTATTCTTTTGGCATGGTCTTTCCCTGGATATTTATGTGAATACCTCATCTCCTTCAAGGTTCACTAAATGTTGCTTTTTACTCTAACCTAGCCTCTGTATCTAAAATTACAACCCATGTACCCAATCTTCCCTATTCTTTCCATAGTACATGTTGCTTTCTAATATACTAGGTAATTTATTTTTTTAATATCTTATTACTTGTCTCCTTACATTCCTTATCACAGATGTAACCTTCAAAGGGAAGATATTCTTGTTTCAATCAGTAATATATATAATATATCTGGTACTTGAGAGAAGTATAAGATACTTATATTCAAGTAATATTTAGATGGAGTTGGGATAAAGAATCATTGGAGATTGTGGTGTTTGATAGAGGCTGAAAGGAGTGAAGAGTGGAAAGATCTATATTAAATCTTGAAATGGGTGACATACTTTAAAAATGCATCTGTATAATTTAGATCATTCACTGATGAAATACCTAGATTCTTACAGGTCCAAAAAATAATGGTATGGAAGGATGTTCTCTTTCTTAGATGATCAGTTAAATATGAGGTCTAAAGTAAGTACAAAATTCTTCCTGGCTTTCACTGAACCAGTAGAAGGAAGGAGTGACATCTCCCCAAATCTCCTTATGTTTAGCTTGGATTATAGCTGATAGGACATCTTATTTCCTAGAGACTTTATGAGCTCCAGGAATACGAATTTAGTCTTTTTAGTACTTTTGAGTGATAAATTTGTAGGAAACAGGTGCTCCCTTGACCATTCAATAGATTTTGTGCAAAGAAAAGCATACAAATGAAAGCCATTCATTCTTTGTTATTGTAAGATGCTTCACAAAATGCCATTTTAGATTATCATCTGGGGTCAAGAATGTGTTCCTGGATGCAGATTCTATTAATCAATGTTCCTGAGCAATAGCTATTCAATTAAGCAAAACCATCAGGTGGAAAATTAAGCACTTGAAGAAAAGCTGTGTTTTTTTTTCATTTTCTCGTTCAAAACATGCTTTTTAGAAAAATGTTTAGTTAAACCATATTAAATTGACATGATTCTAAACATAGTAAAATGGGTCTTATTATAGCTACAAGTATTTTCTTTCTTTTTTTATTCATTTATTCATATGTGCATACATTGTTTTTGCCACTTTGCCCCCTTGCCCCCTCCCTCTTCTTCTCCCCCCACCCCAGTATTTTCTTAACATTGTAGAGATTGGTGCCTAACTTATTGAAAATGGAAAAGACCCTTTTTAAAATTACTTTAGAAAAATCTAGCGCAATATTGCATTTTCAGTCAGTTTTATTTTATACAACTTACAAAGTTGAGAAAAGAGTGGTCTTATTCTACAGTATATAGCAGCAAATTTTAGATATTTCTTACTCAAATAATTTCCATTTGGATTTGATATATTATCAAGAATTGATTCATGAACTTTGAAAAAATTTTCCCTTTTATTTAACCTATGATTTTCCCAACTGAAGACAATTCACAGGTGAAAGAGTCTCATAATTCCATCCTAATTTTAAAGAATTCTCAAGACATAAATTTATAAAACTCTGTACCCTTCAACCTGAACATAAACATGCACTTTCCAACTTTCTTATCTTGAACTTCCATATGTATTTGTTTTTGAAGTTGATCTTAAAATTATTGGAAAAGCAGCTGTGTTCATGGTAAATTTTCTCCTGTTTTATGGCAGATAAGCTTATCTCTCATCTGCTCTAAATCCTTCTCATAGATATTGCCTCAGAGTTTTAGAATACAAACAACACTAAACCAAGGGAATACGTTTTAAAAACGTAATTTTCTCTGCCATACATTTCTGTTAATGTGAAGCATGGTTTTAAAAATGAGGTATTGGGACATTTAGGATTTGTCTGAATTCAGATATGTGATGGAATGGAGTGAAAGAAGTAATGCAAATTTTTAGTCAGTAATTTTGCCTCTTCTATTCCTGGATTATGGTTAAAAAAATCTGAATTTGAAACAATGTGAAGAGAACAATGAGAAGTAGTGAATGCTAGAAATTGTCCTTTACATATGGTTAAATATAAAACTAATATTTGTCAGCTGTTAATTTCCAGTCATGACATGGATTAGTGCTCTTTTGAATGTAACTAGAATGGTTTTTGGATACTTACATTTTTGAATAAAGCATATAGAAAAAAATTTGTTCAGAATCAGTGTGTGCAGTAAGGCACCTAAGATATATTGTGTTGATTATGAGATAAAATACCAATTTAGTCAGTCATCTCTAGTTACCTCAGAAGATATTTAATATTTTCTAATGTCTACTAAAATAATTTAAAATTTATGCTAAACTACTGGATTGCTGAATTTTTAGCTACATACATATTTCTCTTTCATTAAATGTAAAACCACAATTTATTCATGCTATCAGAACAAAGCTAGTAGTGTCATTTTAAATTTTATTTCTGGCTCCCATTTACAAAACTGACAGAGGAAAGGAGTTATACATACACACATACACACACACATACGTGTACACACATTTGTTAAAGTAAAGCCCTACCTCTTTATCATAACCATCATCTTAAACAAATGTATATTTATTTACAGATTACATTAATTTACTAAAAGTTGATTAAGGAAGGTCCAGGTGTAGTGTCTCAAGCCTGTAATTATAGCTACTTAGGAGCTGGGAGTTAGAGAGGAGGGAAGTTTGAGGCCAGTCTGGACATAAAGTCAGTGAGACCCCATCTCATCCAATAGCTAGGCATTACACCTGTCATCCTAGCTGTGCAGGAAGTGATATGAGGATCGTGATCCATGCTGACCCCCATAAAAATACAAGATGCTATCCCCAAAATAATTAAAGCCAAAAGGAATGGGAAGACATGACTCAAGTAGTGTAGTACTTATCTAGAAGTGTGAGGCCCTGGGTTTAACTCCTTGCAGTACCTCCCAAAAAATTCATGAGAAATGGCTTATTTACTTACTTAGTCACATTAGAAAATATACTCTATAGTTTGCATCCTAGTGGATTTTATATGTCTGGATGCAAATGTATCTCCAGATTTTGGGGTGATAGTTTGCCCTGCGACCTCAATGTATGCAAAAAATAGTCATTAAGTTTCAATTTTCAGATTGTTCCATTTCTCTATTCTTAGTGTCAGTCGATTGAATTTTCTTCTCCTTATGAAACATAGTTTCTTGCAAGACTTATTTTTTTAATGCAAGCAAGACATTGTGAATTTTTGCAATATGTTAGCTGGATGTTTTCATAGTTCTATAAAAATTCTTGAGTTTTCTTCTGAAATATAACTATGTTATTTGAAAATATAGTTGGATCCCTTGCCTTTTAGACTTTTTTTTAAAAGGAAGAACCACAGTGTTTCTTCCTAAACCTAATTGTTACACTTTTGAAGCAAGACACTTCTATGTATTTTTCCCCATGCCCACTGAATCTTGAGGTTTTTCATTCTGTTGGTGGGAATGAGCCATATTCCCAGACCTGCTTGGGTGTTTCTTAAATAACCATTTTTTTTGTGATTATTTACCTGACTCTCTAGCTTCCTGGCACATATGTGCAAATAAGTATTTAGCTGAATAGTCAAGTGGGGACCTTTGAAGATCTATACAGCTCTCTCTGTGTGCTTCTTCTCTCTGTTCTCTTTCTTGAAAGCTGTAAGTACGTTGGTCTCCATGGGCTCTCCTCAGGCCTCCTCCTTTGACCTCTGCTTGGGTCCCTCCTTGTGCATGTCCTGGAGGCTCTTTGAAGGCTCTTTCAAGGAAGCTGGAGCAGTCATAGGGCCAACATCATTTGGTTTTCATTTCTATAGGATCCCTGCACTTTGTTCCCTCATGACCATGCTCTTGAAAACCATTATTTCATTTATTTTTTTCCTCTTTTTTAGCTAGCAGGAGGGTAATTCTTGTCTATGCTATTCCAACTTGACTAAAAGTAGAAGCTCACAGGTAGTTACTGAGCACTTGAAATGTGACTAGTGTAAATTGAGATATGCTGTTTGTATAAAATACATACAAGATTTTGAAGTATTAGTATAAAGATCATATAAAATATATGATTAATATATTTATGGCAGTTACATTTTGACATGGTAATATTTTTATACATAATGGGCTAAATTATGTATTATTGAATTCTCTTCACCTGTTTCTGGATTTTGAATTTTTTTCTTTGTGGTGCTAGGATTTGAACTCAGGGCCTCCTATTTGCTAGGCAGACACTCTACCACTTGAGCTATTCTCCCAGCCCTTTTTTTGTCATTATTTTTCACATAGGGTCTCATGTTTTGACTAGGGCTGATTTTGGAGCATAATCCTCCTACCTATGCTCCTGGTAGCTGGAATTACAGGTGTATACCAGCTAATTTGTTGAAATGGTGTCTCACTAACTTTTTGCCTGGCCAGCTTCAAACATCATAACTTAAAATTATTTAGACATTCTCATTATATTTATATATATTTAAACCTTACAAAGAACAACATTTCCACTCATTGCATTTGATAATTTTATATTAGTAGACCCTGTGGATCAGGAAGTAACAGGGATTTTGATTGTTGTGTTAAAATACATTTGCTCCAGAAAGTAAGAAAACTATGTTATAATTTTGGGACCTCCTGCCATGATGACTTTTATCAGAGACCAAGGTTCTGTAGCATGTTGTCACTTATACCCTTGTGGTAGATTCTGATGATTAGAGGACACAGGTGGAAAATACCTGGTCCTGATTTATGGATGAATTAGTTTTTTAATTTGATATGAGCTAAAAATGAATTGCTGTTTCATTACAGCAGGTGTGACCCTTAAGGAGAATGTGGAAGAGAAATCCTTCTTAAGCAATATAGTTGGCTTTTCACTTGTGAAGAGAGAATAACCCTGTGATAAAAAATATATGTGGAATTATTGGCTATGACAAAAATATTCTGTAGTTAGAACTCTGGAAGTAAGATTTGAGATCGAGTTTTATGAAAGGATAGCTTGTGAGACAGGGCTCAAAGTTTACAGTTTCTTGGATCCACATCAATGCCTGGATACAGCATTCAAAATGGAGGTGACACTGAACAGCCATCTAGATAGGATAATTTTTTCAGCCTATCTTTGTCACATCAATGATTGTGTTACAGAAGCTTGAATGCAGTGATTATTGTTGTAGGGTGGAAACTTCACATGAGTTGAGTGTCTTATCACAAAGTTCAGTGAGCTATAGCTATAACAGAATGCTTGCTCTGTTGGCCGCCAAGACCAGTACTGAGTAGACAGCCCTCTGTGGCAAGGTGATTCTCTCAATCCTCTTCTTGTTTTGAATGGAGCAGATGCCTTTTTGTGATTGGCATGTGATCTGCATATTAATTTGTTTTATCTGCTTACTGTCTGAGGGCTCAGACACTAAATGTTCTACTTTAGCATTATGGGTCTCACTTGTCATCATTTCAGATCAAGTCAGTCCCTTTGCAATGAAGGCCTTATGGGGGGCATATGACTATATTTACATTATCCAGGAACATTGATCCTGATAAAATATTGGAAATTAACCTAGAAGGTAACACACACGAACAGGAAATTAATGTGAGTCAACTCCCTGTATATCTATCCTTATCTCAACCAGCAAAAACCCTTGGTCCTTCCTATTATGGCTTATACTCTCTCTACACAAAATTAGAAATAAGGGCAAAATAGTTTCTGCTGGGTATTGAGGGGTGGGGGGGCGAGGGAGGGGGCGGAGTGGGTGGTAAGGGAGGGGGTGGGGGCAGGGGGGAGAAATGACCCAAGCCTTGTATGCACATATGAATAATAAAAAAAAATATTGGAATGATTTCTTAAAGATATAGAGGAGGATTCAGCTAAGAGCATATACTTGGGTCCAGGAACCAACTGATCAAAGTTTACATTCTTACTGTCACTCCTAGTGACTCACTTGAAGGAATTTGTGTTTTATATACCTGAAAATTCAGGCTTAGTATGACAAAAGTTCTTAGTTCCCAGGGAAAGGATGCATTTACTGGCAGACAGAGCAACATAGAGTTTGCCCTCTTCATTGAGGGAAAAAGGTCATTTTTATAATGCTAATTGTTGTAATTCAAAATTTAGTATTTCATGTGCATCCATATCTTATCAAAGTTCTATTACCAACAGCGTGAAATTTCTTTATATAGCTTGATTTCCTCCACAGATGTGATAGAAGATGGTAAAGAGAGAAAAGTTGACTGAGAACTTCATTCTTTCAAAGCAGGGACTGTAAGGATTGAGCTACACCTCCAATCCGTTTTCCTCTGTTATTTTGGAGATTTGTTGTCATGAAGTATTGGATCAGGATGGCCTGTAACCACAATCCTCCTGATCTCAACTTCTGGAACAGCTAGAACTACAGGCATTAGCTAGAGGTGTATGGGGTCTGTTTCATTCTTAAAGACTTGTGGACTATGTGTTTCTAATTTTTGCTCTAAACATATCTTCCTGCTTCTTTTCCTGGTGCCTGCCTGTAAGCCCAGCTGCATGGGAATACAAAGATTGATGAAGCTGATAAATTTAACAGTTTTAACACCATATTTCAAAAAACAACATCTCAATAAAAGGAACTTAGTGAGCTTCTTTAAGTTGTTTTAAAGCAATTGTACTCAAGTTTAATGGGTACTCTTTTAGGTAAGTTGATAAAATATTTTAATTTTGATTTAAAACTGTTGGAGTCATGATTGATATCAATTGTGTTGCAGTTGTCTTGGTATAAATTTATACACTTGAGTAATTTTCATTAATGTACCATTGAAAAATGGTAATTTTTGGAATTTTCCCAAAGTCCTCATAAAAAAAAAAAATAAAAACGAAGTATAAATATTTATGAGGTATAATGCATTGGAAGATCTATTTTTAAAACTGACTACAGAAGAGATGAAAATGTAGATATTATATAGGAAAAAGTTTTAATGTTTCTCAAACTTTTTTTCTGATTGGTTTGGTAATAAATGATAGCTTTACCTCTTAGTTTATATGGAAGACATTTTCTAAAATTTGAATCAGATAATTTTGCAGCTCCAAAATATCGACAAAAACGTTTGAATCAGATAGGCTCCATAGCATAAAAACTACTTCATCTGCAAAGAAGTAATGAACCAGACAGTATTTTGATTTTCCTAATCATTCCTCAATATGTCAGGTTAAGTTAGATACCTCTAAAGGGACATATTAGTGTGATTAATAGTCATTTGATATGTATTATTGTATTTCTAATCTCAGAAATTGAGAAGCAGAAAAAGCATGTTCAATTAAACTTTTCACATTCCATGCACTCTGTATATATATATATATATATATATCCTACATTTAGAGGATTTCTGTCAGTTTTGGATAGTTTACGGTGAAATAGTCAAATGGATAACATGATAGATTTATTATAGTGAACTTATGACAGGAGTGGAACAAACAGAGAGTCAAACACTTTTTTTATCCTCACCCTTTTTCCCTCCAGGATTAATAGGTAGATCTTATTTAGACTCATTTTTTAAAAAAAATACACTGAATTAGAGATTGGGAGTGTAGGTTTGTGCTACGATGCATGCTTACAATATGCAAGGCCCTGAGCTTGAGCTCCATAAACAAAACATCACACAATTTTTTTTCTTTTTCTTTTATTATTCATATGTGCATATAAGGCTTGGTTCATTTCTCCCCACTGCCCCCACCCCCTCCCTTACCACCCACTCCGCCCCCTCCCTCTCCCCCCCACCCCCTCAATACCCAGCAGAAACTATTTTGCCCTTATTTCTAATTTTGTTGTAGAGAGAGTATAAGCAATAACAGGAAGGACCAAGGGTTTTTGCTGGTTGAGATAAGGATAGCTATACAGGGCTTTGACTCACATTGATTTCCTGTGCGTGGGTGTTACCTTCTAAGCAAGAGCACACAAGGGAGGGGTGAGGATAGGTAAGACACCTAAAAAATTAGCTAGCATTTGTTGCCCTTAATGCAGAGAAACTAAAGCAGATACCTTAAAAGCAACTGAGGCCAATAGGAAAAGGGGAACAGGTACTAGAGAAAAGGTTAGAACATCACACAATTAAAGTTTACTTTGAAAAGATATAAACTGGTACTTAGAGAAAAATTTATGAATTTTAAACCATTTTTGGAGAAAATGTACCAAAATAAAATAAGACTTAAGACTTCTAATTACATTATTGAATATTTTAGTGAGTATGGTACAATTTACAATAACAAGTCACCAGAAAATTTTATAAGCAAATATGGGGAAAAGGCTTTTGTTCAGTTAAGGGGATTTTTTTTCAGTTTAGCTAAAGCTAACATAATTAGAAATCCTTTATTTTTGTAGGTATGTATGTCTGTCTTCTATATATAGCTGTATAATTAATATTCTAGCAAATAAAATTATTCATTTTATGCACATGAATTATAAAATAAGTCCATATCAACTAAGCGTAGATTCTTACTAATTATGTCATGAGGCAGCTGCTTTCAGGATTTCTGTGTCACATTTCTGAGGTTGAGCTATGAGATATTGAAATGAACATAGATAACAACAACAACAAAAACAAGCCATGTAAGCTAGTCATTTCAATTCAGAGTCTAAAGAAGGAGGACAGAATTTTGTATTTAGTGTGTGCTATGATTGGAATGTGTCCTTCAAAAATTCATGTACTGGAAACTGGATCACTAAATTTATGTTAATATCATTTAGAAGGGGAGATTTGGGAGATAACTAGAATTAGATGAAGTCATGAGAATAGAGACCTTGTGATGGCGTGAGTGGCTTTATAAGAAGGGGTAAAGACACCTGAGCTAGCTTGCTTCTGTCCTTTTGCTATGTGATGAAGCAGTAAGAAGTTCCTCACCAGATGCTGAACAGTTGCCAGTGCTGTGCTCTTGGATGTCCAGCCTCACAAACATGAGCCAATCAATATCAACTCAAAGTGGACCAAGGACCTTAATATAAGACCTGAAGCTTTGAAAGTAGTGAAGAAAAGAGCAGGGAACACATTTGAATTACTATGCATAGGCAATGACGTCCTAAGTAGCACTCAAAAGGCTCAGCAACTAAAAGAAAGGATTGACAAATGGGACTACATGAAATTAAAAAGATTCTGCACCACAACAACAAAAAAATGATCACCAGATTGAAGAGGCAGTCCACAGAACAAGAGAAAATCTTTGCCAGCTATACATTTGATAAGGGATTGAAAACTAGAACACATAGGGAGCTCAAAAAAAACTAAACTCTCAAAAAAATCAATGACCCAATGAAGAAATGAGCAAATGAATCAAACAGAGGTTTTTCAAAGGAGGAAGTCCAAATGGCTAAAAACTACATGAAGAAATGTTCAACCTTTCTGGCCATAAAGGAAATGTAAATCAAAACCACACTAAAATTCCATCTCCCGTAAGAATGGCTACCATCAAGAACACAAATGACAAATGTTGGTGAAGATGTGGGGAAAAAGAACCCTCATACACTGCTGGTGGGAATGTAAATTAATACAACCAGTATGGAAAATAGTATGGAGTCTCCTCAAAAAACTAAAAATAGTACTGCCATATTATCCAGCAATTCCACTCCTAGGGATATGCCCAAAGGAATGTAAGTCAGGTTACAATAAAGGCAACTGCACACCCATGTTTATTGCAGCCTTATTCACAATAGCTAAGCTATGGAAACAGCCAAGATGCCCCACTGTTGAATGGATGAAGAAAATGTGGTATTTATACACAATGGAATTTTATTCTGCCCTAAAGAAGAATGAAATTTTGTTCTCAGGTAAATGGATGGAGCTGCAGAACATCATCTTAAGTGAAGTTAGCCAGGTTCAAAAGGTCAAAAGCCATGTTTTCTCTCATGTATGGAATATAGACTTAATACAAATACAGCAATATTATGAAAAACAGATAATGCTAAGGGGAGCTCACATACAAGAGGGGGAAGGTAAAATAAGGAAGTTAAGAAGGTGAATATGGTTGATGTATATACATCAACCATACATACATAATATATGTATATATTATGAATATAGAATTTATAAATCTGTTTAAACCACCATAAGAAGGGGACTAAGGTAGAAAGAAGAAAAATACAGAAGATGAACCAATTCAGGTTGTAATACATAAATACAAGGAAATCCCACTAGGATACTCCATGTGTGTGTAGCTATCTTAAACAAACAAAGATGCTATTTTTTTCATATGCAAAATTGGAGAACAGGAGGGCAGAACAGGTCCTGTCTGGGGGGTTTGGTACCAATGGGAGGGGGAGGAGGGGGGGATAGGGCATAGGAGGGTGAATATAGTGCAAATACTGTGTATACATGTATATAAATGGAAAAAAAGATACCTGTTGAAACAGTTCTAGGAAGGGGAGGGGGGAATAAAGGAGAATGGTGTAGGGGGCGAATTTGAGTATAATATATTATAAGAACTTTTGTAAATGCCACAATGTACACCCACCCAGCAAAACAATAAAAAATAGGAAAATAAAGAAACGTGAGTCAAATAAATTTCTCATCATTATAAATTACCTTGTCTGAAGTATTTTGTTACAGCAATGGAAAATGGACTAAGATGATATTGCAGGTAGGAACAATTGTTATCCACATCTCATTTTTCCAAAAGAAAGGGAAAGGAATTTCCTTTTTACTCATTAAGACAGGAAAGTATGGGAAACAGTTCCAGGTTATGGTAGCTCCTTTTCTTTAAGTGTCTCAGGAAAGGGGAATAATACTTTGGCTGTTGAGTTGAGTAAAGGAAGTGAGAAGCTTCTTGTGTTCACTCTTTGTCATCTTTGTATCATCTGACAATTGAGAATATTACTGTCAGTTCTCTCTCTTGAGATGAAGTGCTTTTCTGTGCAGAGTAATCTTGGTTGTCTTAAAGTTCCCTAGGAACTTGGAGTGTGAATCAAAGGAAAAGCATTAGAAGCCTGTTGTGACTCTATGTTCCTGCCTTCTTCACCTATGACTTCTATATGTCTCATTGTTTCCCAAGTTTGACAAGAAATATCATATTACTTACTGACCATAGATCCTTCAGTATAAAGCATGCTTTACTGTCCCACTGAGAATGCTGTTTTTTGTATCAAATAAATGAATATAACTTAGATCCCATAAATGTGGGTACTTTATTAAATCACTGTTTTAATGTGACTTGGGGTTTGATTTTATGTTTGTTTCCTAGTGACAGAGTTAATTGATTTCAGTGTATTTAGGGGCCTTTGATATAATGTAGTAAATCAATGCCTGATTAAAGAAGCAAAATATGGAAAAATCCTTACTGCTAATGGAAAAATACTGCAGGAATATGACTCATTCACAATAGGTCAGCAGATACTATCACAATCAGCACAGGGCATCATTTCTTTAGAATTTGTACACTTAAACTCAGTACAGAAAAATTAATGCCCTGCTTTCTTGAAATTTCTCTTAGTTTTCTATTGAGGGGAGAATGACATTTATATTCATTTCATATCCAAATAATTGGATTGTATGTCCTTGTAGTCTCTTGTTTCCACAGCTTATGACTGGGATATCAAGTCACCAAAGGACAAATCTTATAACAGATTATTAAATATTAATTATGAATGCTGAATTATCTAAAATACATATTTGAATCTAAGAGGAAACTTTATTTGTGGGGCAAATTAAATTGTACCTTTGTGATTTTAACATTCATATTTTCAGGTGCAGATTTCTTTTTCAAGTAACTTACAGATAGGAAAGCTTACTGTTAGATATGCTTCTGAATCTAATAGTATGAAGTTTGTTGTAATTATATCTTGAAAATATGTGTTTCATAGAGTGTGCTAGAAAATATGAGAGTTAATGCCATGACAGTAGTAAGGACAAACAAATTTCACACAGTGGTTAATGCTATCATTACCTACTGCCATAGTTGTAGCCTGATGAAGAGTTGTGAAGATCTGGATTCAAGAATTTGGAGAGGAGATTCCAAGATGGCGGCTAGGGGTAGGAAGCAGAAAGTGACCCTCCTATAGTGAAATCTTGGAGAGACGCTGGAGACACACTTTGCAGGCATAATCACTGAGAAAAGGCATAACTTTGACCCCTCCACATCCCCAGCCGGTGCAGAGAATCTCCACTTCACGTTAAACAGAGAAATGAGGAGGGCCCCCGGGGCCGCCAGTGGCTGCCGCCCATATGGCTTGGGAAGACGCAGACCAGGTGAGCTTCGCGGTACCGTGGTACCCCCACAGACAAGCCTGGGCCAGAGCAGCATAGCCCCCTGGACAGACTGACCTCCACCCGGGAAAAAAAGAGAAACTGAGTAATAAGCAATAAGAACAGTTAAGACACGCTGGAAAGAGGGTGGGGCACCCTGAGCGCTGAAGACTGGGGGAAGGGAAGCCTTCCCGGGACTGTAAATAAACAAGCAAGGCGGGCCAGAGAGCCTCTGGCAGGAGCAGGGCGCACGCCCAGCAACCAGGAGCGGGGAAGCTTGTGAGAGGAGGGAAGACCCACTTCCCACGTGAACTGTAAACAAACATGGCGGCCGGCAGGAGCAGCAGCACCGCCCAGTAAGCAGGAGCAGGAAAGCTTCTGAAAGTGGCAGTGGGAGGAAAACTTCAGAGGAGAGGGGGGAAGACCCACCTCCCACATGAACTGTAAATAAACACGCAGGCCTGACAACGCGGGGCAGTGTCACCTTTCCCAGTGCTTGGAAAGGGGAAAGCCTGTAGCAGAGGCTCCCGCACAGAAGAACTCTGAGCAAACAAAGCCTGTGGGACCAGGTGAGTGCTAGCTCACCCCAGAGATCTGCATAAATAACGCTGCCAGCTACAGGCTGAGAGCAGCGGGCAGGCAAGCCACAGTTGCAGATACCACTCTCAGAACTGTCTCCAGATGCTTTTTTTTCTTTTTCTCCCTACCTTTGATGAGAGAACAACCTAATTACACCTGCAAGCAGAAAAACTTACTGAAACTGTATTGCATTTGAACTGGGGACACTTGGTGGGGCTTTTGTGTGTGTGTGTGTAAGTGTGTAGTTTTGTTCTACTTTATGCATCCCCTTTGATGAGACACCTACAGAACAACATCTGAGGCACCAACTCCAGGACTGGAGATTGAGACAGACACCCAAATTATTAAGACTGAAACTGCATTGCATATAAACTTGTAAGTTTTTTGTTGTTTTTTTTTTTTAATTTTCTATTTTCCATTTTATTTTAATTCATTTTTATATATAGATATTACTTTCATTTACTTATTTTTTATTTTTTTATCTTTGATTTTCAATCCTCTCTATGTCTCTCTAATGTCTGTTCAGCTTACTGTCGATTAGTACACTAACATTCCCTGTTTATACCTTTGAAACTCTCTTGTCTGATACCTTGTTCTGCTTTCTCCCTCTTGTCTGTATATTTGTTTTCCCCTTTTCTTTAACTTCTTGCTTTCCATCTCAGCTCACTCTTCCATTCTGAATATTACCATTGTTATTATTACAAACTAGAAAATACTTAATTACACACAGTACAGGGACAGTAACAACACCAAGGACAATGACGGGAAGTCAGAAAAAACAGGGAAACCAGTTTCCCCACAGCAAAAAATTAGTACAGGAACCAGAGGGGAATGAAGAGAACAGAAACTCAGATCCAGACTCCAACAAAATGAAAATAAACTATGCCAAAGGACCCAATGAAGCCCACAAGAATAATTTAAAAGAAGACATACTACAAGTACTCAATGAGAATTTTATAGAGATGATACTGGATAGGGTCAACCAAAATGTACAGGAGACACTCAAGAAATTCCAAGACAATAAAAATAGAAAATTTGAAAAAGCAAAAGAAGAAATAAAGGAAACCATAGAAGCACTGTATAAACACCAAAGTGAAAGAGAGAACACAATGAATAAATGGATAAATGAACTCAGGACAAAAATAGACAACAATAAAGAAGAAAACTGCCAGGATATGGAAAACCTCAGAAAAAAGAATGAAACAGAACTGCAAAACAAAACGTAAGGCCAATCCAGCAGAATAGAACAAACAGAAGACAGAATCTCAGAACTTGAAGATGAAATGGTAATTAAAGGAAAAACCAAAGAACTATTAATTAAACAACTCAAGACCTGTGAAAAGAAAATGCAAGAACTCACTGACTCCATCCAAAGACCAAACTTGAGAATCATGGGCATTGAAGAAGGAGAAGAGGTGCAAGTGAAGGGAATGCGTAATATATTCAACAAAATAATAACGGAAAATTTCCCAAATCTAGAGAAAGATATTCCCATACAAATGCAAGAGGCCTCCAGGACACCAAACAGACCAGATCAAAATAGAACTACTCCACGACATATCATCATTAAAACAACAAGTTCAGAAACTAAGGAAAGAATATTGAAGGCTGTAAGAGAGAAAAAACAAGTAACATACAAAGGTAAACCCATCAGAATCACAGCAGACTTCTCAACAGAAACATTAAAATCAAGAAGAGCGTGGGGTGAGATCTTCCGGGCACTGAATGAAAATAACTTCAACCCCAGGATACTCTACCCAGTAAAGCTATCATTCAAAATAGATGGAGCAATAAAAGTCTTCCATGATAAGCAGAAACTAAAACAATATGTGACCACAAAGCCACCATTACAAAAGATTCTGCAAGGGATCCTGCACACAGAAAGTGACACCCAACTTAACCATGAAAAGGCAGGCAGCACCAAACCACAGGATAAGAAAAAGCAAGACAGTAGAGAGTAACATCAAGTTAGGTACACACAATCAAACCTTCAAACAACTAAGACAACTAAATGACAGGAATCACCACATACCTATCAGTACTAATGCTTAATGTTAATGGACTCAATTCACCCATCAAAAGACACCGTTTGACAAAATGGATTAAAAAAGAAGATCCAACAATTTGTTGCTTACAGGAGACTCATCTCACCAACAGAAATAAGCATATACTTAGGATGAAAGGCTGGAAGAAGATTTACCAAGCCAATGGCCCCCGAAAACAAGCAGGAGTAGAAATACTTATCTCTGATAAAGTAGACTTCAAACCTACATTGATCAAACGAGATAAAGAAGGACATTCCATACTAATAAAAGGGGAAATAGACCAAAAGGAAATAATAATCATCAATCTGTATGCACCCAATGTCAACGCACCTAATTTCATCAAACGTACCATGAAAGACCTAAAAGCATATATAAACGCCAACACAGTGGTTGTGGGAGACTTTAACACTCCATTATCATCAATAGATAGGTCATCCAAACAAAAACTCAATAAAGAAATCCAAGATCTAAAATATGCAATAGATCAAGTGGACCTAGTAGATGTCTACAGAACATTTCATCCAACCTCTACACAATATACATTCTTCTCAGCAGCCCATGGAACCTTCTCCAAAATAGATCATATTGTAGGGCACAAAGCAAGCCTCAGCAAATATAAGAAAATAGAAATAATACCGTGCATACTATCTGACCACAATGCAGTAAAAGTAGAACTCAACAACAAAAGTAAAGACAAAAAACATGCAAACAGCTGGAAACTAAATAACTCATTACTTAATGAAGAATGGATCATTGATGCAATAAAAGAGGAAATTAAAAAGTTCCTGGAAGTCAATGAAAATGAAAACACAACCTACCGGAACCTATGGGACACAGCTAAGTCAGTCTTGAGAGGAAAGTTTATAGCCATGAGTGCATATATTAAAAAGATTGAAAGATCCCAAATCAATGACCTAATGATACATCTCAAACTCCTAGAAAAACAAGAACAAGCAAATCCCAAAACAAATAGAAGGAGAGAAATAATAAAAATAAGAGCTGAAATCAACAAAATAGAAACCAAAAAAACCATACAAAGAATTAATGAAACAAAAAGTTTGTTCTTTGAAAAAATAAACAAGATCGATAGACCCCTGGCAAACCTGACTAAAATGAGGAGAGAAAAAACCCAAATTAGTAGAATTAGGAATGCAAAAGGAGAGATAACAACAAACACCATGGAAGTCCAGGAAATCATCAGAGACTACTTTGAGAACCTATATTGAAATGAATTTGAAAATCTAAAAGAAATGGACAGATTTCTAGATACATATGATCATTCAAAACTGAACCAAGAGGAAATTAATCACCTGAATAGATCTATAACACAAAATGAAATTGAAGCAGCAATCAAGAGTCTCCTCAAAAAGTAAAGTCCAGGACCTGATGGATTCTCTGCTGAATTCTATCAGACTTTTAAAGAAGAACTGATAGCAACCCTCCTTAAACTGTTCCATGAAATAGAAAGGGAAGGAAAACTGCCAAACACCTTTTATGAAGCCGTTATTACACTTATCCCAAAGCCAGGCAAAGACACCTCCAAAAAGGAGAACTATAGGCCAATCTCCTTAATGAACATTGATGCAAAAATCCTCAACAAAATAATGGCAAACCGAATTCAGCAACACATCAAAAAGATTATTCACCACAACCAAGTAGGCTTCATCCCAGGGATGCAGGGGTGGTTCAACATACGAAAATCAATAAATGTAATAAACCACATTAACAGAAGCAAAGACAAAAACCACTTGATCATCTCAATAGATGCAGAAAAAGCCTTTGATAAGATCCAACATCATTTCATGATAAAAGCTCTAAGAAAACTAGGAATAGAAGGAAAGTTCCTCAACATTATAAAAGCTATATATGACAAACCTACAGCCAGCATTATACTTAATGGAGAAAAATTAAAACCATTCCCTCTAAAATCAGGAACCAGACAAGGATGCCCACTATCTCCACTCCTATTCAACATAGTACTGGAATTCCTAGCCAGAGCAATTAGGCAAGAAGAAGGAATAAAAGGAATACAAATAGGTAAAGAAACTGTCAAAATATCCCTATTTGCAGACAACATGATCTTATACCTTAAAGACCCAAAATACTCTACTCAGAAGCTTCTAGACATCATCAATAGCTTTAGCAAGGTAGCAGGATATAAAATCAACATAGAAAAATCATTAGCATTTCTATACACTAACAATGAGCAAACGGAAAAAGAATGTATGAAAACAATTCCATTTACAATAGCCTCAAACAAAATCAAATACCTAGGTGTAAACCTAACAAAAGATGTGAAAGACCTCTACAAGGAAAACTATACACTTCTGAAGAAAGAGATTGAGGAAGACTATAGAAAGTGGAGAGATCTCCCATGCTCATGGATTGGTAGAATCAACATAGTAAAAATGTCGATACTCCCAAAAGTAATCTACATGTTTAATGCAATTCCCATCAAAATTCCAATGACATTCATTAAAGAGATTGAAAAATTTACTGTTAAATTTATATGGAAACACAAGAGGCCACGAATAGCCAAGGCAATACTCAGTCAAAAGAACAATGCAGGAGATATCACAATACCTGACTTCAAACTATATTACAAAGCAATAACAATAAAAACAGCATGGTACTGGCACAAAAACAGACATGAAGACCAGTGGAACAGAATAGAGGATCCAGATATGAAGCCACACAACTATAAGCAACTTATCTTTGACAAAGGAGCTAAAAATATATGATGGAGAAATAGCAGCCTCTTCAACAAAAACTGCTGGGAAAACTGGTTAGCAGTTTGCAAAAAACTGAAACTAGATCCATGTATATCACCCTATACCAAAATTAACTCAAAATGGATCAAGGATCTTAATATCAGACCCCAAACTCTTAAGTTGATACAAGAAAGAGTAGGAAATACTCTGGAGTTAGTAGGTATAGGTAAGAACTTTCTCAATGAAACCCCAGCAGCACAGCAACTAAGAGATAGCATAGATAAATGGGACCTCATAAAACTAAAAAGCTTCTCTTCATCAAAAGAAATGGTCTCTAAACTGAAGAGAACACCCACAGAGTGGGAGAAAAATATTTGCCAACTATACATCAGACAAAGGACTGATAACCAGAATATACAGGGAACTTAAAAAACTAAATTCTCCCTAAACTAATGAACCAATAAAGAAATGGGCATGTGAACTAAACAGAAGTTTCTCAAAAGAAGAAATTCAAATGGCCAGAAAACACATGAAAAAATGCTCACCATCTCTAGCAAAAAAGGAAATGCAAATTAAAACCACGCTAAGATTCCACCTCACCCCTGTTAGAATAGCCATCATCAGCAATACCACCAACAACAGGTGTTGGCAAGGATGCGGGGAAAAAGGAACCCTCTTACACTGTTGGTGGGAATGTAAACTAGTACAACCACTCTGGAAAAAAATTTGGAGGCTACTTAAAAAGCTGGACATCGATCTACCATTTGATCCAGCAATACCACTCTTGGGGATATACCCAAAAGACTGTTACTCCAGAGGCACCTGCACATCCATGTTTATTGCGGCACTATTCACAATAGCCAAGTTATGGAAACAGCCAAGATGCCCCAGCACTGACGAATGGATTAAGAAAATGTGCTATCTCTACACAATGGAATTTTATGCAGCCATGAAGAAGAATGAAATGTTATCATTTGCTGGTAAATGGATGGAATTGGAGAACATCATTCTGAGTGAGGTTAGCCTGGCTCAAAAGACCAAAAATCGTATGTTCTCCCTCATATGTGGACATTAGATGAAGGGCAAACACAAGAAGGGGATTGGACTATGAGCACATGATAAAAGCGAGAGCACACAAGGGAGGGGTGAGGATAGGTAAGACACCTAAAAAACTAGCTAGCATTTGTTGCCCTTAATGGAGAGAAACTAAAGCAGATACCTTAAAGCAACTGAGGCCAATAGGAAAAGGGGAACAGGTACTAGAGAAAAGGGTAGATCAAAAAGAATTAACCTAGAAGGTAACATCCACGCACTGGAAATCAATGTGAATCAATGCCCTGTATAGCTATCCTTATCTCAACCAGCAAAAACCCTTGTCCCTTCCTATTATTGCTTATACTCTCTCTACAACAAAATTAGAAATAAGGGCAAAATAGTTTCTGCTGGGTATTGGGGGGGGGAGATGGTGGGGCGGAGTGGGTGGTAAGGGAGGGGGTGGGGGCAGGGGGGAGAAACGAACCAAGCCTTGTATGCACATATGAATAATAAAAGAAAAATGAAAAAAAAAAAAACAACAATAAAAAAAACCCAACCAGTTGAGGAGGTGGCCCAAATAATGAACACACATGTAAGTAAATGTAAAAATGATTAAAAAAAAAAAAACTAAAAAAAATTTGGAGAGGACTCAATTCCAATATGAATTAAAAGGAAGAAGACTCAACCAAGTTTCTTATGTCATAGAGTAATCATTTGAATTGTGATTTTTTTAAGAAACATATTATTTCCATAAATGAGATTTTTCAGTTATTTCTAGAGCATTATCGATATAGGGATTCTTTGTGCTTATTTCAATAGGAGTTGATGTTATAAAAAAACTCTTTCTGAAAGAATAGGCATGAAGCACAAAATCTTGATCCTAACACCATTTTTCAAAATAGGAGGAAAAGAATGGCAAAACATGGAAAAATTTATTAATTTCCAACAAGCTACAGCATGAACTCTCAGGAGAGCAGATATAAACTATGAAAGAAGACCATGATTTCTGAAAGGGGACTCAAAAATCAGTATTTTATAAGTTAGTATTTATAATTCTTGTTTAAATGTTCAGTGTGTTGTTGGGTGAGAAAAGGGGAGAAAAATGGAAAAGTGTTTTCCACATTTCAGATCACTGCTAAAATCCAGGATGGATACTAATTGTTTAAGCATAAAACTGAATGAAAATATTTAGACATTATAAGTAGTAGTAGAAACACTTGTAGTAGCTAATTAATAACACTTTCCATAAGCCATAGTAAATTCTAAACTTTTTGTAAAGTTTCTTTCCATAGACAAGCATCAGAACATTAGAAGGAGAGAGTGCTGGTGGTTCCAAGTCATTCTAGAGGCATTTACAACTCCAGCAAAAGGTATAGTTAAGTGAAAGGAAGATGATGAAACCTTGAGATAGTGAGAAAACTGTTTGTATGAATATATGTGAAATATCACATGAGGAATTAAAAAATAGCTATTGGTAGTGATTCTAAACTGGGAGTCTGGGGTCAGGGTGAGTGGACCTTTTATTTATCTTTATGTTAGTAATACTGGAAAATAGATGTTATGTGTAGGAAAATGCTAGAAAAGTCTTCAGAGTCAGAACAAGCATTCTACTCCACTTGCCTTTAAATCTGTTCACTTCTCCTCCTTGATTTAGACCTGTAAATGTTGGAAGAGGGATTGGGGATTTCACTTGGATAACTCCAGCACCTTAGATTTCCAACTCTCTGTATATATAAAGTATTTCATATATAGTCTCATTTACATTTAGCATTCATTCATTATCTGCAATTTTCTGTATGCCAGTATAGATAATTACTTTCTTGGTGACTCGTCCAGTTAGCACTCTACAAGAAGTGTACTATCTTTGAGCTGTTTTCCAGATTCTTCCAAAATATTATTTCAGTGTTCTATAAGTATATATTTAAGACTCTACACCTGAAAATTAAACTCTAGTTGAGAATAATCTGACCCACTACTTTCTGGTAATAGTGTAATAAATAAATAAAAAAACTTCTTCCTCATGGCTGCATAAAATTCCATTGTGTATAGGTACCACATTTTCTTAATCCATTCGTCAGTGGTGGGGCATCTTGGCTGTTTCCATAACTTAGCTATTGTGAATAGTGCCGCAATAAACATGGGTGTGCAGGAGCCTCTGAAATGTTATCATTCACTGGTAAATGGATGGAATTGGAGAACATCATTCTGATTGAGGTTAGCCTGGCCCAGAAGACCAAAAATCATATGTTTTCCCTCTTATGTGGACATTAGGTCAAGGGCAAACACAACAAGGGGATTGGACTTTGAGCACATGATAAAAGCGAGAACACACAGGGGAGGGGTGAGGATAGGTAAGACACCTAAAAAATTAGCTAGCATTTGTTGCCCTTAATGCAGAGAAACTAAAGCAGATACCTTAAAAGCAACTGAGGCCAATAGGAAAAGGGGAACAGGAACTAGAGAAAAGGTGAGATCAAAAAGAATTAACCTAGAAGGTAACACACACACACAGGAAATCAATGTGAGTCAATGCCCTGTATAGCTATCCTTATCTCAACCAGCAAAAACCCTTGTTCCTTCCTATTATTGCTTATACTCTCTCTTCAAAAAAATTAGAGATAAGGGCAAAATAGTTTCTGCTGGGTATTGAGGGGGTATGGGGGAGAGGGAGGGGGTGGAGTGGGTGGTAAGTGAGAGGGTGGCGGCAGTGGGGAGAAATGACCCAAGCCTTGTATGCACATATGAATAATAAAAAAATTAAAAAGTAAAAAAAACTTAATTTATATATTCATTATATCATACATAATTTGAATCATCTGGAAGAACTGAGTTCTGTGTGATGAAGCAAGAATTAGAAGACTGAATTTCCTTGTTCTTTGGAAACTTTGGTTAAATGATTAAACTTGTATAAGTGAAAAGACCACAGATGAAAGTATTTTTAGAATTATCATTATAAGACTTACAGATTTCTTACATAATAAACAACTCCAGTCCTAAACTTGGTAAATTTACATTTTTCATTTGCCTCTTTGATTAGGAAAATGACTTTTATGAAAAGTATAGTGAATTAACTGATGCAAATGCCTGACTACATTGGAGAAAAAGTGAATTAAAAGCAATAAAATTATAGTTATATTAAGGTACATCTCTAATAAGTGTTCAGTTTACAAAACCATAATGCTAATGACCTTCTGCATCACAGGATTATTTAAGCACATAAGAACATTACCTGTGCATCCTGTTATCCTTAGAAAGAAGAGCTATTTATAATTTTCGAGAAATATTTGGACATTCTAAAGGCATTTTCTACTTATATTGAAAGATTTCTCAGGAAGTACAGTTGTTTGCAGTGGCATTGGTTTCATGGTTTTACAGGTCAATTTGCTTTGCTTACACAGGAACTATGTCCCAGCCATAGGCTGTACCCGTAATTCTTAAAGCGTTTTGCCTTGTAACAAAGGGGTTATAGCAAAAAGGTATGAACAATAAAATTACTAAAAAGGCAGAATTCCTATATGCACAGACCAAAGAAAATAAAGTTAATTATGAAGAAGCTTTGAAATTAAGTCCAGAACAAAGACTTATTCATGCATTACTTAAAAAAAATCACAGATGCAATTAGGTATTGTATTGACTGACGGCTGAATAAATCAATGATTTTCTAATACAGTATTGAAAAAAAACTCCTGGAAAATGTATTCCTTCTTCTAAATAACCTAAAATAATATTTTTAAATAAAAAGTTAACTAATGGTTAAATTAAAATTGTACATCTTCAATGCTATTAAAAATATACCATTCTAACCAACAATTTATGTTATCTAAATAAGAACTAATCCAAATAGTACCCTAGATGAGAATTTCTACTGACATAGTTTAAAGTAGAACTTGAGAGCTGGCTCATATGGAGCCTTAATGACGTTTGTGAAAATAATGCCCCTGTATTTATCCTACTGATAGTGGTTTGGGTGCATGAAATATAAAGAAATAAAATGAATAGAAATCTTAGGCTTGAATTCACAATAATAGCTAACTAAAGTAGTAGTGTTGAAGACTGTTATTTCCATTGATCAATGGTCTAAAAGGAAATCATAGTTTTGGGATATTACTATTTAATTTGCAGTGATTGGCTAGAATCTGAATTCACAACAGAATTGTATCAAACACTGAAGTGCAAACTTAAACTGGAAATGTCATCATTATGTTAAGAAAAATTAGATGATTGTAGTGCTTATTATTGTTTGTCTCCTCACTATTTATTCTGCCTTTAGCATTGCTATGTAGAACTCACAACCACTCAGCAAAATCACATCCCTATGATAGAGTAATTAATCAGGGGTAATCAAGTGACCTAAGTTGGTTCTAATTGAGTAAAGCTCTGAGCTTTTCATCCAGGAAAGAGAATTCATCTGTCTTCTTGAAGATGTGCTATGTGGCTATGTTTCAATCAACTTGTTACCATGATTGGCACCAGAGTAAAAATTATATATAGATTAGGCTGCAGCAAAGAGAACTGAAGAGAAATGAAATGACAGGGCATATGTGGAGCCAATCCTAACTTCTAAGTGTTTCAGTACTAAGAACAAAAAAACATATGCAAGACAATGAAAATTGATTTTTAAATTATTTGCAAAACAATAATCCTTACACACTAAACTAGTCTTCAAGACATACAGGGTTGAAGGGCAGCACCTGGAGTTTCCCACAGTGACTTAAGAGATGACAAGGTGGCAGCATGTCATAAACCACAGAGGAAGCTTTGCAAGTGAAAGCCATCACCAATAAGTGTCTGGTAAAGATGATATTGACAGAACCATATCTCTGATGATGTGTCTGCAATTTAAAGCTAGTTGCCTTTTCATATTTAGTGGTCAATTTTGCTGTAGACACAGAAAGTTTTTCACCTCGAATAAATTGACCAACTTTGGCTAATAATATTAAATATTTATTCCAATTACAAATAAGTGTATTGGTGATTGATTACCATTAAATATTCATTGTTTCTTTAAGTTATTGATATTGCAAGTATATAGGCACTATAATAGAACAAAAGTTTAGCATTATTTTCCTTTGACAAGTATTAAGTAGAAATGTCTCACTTGCATTTTTTCTTATCATAAGAAGCTGTCAAGTTAGTAAAGCAGGTATTTTAATTTCTTTTCATAACATCTTTTCAGATATATGGAATCATATGAAAGTCTGATAGATAATGCTAAAAACAATAAAAATAAAAGCTAACATTTATGTGATATTTACCATGAGACAGGCAGTATTTTATCACTTTCCTTATGTCAGTTCACATATTCCTTATGACGACTTTAAGTGGTACTCCTCTTTACAGATGGAAAAATTGAGGTACACAGAGTTGAATCATTCTCCAAAGATCACAAAGCTTAAAAGTAGCAAATGTGGAATTCAAACCCATGCAGTCTAATTCTAGAACCTACCCAGTTAACTGCTATTGCAAATTGTATACTATACTTATAATTCTAGACATCACTAGATATTGAGAGTAGATCCTGCATGAATCTGGTCTTTCTTGAAACTGATTCAAGTAACTTACAATGTGATGTAAAAGACTCAATTTACAAATAGGTCCACACTGAGAAGGGAGCCCTTCATAATCGGTGGCAAAACAACAGGCTCACCATATTATTGCACCATATGAAAATATTCTGAATAAGTGATGGTTGATTACAACAACTGAGGACTATGTTGTACTTTGAGACTCAGAGGATATTGTTTCTACAATTAATTTTAGGAATAATTTATTATCATACAAAAGTCTTGAAGTTTTAACAGAAATGGGGAGAATAATTTTCGTTGTCCAAAGAGTTGGCCATTTAAACAAATTATTGAAAGCTAGGGCTGTTTGAGTTGTTTCTTTCTCTTTTTTTTCCAGAAGAAAAATAGTACTTTGATTTTCTGGATAGAGATGTAATAAAAGCAAATAAGGTATTACTAAACTATAAACTTTGATCCTCAGGAAGTTTGTGATTTGACAGTATATGGAAGTTTTAAAGAAGTTGACCAAATCACGTTAAAATTGTAAACAAACAAACACAAACAACAAAAAACCAAAGGTAAGTGTCAGTACATTCAAATGTGGGTAACAATTTCAAAACCAGAATGGATGATCTGAGGAACAGTGGTCTGACACTCAGCTGCCAACAATGCCAAAAGAAAGCAGATGGGAAGGCATTAAAAACACCAATTTGACTTCACAGGAAGCAATCTATCTTCAGATTTTACAAGATAATGTGGCTTCAACTGCTAACTTACATAATTTTATATTAACTGTGAGTGAAATCCTACCCAGGATTTCCCTTTAAGCCTTGCCCTGCATATCTAGCTGCCTGCTAAATATCTGCATGTGATGTTGTACATTACTCTTTTTTGTAAGGAATATCTTATATTTTCATTTCTATGTAATTTTAAGCATGTAACTGGCTCCATAAATTAAAATGACTTTGTGTTTTCCTTTAAATGTGCTTATTCTTATAACATCATTTTATAATTTTGTGTAAATATCTGTTTTCCCTAAATATTTTTCTTTTAGTAAAATACTTTTTAACTCTATTGAGTATGTTATTTACCTTTGGATTGATCAACTTGCTTTTATTGACAGGTAAAACTAATTGCTTTTGTTGACTAGCTCAGAAGTACAAAATTAAAAAAAATAGTCTTTCTCAGAAGAAAATGACAGTCTGGCATAATCCTTGATGCCTATGCCTCCTTCATGAACCATATCAAATTTGATTCTAATTCTGAATATCTCATAATTTTGACATTTTCTAGAACACCACAAACTTTGAGTAGAATGTCATCATCTTTCATACAGATGATTTCAACACTACCTAAACATATCCTGTTGCTTTTTTTGTGCCACTAATCAAAGCCTAATCTTCCTAGCCACCAGAGAGATACTGGTATACAGCAACCATATCCTGACAGTCCCTGAATAAAATTATTTATTTGTTCTCTATAGTTTCTGAAAAGAGTCAATACCTCTGAGGGTGACACACAGGGTACTTCATGATCTGACTCTTATCCAGTGGCAATATTTTATTATTCCCATTCTGCATAACCATCCATCCTTTCAAAAACTTATCCTGAAGCCAATTTCAAAATATTTATTCTTCCTATATCCTGCCACAATGTCCATTTTTCATTTTTCAATTTACCCATAGTGAATTGAGTTTTATTATATGATGGCTATATTAACTTAATTCATATTGTATATTAATTTGTGATTTTGAGTATTTGTGAAGATCTAGGAAGCATTTCCTGTGAAAATTCTCATTCTGATAATCCCATATTTAAATTACCCTTTAGCAGTGGGTGCCAAATTTGTAGGAGTGAATCAATATGCTAGCACACAAAAATATAAAAATGGTTTGTCCTTTGTTCACAGAAACTCCTAATCATTACTTGTGGGTCTTTTTTACATAAATGAAGACTTTGACTAAATTTGTGTATCTTCTTTTTGTATAGTTGGGGAAGTCATTAATGGCAGCATGAATAGAGTAAGACGCTTTTACTTAATAGATTGGCTTGTAAGGGAGTATTTAAGTACAGACTTACCTAAGAGAGGAGGTGGAGACTAACACATGTCTGACATCTCCTTCACCCAGAATCTTCTTTTGTTTCTAATTTAGTTTTCATGTTAAAATGATATATATTTACTGGTTCACTGTATTAGTCATTCCCTCCACTCAGGAGCTATCAATGCTCAAGTGAGATTTGGTTATCTAGGAGCAGGTGGTTTTTAGGACACCAATATGCAAGACTAGGAAAGAGACTTTCTAAATCATATTATAGTTAAAACATGAAATACATAGAACAAGGAAAGGATACGGAAAGCTGCAAGAGAGAACTGCTAAGTCCTATATAAAGGCAAACCCATCAGGAGAACAGCAAATTTCTCAACAGAAGCTAAAAGTGAGGAGGGCATAAATGATGTATTTGAAGCTCTTAAAGAAAAAAACTGCCATCCTAGATTATAGTACCCAGTAAAGTGCTCCATAATTGAAGGAAAAATAAAAACCTTCCATGAGAGGCAAAAACTAAAGGAAATCATGACCATGAAGCCAGCAATGTATAAGATATTTAAAGGAATCCTATGCATGGAAAGGCAGATAAATACAACTATCAAAATAAGGAAAAATATAAATCTCTTAGGATGAGTAGATAAGCAAACAAGGAGGAGAGAAGAATCAAAAATTACCAAAAAATTGAGAAGAATTACTACATATCTTTCAATACTAACTCTTAATATCAATAGTGTCATTTCTCCAATATAAAGACTGGAAGGTGGATTGGATTAAAAATATGTCTCAGCCATCTATTCCCCATAGGAAACAGGCTTAAAGTGAAATTATAAAAAAAGATATTTCAAACAAATGGAGCTCAAAAGTAAGTAGGAGTAGATATATTCATGTCTGATAATGCAGACTTCAAACCAAGATTAGTCAGAAGTAAGAAAGAAGATTACTTCATTTTGATAAAGGAGAATAACATCACAAAGATAAAACAATTGTAAGCATACATACATTGAATACCAGTGCACCAAATTTCATAAAACAAATGCTACTGGTCATAAAAATAACACATGGAATCCAACACGATAATAATGTATGACTTCAATACCTCACACTCACCAACACACAAATCATACAGACAAAAAAATCAACATAGAAACTCTAAATGACATTATAGATCAAATGAACTTAACATCTACAGAATATTCTATTCAACAGCTGTAAAATACATATTCTTCTCAGTTAATTGAATTAACTTCCTGTGTTTTATCAGACCACAACAGAATAAAAAAAGAATTCAATAACAGGAAAATATACAGAGAATATCCAAACATGTGGAGAATAAAGTATACACATTTGAATGTTTAGTAGTTCCTTAAAGATATAAAGGAGGAAATAAAAAACTCTTAATATCAAATGAAAATGAAAACACAACTTAGCAGAATCTTTGGGACTCAGCATAGCCAGTAGTAATAGAAAGTATAAAGCTTTTAGTGCCAACATTAAAAAATCAAAGAGATTTCAAATAATCTAGTGATGTACCTCAAGCTCTTAAAACAACAAGAAAAAGCCAAAACCTGAAGAACCATATGGAAAGAAATAATAAAGATTGGGACAGAAAAATTAATGAAATAGAAACTAAAAGAATAACTCAAAGAATCAATGAAGCAAAAAGTTGATACTTTGAAACTTAAATAAGATTGAGCAACCTTTAGACAAATTAACCAAAAGGAGGAAGAAGACCCAAATTAATAAAGTTAGAGATGGAAAGGTGACTATCACTACATATACAAATAAAATGAAATTCAGAGGATAATTATGAGCTACTTCAAAAATTTATTTTCTTTTTTGGGAGCACTTGGGTTTGAACTCAGGGACTCATGTTTGCTATACAAGCACTCTACCACATAAGCCACTCCACCAGCCTCAAAATTTGTACCTTTATCAACTAGAAAATCTAGAGGAAATATGACACATATGATGTACAAAAATTAAACAAAGAGAATTTAATCCATTTAAACAGATCAGTAATGAGCAGTTAAGTTGAAACAGTAAAATAGACTCTCCCAGAAAGAAAGCCCAGGACTGGATGAATGCACTGCTGAATTTGACGAGACCTTTAAAGAAGAACTAATACCAATTATCCTCAAGCTGTTTCATAACACTAAAAGGGAAGGAACACTACTAAATTCATTCTATGAAGTCAGTATTACCCTGATACCAAAACCTGATAAGGACACACAAAAAAATCCAAGAAAACTATAGATCTCTTTTTTGATCAACATAAACACAAAAATTCTCAATAAAATACTTGCAAACCAAATTCAACAACACATTAAAAAGATTATACACTGTAGTCAAGTTAGTATCTTTCCAAAGATGCAAGAATACTTCAATATATGTAAGGTAATAAATCTAATACAGCACATAAATAAAATTATGTATGAAAATCACATGACTAGCTCAATAAATACATACAAATCTTTGAAAAAAATTCAACATCCCTTCATGATAAAAGCTCTGAGGAAACTAGAAATAGAAAGCATGTACCTCAACATTGTGAAGGTTATATATGACAAACCTATAGCCAACATCATAATAAATGGGGAAAAACTGAAGCCATTTCCTCTAAAGTCAGGAACAAAACAAGAATGTTCATTTTCCTCATTCTTTTTCAATATAGTGTTTGAGTTCCCAGGCAGAGAAATAAGGCAAGAGAAGTAAATAAAAGGGATACAAACAGGTGGCAGAACACCTACCTAGCATGTGTGAGGCCCTATGTTTAAACCACAATAATGTCTCCCCACTCCCAAATGGAAAATCAATCTTAAAATTTATGTGGAAGCATAAAAGACCCCAAATAACTAAATGTGACCTGAGCAGAAACAGTAATGATAGAAGTATCACAATACTGAGTTCAAATTATACTGATTCATAGTAAGAAAAACCATATGGTAGTGGCACAAAAATAGACCCATAGTTCAAGTAGACAGATCAGAAGACCCAGAAATAAACCAACAATACTATAGCCATTTTATTTTTGATAAATATATAAGAAACATATGTTGGGGAAAAGACAGCCTCTTTAACACATGGTGCTAAGAAAACAATATCCACAACCTGTAGAAGACTGAAACTAGATCCCTATCTCATATGCTGTTCAAAAATAAATTTGAAACAGAAAGTCTTAATGTAAGACTGATAATTTTGAAGCAATTACCAGAAAACATAGAAAACACTTGAATACATAAGCATAGGCAGCAACTTTTTCAATAGGACTCCAATTATACATTTATCAAGAATTGACAAATGGAATTTTATCAGATTAAAAAGCTTTTACACATCAAAAGAAATAATTACCAGGATGAAGAACAATTTACAGAATGGAAAAAAAATCTTTGTTAGCTATTCATTGGTCAAAGGATTAATATCCAAAATATATAAAGAGCTCAAAAATTAAACACCAAAAGAATAATCCAATCAATAAATGGGGAGAGAGTTCTCAAAAGAAGTATAAATTGCAAATAAATACATGAAGAAATGTTCAGCATCCTTAGCCATACAGGAAGTGCAAATCAAAACATCAAGATTTTTATCATATCAGTCAGAAAGGCTGTCATGTAAAAAAAGAATGACAACAAATGATTTTGGCAATATAGGGCAAAAGAAGCTCTATAGAATAAATATGGAGTTTTCTCAGAAGAAACAAAAATCTAAAAGTAAATCTACCATCCTGCTTTAGCACTCCTAGGCATATATCTGAAGGAATATAAGTCAGCATGCAGTAGAGACTCTGAAGCAATCATGTTCATAGCTGCACTATTCACAAGAGCCAAGCTACGGAATCAGCACAGCATAGGTGCTCTTCAACTGAACATGGGATAAAGCTAAATTTGGTGTACACAATGGAATATTGTATTTTGCAATAAAGAAGAATGTAATTATGCCATTTGCAGTTAAGGGTATACAATAGCAATCAACATTTTAAGCAAACTAAGCCAGACTCAGAAAGACAAATACCACATTTTTTCTCTCAGAAAAATGTTTTCTCATATTTCTTGAGAAGTAAAAAAAGGCATGAATGTGAAAAGGGGATTTTGCGGGGGAACCACTGAGAGGAGGGAGAGGAAAAAGAAGATTGTTGGGTGAAACACAAAGTACTTTATATTCATGTATGAAAGTAGAATTACAAAACTTATTAAAAATATTAAAAGGGGGGGCATAAGAAAGAGAACTACAGAGGGCAAATTTGATCACAGCACTTTATATGCACACATGGAAATATCACAATGACACCCCTTTGTATAATTAATATATGCTAATATAAATAAAAGAAGCAAGTGAGACTTAACTGACATTTTTGTAAGTGGTGCTGGCAAACCTTACTCATTTTCTCATTTTGTATGTATTTGGTTTGTGATTTCACAAAGTGTACATTTTCATGTGACTAATAGTATGTATACAAAGGTGACTAAGAAAACATAACATCTTCATTCAGTTCTAGTATGCCCTACTGACTGATTTATTTATTTTCAAGTTGTATATGTTTTTAATCTTTAAGTTCATCATGTCTAAATAAATATTGTTTGATAGTTTGTCCTTGGCCTATCAGTTTAAATTTTCATTACTTCAAAATGTTTTAGCTTTTTTTACATGCTGAAATGTATATGATTTTGGTACTACTATATTTGAATTAATAGCTAGGGTTTTTCTGCAATAAGTATTTAGTAAGACAGGAAATAATGCAGAAATAATTTAAAAGTCACAATTCTTCCACTCAGAGACAATTTTTAATAACCATTCATTTCAGTATACTTATTTATAGTCTGCTTACATGTTTTTTTAAATAGCTGCTATTTTATCATATTCATGTATTTTGTATTCTACAATGTTCAGTTACTATCACATTATGTGCATTCTTGTCACTTAAACACTTCCTAAATATGCCTCTTTATTCACAGTTATTAAAGAAACTATTTTCTGAGCAATTAGTTTTTAACATTTTATGTATAAATGCATTCTATGAAGAAGAATTGATGGAAATTGTCTGCTCAGTATGTACTACTCTAATTAGCTAGTAAAATATACCTTTAATTTTTTTATATTCACTTGGGCAGGTATAATCTATTCAACATTTTTTTAATTTATTTTTTCCTTGATTGTTCTGGGTGTGGGTATATTGTAGCATTTAGAAAGATTTATAAAATAAATCAAATATATCAGACTTGAATTCACCCCCTCCACCACTCTCCTTTACCTCCCAACCCCCATTCCTGGAATAGTTTCAACAGGTATCATTTTTCATTTACATACAAGTGTACACATTCTTTGTACCATATTCACCCTTCTACCTCCTTTCTCGTCCACCTCCGCCATCCCACTGGTGCCAACCCTCCACCCTGAGCAGGACTTGTTCCACCCGCCTGTTCTTCAGTTTTGTAAAAGAAGAAAGAGGATAAAAAGAAAAAACATGACATTTTTGCTTGTTTGAGATAAAAGTAGCTACACAGAGTTTACTTGTGATATTTCCATGTACGTATATATGTATTATAACCCAAATGGTTTATTTCCTCTAATTTTCTTCGTTCTACCTTAGTCCCTTTCTTATGGTGGTTTCAGCCAGTTTAAGATTTCTATATTCATTTTTATACAGAGAGTATATCAACCATATTTAAGTTCTTAGTTTCCTTGTTTTAATCTACCCCTCATGAGTGTGACCTCCCCTTAGTGTGACCAGAGTTTCACAGTATTGTTGCATTTTTATTAGGTCTATATTCCATATGTGAGAGAAAACATGTGACTTTTAGCCTTCTGAGCCTGGCTAACTTCACTTCAGATGATGTTCTTCAGTTCCATCCATTTACCTGCAAATGGCAAAATTTCATTCTTTGTGGCTGAGTAAGATTCCATTATGTACAAATACCACATTTTCTTCATCCATTCGTCAGTAGTGGGGCATCTAGGCTGTTTCCAGAGCTTAACTAGTGTGAATAGTGCTGCAATAAACATGGGTGTTCAGGTGTCTTTGTTGTAAGTTGACTCGCAGCATTCCTTTGGTTATATCCCAAGGAGTGGTATTGCTGCATCATATGGCAGTTTTATTTTTAGTTGTTTAAGGAGACACCATACTGTTTTCCATAGTGGTTGTACTAATTTGCATTCATACCAGCAGAGTGTGAGGATTTCTTTTTCCCCACATCCTGGCCAGTATTTGTTATTTGTGTTCTTGATAGTAGCTATTTTAACAATAAGTGAGGGGAATCTTAATGTGGTTTCAATTTGCATTTTCTTTATGGCCAGGGATGTTGAGAATTATTTCATGTGTTTTCTTTTTTTTAGCCATTTCAACTCCTTCCTTTGAAAAAGCTTTGTTCAGTTCATTTGCCCATTTCTTCATTTTTGTAAGTTTAGTTTTTTGAGCTCTTTGTACAAGGTGGTTATCAGTTCCTTTTCTGATATGCACCTGGCAAAGATTCTCATTCTGTGGATAGCCCCTTCAATTTAGAAACCATTTATTTTGTTGTGCAGAAGCTTTTTAATTTCATGTGGTCCTATTTGTCAATCTTTTCTCTTAGTTGCTGAGCCATTTGAGTTCTATTTAGGAAGTCATTGCCTATGCCTATTACTTCCAGTGTATTCCCTGTTTTTTTCTGTATGAGCTTCAAGGTTTCAGGTCTTACATTAAGGTCCTTAATGCACTTTGGGTTGACACTAATACAGGGTGACAAACATGTATCTAACTTTAATGTCCTGCAGGTAGATCTTCAGATATCAGTTTTTCCAGAAACATTTGTTGAAGAGCCTATCTTTTCTCCATTGTATATTTTTGGTGCATTTGTCCAAAATTAGATGAGCATAACTGTGTGGATTCATATCCAGACCTTCTGTTTTGTTCCACTGGTCTTCATATCTGTTTTTGTGCCAGTACCATGTTGTTTTATTGCTATAGCTCTGAAGTAGAGTTTGAAGTCTGGTATTGTGTTAACTGTAGCATTTCTCTTTTTGCTCAGTATTGCCTCTGCTATTTGTGATCTTTTGTGCTTCCAGATGAACTTAAGGGTAGATTTTCAATCTCTGTGATGAATGTCATTGGGTTTTTAGTGGAAATTGTGTTGAACATATATTTTGCTTTTGGTCATTTAGCCATTTTTACTATGTTGATTCTACCAATCTATGAGTGTGGGAGATCATTCCACCTTCTGTAGTCTTCTTTGATTTCTTTCTTCAGTGGTTTGTAGTTTTCCTTGTAGAGATCATTCACATCCTTTGTTAAATTTATTCCTAGGTATTTGATTTTTTTGAGGTTACTATAAGTGGAATTGTTTTCCTATATTCTTTCTTAATCTGTTCGTTGTTGGTGTATAGAAAAGCTACCATTTTTGTAAGTTGATTTTGTATCCTGCTACTTTGCTGAGTCTGTTTATGGCATTGAGGAGTTTTTTGTGGAGTTTTTCAGGTCTTTTAGGTATAAGATCATGTTGTGTGCAAATAGGGATAGTTTGACCTCTTTCTTTCCTATTTGTATTCCTTTTATTTCTTCTTCCTGTCTTACAACTCTGGCTAGGAATTCCAAAACTACGTTGAATACAGGGGAGAGAATGGGCACCCTTTCCTTGTTCCTAATTTTGAGGAAAATTGTTTCAGTTTTTTTAACCATTAAGTGTGATGTTGGTTATGTGTTTGTCATATATAGACTTTATTATGTTAAGGTATATTGCTTGTATTCCTAGTTTCATCAGAGCTTTTATAATGAAGGGATGTTGAATTGTGTCAAATAATTTTAGGTCATTTATTTGAGATCTTTCTGCTTTTATAATATATGCACTCAGGGCTGTAAACTTTCATCTTAGGACTGGCTTAAACAACTAAATGGCAGGAATCACCACATAACTCTCAAAAATTAACATTGAATGTTAATGGACTCAACTTCTGCATTAAAAACACCATTTGCAAATTGGATTAAAAAGGAAGACACAACACTTTATTGACAGAAGCAAGTACTGTTTTAGGATGAAAGGGTGGAAGAAGATTCACCAAGCTAATGGCCCTTCAAAACAGGCAGGAATAGAAATACATATGTCAGATAAAGTGGACTTTAAAGCTATATTAGTCAGAAGAGACAAAGTAGGACACTTCATATTAATAAAAGTTGCAACACATCAAGAGGACAATTATCAACTTATATATTCCTAATGTAGGTGTTTCCAACTTCATTAAACATGCCAACACAGTGGTAGTGGGAGACTTTAATACTTCTCTATCACCAATAGATAGGTCATCTAGACAAAAAGTAAACAAAGAAATTCTAGAATTGAATGACACCACAGATCTAATGGACTTGACAGAGTTCTAGAAAGTATTTCATGCTGCAAGAGCACAATATACATTCTTCTCGGCATCCCAAGGAACTTTCTACAATATAGGTCATATTTTAGGGCACAGAGCAAGTCTCAACAAATATAAGAAAACTGAAATAACCTCCTGCATACTGTCTGACCACAATGCAAAAAGACTAGAACTCAACAACAAAAGCAGCAGCAGAAAATATGGAAACAATTGGAAGCTAAACAACATATTGCTCAATGATAAGTGGGTCATAGAAGAAATAGGGAAGAAGTCAAAAAGTTCATGGAATTTAATGAAAATGAAAACACAATCTATACAACATTTCAAATACACACAGGACATTTATCTCTACTGAAGTTTAAATTTAATAAGCTTTTTTGAAACAATATTATATTTGTAGAGGAGGATCCAAAATGGTGACTGGGACACAAACACAGACTGTGTGAGCTCCATGTATCAGGGACCTTGCTGAGATGCTGAGACATGCCTGGCTGAGGTAAAGCACCAGGGAGAGCTGAAACTTCAGCACCCTAAACCCCTAGCCCATGGAAGTCTTCTCCACATCATGAGACACTGAAAGAACAAGTGGGCCACCAACCCCATGCTTCATCTGTCTGCTTGCCCACCAGCCCGCTAGGCCATAGCCCCGCAGACCAGCGAGACTGCTGCACACCCACTGGCCCGCCAGCTGTTGCCAGCCACAGGAGGGCTCCAACACCACCAGACGCCAGCTGCAAACCTGCCTAGGAGATGCAGAAAAACATGACTGGATGCTAAAGAAGTAACACCAGAACTACTAAGACTGAAATTCTACTGTTCCGGAACTGGGAGGGTTTTTTTTTTCTTTCTTTTTTTCTCTTTTCTAAGTGTTTGTTTTTCTTGTTCACAGTCTGGTTGTCCACCATATCTCCCTGTTGATTTCTTTGGTTCTCCATTTTTTTCTTTTCCTTCTTTTTCTTTTTTCTCCTTCATTTTTGGTTTTGTTAGTTTTACTATTGTAAATTAGCTAATACTAAATTACACATTGACCAGGGACAGAAACAACCAAGTGGAATGATGGGAAGATGAAAAAGGGATGGAGACTATTCTCCCCCCCAAAAAATAAATTGGTAAAGGATTGAGAGGGAAATGAAGAAAACAGATACCTAGATTCAGACTCCAACAAAACAAAGATAAACTATACCAAGGAACCCAATGAAGCCCAAAAGACCACTCTGAAAGAAATCATGCAAGTAATTAATGAAAATTTCATAGAGATGATACTAGGTATGGTAAAATGTACAGGAGGCAATCAAGAAATTCCAAGACAACAAAAATAAAGAATATGAGAAAACACAAAAACAAATAAATGAAATCATAAGAGCCCTAAATAAACACCAAAGTGAAACAGAGAATGCCATAAATAAAGAGATAAATGAATTAAGGAAGAAAATTGACAATATTAAAGAAGAAGTGAGGTATGATATGGAAAACCTCAGAAAAAAGAATGAAACAGAAATACAAAACAAAGTAGAAGGCCACTCCAGCAGACTAGAACAAGCAGAAAACAGAATCTCAGAACTAAAAGATGAAATGGTAATTAAAGAAAAAACTGAAGAACTATTAGTCAGACAACTCAGAACCTGTTAAAGGAATATGCAAGAGCTCACCCGTTCCATCAAAAGACAAAAACCTGAGAATCATGGTCACTGAAGAAGGAAAAGAGATGCAAGCAAAAGGAAGTCATAATATATTCAACAAAATAATAACAGAAAATTTCCCAAATCTAGAGTAAACTATGCACATCAGGTATAGGAAGCCTCCAGGACACCAAACAAACTTGACCAAAATAGATCTACCCCACGACATATTATCATTAAAACAACAAGCACAGAAAATAGGTAAAGAATACTGAAGGCTGTAAGAGAGATAAAACAAATAACATACAAAGGTAAACCCATCAAAATCATAGCAGATTTCTCAACAGAAACCTTAAAGGCAAGAAGAGCATGGAGTGAGGTCTTCTGGGCACTGAATGAAAATAAATTCAACCCTGGGATACTCTACCCAGCAAAACTATCATTCAAAATAGATGGAGCAATAAGAGTCTTCCATGATAAGCACAAACTAAAACAATGTATGACCACCAAGCCACCACTACAAAAGATTCTTCAAGGAATTCTGCACACAGAAAGTGAAAGCAAACAAAACCATGAGAGGACTAGTATCAAACCACAGGAAAAGAAAAGTCAAGAAAGTAGAGAGTAACATTTATTCAGCTACACACAGTGAAACCCTTAAACAATAGAGACAACTAAATGACAGGAATCACCACATACCTGTCAATACTAACACTGAATGTTAACAGACTAAATTCCCCAATCAAAAGACACCATTTGACAAACTGGATTAGTAGGAAATCCACATTATCTACAGAAAAAAGCACTAGCTGAGGGTGAAAGGCTGGAAGATCTACCAAGCCAATGGTCCCCGAGAACAGGCAGGAGTAGCAATACTTATCTCAGACAAAGTAGACTTTAAACTTACATTGATCAAATGAGATAAAGAAGGACACTCCAAATTAATAAAAGGGAAAATACACCAAAAGGAAATAACAATTATCAACTTATATGCACCTAATGTCAATGCACCTAATTTCATCAAACATACTCTGAAGGACCTAAAAACATATATAGACTCCAACACAGTGGTAGTGGGAGACTTTAATATCCCCCATCACCAATAGATAGGTCATCCAAGCAAAAAAGATCAATAAAGAAGTTCTAGAACTAAATCATACCATAGGTCAAATAGACCTAGCTGATGTCTACAGAATATTTCATCTAACTTATGCACAATATGCATTCTTCTCAGAAGCACATAGAACCTTCTCCAAAATTGATCATATCATAGGGCACAAAGCAAGCCTCAAAAAATATAAGAAAATAGAAATAATCCCATGCATTCTGTCTGATCACAATGCATTAAAAGGAGAAATCAACAACAAAAACAACAGTAAAAAAAAACATGCAAACAACTGGAAACTGAACAACACATTGCTCATTGGTCAATGGGTCATTGATGAAATAAAAGAGGAAATTAAAAGATTCCTGGAAGCTAATGAAAATGAAAACATGACCTACCAGAATCTGTGGAACACAACAAAGGCAGTCCTAAGACAAAAGTTTATAGCCATGAGTGCATATATTAAAAGGTCAAAAGATCTCAAATCAATGACCTAATATTACATCTCAAACTTCTAGAAAAAAAAGAACAAGCAAATTCCAAAACAAGCAGAAGGAGAGAAATAATAAAAATAAATGCTGAAATCAATGAAATTGAAACAAACAAACAAAAAACATACAAAGTATCAATGAAACAAAAAGCTTGTTCTTTGAAAAATAAATAAGATTGACAGATCCCTGGCAAACTTGACTAAAATGCGGAGACAAAAAATCTGAATCAGTAAAATCAGAAATGCAAAAGGAGAGATTACAACAAACACCACAGAAATCCAGGAAATCATCAAAGACTACTTTGAAAACCTATATTCTAATAAATTTGAAAATCTTGAAGAAATGAACAGATTTCTAGATACTACCATCCAAAACTGAACCAAGAGGATGTTAATCACCTGAATAGATCTATATCACAAAATGAAATTGAAGCAGCAATCAAGAGTCTCCCAAAAAAGAAAAGTACAGGACCTGATGGATTCTCTGCTGAATTCTATCAGACCTTTAAAGAAGAACTTATACCAACCCTCCTTAAACTGTTCCACGAAATAGAAAGGGAAGGAACACTGTTTAACTCATTTTATGAAGCCAATATTACTCTCATCCTCAAACTAGACGACACCTCCAAAAAAGAGAACTTTAGGCCAATTTCCTTATTGAACATCAATGCAAATATCCTCAATAAAATAATGGCAAACAGAATCCAACAACACATCAGAAAGATCATCCACTATGACCAAGTCAGCTTCATTCTTGGGATGCAGGGGTGGTTCAACATATGCAAATCTATAAATGTAATACAGCACATAAATAGAAGGAAGGACAAAAACCACTTGATCATCTCAATAGATGCAGAAAAAGCCTTTGACAAGATCCAACGCCACTTCATGTTAAAAGCTCTAAGAAAACTAGGAATAGAGGGAATGTACCTCAATATGATAAGGGGAGGTATGGGGATAGGTAGAAAACCCAAAACATAAAAGTGTTTGATGTCCCCACTCCAGAGGAACTAATACAGAAACCTTAAAGCCACAGAGGTCAACAGGAGAAGGAGATCAGGAACCAGTGTAAAGATCAGTTAGAGATGAATCAACTTGGGTAGTAACACATTTGTACATGGAAAGAATGCTAGGAATCTCTGTGTATAGCTATCCTTAATTCAACTAGCAAAAACACTTTGTCTTTCTCATTATGCTTATGTCTTCTCTTCAACAAAATTAGAGATAAGGGAAGAACAGTTCTGCTTGGAAGCAAAGGGGCATGGAAGCGAAAGGGTGGGGGCTGGGGGCAGGGAGGAGAAATGACCCAAACAATGTATGGACATGTGAATAAATGAATAATAAAAAAATGTAATTTGCTCTTCATACTAAGAAATAAACCTATATATTTATAACAGAGATTATTGACCCCACAGTTTCACACTTATGTATCTCTGGCATACAAAACAATCATTTTGTGATATAAAAGTATTCCAAAAGAATCATTTTAAATTTACATGTTATATCTTCAAAGATGTTTATTTTAAATTTGTGAACAATAGAATGTTAAATAATTAAATACCTTTCTTTGGATTAAGTTTGATTAAGCTGACTGGTTATTTTGAATTGGGCTGATTCAAATTAAATCCTTTCTTAAATCACAATAATAAAAATGTTTTAAGCACATTCTAAATCCATTCTGAGAACTACTGGTAAATCCCTCTATAATTAACTTACCTAAAGCTAGCTCCAAATAAAATTTGCTTTCTGGATTCTCTAGCAATGCCAAGAAAAGTAGCCCTAAATTTGACTGACCAAATGTTATATGTCTATGTTTATATTAAGTCACTTACCTTACATAATTCCATGTCTTACTTAGACAATAGTGCTGCAGTGTAAGGGTTCCAAAGGAGTCATTTATAGGGATGAGTTTAAAAAGTTGATTCCTGGGCTCCAACGTAGAGATTTCTAAGTATGTGCAATCTAGGTACCTTTTGAAGCTTTTAAGGTATCTTTTGGGCAAACTTCTCTGTGTATTCTGATGTAAATAATAGTGGCTCACACTTGAGAAAATGCTCATCTCATTATCATTATTCCCAGTGCTTTGGGAAAAGATGCTGTGATACGTAGGTGTTTCTCAAAAGAAGACCTATGAATTAATATTCGTCATCACTAATTATCAAGGACATGCAAATTAAAATCATAGTAAAATACTTCCTCACACCTGTTGGAATGGTTATTATCAAAATGACATAAGATTAAATGTTGAAAAAGATGTAGAGAAAAGGGAACACTTATGCATTGTTGGTGGGAACATAAATGAACATAGCCAGTGTGGAAAATAATGTGAAGGCTCCTAAAAATAAAATTATATGACCCAGCAATTCTCTTCCTCAGTACATAGCCAAAGGAATTTAAATCAGTATGCTGAAGAGACACCTACCCTTCCATGTTCACTGAAGCATTATTTACAATAGCTAAGATATGGAAATAATATGATTTAAGTTAGGATATCTAAGAGAAAAATACATCCACTTAAATTAATGTTTATGTGTAAATAAATGGAATCTTTTCTGGGAAATGTAGTCTAGTGTATAAAGGACTCTAAGGGTGGTGATATGAGATGTTGAGGAAGGGTTTGGGACCATAGAGGGCAGGCTCAGGAAGCATTCCAACATTTTAACATATTAATTCTTTCTAATCAAGGACTCAGGATATCTTTCCATAAATTTTGTCTTCTTCAACTTAGTTCACAAATGTTTTATAGTTTTCAGTGTACAAATCTTTCCTTTTGCTCACTAAATATCTTCTTAGGTACTTTATTTTGTTTGATGTTATCATAAATGGGATTTCTTATATGTATATGTGTATATATAATGAAATATTATTCAGGCTTGAAAAGAGGGGGATTTTTGTATTTTGCTATAAAATGAATGGACATGGAGAAAATATTGCTAAATGAAAAAAAAGCCAGACACAGCAAGAAAGCTATTCTATCTTCTCATTTGTATGTGAAATTAAAAAAAAAATAACAAGCTCAAAGACAGAGATAGAAAATGAAGCAACCATGGGGATGGGGAAGTTTTAGGAGAGAAAAAAATGGGGAGATAAATGTCAAAGAATAGAAAAGTGCATATATGTAGAACAAACAAGTTTAGAGATTTACTGTACATGCTGATGACCAAATTTAATAAAATCATATTGTATCAGGATTTTTCAAAAAAGAAACTATATGAGATGATAGATATGTTACTTGTTTCATTATAGTAATCATTTTACTATCTAAATATATCCAATAACACCATGTTATACTACTCAAGTATTCACAATAAATTTTTTCTTATAAAAGAGTAAAGTCTGCAAACACTGGTTAGGGCATGGATGTCTAGAACATTGTGTTCTGTTTTGGGTTTTGCATTCTGTACCTATCTATAAGTTCCTTGAGGACAGTGTCACTCTGAATTTTTGTCAAACCTTTTCTGTGTTGGATACATAAAAGGCAGACAATAAGTATTTGCTTGGTGATTTGAAATGATAAAGCCTCTGAGTCATTTTAAACTTTGTACTCTCCTTGTTACTCCACCTCTTGCCTCTTAATGATTTTATTATTGACATCCCACCACCGTTTCCTTACTTAGTGGTCTAGTCATTTCCTGCTTGGTTTTCCTGACTGGTTTTTCATCTCAAATCTATCTTCCACAAAAAAAAGCAAAGTAAATCTCCATTGCCTGTAAAAGTATTCTCTGAACTATGTTTCTAGGACACTTATTTCTAAGCAATGAAATTCCATTTGAATTTACCAGTGAAATAAGGTTGAAGATTGTTTCTTTTCTTTGAGATTTTCTAGAGCCTTTATATGCAATCTACGCTCCAAGGGAATGTGCTGTCCAGCATTTCCCAAGCATATTGGGGTAATTAGTCTGTTTTTGTGGGGCATTTCTTGGTCTACAAGAACTATGTATTTCTTATCACTGCACACGAGTCCATTCATGACCCTCCCTACAGCCTGTGTACCTGTGGTTCTTTTTACTACTTTCTCCCATGTATTCTACAGCCATTCTGAGCTTTTAGTTTCAGGGACATGCTATTACTCATGTATCTGTCCTTGCTTTCACAGAGTTTGATTAATTTACTTGGAATGTCAAATGAGTACAGCTGTCACTCAAGCCTGTATTCCTCTTCCTTCCAATTTTTCTTTCTTCCTATTTCTTCTCTTCACTTCATAATGATTACATCTACTATCTGTTTTCATTAGAACACACAATAGCCTATTTCATGAATATTTGATTAATTCTCTAGAATGAGCTTCCTGAAGGTGATGACTATGTACTTTTGTCTCTCCAGAGGCGGTCTTCAATATATATCAAAATAACAAAGAAATCACAATATATTTTCAACTCAACTGATACTTGCTTACTGTCTAGCAATTCTGAATTAAAGTAAAGTTTGCCTTTTTATAGTCTCCAAATTCCACTGGCATCCAAATTAAAATGTTAGAGCATAGTAGGTCTGATTCCAACATTTATTCAATTATCCATTCTTTTAATGACTGTTCTCTTCTGGGTTGTGCTGAGTACTCCCTGAATGTACATATTCTTGAAAGATTGTGCTATATTTAAGAACAAGCAAGTTTTTACTTATAGACCCTAAGATAGAACACTCATTTTTATCAAGAGCTTTTCTGTCTCTTTTATAATTTAGTTTACTTGGAAAAGATTCATCTCAGACAGCTTTAAATGTCACTATTTTGTTTTTACTTAACAAACACATGTGATATTTACAAATGCACCAGACTAAGCAATTTAGAGATCTTAGTCCATCTAATCCTTATGAAAACTCTACGAGGCAGATAAACTTGTCATCCATATTTCACAGATGGCAAAACACAGGCATGAGGGGTGAAGTGAATTGCCAGTGTGACAATATTAAGAAATATGAATAGAATTTGGTTCCAAGCAGTCAGGCTCCCAGGGTTTGCACTATTATGTACTCAGCCATGATACTTTCATTATGTTATAAGATTGAAATATCTTCAAAATTTGTGTGGAAGAATCACTGAACCATTCTTAGAAAAGCATACTAATTTATAAAATTGCTTAAATGCTCTGTGAAAAAAAGAAGTTTCTCTTTCCAGTTTATCTAGTTGGTAAAGAGAATAGGAATACATAAAGAAGCTTACAGGTAATCTATAATATGGGATTCATCTTTCTGAATAGAATCATGTGGACTTTGAATGCTGAGAAAGAACATAGATTTTAAATGAAATATTAAAAAGATTAAAGCAATGCCAGAATCTCTTCCATAAGAAAGATTGACAAAACTGTTGGCTATAGACTATTCATGTGCCCAGTAATTCTATTTAATGGTCAAGGCAATGGAATATCAAAAGTATAGTGTGCAATGCTGATAAGGAGAAATAAAAGAGGGTAAAACAACAGGAGGGGAGAGAATTATAAGTCAGAAGAGGGTTGAGCTCCATCTGCCTATGTACCTTCTATACCTATTTTCTATTTGTCTTGCAAATACTAGGGATTTAATGGTTATTTCTTGAAAGTGTGCTTAAAGGATAAGAGAAATAAAATAAAGGGATATAAACCAAAGAGGACAAAAGAGAACTTAAGTGAAAAATTCAGCTGTAGGAAGGCAAAGAAGGAACAATAAAAGCAACTGTAGTCATAGAATGCTAAATATCTGTGAGGAAATTTAAATTATTATTTTAATCACTACCACTGACTTAAGGTGTAGATGTTACTATCACCATATTTTTACTTCTAAGAGTCAGAGAAATGGTCCACTTATAAATGTTTGGCTTCAGAATTAGTGTTCCTAACCACTATGTTCTCTTACCTCAGAGGAGAAAACACAGCCTAGGAAGGAACAGCATGAAGGCAGAAATCAAATAGTGTCATCTCTTCCGGTTTCATTATTGTACTAGTTACAAGTTACTATTAACACATCGATCCAAAACTTTGTATCTTAATGCAATGTATATTTATTATCTCATAAATTCTGTGCAGTAGGAACTTAAGTGTGTTTCAGCTAAATGTTTCTGGTTTGGGGTTTCCCATAAAATTGTAGTCAAGTTGTCAGCCAGGAGAGTGGCTATCTTGTGCTGAACTTCAGCTATAGAAAGCCTCTTCTCAGTTTACTTACAAAGTGATTGCAAGCCTCAGAAGACCATTGTTTCCTATCTCATTCTTGAAGGTACTGGCAGGTGAAATGCCCAATGTCTATACAACATGAAAAGTGGTGACCTGAAAGAGGGATGGAGCTAGAGTGGACCTAAGATGAAAGCCAGTCTTTTACAACCAATTCTTGGAAGTGACATAGCATCACCTTTTCATATTTTATTTATTAGAGTAAGTTGGTAGGTCCAGTCCATTATCCAGAAGAGGGGCTTACACAAAGAATACACAAGAATACTTGCTTGGGGATCTTTGGGGGCCACTTTAGAGTTTGTTTATCATAATTGTGATGCATTTAATCAATATTATTCAGTTAGTCTGAATTATTTATCTTATATCTTCAGTATTCTAATATCAGGGACTTAGAGTTGAAAAAGGTAGTGTTTATTAAATCTAACAGTTATTTCTAAACTTAGAGTGTCAGAAAAAGTAGTCAGTCTAGCTTCTCTGTGGTGTCATTTAAAAATTTTGTTACACTGAAAGAATGTAAGAATTTGTCAAGATACCTCAAGATTAAAAATAGGATAAGAAGATTACAAAAACCTGCATGTACAATTCTGTGAGGCTGACAGCTTCAAAAAAACAAAATTACCTGTATTTTAGTTAGTACAAAAGCATCTTGCACCAAATAATTTATGGAATAGTTTTTGTAAGGAAGATTTAGCACTAAATCAATCCTGGAAATAGTCATATATCATTGTGGCTTGTGGAGAAAATGTAATGGAATATAATTATGTTATACTGATAGAGTCAAAGATAGTATTTAATTATTATTCACATAAGATGATTCATAAAGTTTGTAGTTGGCTTCATTGCAAGGGATCATTGGTCAATAATTTTTGGGCCCTTGCTGTGTGTAAGACACTGTGGAAAAACAGTGAGATTCCTGAACTTTCATGGGTTGCATTTTCTTTCTTCATATAGTTTATTCATCATTGTGTTCAGAGAGAAGCTACTATGTATACAATATTAGATGCTGTATTAGTAGTACATTAAAAATCCATCAGTCTGACTCTTGCTTTCTGGGGTATCTTGCTGATGTGAGTCATTGGTGTATGGTTTGTAGCTCAATTACAGTTCTCTTTTGCTAGTTGAAATATAATAGACTCATGCTGATTTATCTTCTATTAAATTTCTTTCAGTTCACCTATGTGTGATACTCTGAGAAGTTTCTACCATCTTCTCCCTAGAGGATACCTATTTGTTTAGGAATAATTTCTTCTGGGAGTCTTCTTTGGTTAGTCAGGCTTGGATTGCCCTTCAGCTGCATTCTCCTAGCCATGTGGATTATCTTCTCATATATTAGCCATTTTAAAAATCATCCATTCATCCATTCAAAGGTGAACTGCATGAAACCAGAAGGAATCTTTATCTTTTTATTATTGCATCTTTTTCTGTCAAACAATACTTAGTGCCTATTCCATGACAGGCACATCTGTGGGCACTGAGAATATAGCAGTGAAAAAAACATAGAGTATTTTTTCATGGGGCTTACTTTTAGTGGACAGAGACAATAGGAAAACAAATGTGTATTGATATTGGTAGTACAAAGTGGTATGAAGTCATATAAAGGGCAATGGGAAAAAGCAAGTGGATTGGAGAAGCAGGGTTTCTTTAGATTAAGGGATCAGGACAACTTTTAAAAAATGGTGACGTTTGAGCTAAGAACCAGAGAGTGGGGAGAAGCAATGGAGGCATTTCCTTGGAAGAAGCAAAAGTGATTGCAAAGTTCTAGTGTTGGGAGTGTGATGTAGTAAAGGAGCAACAAAGAGGCCTTATAGGCTGGAGAAGAATTGTGGTGGGAGGTGAGGCAAAGAGCATTAAGAGATGCCGTCAGAAACATTTCTAGGGTCAGATTATGTAAAACTTTTCAGGCTGAAGCATTATAGTACCTGGCACATACAATTGGTGCTTTGATGAGTATACATTGACTATTGTTAGTTTAAGTTTGGGAGTATAAAACCAGAATTATCTAATTTTATATTATTGGAATTATTACTATTAGAATTCTTTAATCAATGGATTGAAAACTTTGTTGCCCATTAGATTATGCTAATAATAAATTATTAGCATAAATTAATAGTACAAAAGGGTTTCATTGTGACAATAGCTAAGCTACAGAATCAGCCTAGGTGCTCAACAGTTGATATTTGAACAAAGAAAAGTATTAATCAGCAGCAAAGAAGAATGAAATTATGTCACTTGTAGGAAAATGAATGAAGTGGAGACCATCATGCTAAATGAGGTACACCAGCTCAGAAAGACAAATAATGCATGTTTTTGCTCATATACAGAGCAGATACAGGGATTATTTTAAGAAGACTGATTCCTGGCATGGCAGACACATGAATTCAGAATCTCTGGGTAAATAGGAAAAGGGGAACAGGTACTAGAGAAAAGGTTAGATCAAAAAGAATTAACCTAGAAGGTAACACCCACGCACAGGAAATCAATGTGAGTCAATGCCCTGTATAGCTATCCTTATCTCAACCAGCAAAAACCCTTGTTCTTTCCTATTATTGCTTATACTCTCTCTACAACAAAATTAGAAATAAGGGCAAAATAGTTTCTGCTGGGTATTGAGGGGGGGGGAGAGGGAGGGGGCGGAATGGGTGGTAAGGGAGGGGGTGGGAGCAGGGGGGAGAAATGAACCAAGCCTTGTATGCACATATGAATAATAAAAGAAAAATGAAAAAAAAAAAACAGAATCTCTGGGTAGCATCTAAATTTTTTTAAAGCTCCTCAGGTGATTTTTGACAAGCATGAGAATCATTAAGATGAATGGTTTTCAAAGTGTGGCCACCAACCAACAAAATTGGAGATAATTAGAAATACAAATTCTTTTTTCATTTTGATTAAATCAGAAACTCTGGAGATAAAGCTTAGCTACCTGTGTTTGAGGAAGCAATGCAAATCTTTGATTTGTGCTAAACTTATAGGGCTTTTATTTTAAAATAATAGGCCCATCTGAAAGTAAAACTAGTGTTATATTTAGTTATAATTAGTGTTATATATTTGTTAAATATATAACTATTATTATATATTTGTTAAACAGAAAGAGTCATATACCTATAATGTGTATATATATATACTGGCAAGAAGTCCTAAAATTGTACTATTTCAGAACTATTTCTTTGGATTAAAATTTTCCCTCTCATAGCATTTTGTTTTAAGTAAATCTTTCCTGTGATAAAAGTGAAGCCATTGTCACTTAGCAGCACTGTATAAAGGACTGTATAAAGCACAGCATAAAGGACTGTACAGAACGATTTGAGTGAGGATGGGCTACTTTGAGTATAAGAATACTCGATGTTAGAAAAGGTGTCTAGGATGCTGACGGAGCACCTGCCTAGCAAGTGCAAAGCCCTGAGTTCAAACCCCAGTGCTGCCAAAAGAAAAAAAAGAAGAAAAGGTGTCTGGGAAAGGATGAAGATGAAAGCACCAACAATTTTCCTATGTCCTCACAGGCATGATTAGTTAACCACTAGTGTTTAATGAAATTCAAATTCATTTAATACAATTACAATAATCTGAATATAATTTTCCTATATTGTTTTTGGGGATATTTTCAGGAAATATGTTTACTTCCTTTTCTTTTAATTGTGTACCTGATTCTATGTTAGATTTCAACATTTGCAAGTCTACAATAAACAAATCTTGCAATGGAAGATTTGTCTAGATACACACACTGCTACCCATCTTTTTTTTTTCCTTAAGAAAATCAGCCTTGTTGCCAAGGTTTTTATCTGTCATCACTCTTCAAAAGATTTCCATATGGAAAATCTCCTCACCATTTGTCTTCCCAGAGAAAGTTACATTTCTTTTGCAAAACTACAACTCCAATACTAATATGTGCATTAGAGTTTCTTTTCCCTTTTCTCTTATCTGGGAGTAATAATGAATGAAAGAAAGTGAATTATATATGCAGCTCAGGGACACAGCTGAAAGGCCCAGTTTGAGCAATATGCTAATTCTGGTTTTATGTTCTTATCAATCCAACAGGTTCATTCAGATTTAAGAACCCAGTGTGAAAGTCTTTTGTTGTCCCATTGCTCAAGTTTTCTCTTATATAGAAAACCCAGCTTTTTCATAAAGGCTTAACCAGAGGCAATACCTGGTATTGTCTATTACTTGCAAGCAATATATCTTTGAAGGACTTGCATACTTTTTGTATCTTGGCTGAGTACCAGACAAAAATAATCTGTGAAAGTAAGATAATGCAATTTTAAAAGGAAACTTTTGCATACCATAGGATTTCATTTTGCTTGCTGACAAAGGACTCCAGAAATACAGAGTGCTTGAGAAGGAGAAAATACAAACGCACAAAGTATGTCTTATTATTTCCAGTTTTTGTCTTCATTTGTTGCTGGGACATTTGACTGACCAAAGTCTTGCTGAGATCTGCAACCAGACATCAAAAGTTCAAAAGATCAACAACTTCCATCTATGTCTTTCAACCAAGCAATATGCTTTCTTAATTTTCCTTCATATTGTTCTTTTTCAAGATTAATCCACATGCTTGCCGGGAAGATAAATGTAACATTTTCAATATTATATTGTCCTCCTGGGAATCCTTCTGATAAAAGAGTTTTCTTTAAAAGTCAAATTTCTTTCATGTACTATTTTTACATCAGAAGCCACGTTTAGTAGAACTGGAAAGTCTTCTCTTTTTCTTTTAATTTCATATCAAACCACCTAAAACAGTGTTTTTAAATAAATCACTACTTGTTTTGCAGTCATATGTAAATTCTCCAATTGTATGTAGGATAAAACTGTCAGATAGCTTTCCTTCTTTGCATATTTAAATGCTTTGTAGATTAAATGCTCTTCTCTGGAACTTATTAGAAGCCATCACTGCTCTAACTCTGTCAAATACAAAAGTGCAAATATATCCAATTACTAATGACTCCTCCCAAAGCTAATTTAAGATAACATGTATAATAAAAATAAAATTGTTAGCTGGGCATGGTGACTGAAGCCTATAATCTTAGTTACTTGGGAAGCAGAGATTGGGAGAACACTGGTTAGATAATAGCCTGAGCAAAATGTTTGCTGGACCCCATTCCATTTTAACCCATAAAAGTTGGCTGCCTTTTATCCCAGCTACAAGTAGGAGGGTCAAGGTCCAGGCTGGCATGGACAGAAAATGACACCTTATTTCAAAAATACCCAAAGCAAAAAGGATTGGAGGTGTGACTCAAGTGATAGAATGCCTGCTTAGCTAGTCTAAGGGCCTGAGATCAATACTCAGTATTGCACCCGCCCCCAAAAAATAGTTAAGTGACTGGAACTGAGTTTATGAACTTACAAAAACACCATATTAAATCATAATTTCCATTATCTAACTATTCTTTCTAAGAAGACACATGCCACTCATTCTAACCTATATGAAATGTACAGAAAAGAAACATGGTATACACAAACATGTGTTCTCTTTTTTTCTTTCTTTTGTATGCTTTCTAGATAAAATGTATTAGGTCTTGATATATGTCATGTGTTATTGAGATAATTGCTGAACTTTTTTGATATAATATGCAGCTATTGACAGAGTTCCAGTTGAGGATATAGATAAAGCCTATGAATAAGGTGTATGCACTCACAAAGCATGTTTTCTACTAGGTAAAGCAGAATACAACCAAGTAAATATGAATAAGACAATAGGGGTTCTAAAAAGTTAGAAAACAACAAGTTAATGCAATACTAATCACTTATGGAGGCTACTTTAGATATTTAGATTAATATATCAATGTATGTCTGCTAAATGGCAGGACATTTGACTTGGGATCTCATTGTGAAAATGAGCCACTGAGCAGAGAGGCTTGTGTAGTCTGTGGGTGGGAAGGTGTGAGTATATAAAGAAAGAAGGTCATGATGTCTGGAGTGCAGTGAGCAAGCTAAGAGATACTATGAAATAATAGGGAAGAGGAGGCAGATTTTGAAGCTCTGTGAGCCAAATAGGACTCTGGGTTTTATTCTATGAGTAGTCATGAATATTTAAAGGGACCTGTGGAAGTTTTTCATGATGAAAGATAAAGGCTAGGTCAAGAATTTTGTGGAACAGACATAACAAATATATATTTTAAAGGCAGAATAAGATTGACTTTACTGTTCTTCACACACTCTAAACATAGCACAAAGGGTGTTCCATTTGAATGTCTAAAATATTAAATTCATTACTTCGATAAATAAAAATATGACCACTAAGGAGAAAGGGATTATGTGAAACAGATAAGAGAACTGGCTTTGGACACAGCTTGAGATCCTGGTGCTGTAAAGGACCTTCTAAAAGCAGGTACTGTACTAGACACTAATGTACTTTTGTTTTTCCTGTTTTTGCTATAAAATTAAACAAGGTAAGTATTTTCTCTGATAACAACCAGTGTCTTTTTGTTAGAAGAGAATTTTAATGAATAAACTGGATTTGACAGTCTTGTAGTGGGCAGTACAAGCCATAGACTCTGACTGTGTTTGAGAGAAATATTTACCATGTTCAAATTTATCACAAAGACTGGATGGAAGAAGAAAGGTGTAGAGTTTACATCTAGTACAATACCTGCTCTTAGAAAGCTCTGGATTTGAGCTATTGGATATGAATTCAGAATAGAATGTCAGTGGCTTAAGTACCTTAATCAAAAGGTTGCTCAAGATACATTATTTGGGTGAAACATATTTTTGGTTATGGATTAAGGCAAGTTATTTTAGAAACTTTGAAAAGTACATACAGAGATTTATATTAAGTAAATGGGAATGCATACATTTTATTATTTTGGGAGCTTCCTCTTACCTTGTTATGTTCTTATTTATTTGCTTTCCTATTCTTTCATTAAAATGAGTGATGAAGTAATAATGTTGCATCATACTGAATACTGGACAAATAATTATTTGATCCACCTTGACATGGCCTAACTATATCACATTGAAATACCCAGTTTATTAGATAGGTCCACTAGCCCTGGAGGGATTTTCGGATGAACCCTTTATTTTGAGCATATTATGGGGAAAGGAAGAAAATGATAAAGGAAATAAACTAACAGGAAAAAGATTTTTATTGAAAACAACAATAATTTATGGAGGGGTGAAACTGAAGCACAAATTTGGTGTTTATTTTTAATTGCTGTGAAACTTCTATTTGGTATATCGCAGAGTGCTTGCCTTAATGTTGAATAGGCTGAACCTATTCAGAGCATATATCAATTGTACCCCACCATCATTCTTTTCCATAGAGTGTAGCAGGAATATTTAAAGAAAATATGTCTGTAATATGAAAGGTTATATTAGATTTAAAAGATATATTATTTTCTTCCTCAGTGTGTTTAAATTGTTTGATTTATTTGTTGGTTAGAACTGACTTCCACGTTCACTTTTACAGGACAATGACCCTTTTGTATTGAAAGCTGAGTGCTTCATTTCAATAAATATTGAGCAAAGCACTTACTAGAATCTGTGGGGATCAAAAAGATGAGACAGAAACTGTCCACTATGAGCTTGCAATTTTGTGGGGCAAGAAATGATGTTACAAGGTTTTATGGGTGGAAGAGACTACATTTACCTGAAGGAGGATCAGAAAATTCTTGAAGAGGGCGGCTGAATTTAACATATATCCTGAAAGAAAGTAAGTGTCTGACTAGCCAAGGTGAGAGAGATAGAGAGGCATTGAGAGGTCAAGGCCAAAATGTCTTAGTAAACACAGAAATTATTCATGAAAGTTTAAGAAGTGTGTTTTGGAGGGCATGCTAAAATACAGAGTTTCATGCTTGCTTTGAGAATCTGAAGAACCCCATTTACAGATTTTGTTTCTTTTTTTTTTTCTACTTTTCATCTTGACGTAATTGTAGACTCATAGGAAGTACACAGTGCAGGGTTCTACATACCCATTACCCAGCTTTTCCCAGATCTAACACCTTATGTAGTTATAGCACAATATTAAATGAAGAAATAAATGTTGATACATTATAATTATCTGGAATGCAAAATTTACAGTTTCACTCTTAAAAAAGCCTTTTATGATCATGACATATTATGTACTTTTTAGGTCTAATTCCACACATGAGGAAAAACATGCTATATACATCTTTCTGAGCTAAGGGGGCTGTTTGGGGAGAAGAGGATGATGGAGCGTGAACATGATCGAAGTACAATATATATATATATATATATATATATATATATATATATATAAAACCTTATTTACAGACACACACATAGATAATATAATAGCTTTAAGAAGATTATCTGACAACAGTGTACAGGCAGGACTGGAACTGGAAAGACCAAATGAAAACTCATCATAATATTAGAGAACATGAATAATAAGAATCTGGACTAGATCTAGTACAGTGTTATATGTAGGGAAAGTATGTATAAGTGAGTAAAGATTTATATTTTCTTTCTTCCTTTTTGAGTTGGGGATTAAACCCAGGGCCTTATGTTAGGCAAGACTTTTACCACTAAGCTATACCCCAGGCCCTGGATTCTATATTTTTTTTCAATTGTAAAACAAGCTATCCCTTTTTAATTGAGCAATTCACATTCACTAGCAGCAGTGGAAATAACAAATAGAAAGTAGCAACAGTCTCAGTGCACCTCATTGAGTATACTGCTGAAGCCCAATAAAGGAGATTGGAGGAAATGGGATGAATCTTAATCTGAATAAATTAACAACATAGGTTAGGGAAAGATCAGATTAAGAATCCTAGGGCATAAACCGGCATTTAGCATGATCTTGTGAGAGGCTTCTCACTGCACTAGACAGGCTGCCATTTTTCTTAATCATGGCTAGCTGAAATTTCAACCAACAAAAATCTGCTTTTTGCATTTAAAAAATCTTTTAAACCCTTTAAAAAATCTGATACCTTGGTAGAAAATTCATACATGGTTTCTTACTATTTTATTTTAGATTGAAATAAATGCTAAGAAGAGTTTCCAATACTGCAGTGTTCCTCTTTTAATCAACATAAGTATTAGATAACTTTATTTCCCTTATGCATCAAAAATCTCTTGTCTCAAAGGTCAATATTTGCTGGGTAGACAAACTGGGAGTTACAGAAGTTAGATACATCATTAATTGGCTGAGGGATTATGAGTAAGATATTTAGACATTTTCCAACAGTTGATAACCTTGTTAGTCCAACAGTATTGTATGTAAAGGGCCTTCCCATAATAAGATTCTCCAAAAAAACTCATTTTATTAATTTCTACATACCATCTTATTTTTATCACTTCATTGTTCTTGCTCAGCATTTTAGCATGAACTAGTACAACAGTAAATATTTGATATATGTTTTTCTGAATGAATTATTTGAAGATTCTTAAGTACTGAAAAATTTCTTTCAAGGATTTTATTTTATTAGTATATGTAAGTACTTTGATTCAATTCAACCCATATACTTCTCTTTCTTGTCTTGTCTATCCCCTTTTAACCAATTTTCAATGGGTTTCATTATTCTATTTTCATACATGCATATAAAGTACTTCTTTCAAGGATTTATATATTGCTTTTAGAACTTAACACAGTAAAATTATTTAAGCAAATTGTTAAACAAGTCTTGGCAACTTTGCTGTATTTGTCATTTTTTAAGTGTTTAAAAATGTGTGAGTTAATTACTTTTGGTATCTTTTTTTATCTGTAATGTAAATATTGAGTTTCTGAAATTGCTCCCACCTTTAAAAACCAATGGCATTAATTAGTGGACAAATTATATACATCTCACATAACAGTATTTCATATTAGACTCCTCTTAGTCTTAAACTTCTTTTAGAGGTTGCAAATGTACTTTTAATAAAATTTATAAAATAACACATTTAAATTAAACTTGTTAAAGCATTTAATCATATTACTCTATACTAAAAATAAATGTAATGAACTGAAAAGAAAAGCTAACATTTAGTGAGTCTAATTGCTGAGTAACAAGCATTGAAGAGTCATCATCATACCCATTTTACTGAAGGAAAATGCAAAGCCATAAAGGGCCAGTAATTAGACTAAAGTCACATATTTAATAAAAGATGCAGTCAGGGTCTGAATATAAATGACTGGAATTCTGAGCTAAATGATTAAATATCACACTCTACCATATATCACTGTTGCCACTTTCAAAGTAGAAAAAGAAAAAAGCCCTGAACGTGTTTTATTTTTCATCTGAGAAGTAGGGCAATGGTTGAACATTTGCTTGCTAAATTACAGTAACTTGAACTCTGAAATTTTATTCACAAAGTATCTAATTACTGCCCTTAGAATCTCTGCCTTTTGTTACAAACCCAGCTTGCACTTGGAGACTGTCCCACAATGCATTGTAGATAATTCAATAACCAGAAATAACCATTTACCTTGGCTTATCTGAAAGGAGAATATTTCAAAGTAGTCTGCTTGCTCTTTTACAACCACAAATATTTATTTAATCTGTTCTATTATTTTTTCTGAATTATTCTTCTTCTGAAATGTGGGACTTTAGCTGGGAAATTATTTCAATTATTAATACTGAGTCTCTTTTCAATGGATACAAAAATTTCCAAAAAGGACCTTCTACTTGCCACTATGGAAGGTAGATGACTGCTGAGAGGTTAGAGGAAAATTGTTCAAATAGTTGGAAGTCTGCTAGGAGACATGGACCTAACTTTTATTATTTTTTTTATTAAGGCCAGTTTTCATAAGGTAGGTATAGGAAATGGACAGATTCAATTCCTTTTATGCTATTAAGTCATTATGTAATTTTGTATAAACAAGTCAGTCCTCAAATATTAGTAAAAGTCCTAGTTTTTTTATTTAACAAGACAGTTCTGTTTTAGGTCTGTTTAGCTTTCCTTCTGTCTTCAAATAATATTTATATCATATTGACCATGTTCTTATTAATGTGCAGTTATACAATATTTAAATTGTCTTGAAATTTCATTTTAAGCATATGGACAGTTTAATTAAAAAGTTTAGTTTTCTTAAAGAAAATATCCGAGTGAACAAAATGAGGAAAAATAAGGACCATCACCCTCAGATTTTTTTCCTCCCTAGAACATTAGATACCAAACACCCTGTATAGGAAAATAATTGCTTGGGATCTTAATAGGTGCTACTCTAACAGTTTCAGAGATTAGTTAAATTTGGTTGAGTAGAATTGAACACATTTCTCTATTAGAGAACTTCTTACTCTTTGTAACAGCCAATGAATTTAATTAAATGCTTTCGAAGTCTAATTTGAACATTGTTGAACATTTCATGGGGATAATCTTTCAGGGGACCCTGAGAGAATTCACAACAGTAGTGTTTATATGAAGCTAGACAGTAGAAGTAATTAGTGAGTTTTTGAACCATATCTGTGCCAAGAGTAATCAAATCTGGGATTTTGGAGGCTGGGGACCTACAGTAACCAGGAAGCCAGAATGACCTTTCAAAGATCCACTTTCTAATTCCTGGAACTTTTGAGTTTGTTACATAGCAAAGGGTAAGTAAGGTGGCAGACAGCATTAAAGTTGCTAATCAGCTGACCTTAAAATATATTATTTGGGGTATCCAAGAGGGCCCAATGTTCATGACAAAAGCCTTTAAATGTGGTAGAGGGAAGAAAGAAGAAAAGTTGGTGTTAGAGTGACTTACGTGAGCAAGCACCAACCAGTCATGCCTGGTTTTGAAGATAGAAGAAGGGGTAACCAGCAAAGGGAGATAGGCAAAGTCCAGAAGCCAGAGCCAAGAAACACAGCCCGGCTGACATCTTCACATTAATCCACTGACACTCATTTTGATTTCTGACTTCTAGAACTGTAAAACAATAAGTTTGTGTTGTTTTAAGCTACTAGATTTGGGGTAGCTTGTCAGGAGCAACAGGAAATGAACACAGTGCCTAAATATCCGTAAACTTATGATTAGAAACTGATTCTAAGGGCTAACAATAAAAAATTAGAAAATTCCTGTATGTTTAAAAATTATGGAAATCTGAGGGTTTTTCAGGGTAGGTACTAATGTTGCTAAGCAAAGTATTACTGTATTTGAATAGATATTAATTCATTGTAATAACAGATTTTTCAATAAAGATTAAATTTTATTTTATATAATTTATTCCTGAAAGAAGGTATATATATATATATATATATATATATATATATATATAATTGTTTAATAGGAATATTAAAAATGAAAGTTAAATCTAGAAATAGTAAGCATCAGTTATTTGAGTAGTGGGCAGGCAGGCCATGAGTTTTTAGATAAAATACACTGTGATATATATATATATATATATATATATATATATATATATATATAATTATTCTATATAGAATATTGTGTGCCACATAAAAAACCTGTTTGTATTATTAGAACTGTTCATTTGCTTTTTGTCAAAGACCATTCTAAACCAACTGAAATGTCAACGCACTTTGACATTTTGGTGACATATTTAGGAGAAACACAAAGATGCCCAAACCTATAAAATCCTCTAGAAGATGTATTTATAAAACACTCAGATTTTAAGATTTAGGAAAACACAGATAAAGAGCAAAGCCAATTCCCTTGTGTTCAGGCACTTGTCATTTCTGTTCATCCACATTTAAATACAATAATTCTAGAGCATGTTAAATCTTTTAAACGTTTTGCCTTCTATTCCTTGGGGTGTACTAATGAAAAGAGCACTGAACTAAAGACAAAAAACACCAGCTAGATATGTGACACTAAGTGTAAATCACAAAACCACAGCAATTTCTTCTGACCAATGAAATGAATGCTGCACCTGCTTTTTCTACCTTTCAAGATTGTGAAAAGTCAAATGACAATGCATAGGAAAGTTCTTTGAAAATAACAAAGTACTATAGAAATAATTATTCTATGTAATAATCTAAGCTACAAGAGTTATCCATTCCTGCACAATAAACTACCACAAAATTTAGTGACTTAAAATAACAAGTATATTTCACAGGTCAGAAATCTGAGCATGGCTCAACTAAGTCCTGTGCTGCAGTATCTCTGACAGGCTGCCGAAAAGGTGTCTGCTATGGCTATCACCATTTTAAACTTCAATTTGGGGAAGAAGCATCTGTTTCCAAGTTCATTTGTATTGTCATTGACAGAATTTGGTTCCTCATGGGATATTGGATGGAGAGTCTCAGTTTATCACTTGCTGTTGAGTGAAGGTTGCTCATACATAGTTCCTTGGCACATGAGCCTGTAGAATATGGCAGCTTGCTTCTTCAAAATTTCCCAGTCAAGTAGACAAGGGAGCTAGGCATGGTGGTGGTGCACACTGTAATCCTGCAGTCAGGAGGTTGAGTAAGTAGACTCATGAGTGTGAGGCCAGCTGAACTACAGACAAGTCAAAGTCTTTGTAACCTAACCGTGGAAATGACATCCACCACTTTGACTCCCTCTATTTCTAGTGCCATCCACAATGAATAAGAGATGATAACAGGATGGTGTAAACTTCAGGGAATGGGGAACATTGAAGGAAATCTTGAAAGCTGGCTATCACATAGACCATTCTCTACTCCCTAATATATTCTGGGCGGGGCTCTCTCTGAGTTATTTTCTGAGAATTTCTTTCTTTCTGTAAATCTTCCTTCAAGCCCACCCAATCTTCAAGGTACAATTCAACTAAGACCTTCTTTGTGAACTTTCCTGTGAATCTCTCAGATGGGATCTTCCCACTGTCCAAATTATCAAAGCATTTGGCAAGCATCTTAAGTGCACATACTATCTCCTGCTTTTTGTTACAGCTTTTATAGCCTTCAGACCTATCCATTTATCAGTGTCGCAAAGGCAGGAATTGGGACTTGTACCTATTTGTGTTCTCCCATGGGACAGAGGACAATAAAGGACACAAATTAGCCATCAATATGTACTTATTAAATTAACTGAATTGGGGGAGATTTTCATGCAAAAGTTAAAATCAGTTATATTATAATCTCCTTTCTGCTAAAGTGTCTATTGAAGAAACAAAATATCAATCAATAATTTCAGTTCTGAAATAGTCTTGTTTCAGCAATTCCCGCTAGGTCCCCCCACTCCCTGACTAAGGACATCTGTGGTCTGCCCTCTAAGGGCTTGATTCCTTGAGAGAATAAACCTTCAGAAAATAATGGAGCCATTTGACCTCAACATTTAGGTCCCAGATTTTCTGGCGCCTATGCATAAGTACACACTTTTGTTCCAAGAGCTTTTCTGTGGCTACACATTTCTAGTTATTAAAATGTTCTAGAGCAAGTTTAATTTTAAGGCAATATTTCCCTTGAGTATAAAGGATTAATGAGAAATCTCTCATTTATTTAACTTATTTAAAAAGTTTGTATTGTATAGATGATTTTTTTTAGACATATCCTCTTTATGTGTAAATCTACGTGCCAAGGAAATCACTTAAATAATAGCCTGGGTATAAAGAATATATGGGGACCTATAAAATTACATTTGATATAGTAGAACCTAAGCCAAGAATTATATTTCATTGGGCTATTTATTTTTATGAAGTTTGGCCCAACATTCTTAGTATTATAATGTCTTAGAAGCCAATGGAAGAATAATTCATTTCAGTTTAAAGTACTTCAAAGGCTTTATTGGCCTTTTCTCAAGAATACTTATGTGGTTGGTAATCTGTTGCAACTGGCCCCCAGGGGTTTTGGTTTAGATTCAATTTACTTTTAGTTTTCTTTACTAAACTCAATCCAAAGAAGGCTTGCAGGGAGCATATTTCAGGTCAACTCTCTATGAAGTTTTCTACAAATCCCTTCTCTATCCATTTTCCAAATCTACTTCTTGTCATTTGCATTTATTCTAGGGATAATTTAGGTCTGAACTGAATTTGGCTTCCTCCAGTGATTTCCCCACCACTATTTTCAATATAGGAAGTTGTCAACATTCAAAGTTCAAATTTTGGCTAAGTAAATGGGACCTAATCCATTTCTTTCAGTGGTCAATGTGCTCCAAAGCCTCATGGTGACTTATTCAGTGTGCAAAATGCCGTTTCAGGGACCAGATATCCCCCCTATGATAATGTACTTCATTTTATTCTTCAGTGTGAGGGAAGCCAGAATTCTGAACGAGTGGGAAAATAAAAGTAGAGCAAATAATTGGTAGACATGGTTTTAGTCAAGGTCCTATTGATAATTTTCATTATGTCATTGGGTAAATTATCCTTTCATTCATTTGACAAATAATCTTTGAGCATAGCTAAGAGTCTAGAATTGTTTTAGGCAATGGGAAAAAGCAGTGAACCAAAAACACTTCCAGATCTCACAATCAGTCAGAAAATAGATAATGAATAAATAACCATCTCTCTCTCTCTCTCTCTCTCTCTCTCTCTCTCTCTCTCTTTCTCTCTCTCTCTCTCAACATATCCATGAGTGAGGCATGAAGGATAGGTGACATGGGTGTGGGAGATCCAGTCATTTTGTACTGTGCTCATGAGAAAAAACATTACTATTTCAAGAGAAATGTGTGACTTGTGAATCTTCTTTATTCTTCCTATGAGCTTCTATATGGGAAGAAGTTGAGATGATCTGACAGTTTGGAAAAAAATTCAAAGACGTTTCTTAGATATTTTCATACTTCCAAGTTATACAAAGTTTCTCAGAGATTAAATAACATATGTTAGCATATTATGTTAAAATGTATTTAGCTATTAATATTTAATCAATTATTATAATTAACTGATTATTATAATTAGTTGATTATTATAATATTAAATATTATATTTGCTGTAGACTTACCAGAGAGGTCAGATTACATATTTAAAAATGTGAGTTCTTCTTGCTTCAGAAGAAGAAAATAAGCTTTGAAAATTTTGCAGGTGTAGAGAAAAGTTTTCCATATAATATGAGATGGAAAATTAGGCAAATCTGTGGATACTTTTTGGATATGTTTCTTGTTTAAAAGACATGAAGTATTGCTACATCAATCAAACTGTTTGTATATTGTACAGGAGGGAGAGGGACAGATGTCTGTGTCACAAATAGTGCAAGTCTCTGAAAGTGGAGTACTTGAGAGAAAGGGGGAAGGTACATTCAGAGATTTTGATAGTGGGTCTTTGAATAAATAAGCATCTCTGGAGTGACAGAGTCTCTATGGGGATAGATGTATGGGTCTCTGAGGAGACTGTATTGGTCCATAATTCAGAGGACTTTGTAAAGCTCCCTTGGCTTGATCTAGAACTGGCTGGAGGAATTCAGGGCAGCTATCTTCTAAACATCCTCTGAGCTGGGTAAAACCATGGAGTGAGTAGAGCTTCATTTTTCTGAACTGTGTAAACTTCAATGTCCTTGTCTGATCAACACTGAAGAGCAAGGTTTGAAAATGGATCAATATTGGCTTTGTCAACTGTGAGTATAAGTGGCTAGCCTCTGGTTTTGATTTGATCGACAATAATAAAGAAATATGGGGTATCTGGAATTTTGAATGCTGTGGAGCAATTCATACTTATTGCACACAAAATAGTCACAGTGATCAATAGTCCAGCTGAAATCATATGTCTAGAAAAATAAGTGGCTCATTTTAAATGGTGATAGGGTATTTAAAAACATGAGCTCTTGAAATTTTTGTAGCACTAATTTGTTTTATGGCCTGAAGAATAATGAATTCAAGCTTTCTGGTGCTGGAAAACAATTAACCCTGAATTCATTTCAATTCTACTTTATTTGTGTACCATCATAAGTCAGTAAATCAGCATCTTCAATGCAGATGAACTTGTTTTACTACTTTATGATCACAAATGGCAATTTCACATGCTATTTCTTGAGATGTCTTTTTTACAATGGAAATTAATAGAATAGAAAAAATAATGAATAGTTCTCTTTTATACTGGAATATAAAAGTCATTGAAATTAATTTCCCATATTTGTTGTTTTAGAAGTATTATTTATCTCATAATGATACAAGAAGTAAGACAATATTCAGAAAAGTCTTGGAAATATCTAGGCTCCTTTTTGTTTTCATGTGTATGATGATCTGCTCTATTTTCAGTGTTTGTTTATGTGTTCAGTGTAAGATGAAGCAAAATGATTACCTGTACCATTCACTGTAATTCTATTATTTTCTCCAAAAGAATAGACTTTAAAAATCTGCAAAAAGGTTTTCTGAGACCAACTTATTGAAGAAACATAATCCTTTCAGTAAAAATGTGACTAATTTTGTCTCCTTGAATGTGCAATTTATAATGATAATCTGAAGGAGTAAACAATGGTTTTAAATGGAAATATTAGCAATAAACACTTTGTTTAAAATCACAAAACAGATTGTGAGAAAAGACATACTAGAAGTGGTTATATTGTACCTTCCATTAAGTAAGGGATTTTATTTTATTTATATTTTCTGAAAATAGTGAGCATTTGACAAACTTTGCTGAATTAAAGATTTCTGGCTTTCACCTTATTTTTCTGAATCAGGTTCTTAAACATTTCCTTTCCTGTGATTCAGCATCACTTATAGGGCTTCTTAAAATGTAGATTACTGGGTCTTAGTCCAGAATTTCTAATTGATAATATAAAATAATAAACACAAAAGAGGAAAAAGAAAAAAGTTCGAGTGAGAAAAAAGTTATGTTCCACCGTGATCTTCATGTCCACTACCGGAAAATCCTCACAATCCTCTGAAATCCTATAAGGATAGTATTATCCTTATACCTACCCTTGAGCGGAGTCAGAAAATTTGCACCAAGGTGTAAACTTTAAACAAGGTGTTTACTGCTAATAGTTCCATTTAAAACCAGTGTTTATTCCTTCAGATTATCATTATAAATTGCATATCCAAGGAGTCAAAATTAGCCACATTTTTACTGAAAGGGTTATGTTTCCTCAATAAGTTGGTCCTAGGCAGTGCCAACCTGCTATTCTGAGGACTAGTAGTTGTTCTTAGACTTTGAGGACTGACTGTACTTTAAGAACAAAAGGACAGTTTACTCATTGGTCATGTATACACATGTAGGTAAATGTAAAAAATAAAATTAAAATAAAAAATAAACAAAAAATAAAATGAGGTATGTAAGAACTTCTTGGAAGACTTTTGAAAAATACATATTCCAGGCTTTACTCTTAGAGATTAATCTTCTATGGATCTTGGCTAGGGCCATATAATCTGCATATTTTAAAAGTTTCCAAGATAAATCAGGTTTGGGAACTATTTCTATATAACACAGAGTTGAAGCCATGTTGTGTTTATGTATACATACTAAGGCATATAGCTTTACCCTAGAATTGCATGTTCAGAATAAACCTAACAGTGAAACATCTCCCTGATGCAAAAAGACAAGCAATAAACAGATCTAATTCTTACTTTAGAAGATATTGTTTTATTTGCTTTGGATTAAATTTAAAACAACTTGCGTCTTTATTTAATATATATTCCCTTCCAAAGATGATGAAATTGTTTTGGGTTTTATATATCCTAAAAAGCAAGTGCAAGTCATCATGCTAAAATTTCACATATAGATTGTAATGTGCATAATACGTTATAGTAGTTCACATGATTTTGTTATTTCTATCTTTCAAAATCTTGTTAGGCAAAATTTTGCAAAAAATTTTCTTTATTTTAAATTTATCAAAATTATCTGCAAAGTAGTCATCTAAGATATGAAAAAGATGTAAGTGAACTCACATAACATTCTGATGATGGACTATATGCAGTTACCTGCTGAGAATGCCATACCTAGACATTTATCATGGCCCTGTAAACCTGTGGCACAATACTCTTTTACATGCAATGCCCCATCTACATGTAAAGGTTATTTGGTTTCATAACCAACATCACATGGCAATCTCCAGCATACAGCTTTACCTTCTATAATTCATCTTCACACAATAAGAATGCTAAACCAAGATCAGTTCTTTGCATAGCAGACAATAAAAGAAAAATTTAAGAAGGCTCTTCTATAACTATTTTGGTTACATAATACCAAAATAAGTAAATATTATGTTGCTCAATACAGTAAGTGGCTGGATGATAGACTGGGATGAACTAAATTAAGCAAATATTGTCTTTACATAATTACTTTTGTAACCAGCACAAATATTTTTATTGTACATTATTAGATAAAAAATTTTGTAAAAATTGAAGACTAATCCAAGAAATCTAATTTTCTAAATAAAATTCATAGTTTTTTAGCTTCCATTTTCATTTTATCCATTCAGGCAAGATGAAGTTTGAAATGACATTTGAAATATCTTTTAATTTTCTTTTCAAAACAAGCTGAACAAAATTTTTATCAGTACTCAAGATTTCATTTCCTATAGTGCCCAGGATCTAAATTAGCCATAAATTTGACATGAATGCACATAAATAATTTGAAAGCATGAGAAGTCTGGTTTAGAAAGCATTAGGAAATCAAACCTGGAAAATCATATCTTTTCAATAAGTTTTTGCTTCAGTTGATATAATAATAATTGTGCTAAATTAGGAAAAGTGTCACCTCCATGGTCACACACATCATATAATTATGGGTCAAAGGTACAGTGTTAAGTGCTGAGGCAATGCAAAGATGTAAAAGTAAAGTTCTTGCTATTAAAAAATTCTAGAAGGACAAGTAGCAAAGCTCAAGGACAATCAGAACAGGACGAAGTACTATGGGCAACTTGACAAGGAGCCACTGAAAGTCTCATGGGGACATAATTCTGAAGGTAAGGGATCTAAGAATGTTCAGTGCAATGGAGTTGAATAAGAAAAACATGCACCCAGAGAAGAAGCTATTAGAGCATATGGTGCCTTTGAATAAAAGCAAGTTGTTCTTTATGGAGGGAAATGCTGTGTACTAAGTTGGACACAGGAAGGGACCAGATGGCAAAGGGCTTCACCTCTCGTTTGTTAAATAAGGGAGCACTTATAATGTTAAAACCTGCAATAAATTCCCATTCCACATGGTGAAAAGTTGATTGCCAAGCTTTGCTGCCCATCCTCATCTTGAAAATTTTCTTTAAAGATGCAAAGAGTATCCTTACAAGTATAAATACTGCCAAGTCACGTGTGAGAAATGAACCACTAGGTGGCAGAACCCTACCATATTCTCTGGCCAGGACCAAAAAGCTAATTCCTTGATACCTTCATCGAACTCATTCAAAGCAGGTCGGTTGATATTAGGAGTCTAGGATTATCCAGCAGCATTAACTGGAGATTGAACAGAAAATTTAAGAGCGCTCCCATGATAGACAACATGCACCTCAGATTTGCTCTCTTTCACTCATCTAAGATTATTGGATGATTACAGCATGGAAATATGTCTTAAGTTATTTCTTTGATTTAAAACGTAATCAATCCTCATACATCAACAGAAAAACACCATGTTTTTCATATAATTAACTCATAACCAAACTTAGCAGAGTATAAAAATAAAACAAAGCTTCAGCCTAATTTCTTTTTGTAAAATTTTCCTGCTGCCAACATTGAATAAATCCATCACCATATGGCCCATCATTGCAGCAGAAAGCATGAGGTCTAATGGTATGTTGTTAGCAAACTCTTATAATTCATTTATTTTTCTAATCTACCAACTGGGTGTTACTGTGATTTTGTCTACAGTGACAGTAGATATTCTTGACTGATTGTTGTTCCTATTTTGTACAGCATGCAAATCACAGTTTGGGAATTCTATAGTCATTTCTAATGTGCCACTCTAGAAGGAGAAAATTTTGAGAACAGGTTGATAGTTCTAAATGTTCAAAAACTTCTCTTCATGTAATATAAATACATGTTTAAATTTAGGCAGCCTCTATGCTTAGTCAGGGAAGATCTGACTTTGACTTTCTTTTAGTTAATGATACATTGGTTAGCTTAATTAATTCATTACATATATTAATCAAATTATTAATTATTAATTTGAGTAATTGTGCTTAAATGTGTTCATTTGGTGATATCATCATTATCTTGCTTTGGTTTATATCACTGCTTGGTGAGGAGGTACTTAATACTCTTAAGAGGCAATTAATAGCCTGCAGCCCCAGGTAATATTAAAAATAGTTTTAGGTCTAAATTATAGGACACTGTTATAGATATTTCTAGCATAGGAAAGGAATTAAGGAAATGAGATTTTATTATATACATAGGCATTAGGCATATAGGTATAAAGACTTTCAAGTATTCCTTCTTGAGAAATGAACTTACGTGTTAACACTTTCAATTTTCACCTTAATTTTTGACCACAAGTCATATAAAAAATGTGCTCTAAGTAGACTTTAGTGGAAGGAAAGACTTTTAGATTCTTTCTAAAGTCAATTAATCTGTGGAAACTATTCAAGGTACTTAAAGCTTCAAGGTACACACACACACACACACACACACACACACACACACCCCAAAGAGGGTGCCCACTTTAAGCACAATAATCCCAATATTTCATGACCAAAGAAGCAGTTAGCAATGTGGGCTTTCAAAATACACATTGCTAAAAAGGACTAGAATGAATTGTTGAAATCTAAAATTATTTATGTTATGAGCTTATTATTTATTTATTTTTCTGCTGCCTAATGGAGTGTTCCTATTTTTTAGACACTTGTTATCACATCTTGTTTGGAAGTATACAATTATACAAGGCTTCAGTTTCTCTCCCTTCAAGAAAGAACTACTCATGGGGAAATTGTAGAGCTATAGGCCAGCATATTCTCTATGACCATATTCTTTTTGTTTCCTCTCCTTCCTTCTTTCCTCCTTCCCTTTTTCTCTTTCTTAAATCAAGGCAGAATTGGAAGAGGAATAGAAAAATGTTTCCCAGGTACTCACTGTTATTTAATAAAATAGGTATAACATACAGGAACCATTGTAAACTATTTAGAAGCAAAGTAGGTATAAAACTTATTTTAATTAATATTACAGAAAAAATAAAAACTTTTTGTTGAAAAATACAACTTTCTTAATTCCAGCCTAGAAGGCTAAAATTTCAGACTTTTGAGCAAACCAGTCTACGTGGATTTTAATAATAATGCAATGTGTTTCCACACACATTGGAATATGAATCTTTCATAATATGAATATGAAGTCTTTCGATCCTGTTTACCAAATGTGAAATAAATTCACTTTTTCACTGTCTGAAGAAAGATAGAAACATATTTGTTTACATACCCAACTGGTTTTAAAGTAAAATGAAACACAAAGTCATTTGTATTGATTCTGCTTGTAAATTCCCCATTTTGCTTTAGGAAAAAACGAAAGCTACAGGCAACTTGCTTATATAGCATAAAACCCAACTTAATTTTGCATTCACTTCAATTGCTTCTGATGCTACAATTCTGCATGAAAATCTTTGAAGTTTTGCTTGCTAAGTTGCCTAAATTATTCTCCCTCTAACTAGCAATGGGAATATTGAGAATTCATATCCTACTACCTGTAGACAGATTCATATTTCTAGATAGTCTACCTACTTCCAGATTCACATATAATGATGCACTAGATAGCTTTCTGGTGCTGTGTGGAAACACCTGAGACAATCAACTTAAAAGGTTTATTTGACTCATGATTCTAGAGGTTTCACTTCGTGGTCATTTGTCTTGTTTCTGTGCCAGTGACAGGCAAAACATCATGTTGGAAGTTAGTGGTGGAGAAAAGCTGCTCTAATGGTGGCTAGGAGAGAGGGAGGGAAAGAGAGAGGGGGAGAAGGGGAGAGAGAAGAAAGAGAGAGAGAGAGAATGAGAACCTGGGATCCCAATATCCCAATATCTTCTTCAAGGGCACACCTCCAGTAATCTAACTTCCTCCCATTAGACCCCACCTTTGACAAGTTTCCCCAAAATGTGCCATTGGCCAGTGACCAAGCATTTGAGGGGGGAATTAAGATCCAAAGCATAACAAATATATTTTTCTAATGAGCCTTTAATCCCATTTTTTAAATGCTTGTATCATATATGTCTTCTGTTCTGCCACTCCCACCTAATAGCACATGCCATTACGCTTAGCACTCTTCACATCATTATAATATTCATACAATAGGTTCAGGCTTAAAAGGTGAAACCAGAGTGTGGGATAGATGGAGAAAAGTTTTGTAAGTATCACTACCTTGGCAACCTTGCAAGAACCAGCTATCCATGGCTGTTTTGTATACATACATAGTTTTGGAATGAAAATATCTTTTAGTAAACTTTTGATTACATTAAAGAACTGTCACAAATGTCTAGAGATAAGTGTTGTGAGATAAACCACTGAGCTCTAGAAACCATCAACTCAGGCCTCATCTATTTCTTAACACCCAAGTCATTTCATAGAAAATCTTAGTTTAACATTTTCTCTGCAAATATTTTAGCATGAATCCCTAAAATGTGTTTTTAAAAATACAATAATATTGACACTCTTAAAATCTGAAAAACTACTATAAAATGTATAGTCAGTGTCCAAATTTTTCAGATTATCTCATAAATATTCTTTGTTGTGTACTTAAGTCAGATATCACATAACTGCATATTTAAAAATACTTAAGAAGTGTGAAGAATATGTACGCATTTCTTGTTGAATCAACCTGTGCATGTATCTTTTGGGGTTTCTAGTGGCCTGCGTTGTGTTAATTATGTTCTTCTTCTGCTGTCCACATGTTATTTTGTTCCCAGTATTTGTTGTAAATTGACAAGTAGGTCCAGAAGTTTAATCAGAATTGGGAATGAATATTTTTGGTGCAAATATTTCATATATGGTATCTTTTCATTGCAGGCTCATGTTTATACCATTTTGTTCAATTTTAATAGTCATTGATGATCATGGTTAGGTCCATTATTTCTTTTGTGGTTGTAGAATGGAGATATTTTAATTCCATCATTCCTTTTTAAAAATTTTATAGCTAGAATACTTCCATAAAGAGGAAACTCATTCAAATTTCATCAATATGTGGTTACTCTGAAGACTAAATAAATGCACTATAGATTCCTCCTTATTGACTAGTTTTAAAAATAACATTAACCAATAATTGCCAACCCTCCAATCATTGTTATAAGTTCATGTATTTAAGTGTACTTGTGTTTCAATTCATTGTAGCTTTTTTTTAAATCTATGATTTGTTCTGCTCTTTGTGACATGAGCTCTTTATGTTGCCTTCTAGTTAGGCCATTTATCATGACTTTAGTAGTCATTGCTAGTTTCTTGCTTTCTGCTATGACAATATTTCCAGGGAAATTTTGCCCATTTCATGTCTCAGACTAAGAATTAGTCTTATCCCCAAGAAGACCAATTGCTTTTAGTGCAAAATAGCATTTGAGATTAAAAACCACTATCTGCAAGCTAAGGGTTGTTATTACTACAGGTTGTTCAGGGTTTCTATGTTTTTTCAGTGAACAGATTTTGAAAATGTCTGTGTTGTAAAGATGAGCATTGTGAATTTATAATAATTATTCCATTTTGATTTAGGCCTATATAGTTTTATTTCGTCTCTTTAATCTCACATCACCATTTCTGATACATAAAATCCCAGATTTTAAAGATATCAACAAAATTTATCAATTCTTTATCCCCCCAATGTACTATTTAACCAATATATGAATAAAAGTAATTATTACCAAAAATATAGATAGAGAAACAATTCACAAATTTTTAAACCCCTTGGCTTATTCTTGTCTTAGTTCAGATCCCATTTGGAATGTATGAAATTAATGTTTTAAAGTAATGTGGAATAATTTTGATTTTTGTGTGAATTCCTTCAATACACAGTTAGGATTATTCATTTCATTGTGAACTGTTCTGGGGTTTGTGCTTGGTAGGCAGGTGCTCTACCACTTGAGCCATGCTCCATCCTGTTAATTAAGCTACTGGACATAACTTTTAAATTTATTTTTGTATTATAATTAGGTAAAATGTTTACGGAATTCCAATCTATAAAATAATGTATATTAACAGAAGTTTAGCTTTTTTTCTGTTTATACTATATCTTCACTCTACTTTTAATAAAAATGTGGTTTAATTTTCTATTATGGTCAAATATGTATATACATTGTTATGCCCATTTTTAGATGCCCAATTTTTTTCATATTTTTTTGTGTTACATAAAATGTATGTCTTAGAGATCATTTAATTATGGTACAGGTATCTCTAAGTGTCCCTACTTTATTTAATTAGTCTCATTATTAGGCATTTGCTATTTGAAGATCCCCATACACCTGCCTTTTAAAAAACTTTGCCAGTATACCTTTGGATAGATTGCTAGATGTGGAATTTCTAGGTCAAAGAGTAAATATTTACATAATTTTTGCAAATGCTGCCTCATGAAAATTTTTATGTATTATCCTACTTTGAATCCCTACTGGCATTGCAGAAGAATGCCGATTTTACCCTACTTTTCCAATAGAGTATAATGCAAAGAGTTTTGATATTTTCCAATCTGTATGTGATAATGAAAACTCAGTTTTGTTATAATATGCATCCAGTTGAAGAGGGTCAGATTGAACATCTCAAATGGCTAAAGGACAGTTACATTTCCTTATTTGTGAAATATCCATCTACGCAGCTTGCCACTGTTTTCTTTTGTTGTCATATTTTGGAAGCTTGTACATTCTAGTGACATTGGTATCTTTTTCTAAGGTATCACTTAGAAGCATATATTATTATGTTATTATGTTGTCTTATTCATATATCACTGTATTGGTTGTTATTTTTGCCATGAAATATTTTTGTCCTTAATATGGGTGTGATATTCTGTTCACTATTTGGTAACACAGTAGGAACCTTTTAAGAAATAATAATAAAGAATGGTGATACTCAAAAAGCCCATTTTTGTCTTTAAATAATCTAATAGGCAAATTCACCAAGTTTTCTAGTATTCATCTCTAATTAAAAAATAGAAGTCAGTGATGGAAACCACTTAACCTTTTTTGCCTTCATTCTCTTGTCTGTAAAATGAGGTATCATGGACAGGATGCAGAGAACATTGAGTTCAGTGAACAATAGATTCAGTGACATGCAAAATTCAAAATATAAGAGCCTGATATGGTGATGCATTCCTGTAAACCCAGCAGTAGGAAGCCTGAGGCAGGAGGATTATGGGTTTGAGACCATCCTGGGCTACATAGTGAAATCCTGCCTCAAAACAAAGTTCAAAAGACAGACACTTAACTACACAAAGTGTTTTATTTTTCACATAACAGAAATTCTATATGCGAAAATCATATTCTATTCCTTTCCTTTCTCTCCTGCTTTCTTTTTTTCTGTGCCTTGTTCTGTTTAGTCAAGACAAAAAAAAAAGAACAAGACTGGGAAAAATGTAAAGCTCCTTTCTACTTTTATTTAATAAGATATAGATATATTGAAAACACAAACTATTAGTTAGAAAGCTATGTTAATGAACAAGAATGAAAAAAGCAAGCAAACTAGTGATGTAAAAAATCAAGTTCCTGAGCTGAGAGCCTGTACAAGTTAGAATTTTAGCCTTCTGAATAAAACTAAGGCTAGATAATTGAGCTGAATATGAATCTTTACCAAAGCATACAAGTGTGCAGAACAACAAAGTACAGATAGTTCTGCAAAGCTGTCTAGAACAGCAATATTTACAAACTTTTTACCTGCCTATCCCATACTCTGATTGTGCTCTTTGAGGTCAAATCTATATTATGTACACAATGACAATAAACGGTGGGTGAGAGTACTGGCATGTGCTGTTTTATGGGGGTGGGAGGATAGAAGATTTATTTATTGCAACATTAAAAATAGGATAGGAGTCTCACCAGACAAAAACATTAGGTAAGACCTTGTCTATAGTTCTAGCATACAAGTCTGTGATATGCTCATTGAGAATGCTGGATGGAGAATAATTTAAATAACTTAGTAAATTAAATAAAACATAAAACATAAATTGTTTCTATCCAGAATTGTATTTTCAGATGCAATTTAAGTGTATGCAAAATTAGGTTGAGTTTTGTGCTACATAAACAGTTGGCTGTAGCTTTCTTTTTACCCTAAAACAAAATGGGAAAATTAGAAGTAGAGCCAATACAAGGAGCTATGTTTCATTTCATCTCAAAGTCAGTTGGATATGTCTGCAAATATGTTTCTTTCTTTATGTTTCCTTAAGATATCCAAAGGTTAATTTATTTTACATGTGCTAAAGGAGGTAAAAAGGAGATTTTATATTCAGTATCTGAGTTTGAGTCATAATCAATTACACTGGAGATAGACCTGTATGAAGGAAGCCACTTAATCTCCTTCACCTTCATTCTTTTTTCTATAAAGAGAGACGTGGAGGGGATACAGGTATCATTGAGGAACAGATTTAGTGGAACATGAATTTTCACTAACACAGTCTGTTTTGTTTTGTTTTTCACCTGCTAATAAGTTCAAAACCAGAAAATATAGGACTGACTGGGGAGCTCAGGCAGCCATGAGAACTCAGACTTCAACAAGCTTTCTGCTTCATCACCCTTAGAGTTACAAAGTGACATCTCTGACTCCAACCTTATTCTGCAGTTAATGAAAGAAGTAGTGGAAGAGCATAGAATAAAAATCAAAACCAAACTGCATTAGCCTCTTATGAAGATTTTCTCATAAGCTCTACCTATCCTAGCTAGTTCTGCTTATATCTTCAGTTTAGAGCTATTATGATTAAATTGCTGTGAACATTCACATATAGATCTATGTGTGGACATGTTTTCTTTTCTTAGGTAAGTATCTATGAGTATGATATTTTTTGTGAAACTCTTTTCCAAAGTGGCAGGATATATTTACATCCTACTAACAATCAATGAGGGTTCTAGTTGTTCAATATTCTTTTTGTTGTTTGTTTGCTTTTGAAGGAAAGAGCAGAGGTTCATTAAGCAGACAGGAAAAGAGAAGAAAAGCTCCCACATGGAAGGAGTCTCAGAAAGGCTGTGCCCTTGCTTTATATTCTCAGTAGTGCCTAGAATTGTCAGTCTTTTAAATTTTAGCCATAAATTAGAGTTTAGTGGAAAGTAATGAATCATAAAAGCAACAGGCTCATAACTTTCTCTCTCAAGAGTATGTTCCTCTTTGGTCTTTGCTTGTTTTCTAGCATGCTTCATAAGCATGAGTAAT